>NC_061782.1:4741171-5468671 GCF_022458985.1 Mugil cephalus
GATGTTATCGTAACCCATCTTCATCTCTTTCAATTCCTCTGTGACTTTCTCTCTCTCTCCTCTACAAAATAATATATCAATGTTCCTAAAAGGGAAAAAAAAAAAAAGCACATGCAGATAATTGTACACTTTATGCATGAGTCACCATGGAAGGGGTGTGACTAACTTTCAATAAGAAATTATTAAAAGCACAAATGTGATTTTTTTTTTGTATATGTTTTTAATGATTCCCATTATATTCACATCAGCATTTCATGTTTCCTATTTACTGTAAGACTATTTTTTTGTTAATTATCGTTATAGGGCGCAGACAGGCGTTCTTTTTCACTCTCTGTTTCTTTTCTTGTCACTCTTATCCATCTCTCTGTGCACCCAGCTAGAGCTTTGCTGCAGAGCCACAGATGCTGCAAAACCCAAACCACCTTGTGCGAAGGTTTCCTCCGGTGATGCAAACACCACAGGTGAGATGGTTTGTGAGGGTTAGAGTTTGTGGGGCGAAAGTGACTGGAGAGCACATGATGTGCAGCCTTTTTTTATTTTTTTTTTTCTCTCTGTCTTTAAATGACTCTTGATTTCATATTTCACATAAACGCCCCATATGGTGCAATGTGGTGAATGGAGGTGCTGCTCAACTTGTGAGAAAACCACTATTTTGAATATCTCCCACACGGTGCAAACATCCTGCTCCCTCACTTACCGTAATTCATTATTTGGAACAGCCGCTTGACTCATTAATGGGAAATCATCAGGCTTTCATCTGAAAAATATGAAAAACGGGAGACGTCTAATAACTTCGAGCCTGTGCTGTGATCTCGACTAATAGTTTCCAGAGGAGTTCTCCTGAACTTGTGAACAGTAAACAACAGCTTTTTTTTTTTTTTTTTTTCTTCAAACCGCTGTGGACCCAGTGGTACAGTTGTTCCATGCTGCTGACATCTAAACACATAGTTTCCAAAACTTTACACGGTTTACTGAGAGGAACGTCTTTGCGCCTTATTATTATATTCCACGCAGCTTCTCACATCTATTACAAGGAACCAATTAGAGGAACAGTCTGACATTTCTTCAGTTTCTTCTGTTTCCAATCAGCCGGTTTCACTTCAGGCGTGTTTTAAAGCAGCTGAAACATCCATATGTGATTAACAATATTAACTATGACTGAATTCTATGTAGATTATGCCCTTTCAGTGGCCACATTATTATCTGATAAAAAAGTGGCTCAATTTCACTGAGGCCCAGCTCAGACTTGGATGTGTCATCAGTGATCTGATCACAAGTATTCCAGCTTTAAGTAAGCGTTTTCACACCTATCAGTTAAACGCATCTCTACATGAGCTTTGATCTGACTCTTGAGATTTCACTTTTGCTGTTTATGCAAACAAACATCAACAGAAATCAGGGTGCAGAAGAGTAGAAGTCAGCTAGCTACATGTATAGAGAGACGCACAAATCTCAGATTTTAAACATACCCCCACAATGTTAAATCACTGCTACACTGTTTGCTGTGAAAAAAAAAGTGCAAGTCATTGAGGAAATGTGGCAACTTGACTCTGCAATTTAAATACTCGTAATGATTCTGTCCTAAAAAACCATATTGGCATGTGGTTAGTTAGCCACGTGTTCACTTTTGTTAACTCTTGTTCGGGTTTACTTGTTATTCAGTTAGTCAACAGTTACACGACCAAACATTTTTAACCCTTTAAGACCTAAACATCCACTTCCAGATATATATATATCATCAAAATTCACTGGAAAGTTGCACTTTCTAGGAAAAAATAACTGCCATTACAGTAACGATGACGCACCACTGATGTTAGCAGGAATTTGTTGCTGAAAACAAATTTAGTTGCCCCCTTGACACAAAGTCCTTCCAGACAAAAGCACAACTTCCCAGTGAATTTTGACAATGCCGCAAACCATTGTGAATTATGGTAATTCAAAAACCACATGCTTTAATGAGTCGCCAACGCCACATTAGGTTCTAAAGGGTTAAAGACCCCCCCCACACACACACACACACCAATGAGCAGACATCATTAAAGTGAGGTTTATAACGCTGTGGGGCACAGATGGTGTAACCCAGTATGAGTCACGTACAGTTGTGCGCTCGTCAGTGTGTAAAAAAGCCACCCAAACACTAGTTGGCGCTGTGTCTTTGTTTTTTTTTTGCCAGTTGGGTTAAATTTAGGCAAATTTAAATCAGCTACTTGCAGCCAAACTATAAGAAAACAATATGTACAGTCTCTCTAGATCAGGAGTGTGAAACATATGGCCTGGGGGCCAAAACCGGCCAAACCAAAGTGTCCAATCTGGCCCGCGGAATGAATTCACAATGATTACATATCGGACTGCAAATTTTCAATGAAAGCAACTGCTGTTCCTAATGTGGCCACAAGAGGCACTTGATAAATTTTGAATACATAACACAAAACTAAGAACTAAACTGTAGATAATGTGTCAAAACTCATTTTTCTTAAGAAAGGATTGTTAATTAAATATAAACACCATCATGATGTGCTTCTTTGCACTAAAACAAAGATTTGGAGATGCCAGTATTTAAAGGTTATTATGATGTTATGTTGAGATCAAATTGGGCTGAATGGGATCCCTGAACTAAAATGAGTTTGAATGAAAAATAAAAAAAAATCTCATGTTACAGCGCTAGTACAGACTCTACTTAGTTTACTTAAGGTTTAAGTCAGGTGATCGTGACTCTGATAACCTCATCCATTGCTGCACACATTCCTTCATAAAGCTATCATTCCCCCACACTGTCTTTTCTCTCTCCTCCTTATTCGCGTCTCCTAGAAAAAGACCCACCGCTGCACCCACTTCGCAGGCACATTGAATTTTTCACCCTCGCTACCTTTCCAGAACCACAATGGACCCCCGCTCCGAAATAAGAGAAAAGAGTGAAGGGGGGGGGGGGGGGAGTGACACAACAAAAGAGGTTAGCGGGGGGTCCTGAGATGGAGGAGGAGGAGGAGGAGGAGGAGGAGGAGGAGGAGGGCTCTCCCTCCTTCAACGAGGCAGTTTCTCCTCAGTCTGCCTTTGATGTTGCGGCTGCAGACCGAGATTCTGTCAAGTGCACTGGTCGGGAAGAGTTTGTGTGTCAACATGTGTCTGTGTGTGTGTGTGTGTGCGGGGGGTTGGGTTTGGGAGGGGGCGTGAAAAAGCAAACTTGACGGCCTTCGGAAGTGCGGATAAATGGGGGCACAGCTGGACTGATGGGAACGATGAGATCCTCCTCCTCCTCCTCCTCCTCCTCCTCTCCACCATAAATACACAAACAGACATTCAGGTGCACACATACACACACACACGCACACACACGCACACAAAGTTTCCTCTTCACCATCTCTTCACCCACACATACACTGCACTGCAGAAATGCACACATACAAGTGCCACCTCCAGATTCCCCTCTGTGTGTGTGTGTGTGTGTGTATATGTGTGTGTATTTGTGTGACAAAAACAGAGACACACACACACGGCTCCCATGGAGTTGTAGTCAGTCACAAGTGCGCTTGTAAAAAGCCCCTCTGTTCAAACTCCACCCCTCATTCTCCTCTAATGGTCAGGTGCCTCTGTTCGTACCCACAGGAATCAATCAGCAGTCTGCTAGTTGTCTAGCCGCTTCAATGGTGTGTGTGCGTGTGTGTGTGTGAGTGCATGTGCAAGTGTGCGCGTCTGTTTTTCACCCTTTGACTACATACAGCGACTGGTGAGTTACTGCAAAGCCGATAACTCTTGGAAAAGAAAGCGGTGTCTGATCCAGCGCAGCTAGAAATGAGTCACGAGTGGGTTAAAACCGTGTGTCTCTCGTCTCACTGTTGTTCGCAGATTGAATGAGAGGTGTCTGAGAGGAGGCCTGAGTCATCAGCCAAATCGTTAATTTCTCGATTTTCCCTTTCTTGGTAGAGCCGGGCGAAATCGGTGAAAAAGACAAAACAAAAAACAAAAAAAAAAAAGATTTTCATCGTTATTCACGGAAAGCAGAAACTTGACGACGAACGCAGACGAGGTGATTACAGAGAAACACACTCTCACATGTGGGTCCATGTGCATGGGTATGAAACCGGTCCCTATCAGTTCGCAGAATCACAGAGAGGTCGCTCCAACACAGATATCTGACGGTTTTGAGCTTACTTGCTCAAAGTGGTTATTAATTATTAAATATGAGAAGGTTCCACTTCAGGCTTTCACTTCCCTCGGCCTTGACAGGAAGTGGAAGGAGGAGACGTGTCAACAGACGTGTGGGTCCCACTCTCTGGGTTCCCCACTGAAACAGGTTGTGGCAGGTTTGACATATGATTTGTCCTGTTGTTGATGAGTCTCTCTCAGTGAGGTACTTCATTAAGTAGATATTCCCTGTCATTAATGAGTCAGTAAGTAACTGCTTCCTGTATTAGAAGAGGGCTGAAAGTATATAACACATGTGGAACATAACATTTAGTGAGGATTATAGGTGATTAATAGTTAAAGTGCTTTATTTGTCATTATACAAGTTCCTGCGTAATATAATTGTATGGTCGGATGGTGGGATGGTCCTGCAACCAAGCGTGCCAGTTTGACCCGGTGCACGCTTGGCGCTCAGTTTTTGGCATGGGATGGCGTGCGTTCGATTTCACTGTTTTGGGTCAATAAAGATGCAAAAGATGGAGGAAATGTTAACTGAGGAGGCTCAGAGACTCGTCTTCGCCGAAACTGGTCAGATATCTGACAGTTTTGTACTCACTTGTACTTAAAATTTATTTTGTCACTGTGACTGCTGGTCCTTAACGCTTTAACTTCCCTCTGAATTAACAGGAACTGTGAGGAGGAGCGAGGTTCCTGAGACATGACAACTCCCTGAGTCCCTCTCTGGGTTTCCGGTATTCGGAAATCAACGCACTGCAGAGGTGGAGGAAAGGTCAACTGAGGAGGTGCAGGGATACAAACATTTGTATGACTCATCTTTGACGAAATTTGTGTTAAATGTCGGTGAATGTCTCGCCACTGTTGAAAAAGATGCAGGAAGTAGAAGCAAAAATTAACCAGACACAGTTAGCCACAGACTAGTTACTGCGTCTATGTCCATCTGGGCTCTAAGAAAAAAGTGTCTTTAACCTCCTGAGACCCGACGTCCTCATATGGGGACATTATCTTTTAAGTTTGCATCATTTTGACCTGTTGTCCTCATAAGGAGACACTTTTTTCTGCTATGTACTGGTAGCGAAGGGTCAAAACACTCGTTTACTTATTCTTATTAACTTTTCTAGTTTGATATCACATGAAAAACTAACGAATTCAGAAGTACTAGTTTGAGGAAGTTGGGATTTCATCGTTTCCAATTCTGCTTTTGCATTAAAATAAACACACATTGGTGAGTGAAATTGTAATATACAGTGAATTATTCCCCGTGTCCACATATTTTGTTTTTCAAAAAGTACCTCCTGATCAAAATAATGCTTATTTTTTATACTTCTTAGGTTCTATTAATCCCAAATACCTAAAGATTTTAATCTTATCATAAAGAAATTAAGATGCATTCCAAACAAATGCTTTGGTCTCGGGGGGTTAATGATCACTTTGCAAGGAACTGGTAGAAAATATCACCAGTATAATCCTGTTATAGTGAGATGAAATTTAACCATGTATTACAGTATTTATGATACTATAGTACCTTGATATTGAAATAATAAAGTTCTTTTTTTCTCAGTGGGAAGCACCAAAGATTTGGGCTGGAATTTCTTTTCTCACATATTTTAAATTTTCTGATTCGTTCTCTGATCAAAATTAATTATAAAAGCTTGTATTTTGATAATAAAGACACACATGATCACAAGATTCTCACATCAGAATATCGATACTTTTGATACTTCGGTCGTCCATCAATCCATCAATTAAATAAAATAAAATTTTACTTATTTTTTTTTAATGTTTGAAACAGCCTTTTCATATAGTTTTATAATTGTGGTTTTTCTGTTGTTGTATTATCTTGGCTATATAGTAAATGAGGCCACTACCTCAATATACTTCAGATTTTAAAATAAATAAATAAATTACTCTGATGTCTTGTATTCTTTCTGAAGCTATGACTTGAAATACGCTACTTTTTTTAAGTTTACCAGACACGTTAGGTTATATTTACACAAAGTATCAGATCAGTATCGCCGATACCAGCCTGAATTTTACTCAGTGGTATCGAACATCACTAGTCTAATAAAACGGAAGGCAGGAAAAATCTTGTAAATGTGCGGTAAAAGTGCAGCTTTTAACATTTAATTTATCAAACCTGGGATGCACATTTTAATGCACAACTTAAGGTCTAAACTCGGGTGTTAAAAATGACAAAGTCTGCGGTCGGATGGATGTTTTTCGGGGGCCTGCGTCCTCGCTGGCACATGAGCACTACCAGGTGCTCGTCGCTCAGGGCCAGACAGCACACTTAAGCCGTGCCACCTTTCACTCACTTTAATAGGTGGCGGTGTGAAAGCCTCATGGCACCGAGCAGCGGGCCTTTGGAGGGCAGCAGGCCCGGGGCCGAACAGAACCTCTTATAAAAACCGAGAGAAAAGATAGAGAGAGCGAGAGGGTTATAAAAAAAAATGAAAGCCCGGTGCCGTAAAACACAGCTCCAACAAGAACACAGAGGGAAGCCAAGTGAATCACCAAAACAAGCTTCCACACATGCACACACACACACACACTCGCTCAGCCATCAGCCTGCCAGCCACCCCCCACCCCCCCTCCCCATCCGACATTTACATTAGAAGAGGAGGGACACAGTGGGCCTGTGAGGAATAGAGGGATGGGGAGGAGAGGTCAGACACGCTATTGGGAGGCTGTAAACACTGTAAGACAGTATCACCATGGAAGCCCGTGTGCTGCTCTGAGGCATCTAACCCCACCTCCCACCCCGAGCCTTTCCAAAGCCAAGTGCCCCCCGATCGCCGGGCCCCCCGAAACCAGCCCCTCGCCTCGCCTCGCCTCGCCTCGCCTCGCCTCGCCTCGCCTGCCAGCCTGCCTGTCCAGCACAGCAGATGTGCACAGAGGAGAGGCCTTGGATGACTGAATCCCCTGGGCTTTAGGGAGGGCGCGGGAGGAGGAAAGATGATGAGCGTGGCCTTGACAGAGGGCTTGTGTGACCAGGTCTCCTGTGTCTGTGGACGGCTTATATTTACTGTAAGTGTAAGTGTCGCGGGGTGAGTTCATACACGTACTGGCGTTGACGCCTGCTCCCGCGTCTCCAGGATACATAACAACCCTGTATTTTGGTTAATACCCCATTACATTTGCTCGCAGCTTAATAATAATCCACTGAAACTGCTATGTGCCACTTCCCCCTCCTCCAACAGTTACTTAATCCACACGTACAATCAATATGATGTTATGGTAACAGCAGATCTATGGGGATTTTCTCATAGATAGAAAGGTGATGAAAAGATACAGTGCTTTAAACCTCTTTTATTTATTTATTTTTTATTAAGTCTTTGTTCACCCTCTATGCTCTCATCAGTGTCATTTTCACACCCACGGCAGGAAACTGTTTTTGCGACCGATTATATCCAACGCCAGCGCTGACGATGGGCATCGATAAGATTTTATTGATACCGATGCTGCTTATCGGTGCGGTTCTTTATCGTTTCTCTCAGCAATTCCCCCTGTGTATTTTTGGTTTGGGAAAAGTAGGCGCTGGTGGTTTTGCAACAAGTGACTAAACAAGTCAGAAGAACTGGTGTAACAAACAGGAAACTGGTCACTGGATCCGGCTCTGGCTCTGCTGGGACATGTTGGTGGCACTTTCGGTATTTAATGCCGTGCGTCGCCTGCAAATGCTTCATCGAGTTGGTGGTGTTGTTCCCCTTGCTTGAAATTACAGCGCTGCATGAGCTGAATCTTACGCCACCACCTGGACTGGTAAAGATTCACCACGAAAAGTAACGATAAACGGAAATTGATGAGCAGGAAGACTAATGATATCGATGGACTGAACCAGTTGGAATTGGTTCTTTTTAAAGGACCGGTTCTCGATGCTCATCTCCAGCCAGCACCGTACGTGGAAGTGGAAGATACAAAAGTTTCCCTCATCTGTTGGTGAGGTGAAGACGAGGCCTGTAGTGAAAGATTAGATTTGCATCTTGATAAAATGGTAAGTACATGGTCAACTTTCTGTGGATTATTGTCTTTGTGTAAATAAATAATAGGTGTTATAGAGACTGGTCAGTTTGTCAGCTCGTCACATGACAATAACAACATGGCCGCTGCTTAGAAGAAGACATGTGAGGAGTTCAGTGGGTCATTAGAGCAAACTAGCAGCGTCACTAAAGATGAAGCCTATACTACCTTGACATGTCAGCCATGAAAAACAACTACTGCAATGCATCTGAAAAGACAGACTAAAGCTAACACCAGCAGAGATACAAATCCTCTGGACATCAGCCATTAACACCAAACATTATGTGGTAACAGAGAGAAGGAGGCTGCACATCAACTATTTGATAAAGTTACTAGACCTTTAGCTTCAGAGAAAATACGTGCTACACTCAAAGTGCTATTAAACGCCACTGATGGTGCTGACTTGCAGCCTGTTTTTATACAGGCTATACATATCTGCAGCTCACTGTATGAAGCAAATGAGCTCTATGTACTGAACATATGTATTCAAGAATATAGATTTATTACTTTCCACTGGGTTTGTATGAGTGGTGTCACATATCACATAAACACATATTCTTAATATTATCTTGAAAATCAGCTCTGGACGAGCAACATCATCCAAGCTTCCACCTGTTGAATGCGAACAGGTTTTCTACATGTGTGCGTCGGCCAGTCTGCGCGTTGTGTGACCATGCGGCCACACAGTGCTGCCACCGAGGAGGCACGCTCTGCTTCTCCCTGAAGGAAGGATGTGGGGACGGAGGAGGAAAACAGGTGGATTTAAATGGGGCTCCGTCTTGAATGAGGCTCCTTTGAGCCCGTGGTCCCATTATACGGCCGCTATTATGTGGCCGAGCTGCTGCGTGGAAGTTCCTTTAGACTGACAGGAAGATGGCAACCAGATTCTTGAAGAGCTTTATTGTCCACGCAGCATTTTTCTCCTGAAATCACAGGCTTCCAGTGTGAGAGAATTTCCCCACACCACCATGATTCATATCTGCACGTATCTAATAAGGACATGGCTTGTTTTTCCTTTTTTGTTTTTTTTGGGTAGATGCCCTGTTAAACAGATTACCATTCAGCAGCTCTGTATAAAGCCCCTTTATTGGGACCTAACTGTTCGTTAGTCCTCTCACCTCCTGTATTTGCCACTTCACTCCCGGAGACAGAGTGGGAAACAGCTGAAAGATACACATCAGGAGGGAGCAGGAGAGAAGTAAAAAGACCTTCGGGGATTTTTTTTTTGTACACAAAACACAGAGAGCGAGGTAGGTAGGGAGATTGAAAGCTTGGAGAGAGCACGGAGAAAGAAGTGGTACAGAAGTGGAGTGGGCAGCGGCTGCCAGGCGCTGAGGAATTCACGGTCGATTTGTCCTTGTTCGCTGCCGGTTCGCAATAAAAAAAAAAGGAGCTGAAGGGGAGAAGGGGTCAGGCCTGGCTGTGGGGCAAGCAACAGATTGCAGATGCCTCTGTTGGAGAGGGCTCCTTGTGAAAAACTAGGTCCCCCTCTCTCCGAGTCCCGAGCCACCCTTTAGAGAAAAGAGCCCTTCTCTACTGTAAAGGAGCGCCCGGGACATTGTGGGGCTTGTCAATGGCTCTCGGCTGGGGCACCGGGAGAATACAAGGAGGCCCAGTGTTCAGCGCTGCAGCTCCTTCTATAGAGGCCAGAGCCCGTAATGGGGGCCCGGGGGCTCTACGGGGAGTTTAGAGGGCCCAGTTTCAATGGAGACCAAGTCTTTTTAACTGGTACATTGTGCGACTCTCCCCGTCTCTCTATGTCCTGGGAGACGAGAAAGAGGGGAAATTCCTATGCAGATCAAACGGAATGTCTTCATTTCAAATGAACTTAGCATGGATGAAAATTTTGAGGGATTGTGTGTGTGTGTGTGTGGGTGGGTGCTATTGTTACCCCTCTCCACGCTAAGAGGGGGTAAGGCACACATAAATGCATTCACGTATGTGTGTGTCAAGCGTTGTTACTGCAGCTGGTCAGCAACCAGTCCATCTCAGGTGATATTAGAGGCAATCACAGCCTGTTAAAGCACCTGTCACTCAACGCAGCAGACCAGTGCACCCGGGGCAACTTCCAGCTGTTCTCCAGTGTGTTTGTACAACTGTGTGTGCTGATTCTGTGTGACTGCGTTAGGTAAGGCCGGTCATGGGTTTTTAACGACCATGTCCGCCCCCCACCCCCGTGAAATCACTATTGAAAAGCATATTTAACTTTTCTAAAACAAAAAAAAGTATAATCACCACTGGCACGGAGACAGAGGCACAAACACAGAGGAGCTGGCAGTAGACGACTTGGTTACCCGCGACTTAGAAAAGACAAACTTTACACAGTCACTATGACCACTGCAGGAACGCTGCAGAAAAATCTAGCTGATAAACAAACTGCAGCCCAATGGAGCAGCCGTAGGATTTCCCCTAACCTCACCAGCGGTCTGACTGCTCAGTTAGGCCTTTTAATATCGCTCCCTCCGTCCCATATGTCTGTCACCCATGAAATGCTCAAGGATAATTTTGGTGTATTCAAATGTGCGCCCTGTTTACATAGCTGTGGTCATCCCTCCCATCCCTTTAATGGTTAGAACGCCATGTTCACCAGAGTCGAACAATGGATGAGGTCTGGTAGCATGGCAGCGTCACAACAAAGCAGAGCGATGAGCAGAGAAGCACGAATCGGCCGAAACATCGTGTACCAGAAACTCTGGTTTATAAAAAAATACGTTAGGCGAGTAGGCGTCAGGTTGGAAGGAGATGTTGAGGTAAGGACCCAGATGCAGGACAGGTTTCAAACAAAAAGGCAGATAAATCCAAAATACAACACTCAAAAGAATCATGCAAAAATCGTAGCGACAAGGAAACAACGAGTTAAGATCAAGAGGTAACAGGACAAATGGAAATGCAGGCCTATATATACACACAGGAGGACTCAGGGCTGACGAGACACAGGTGAGACTGATCAGGACAATCACAGCAGGAGAAACAAATTAACAATCAACAGACAAAGAGGCACAAGACAGGAAATCCACAAAAAAAAACAAAAAAAAAAACAGGAAACACAACACACGACACATACAGACATAACAAACCACAAGGATATAGGAAACTTGTCAAAATAAAACAGGAAACACTAAACATGACTCACAAAATAAAAGACAGACAAACCGTGACAGCAGGTTTCTCTCTTTCTGGACATACACAAGAAACATCTTAGGACGATTTTCAGAGAGATGCTGTACGTCAGTGTGACTTCCCTCTCATGTAGCACACCACAAACCGATCAGCCACAACATTATGACCACTGACCACATGGTGACGATACAAGGTTCTGCCGGGAAGCTTTTGGTCCTCGCATTTGTGTGGAACCGGAACCAGCAACTATCACTCCTGTTTCTTTTTCGGCTAAGCTAAGCTAACTGGCTACTGATTGTGACTTCATATTGAACGGACAGCTTAGCCAAAACATTATGACCACTGACAGGAACAATAAATAACATTTAACCATCTTCTGGCAATTTCAGTGTTCTGCTGGGAAACTTTTGGACCTGGCATTCATTCATTCATGAGGATGTTACTTAGACATGTAGCCCCCACCTAGACCAGACCAGACCAGACCAGACCAGACAACCCCCCCACCCCATAGCAATGACACACACAAAAACCCCATAACTAAAAGGAAGCATGTAAAACAGCACATGGGTGTTGACGTGACTTCTAAATGAACTAGATACCAAACTGATCAAGTATTTGTGGGATGGGCCACAGTGGCCCCTCCCCTCAAAGGCCCCCCCACTGAAAACATCCTGTTTACAGACACCGCAGGACGCCCTCAGAAGCCCCATGTCTATTCTCTGATGAGCCACAGCCGTTTTGAAGGCACTATACCTACACGATATTAGAAAAGGTGGTCATAATGTTATGACTGATTGGTTTGTATGCTTCTCCTCATGATTCATAGAGCTACAGGGATCCAAACATATAGTATAGTTTAGTAGTATAGTATAGTACAGTAGTATAGTTTTTTGCATATATTAATATTACAGATTAATTCCATTTCTTTTGTCTTCTTTTTAGTCACTGTATTCTTAAAAGCATTTACGTTGGAGGATAAAATGTTAGAATCGGAATAAAAATACTCAATGAGAAGGTGTGTCCAAACTTTTGATGTGGTAGTGTACTATACTCAAGTAGCCGATGGTGACTTAGCACTAAACTCGTGTCCTTTTGGAGGAACTCTTAAAACCATATTCACACACGTACTAAATATCCAACGGCGGTTGTCACCTATGAACTCCGTGAACCGAACAGGAACCAGCTCTTCCGGGGCTGAATTCCCTCATCTGACCAGCTGTGCGTGCTCACTATCTGTCCCCGCAGCAGAGATACAGCGGGGACGAGAGAACGCGAACACCTCTGACTGCTCTGTTCCTCCAATTGTTTGGCAGGAAGTTCATTCCGACTTGTGATAAAAAGAAAACGAGAAGGAAAATACAGAAGAAAGAATCAGAGACACAGAGAGAGAAAGGGGGGGGTGTAAGTAGTGCAGAGGTGAAGGTCATGGAACAGCAGAGAGCCTAGTAACAGCAAGAAGAATAACAACAGCGTGGTGAGTCAGGCCTGTGGTTTAGCGGCTGCACTCATCTGTTTCAGTGTGTGCAAGGAGGTTTGAGACCCCACGATGACGCACAATCTCATGACACTATCAGCGGGATATGTTACACACATACATTACCACGTGACCCCGTGTCTCCTCTAAACGCGATCCCCGGCAGACGCTACAGAGGAAAATATGCCGTATTATCAAAAGAGTTTGAGGCTTGGTACCAGGGTTTACGGTGCAGTCAGAAGTCGGTGTCACGTCCACATCTACCTGCCACAACAAAACGAGAAAATAAAATGAGTAGGGGGGAAAGAATGAGAGCTGTGTTGTGGTCATGCATTAGTTTTATCTACTGCGTTGATCTTTAAAAGTGTGGGACTTTTTAGAAAATATGAATGACGCTGAAACATTTCGTGTGAAACTTTTGACCTTGACTCAGATATAATTTTCGTCTCAGCATACGGAGGGCATTATTTAGAAAACTTCTGATTCAGAGAACGTTATTTGTTCCAGGGAGGGGCAATTTAAGGCACAAGTGAGCAGCATGAGATGAAAGTATGAGACAAACAAAACAGAATAACACAAAATATATTCAAAACAACAACAACAACACAAACTATGACATAAATGTTATAACTATCCAAACAGGCCATGGATAATGTAATGATGACTGTAAGAGTAAAGTGAACAAATAAAAATACAAATATAAAATAGAAATATAACAATAAGGTGCTTGGGAAGAAATTAAACTGTTGAGTGTCTGTGTGCTGCTTGTTGACAGAAGACATGTACATGCTCTAGATCTTTGAGTGCTTTAAATAAGAAATAGAGATGGGATTTATGGCTGGATGAAAGTAGACAGATTGTGAACATCACATCTCTAGTCTATAGAAACTATAATTAATTTTCCCACCCACACCGTCAGCGATAGCTTGCTCTCTTAAATAAATACTATTTATTGGTGCAGTTCCACTCCTGACCAGAGAATACCATTGTGATACATTGAGGGTAGGGTGGCGCTGTTGAGCTTGTGGCAGCTCAAAGCCTGTGAGGTGAAGAAGACCAGCAACGAGTGAGAGCAGATGGAGCGTGTTAGAGGCAGACAGACAAACGAAAATTCAAAAAATATTATCTTTTTACCAAGGTAGACTCCACCACAAGTCTGTATGATTAATTGGGGCATATTTTGTCCCATGTCCGAGGCCTAGTAATGATTCATGTTTGTCTTCAGTAACTTTTTGAACGTAAATGTGAAGCACAGTCATTCATTTTTCAGAATGAATTTGTGTTTGTTTTGCACATTCATGTTGTATACACCCATATTTACACCTATACGTAATTTCCATTCAAGAATGAATAAAGTACTGACTCACTCGCTTACTCACTCTGTCTATCTATCACTTAACTTAATGTGGTGCAAAATTAACATTTTGGCCCACGGCCCTCCACCTGGATTCAACTTTGACCCTTCACTGGGACGAATTCGGGCGCCCCTGCAATAAAAGGACGTTTCAGAAGACTTAAAACCTGTGCAGCTCATCTGTCAAACGTTTCTTGAATGGAGAGAAGACTAATAGAACAGCCCTTTGTAGGCTACTAAGCACCACTCATTGTGAAAGACGGCTCTGACAAATAGCTGCTATTATGCAGTTCCCAGAGCCTCGAGCATTTGATAGCTAGCATACTATTAGTAGAGCTGTACTCAGACATATGAGTCATTTCTTTACCTGGAGATTAAATAAGATAAAAACAGATGTCAGGACACTTCTGGCCTTTCGAGTGGCGTTAGAGTTAGAGAATCATCTCGATGCTGGGAGACTGAAGGAACATGGCTGGTAATTTATGGTCTTGTATAAACTTAGCATTGGGATGAGGTCACAAAAAATAACTGTCTTTACAAGGAGCGGTGGAGGTTTATAATAAAAAGAATAAAAATCTGTCAACTGTTTCACAGATGTTTATTTCATAACAGTGGTCCCTGTGCATGAATCATTTGGGGGATTTTTGTGTCACTCTTCGGAAAACTAGAAACAACCGACTCTCGATACATCCATGCAACCAACACGGAGGTTCATGTTGCACAATCCCTGCTTTTACTGCTGTAACATGACTTTCAGGTCGGCTGGTAACTATCCCCAGATGGATTCCCAGCGCAGTTAGCGACATGGAAACTGGATTCTTTGTTTATTTTTAAAAGTCAGACTTGAAAGAAAAACTTTGGTAATGATTGCGATCAAAATCACATTTCACAGAAAGGAGACCATTTGGTTAACCAAGGCAATTTGGAAACTGGAACCAGCACCTATCAGCCCCTCAGAGCTCACTCGCCTGGGAAAAGTGACTCCTGTCTCCTTCCTCTGCTAAGTTAGGCTAAGCTAACTGGCTGCTGATTATGACTTCATATCGAATGGACAGTTCAGGCGTCACGTTATGACCACTGACAGGAGAAGTAAATAACACTAAACATCTTGTCACAAATCAATGTTCTGCTGGAAAACGTCTGAACTTGCCATTCATGTGGATGTTACCTACTCCCACCCTATAGCAATAACACTCTTTAAGAGACCTACACAATATTAGGCAATATTAAGTAACTCTCGGCATTAAAATGAAGTCAAACGTATGCATGAAGGGAGCTTTTCACTATTACATAATACTAACCAAAGTGTCCTTCCGGTCTATGCAAAACCAGAAGCCTGGTTCGTCTCTGTGTGTCAAATACATGCAACACAGAAGCCATTCACAAGTCACTTGTGCATTTATCTGCAATGAGTCATGTCAGCAAAAGATGACGCAGAACAATAGAAAGTTTATCTGGTTTTACTTGGGACAGGTTTCGCAGAAACACTTGACTTGGCCGCAGTCATCTGTTTTCGCCGGTGGCAGCCATTTATTATCTCTGCGACACCCTGATCTTCAAACATGACAGGAGCAGATTCTTTTTTGCCCGGCTGAGTGTGTGTACAATATATATACGTGCGCATGTGCTGGTATTTCAGATGATCTGAGGGAGGGCGAAAGACTGACAGCTACATGCAGGGAAGTGTCTCAGTATGTGGGTCGGGTCTGTCTGCGTCTTTACCCTTTTGTGTTACCGACTTGTTTGAACAGCCAGCAGGTTCTCAGCAGCACGGTTACATAAGACCTGAATGGAGGCCAAGCAAAGAAAACAGAAAGGGAGGCAGATTTCTTTGCACTTGTCATACTTAATTCATCTAAGCTCTGCAATTAGACAGGAATTTCTCCACATTACAGTTTTTGTAGTGCATTGTCAAACAGGCGTGTGCGTGCATCCGTGTGTGTTCAGTGAGGTAATGAGCAGGTGTTTGACTAAAAGCTTTGACTAAACAAAGTTGGGCAGCTGGAGATTCCCCCATGCTGCTCCAAGACCAACATTGGACTTGTACCGCAGGTTAATCGGATGCCACATCCCAGTAAGTGGAAGGAAAATAACCAGTGAGACTCGGTGTAATTGACTCACCTCCCGCGGCAGCTAAAGCTGACCGAAAACTCACGATAGATAACAGCTTGTGCTAATAGAGTAAATACAACGCCGCTATGTTTAGAAACGGATTCATGAATGGAGGCTTTGAGCGAGGCATTCGCGTTCAAGTATATCCGATTCCCAAAGACCCAAAGCAGTTCTGGACAGTTCTGCAGCACATGCTTTTTCACAGCAGCAGCAGTGTGACAGTAGAACGTCCGCGCTACAAGGCGCTCCAAAGTCTCAATTAATTAACATGTCATTTGTTATTTGAGTTGCTGTAGTCATGGAATCGTCTCATATCTACACTCGGCAGTAAACGACTGGTTAGTAATCATTAATACTGTTGTAAAATGACGTTGGGAATCTACAGAATGACCTTCGAGACTTTGAGTGAAAGCAGCGCTTTGAGCTAAATGCCAACACTGGACTTTCTCTAAAAGACAGACGTCATTACAGAGTTCACCACCTTAGTAAAGACATGATCCATTTGCGAAAAAAAAAGGTATTGTATTGTATAGAATATATATATAGCATGGCTAAAATGACACTATGATGATTTTCATATTTGCCACACATTTAATCTAACTACCTCTATTCTATTCATCATTATATGGAAGGCTGTATGTAAATACTGTTTTTGTTTTGCATATAATTTACACCAGGTTCCCTACCAAAACTCTTTTAAACGACGATTCAGTGAAACGTGAACTCTGAAAACGACAGCTTTAGTGTCTTTGCATTTTATTTCAGGAGTGGCGAGGAGCATGTGTGCGCACTCTTCAACTCGTCGAGCCACGTTTCCCCCTCGAGACCGATTCATCTTTTCAGGTCAAGGTAAGACTGATACGAGAGATTTACTGTGAGAGGGGGAAAATCCGCTCATTTTTCTCACAACACATCAAAGCGGGAGAGTGGAACGTGTGCACAGAAAAAACTGAAAAAAACAAAAAACTAAACACATTTCCTGTGCAAATATATGAATGACCTCTCTCGTATTTTGAGGCAAAGCGATTGCACACTGATGTGCAACTATGTGACCCCCCCCAGACTCAAACACAGACACACATTCACACCTGGGAATGACATCATTGTGTACAGAGACCTGATAAAGCCATTAGTCAACAAAGGCAATGACCTGTTGCATAAGTAAACTAGCAGAGGTCAAGTGATTGACAGAGACGACCATGCATGGACAGAAACACACACACACACACACGCGCGCACACACACAGAGTGAGCTGCACGTAGTTAATGATTACAGGTGCGATGTGATAGGCTTTGCTAAAACACCTGTTATATCAAGGATGGGCTGAGTCCCGCCTGCTACTCACAAGCCGTCATTGTTTTCAGTGGCACCACATGACCACAACCAAAGCGCGTACGTGTCTGAGTGTGTTCTTGTTCAGCCATCTTTCTGAGGACCTTCTGTGGGTTACGACTTTTAGGTTTCAGGGTAAAGGTTATAATAGGGCTATGGTCAGGGTTAAGCACTTAGCAGAGGTGGTTAGGGGGCTAAGGGAACACGTTACGTCATCCACCAACGTCCTCACAGAGACAGTCACACAAACACTGACAAACAGTCCACAGAGAGAGGAAATGCTGGTCGGACATAATATGTCTTGGTTGTGAGTCAATGAAAGCGATTTTTGTGTTTCAAAAGAAACATAATCAGGACACTGGAAGCATTTTGTATTATTTTTTAAAAAGAAATAAGTTTTTCATCCAGGAAACAAGACAGAACGTCCAACACCCTCTGAGTAGGAGGTCAATGAGACAAAGATTACATATTTCTTACAACAGGATCTGTCTATGCATCCAGTTTTTACAATAAATCACAATAAAACAATAAACTGAATATTTGTGAACACTCCTCTTCATCATTTTAACGCTACAGTATTGTATGGCTCAAGTCACTTCTCAGTAAAGCTCTTAGCGTTAGCATCTTTTATTTAGCTACATTTATCATAACTTAAATGAGCTTAAACTAACTGAAACTGAGGCTAATCCGCTTTTCCAAATCCACACTAGTTCGTATTGGTCACTGGGGCGTGGCCCTGGGCGGCAGCGACGTCAGTACACACCCTCTGTGAAATGAAATGTTAAAGTTCGGATTAAGGAAGAAAACAAAAAAAAAGTTGCAATAAGTGCTGCATAGTGAGGCAACATGATCTACAGAACAAAAAGTACAGGCAAGGAACAAACATTAAGTCTGAAGTCTAGGTTGGACCAATTAGAGAAAAGCAACCAATCAGAGGAGGGAGCGCAGACACAGACAGGAAGTACAAGTACCTGAAATGTGCCCTTTCAAAATAAAAGGAGAAGCAAATTAAAAACTGAACAGTAATAACAGAAGTCCAATACTCAATAATGAAGGAACAGAAAAAAGGTCACACCATGACACAGCACTTCAAACATAGTGCTGAATAACTCACTCTGCTTAATTTGTTCCCCTTCTCACCAGTTTCCACACATGAACAACAGACTGTGGAAATGAGAAGAACGTAATAACCTGAGTGTTCTCTCAGACTGCTGAGCCGTATCAGTACTGCCTGCATCTGCTCGCATTTCATCTCAAAGGCCTCCGCTTAGCCCCAGACCTGGAGTCTACAAGACACGACACGGAGCTTTTGAGAGGAACTATGGAAATACATAAAGACGGGGTGTGTGTCGCAAGGTGCATGTGTCAGCTTGTGGTTGGTTGTTTTTAATTTGTATCATTGAGTTTAATTACACACGGTGTTTGTGCCTGTCTGTCACGGGGGGGTAGGTGTCACGGCCATCAATCAGCGAGGAGCAGCGGTGTGCATCCACACGTCAGGACAGTCTCATTTGAAAAAACAGGCGTTGAGCGGCGCAGGCAAACGCATGTGCGCTGTCAGACGCTTTGACGTCAGATGGGTGGATGTTAAAGGAAGGTCTGAACAGGCCCTAAGTAGACAAGATTTTAACGTATCATTAGTTCCTGTCATTTCTGAAAGTTGCTGTGGAGAAATCAAAGTTACCTGCTAACCAAGAAAAAGAGCAAACTGTGCAGAAAAGGAACGTATCTGGAGGACACCCACCGATCAGGCATAACATTATGACCACCTTATTAATATTGTGTAGGCCTCCCTTGTGCCTCCAAAACAGTTGAATGGACATGGACCTTCTTTTTTTTCTTTTTGGTTGTTTCTAAAATGTTTTTGTGTGTCTGTGTCGGGCTGCATCCTGCTGCCATCGAGGAGTGTCATTGCTATAGGGGGGGGGGGGGGGGGGGGGTGCCAGGTCTGGTCTAGGTGGGTGCTAAGTAACATCCACATGAATGAATGAATGCCAGGTCATACCAAAAGTTTCCCAGCAGAACTCTGAATTGTCACAAGATGCGTTAAACGTCATTTACTTCTCCTGTAAGTGGTCATAATGTTGTGGCTGATCTGTCCATTGGATATGAAGTCATAAACTGTAGCCAGCTAGCTTAGCTTAGCTTAGCTTAGCTTAGCTGAAAAAGAAACAGGGGTGATTGTACCCTGGCGAGTTGCTAGTTTTCCAGCAGAACGTTGAATCGTCAAAATTTGGTTTAAATTTCATCTACGTCTCCTGTCGGCGGTCATAATGTTGTGGCTGCAAAGTGAGTATGTAAATCTCATCACTGCGCACCTGTAAAAAGTGTCAAATCACAGTGACACTGCAGCACAAACATTAACAACCCATCTCCCCCCCACGTGTGCCTCGTAAAGCCACGGAGACGACGCGGCCCGATATCAAAGACCTTAACGTGGCCGTTTGAATTTCCTCGGCACCCGACCCCGGGTCTCTCCGAACAATCCGCAGCACGCCCTTCCTCAGCAGACGTGTGGACAGTGATATATTTGCTTCCCGAGCCGGTGTGATGAGTGTGTGAAATGCAGGTCAGGTGAGTCATCCTCTCTCTCTGACAGCGCTGTCTGTTTTTTCACACTTGAATGGAAAAATACACTTGTGTGTGTGTGTGTGTGTGTGTCTTCACTAGTACACACAGGCTGATTCATACACTTTTATTGCTGCAGGGGACAAAGCTGTGGTGAAAGGCCCAAGGACATGCAGGAGGGTGCATGCACTCTCACACACACACACACACACACACACACACACACGCACACACACCCAACTATTTTTTCTCTCTGTTTTCTCCCTATCGCTCTGACAGTATCGTAAGTATCTATCTATGCAGACATAATAACGCACAGACACAAAAGCTCTTTCTCTCTGCACGCGCGCACACACACGCGCGCACACACACACACACACACACAAGCACAAAGGCGAACGCACATGCACACCAGCCGAATTGCAGGTGCTATAAAAAGACAGCGGTGTTTAACCCGACCTTGAAACTGAACAGACGACTAAAAACGTCGTCACACACACACACACACACACACAGCGGGCCTATATTACACGCTGCTGCGCGGTTTATGTTTAGAAACGGCCGCTCCGTCTGGCTACAGCGTCCTATGTGCATGCGGTGGCGACGTAAATACAGTGCACGCTCGTTTCCTGAATCCTCATCCTCCTGTTTCTTTTTCTTTTTTTTCCCATGATGCATTTAGGAAGTTATTTTTTCATAATGGTAAAAATGGAAGTTTCCTCGAGGATTTGTGAACAGTAGTCGCTTGCTGTTGTTTATAGCAGATCCGTCTAAAACGGACGGCATTGTGTAATCCGTAAAAACCGCAGCTCCCTCTGTCTCTCTCGCGCAAACACACAAACGCCGCGCCAGCTTGTGCGAGATGCCAGAGTGTGCGTCTGGTTCCTCCGCCGTGAGGCCATTTGCTATTTCCAGGGAGCGGAGCTGCGCTTTTACTCGGCTTTCTCCTTTTGCTGTTGTTTAGTTAGCTGCTGCGTGTCTGTTGCTCCGTCTCTGCGTCTAACATGCACAGACGCTCACAAACACACAAACACACACGCTCGGAGAGTCGCGCACGGCCACAGCTGATGCAGGGGAGCTTCTGCTCAGCGTCAGTGAAGTGTGTCGTCCTCCCCTGTTTCTCTCGTTTACGTCTCCTCTGGTCCAAAGTGTTGTGTGCACATTCTGTTCTTCTCATCTTCCTCCCTCCTCCTCCTCCTCCCCACTCCACTCACCCGCTCAGTGTTGTCATGACCCTTGACCCACCGTTGACCCTCGCTCTGGTGGCGTTCCAGTCATGGCTGCTCCCTAGATGCAAACATACACTCACCGGCCGGCCACTTTATTAGGTACACCTCGCTAGTAAAAGGCTGCAAACTCCAACTTCCTCCCACCGTCCAAAGACTTCCTCATTAGGTTCACCGGTGATTCGAAATTGGCCGTAGGATGTGCGTGTGAACAGCTGGGAGACGGCTCCAGAGGGCGTGCAGATACAGAAAATGAAAGAAGGAATTTTTTTATTTACTTTGTAACAAACTAAGTCTGATATTTTGCCAAGTTGCCGGCTGGGTAACGTCCCCGTCTCTGGGCCCGATGTTGACAGTGAATTGGCTCCTCGGTTCAGTGACCACTATAATTAGCAGGTTTATCACTGCTGATGCATCTCGAACAAGTTGTGAGAGCCATAATCGCACCCAGCGACTCGACAATAAAGGGATAACAATGCAAATAATTCTCAGTAACAATGTGCAGTAAACCCGTGTAATAATCTGATATCTCGTGCAATAAATCCCAGTGACGAGCAATAACAGGGACTTTTACAGTGTGTGGATGGATTGTTATGTTGTTGTTTTAATTTTTTACATTTCCTTTATCTTTCTTTTTTTTTCCATATACTTCTACGGCACCTAGTTCAAATGTTAATTTTTTAAAAATTCAATCATGTGCAACAGTAGAGTGGCTGTGCAACATAAACATACATACATGGGATTTCACCTGGGGACTGAATAGGAAAATATATATAAAAGAAAGTCTAATCAACCAAAGATTTTGCAATCCCCCTGCAGTACCTGCACGGCCCCCTAGGGGTCACGGACCCCCTGTTGAAGACCTATGCCCTAATATGTTGCGTTTACTGCCACAGCATTGGGAGAAACTAACAAATATTCAAATATTAGGAGAAATTGCTGGGTGGATTTTGAAAATGTTTTACTTCAAACCCATCGATTCTCCACTGGCACTTTGACAAATTCATGTGCAATTGACGTAACGGCTTCTGTGTTATTCATGCATTCATTCATTATGTCATGTGTCTCTAAACGACATTAAAAGCCGGCCTTCACACTCTTCAGTGGTCTGCTGAGCTGTGTGTATACACGGATATAATTGTCTCATTCCTTTGCATGTGTTGTTTTTACAGCCGACAGTTTCTTCAGGGTTGTCACGCACCCAAAAAAACAGACCCCGCAAAGACGGTCTCTGCTTCCAGATTATACAAATCAAAAAATCTGACGTCTGCCACAGAAACGGCTCTGTGATCACATATGCGCCTGCACGTGATTGCACGTTTAATCCTGTTATTTAGCGTCTGATTTGTGCTCCTCTCTGCAGCTCTTCACGGAAGACGACTTCTCTGTGTGTGTGCACAAGTGTGTGTGTGTGTGTGTGTGTGTGTGTGTGCCAGACTCCAGCGAACTGTAAATCATTCGCAGGTATGACAGGTCAATCTTCAGTCCAGATGGCCTCCCAGACTCCCGGGCTGCATTCCAAACTGAAACACTCTCCGTCGCCTCCCTCCGTGCATACATGTACACAAAGCCAGCATGCCCTGCAGGAATCCCACAGTGACTTAGTAATGAAGTCCAAAACCAGAGGAAAATAATGCTGTGCACGAGGGCAAAGATTTAAATACAGGACACAGGCTTGGTGACACCATTGACCTATGGTAGAGGGGGAGTTATCTATAAAGACATAAAACCGTGCAGGCAGGAGTTTATTAGCCACCCACATGGATTTTACCACATATAATAACTGATTTAGCATCTACTAAAGCGGCGATGCTCTTTCTAATCTGCCGCGATAGCCTAACCAGGATGGCACAGCTTCGAGTCCATGTGTTTATTATGACCGGCAGTCCTTGGCCACGATGCCTCGCTCAGCTATAATTAGCATACTCCTTATCGTCCAGTCAGGGATCTCCAAGGGCAGGAGGCGAAGAGATAGCAATATGAAGGAAAGCTAAACAGCAGACCCAGAAATTAAAAAACAAATTATAGATAGTAAGGAGGGGGGGGGGGGACTTTAGCAAAGCAACTGCCTCACTTCGTCTCGCCAAGGGAAGACGCACTGGAGGTTGATGAATGAAAAAGGAATGGATGGAAATATGGTAATGTGATGAAAAGAGTGGACTTCAGATCTAAATCAGAGACAAATGTCAGAGTTGGCCCGCCCGTCTCTTGTCGTGATCGAGGTCCTCGGCATCTGCTCAGCCTCATTTCTCTTTCACTCTCTTGGTTTTTCCGTCCTGACGCTCCAACGGTGGCTCCAGGACGGTCGTGTTGTTGACGGTGTCCTATGACACCCTACTTTCAGGAAAGGAACACGCCGAAATTCTCACAGAAAAAAACAGATGCATGTAAACGTCTGCATCCAGGAGGAACTACGGCTACATTTGGCTTTGTAGTAGATCACCTCAAAAACGATCAATGCAGCAAAAAGACAACGACTTGTGTGCAAAATGTGCAGATTAAGACAGTTGTTGTGTGCTCACTGTGATTCCTGTCTGCTCGTACTTCACTGTTCTCCCTCATTAAAGGATATGACAGATATGGAAAGACTGCTAGCTCTCTCACTGCACACACACACACACACACACACACACACACACAGGTCAGTCAGGCTAACAGCGAGATCAGATGTCCACCTCTTCCATCTAAATGTCACTTCACATCTGTTTTTTTCCATGAAAAAAAAAAAGAAAAAGCCTCCTCTCCTCACAAAGGGCTGCACATCTATTATTAAGGTTTAAGTTCCCTGTCACCGCCACTACCGCCGCGCTGCCCTCCCGGTAAACGTGGATCTAGCAACCTTCAGCAAAAACTAGTCGTGCCAACTTTTGCACTCCTTAACCTCCTTTGTAGCTAAAACGTCCAAGATCCCTCCCTCTGGCAAACATTTGGAACTACAATAGCGGCGCTGATGTGATTTATATCAGGTTAAAGTGACCTATTCTTCTTGAAGTCAACCTGTCATCTTCAAGGCTTTGCAGTGATTTGTCACAGCGATTTAACTGTGTTGCAACTAAAAGGCGTACAAAGCTGCAAAGCAGTGCTAGCAGTGCTGCAGTTCAGACCTGTTGCGTTTCACCAGGAAGTTAACTGGTGAACGAGACGCTCAGTCTCTCTTGCAGCTCATTTGTAGATAGATCATGATGAACATGCTCTAATGTCTCGTTTGTTGAGCTTTTCATGTAAAATGTTGCCTTGTCGCTTTGCTTCCTGCTAACTGTCTTTTACACTGATTCTTGGTTTAACCAGGACTCTCAAGTTTTGAACTTAGCTTCAAGTGAAAGGACAAATTCATTTAAACTGAATAATTTATGACTTTCACAAAATTGGGAAAAAAATGTGAATATGTAGAAAAATACCCTGGGAGGAACAAAAAAATCGACTTTGCAATAAACATTACACACACACAAACGATCATAGTGTGACAAAGAAATACAAGGAGAGTCACTCTGGAGTATCCATTAATCTGTCACCAATTCAGGAAAGGAGAAATTGTACATAACCTATTATTGCACATAGTCCCATTCCACATTACTAGAATACATGTACTCAAATGTACACAAACTTCTTGCACTTAGCCCAGTTGCACATTTCAAGTTGAGTAACCAGACCTCAGGCTATTACCACGTTACTGGCTGGTTCCATTGTTACAGGTCTTGGTTGATCTGAGCCACACCCTCAGATGACTGGACTGGGGCATTCTTTCATAGATGGAGGTAGATTATTCCATATATTGTGACCTTTAAATGACACGATATTTTGTCCAAAACAGGTTCTTCAAAATGAGAGAAATCATCGACTATTTCGACCACTCACAGCTAGTTACTGCGAAGATGACAGACTTTTGGAGCTTCTCTACTCTTTAGAAAGCACACGGCCTTGTAAAGACTTAATGCAATTTGGTTTTATTTCAAATCATTGTTTGTTTACATGCACAGCTTAATCGAGCTATGCCCAAAATTCAACTTTCTGAATGCGGCCCTTGTCTCAAATTACATGCAACGAAGAAAATCGAATTAATGACGGGAACATGTCCTCCTCCTCCACACTAGGTGGCGATATGTGTCTTTTCGGCAGGTTAATATGCCCCCCTTCCTGTTTGATGTCATATAATAAACAAGAGTTGTTCATAACAACAACCAGATGGATAATAGTTCAGCTTTTTAATCTCATACGTAATGTGCACACTATCCCTCAGGTGGTTCTTCTACCGGCTCTGTTTACCTTCTTCTTCTGCGACCGGATTTCCCAACAAAATTCTGCCCAAATATGTGACGTGGGATGCAGTGGTGGTTAGCACTGATGCCTCACAGCTAGAAGGTTCTGGGTTCCAATCCAGCGGCCAACCGGGACCTCTCTGCTTCGAGTTTGCATGTTCTATCTGTGTCTGCATGAGTTCTCTTCGGCGGCTCTGGCTTTAGCGTGAATGTGAGTGTGACCCAGTGACAGCTGGGACAGGCTCCAGCCCCCCCAGTGATTCAAGAAAACGAACAAACGAACGTGATATCTGCTCAGACCAAAAGAGTAAAACTGTAAAATTAAGACCTGGAAACCAAAAACCAACGAGCTGAAACACTCAGTGAACTAGATGCACATTCTTAATTAACTGTAACCTGAGCTTTAGATTCAATGACGTTCAACAACAAATGTGGCTTTAGCTTCACTGCTAAAGACATGAAAACACATACTGGGCTAAACCAACAGACCAGGCCATGACAGGACGAGGGGGGGGAGAAGAGGTGGGAGGAGGGAAGAAGCAAGCAAGAGCATTTGTGTCCTGACCTGCCCCGATCACCCCCCCTCCCTCACGCCCCCCCCTCCCGTCCCAGCAGGCCTGTGGAACAACACCATCCTGTCAGCACCCTTCAGTCACCCTCAACACAGCCGAGGCTCATTCACATACCACACCGAGTCACACAAATTTATTTATCTGAACCGTACCTTTATGTTTTCCTCAAAATAACTGCAGTGTTACAGTTACATGCTGAAGCGGACGGTGACCTTACTGTAATGGAAATGACTAATTCACCTTTTCAGAGCCAGATTCTTCCATTACTGTCCTTCCTGCCCCCCCCCCCCCCCCCCCCAACCCCCCGCTCTCTTTCCTCATACATCTCTCCAGCATCTGCATATTCACCACCGTGAGCTCTGCCTGCAGCCGGCTCCCACCGTGGCACCAGACCGCAGATGGCGTTGAATACTGGATGGGGCGGCGGTGGCGTTGGTGCGTCAGGGGCTAAACCGACTGGACGGGGGTTAGATCGGGCTGAGTTTGCCATCCATGACCCCGTTCGAGAGGACCTGTTTATGTTTCTGGCACCTTATCGCGGAGCCGCTCAGAAGTTAACTCCGCAGCGGCGGCCGTGGTCCTTGAAGGCCCTTTTTTAAGTATCTCTTCAAAAAGACCTTGTGATGTTTATGAAAGTCCTTCTGTGGACACGCTTCACACTAATGTTTTAGATTTGAGCTGACGCTGTCGAGCGGGTTAGATATTAACCGAAGGTGCTGCGTGAACTTCCGTGCACCCGAGCCTGGCAAACGGCGACGAGCATGTGACTTGATATTAACATGCTGAGCCAGGACCTGCATTACTGTATAATCTGTTTTTTAGGTTAAAAATATAAACCGGTCTCTCGTTTCCTTTCATATCGGCCCTGGACTCTGGACTGTAACTGACCCGCCTTTGTCAACTAAACTAAGCTGTGCGGCCGCTAATCACATTACGAAGGTTCAGAAACAACCGGCGGCTCATGGCAGCTCAGACTGGGAGTATAACTGTTACGTAACCCAGAGTGACAGTCATTGTTAAAGAAGAATATAGTGATTGATGGCCCGTTCGAAAACCGCCTACGGATATTTGTCTTCCACCGGTTCATGAGCAGCCACCTCTCTTATCAGCTGGCCTACATGCTGAAGTCAGAGGCTGATGCAAGGTGTGTCTGGTGTCATGCCACACTGACAGCGGCGAGGCTTAAAGCTGCAGATGCATTTGACCGTTTTATCGGTCAGAGGTGCACGAATTAAAGCGGCTTACGTAACATCGGCAGGCGTAAAATGCAGCTGGGTCCGTCCTGAAACAAGATTTTTTCGCTAACTCCTTCGACGTGCCTCGGTGCACATTCACAAACAATTAAGACGAAACTTTCCCAGCGCACTCGTTTAAAGCACTACGCGGAGCATGAAAGCCTGTTTGTCCGCGGGGACGGCTCATAAAGTGAGTCAGGCTCGACTGGGAGGCCTGAGACGAGGAAGCAATCACATCAGGGAGGATAGAGTTTCCGTAAACAAGTCTCCGATCATGTATGCAGCAGAAGATTTTAAAAAAACAAGATGTAATATTAGACAGACAGACAGGCAGGCAGTCAGGCAGGCAGGTAGGCGTGTGGAAAGACAGCTGTACGCCACATTAAATAGCATTAGCTCAAGTACTGTCTCATAAGCTTTTACGCCCTCAGGTTAGTGATGTTCCTCGTGCCGTATTGTGGGTTTACGACTGGTCTGACCACAAACAGATACCACTTTTTATTCCACTCCCACACAAGCCTCCGCAGCCACAGCACAATGGAACAAGAGAAATATTAGAGAAGACTCGTTTGAAATCTGCGCACAAGCCAACAACTGTCTGTAATTAAAGTACACTTTGTAAAAGAGCAAAACAGCTGCCGGTTGTTTTACTCCTGAGGCCATTTTGCGTTACGATCTGATGACACTACATGTTGTCATCTTTCATGCCCAGTCTGATTCGCATGAGTGTTGAGTTTAAAGATCTTCACTCCACTTCACTCCTACATTAACAAAAGTTTATCTTAACTGAACTTGGATTTACACATACATACAAATTTGCAGACTTTAGCTGCTATTCCTAATGTTTCCGCTGTTTTAGTGCGAGTAGTGAACACTACACAACATCCAGAGCTAAACTCTTTCTCTTAAATCTTCTTGAGATTCCTTAAATGTAAACATTTTCATAATGTTTTTCTTTGCACTAAAACAAATGGGGAAATGTGGAGTTGGCGTTATTTACAGGTCATTTGCTCGGGCTGCATGTGGCCTCTGAACTACAGTGTGTTTGACGCTCGTGCTCTCAGCCTTAAAGGCCTAAAGGTTACACACTATTCAAGAAAGGAGAAGTTTGTTCATGCTCCTCAGGCTACGAGGCTACAAAATGACGTCATACTGTTCACGCAGCTCGTTCTCGACACATCAACCGGACAGAGCTTTTTTTTCTCATGTGACATCATGCTACTACTCTGTGATTGGTCAGAAATGATAATGCTAATACTCTCTCCTGGGTAGAGACCGGCATACTGTGTGTGGGTGCATGCCGGATAAATCCGATGGACAAGGTCGTCAAAAATTAGTAACCGACATCTAGAAATAATACGAAAAGTGCCTCTTGTCGTCCATGTCCTACATCTCCCACAATGCTTAGTGTGTGTGACGTATGCAGCAATGGTACGGCCAGGGGTGCAGCCGGGAATTTTGGGCCTCGGGAAAAATAAATAAATAAATAACTTTTGGCCCCACGCCCTCATTGTAAAGGCTGAAGCTGATCCTTGTACCTCTCATTCATTTGAATTTCAATACAGACCGTAAAATGAATAAAATGAATAAAATGGACATATCAAGACTTATGGTATGGTGCTATATGGTAACTTGCCCTTACGTGATAAAACTAAGTCCAATAAGTTTATGTATAAGAAATACAAGAAAAACACATAAAAGGTGAAAGTTTTAGGTATTTTATACCATTAAAAACTTAACTTTTGAAATTTAAAATACAACATTGTTTATACATATAAAAATATAGACATTAGGCCACTGCCTGTGGTACCGAGTGAAGCAGTTAAGCTCAGTATTCCTGTGGACGTGGACCGTGGAGACACTGCAGATCGCATCTGACCTGGTAATGTTGACAACTTGGACCCTGGTCTCTTTGGCCCAGTGGTCTTCAACAGCTGGAAACTCAGCAATTCTCATATAAATGAGGATGAACATGTCTGTCCTTCTGTGTGGTGCACAAGTGAGTTAGCTGCATGATGTACTTAATTACTTCAGGGCCAGAGTACCTCATGAAGTACAGTAAAGGGATTTCAATCCAGTCAATTGAATATTAGAAATAGATATCGAAGTTTTGACTTGAAAACTGACTGAAAATTGAAATAATTAACTGTTTTTACATTTTATTGTCAATATTTGATTAGATATTTAAAGTTTCCTGCCAAAAAACATCACTTGTTTTTACTACTATATTTTGTTAATACATTACGAATATTTTTTTTATAACGTACACTGGGTACAGCCCGAGGAGGAAGTATAAAAGACCTGGTCACAACAGACTTTCTTCTTAGCCCTAGTATGTGACGTATGTAAGAAGCTTTGCATGTTCAGTCGTAAAAACCTGTGGGGAGTTTACCAAAACCTGCAGTTCCTCCAGTGTCCACTTGAGGAGGTGGAGGAATATTTCGTCCAGTGCATTTATGAAAACATAAAGTGACATAAAAAGCAAACAACATTTGCCTAAAAACAAATACAGCATTTAAGCACACATAGTTGCACACATCAGTATTAATTCAAATTACATCCAAACAAAAACCCATAATCTTTACTACCTTTCCAAGTTTATCTCCTCAGGCAACAAAAAGATGGAAGGATTACCAGTAGATGTGTTGGGAGAACGATTATCACCGTTCAGTGGTGCATGCAGGCATGATTGAGAAAAAGAAGGAGTCTGAGTCAGAGAACCGGTTGAGGAGGGTGACGGATAAGGCACAAACGGCCTGTGTCACTTTTCAGTTTCACTCTAATTTCAATACCGTTTCAAATAAATCCATCAAGAGTCTTCTGAGAAGAGAGATAAAAGTGTGATTCTCCACAGAGCTGCGAAAGGCATGACAAAGCTAATTCCCCAGTGGGCTAATATGAGTCAGTGCTTTGGGGGTTAAACCAAACTTTCAGTCCCTGTGCGGTTTCTAATGCAAATGTAACGCATGTACGCGCAACGTGGCTGCAAAGCTCCTTAATATGTGAAAACACGGGTCTGTGGATCAGTGTGAAAGTAGGTCAGTTTTAAAAGGGGACATGGAGGACCTAGATAAGTAAAGTACAGGGGGTTAAGGAGACAGTCATAAAAAGCAAACACATCAATTCAACTGATGCCAAGACGTCTTAAAAACAAACATGTGTGCTGTGTATTAAACTCATGAGCTGAGGCCGGTCGACGCGGTGAAGTAGCACATTTGCAAATAAGCAACGCTGCTGCTAAGACTCTCAACAGGTGGTTTTAGACTTCTGTGTTAAGTTGATGCAGAATGTTAATATTAATTTTACTTATTTAAAGGCAGGGTATGGAATTTATTTTTGTCCAAATTCGCTAACAGCCTGTTAGCATATTGTTTCATGTTAAAAATTTAAATTCATTACCCATGAGGCCAAGCTAGAAAAATGGAAAAAGTGTATTTTTGATTAATTTAGGATACAGTAATAAAATAAGAATAAAAAAAAAACGTATTATGTGGCAGTAGCCTACAGCTGGAGGAGGATTCAGAGAGACACAGACACTGAGAAAAGCTTGAGAATCATTTCAGAGCTTTTAAACTTGGAAATAACCCCCGATGTGAGATTTTATGTGCCTTGTTGCTCAGGAGAAAAAAAGAAAAAAAAAGAGAGATTTTGGGAGAAGACCTGAAAAATGATCAGCATTTTTCAGATTCCTCCAACTACAGCAGCAGCTCTTCTGCAAACGCATTATTAGTTTAACTTGGTTTGTTTACACTGTTGCCAACTCTGCTGTACGCAGAAATGTTTTCCCTGCAAAAGGAGGTGGATATAACTCCCGATGATGTCATGCGCTCTGACATACAATCAGTTCTGTGTATTTTTAAAAACATTTGTGATCATTTTTTTTTATTTTTTTTTCCAGCGGGCTAAGAATCATGCAAGTGTACTCAGCCCGTCTAATGCATCATATGACACTACTAGCAGACACACAAATCAAGTGACCTGTGTGATTGAATAATTCTTTTCACAATGCACATACACACACACACACACACACACACAAAGTTCGTTTTCTTTCATTTCCTGTGTGATTCCAGGGGGGCAAGGTCACAGAGTGCAGTAAAACGGTCCATGTTTGATCCCCGGTCACACACACATGAGCCGTACGTCAGTGTGTGACTCTATTAGACTCTATCCATCACACAGGTCATATTAAGCAAATCTCTGGGGGGGTCGAAAAGGTCGTCACGGTGACCCGAGGGTGACGTGTACTGTAACAAGTGAAATGTGAGCATAGCTGGTAGTGTAGTATAAATTACAGTTTCTTAATCAGGTTACAGTAGTAGTTTTTATTCAGATCCATGGAGAAATCTGAGGCGCACATGATAATTCAGCTCAACTGAATACGGATGCAAATAACACTAGAGTTAAATCTTACTTTTAGATTAGTCATTTAGACTAGTTTATGTGGGAAACTTCCTCCTTCCTCATTCCTCCTGCATTTGTCATGGTATTTTATGTGTGTTTACAGTAAGTATGAAGGTTGAATATGATGATTAGTGATCTTTAAAGGTTATAACAACAACAACAATAATAATAATAATAATAATAATAATAATAATAATAAATTAAGTGACGAAGTGTTTCTTCCAGTTCCTCTGACGAGTGCGCATTTTCGCGCAGTTGTGGAAGGCGTTTCTATTTCACCTAGCAACGACCAATACAATTTTCTGATTGGCCGGATCGGCCGCTGATATTTTCTGATTGGTCGCTAATTGAAGCAGCGCACCCTACTTTCGCCTTCATCCGTTCACAGCTTCCTAATCTGTTTTAAAGCCTGTGAGCGGAGAGTTTTATCATTTTTCGGCGTGAGAAATGTCACGTGTGGCGTGAGAGCGTGTGAACTTATTGAAATGCGTGCGTGAGACGTGAGAGCCCTGTCTATGGCAGAGCCAGGCTAGCTGTATGCTATGCTAAGCTAAGTGACCATTGGATCAAGCCTTAGTCAAATTATTCTGCAGCAGCTTGTTAAAGGAACAGACCTCTAAATTGAAACAATCTTAAAGAAACTATGGAAGAGATATAGTGAATTGTGAATATTGTTTTAGCCATCAGCAGTAATGACTTAAGGAGCTTATTTATTCATCAAATTGTAGAAAAACATTCAAGACATCGTTCCGACAGCTGTCAAAAATATAAATACATCAATGCTTTTTCCAATAATTAACACCTACATATTAAAACTTGTTCATTTTATCCTTATTAACAGGATTTGTGCTTCAGTCGTTAAAGATTGCTGTCATTAAACCTTTAATGGGTTGTGTCACCATTCAAACAGATGGTACTTTGGTGGTTTAGAAGCTAAGTAGACCTTAGCACTGCAGCTGACGTTTACCTCGTCAGAAACGTATGTGAATGTGGACTTGATATTTTCATGTGAAGATCTCAACAAGTTTTAAACTGATCGTTTTGGATCAATAAAGATGGAAGACGTGGAGGAAAGGTTAACTGGGGAGGTTCAGAGACACAAACATTTGTACGACTCGTGTTTTGGCTGAATTTTGGTAAAAGTTTTATTCAGTAGAAACAAAAATGAACCCGACTGGTAAAAAAAAAAACACTTTAAAAGAGGCGTTACTGGTGAAAAGACCTCAAAAATCCCACCCCAAGTCCAAATTATCAGCATTTTTCAGATGCGTCCAAATACAGCAGCTCTTCTGCAAAGCATTATTAGTTTGTTTACACTGTTAGTACTAACGTTTGGGTGTTGCTGTTACAGAATGAGCCCGACTGACGAGCGCACAAGGAAAAATGGATCACACCGACGTGGGCTATGTGCGTAGCTTATGCACATATGCCCTGCAGTACTTTAAATAAGCCTTAAGGCAGGTAGGTCCTTTCATATGAGCTGGGTTCTGCTCAAGGTCGATTCCAGTTAAAAGGAAGTTTTTCTTTCCCACCGTCGCCGCCACGTTGCTGTGGGGGGTTTGTATTGTTGCTGACGCTATATTTGAACTGAACTGAACCACCATGAAGTGTTTCATGGCAGGATACGGTAGTCCGAGGTACCCGCTTCCAAAGACGGGATTGATAGTAACGTTCATATGACGGGGTGGGCTGCAGGCAACGTGTAGTACACAACATAACATACGGCATACAGAGGAAGTCACAAGGATATCCCGAGAAGGAACGGATGACCTTGTTGTTCTCGTTGTCTGTTTGCATGGACCAGTGTGGGAGCAAAGCATTAAAAATAAATAAATAAATAAAACCCACAGGTATCGGATTAGTAGCATTACATTTTATCAGGGAGGTCTGATTCAATTCATCCACATAAATCGAGTGAATCGCTTCCCAAGAGCCTCAGTCCCAAGCTTTCCTGGAGTTTGAGCAGTAATTGCCAAAAAGACGTCAAGGGTGATTCAATAAATGTAAATGAACTCAATTACCACACGGTGGACTTTCCCCCTTTTCTTTTTTTTTTTTCTACATACAGTTTCCTCCTGCTTCTTTTCTTCATGTGTTTCTCTATCCCCTGATCCCTCCTTTATCGGTTAGCACACAGCATGTGGAGTTAGACGAGAGTGTAGTTAATGTCAGACTGGACGGGTGCGGCTTGAAAAGTCAAGACAGAAAGAAGTGGTGTGTTGTTTCTCATTGAACCAGTGTGTGTGTTTGTGTGTGTGTGGGGAGATCATGTGGCTGTGTTTTTATAGTGCAGTGATCCGGTCATATGATGGTCAACACCTCGATACCACACATTACCTTGCTAAGTACATATAAACTAGTTTAAACACAAGCTGTACATTTACATAGTGAACCACAAACAGCAGCTGCACTGGGAGGATTTTCTGTCTAAGGACGTGTCGCACGCAGAACGATTACAAATGCGCTTCACTTGTTTTGCAATCGGCGAATTCTCCGCATCCCTCGACGGGACGAGAGCAAAAAAAACGCCGATGCTCCTCGGAACAATGTGTCCTCGGCTTTGTGTCCTCGTAGGAGTTTTCGCAGCGCTTGACAAGAGCTACTCCGCTTCGGGTGACTCAACCCTACTGGTTTCCAAACTAAACAAACACTACACTTTGCAAATACGGCCTGACCCACTTCCACGCTGCAATGTCAGGCCCGTGTCAAAGTCCTGTGTCATCCGCCTCCACGGCCAGGGACACGCACACAGACGTCTGTCGAGTTTCAGGAAAATCTATACGGTTTAAAAGATGAGTTTTTGTTGTGTAACTGTGTGCGCGTGCGTGTGTGTGTGTGTGCACACTGAGGTAAACTAATTACCATGTGCTGCGATCAGCTGTGGCCCCTGAGGCCTGCAGGGAGAATTTCTCTGTGGTCAACCAACCCCGGTTGTCCTGTCCTGGACCTCCCTCATTCTCTGTCTGTCTCTGTCTGTCTAACACACACACACAGACGCAGTGAACTCGCTCACCCCACTCATGCCACTCACTCAGGCACGTCGTGTGGAGGCCCAGCAACGCGGCGACTGTGGGAGACGAACATACAGTAAATATACACGCAGGCTGTCATTACGCGCTGCACAAGCACAGAAACCGTACCCCCACCGTACAGTGGGCATAAGGGTGGGAATAAAAGTGACCTACATACTGTACAGTAGCTGTCAGTAGCGGCTAAGCTAACAAACTGGCTAACTGAGTTTAATTCATCCTCTTCGGGAGATCTTTATAAATTGAATCATAAGCCCAGAATTTGAAGCAGCAGAATCGAATTAGGAGAAGCTGCGGTGATCTGCAAGTGCTCGCATGCTCAGACTGCACATTAATCTGAGTGATATTGACAAAATTAGGAGCATTTTGTCAAAAAGCGATGCTAACTAACATGCATGTGTTTCTATCTATAATTTATTTTCAGGTCGTCCATATATTTTAGGTCGTATTCTCAACGTTTGCACACATTTTTTTGTTTAGGTGCTGCACCGTCGGCCTTTGAGGAAGGTGATTTCAACACTTTTATTGTGTTGCACAAGTCAGAATTGACAATAAAGCTGACTTGACTTCCTTTCTTTCTTCTTTTTGGCCCAGTTTCAGTATCTCTTCATCGGCTCGTCAATTTTAAATCTTCCTCCTTTCAAAAGAAGTCCCTTTAAAGGCCTACAGTTTCATCTTATCTCAGAATCAAAGAACCGCATCGCCCAGATAAAGTTCACGCTCAGGTTAGAGTTTCAGAAAGTAGAATAACAGGTAGAGCTTTCAGCTTCCGGGTACCCCGGAAAAAAAAAAATGTTTTGTGAACAATTTCCACTAAAGTAATTGGGTTTTATGTGATTCTGAAAGTTTAACCTGAGAGGTTCTACTGCCAAACGGTTTCCATTATATTCCCTATGTTTGTCTCCCTCCTTAAATACTTTGTGTTTCATATTCAGCAATGTTTGGATTGATGTTGAACATGTGTATTTAGACGACGCCTCTGCTCAGAGAGCTGAGACCGGAGAAAGACTTGTCTCATTTCGCGGACATTCCTTTCTCGGAAAAAACAAGCGCATTTGCAGCGTGATGTAAGATGCATGGATCTGTTCTGTGTGTCTGTCCTGTTGACACTCGCTCTCGTAGATCATGTGTCTCGTCCTTTGCTATCCGAGGGGAAAAGCAAACATATCTCCATGCTAATTAAGAGGACTCCGCCATGTCAGCTTACGCGCAGTTCAACTTCAGGCATGCACACGCGAAAGGCCAGGCGTTTGCACAAACACCTTTACTTCCAGTCAGTGGGGTTGTCGGAGCTCCGTCAGGACAAGAGGTTAGCAGCTGTCACGGTTAAAAACAGCCGTCTGCAGCAGCATAGCTGAATTATGAGGGAATTGAGGCAACCAATCACGGACACGCAAACGCCCCGGGCCTCTTCCCTACTTGCTGGGAGTTACTGTATCTCTTCAGTGACCCTAGACTTAATTGAAGTAACTCAAGCTTGCTTAGCTCTCACCCCCCCAGACACATCTTTTTTTGTGATATTATTGCCACATACTTCAGTTAAGGCAGAAATGCATTGCATAAAGAAAGTTTGTATTCGTAACCTGCAGCAAAATGTCTTCCCAAACCCATTATTTACTAAGCTAATACAGCTAGAAGCTAACACATAGGTTTGTAGTGGGTGGATGTTGCATGTGCTGTTTTACTCTTTAGCATAATTCAGATTAATCTGTGCTCCAGATATTAGATGTGACATGAATTCTTGGAAAACAGCTGCCATGCTAGTTAGCTAGCAGCTAGCTAAGTAAAATCAGCTTTTCCCGCTCGATGTAAACGTGAAAACGGACACGAAAACTTTGAAGGACTGTTCCTTTCCAGTTTCCTGACTGTCTGGGCCATACTCCCAGTTTTTTTTTTTTTTTTTTTTTTTCAGGAAGTTAAAGTTTACTTAATTAGTTAATGAATACCGATGTATTACACTGCCAAGCGTAGAGTACAACCAATGTATGGGAAGAATGCAGCTGATACGAAGCTGCTGCTACACAGCTATCAGTTCGTTTTTGATGGAAAAATGAGAAGCATGCAAGCGAGCGTCCACAGCGGTCCAAGTCTGTCCAAGACAGACAAGATTGCGGTGCCTGGACTACGTGAGGTTATGGAGGCGACGTGCCCCCATGACCTTTGCGCAGTGGGAGAAAGGAGTGATAATACATGTAAATGTGCTATCTGCTACGAGTGCATTTCAGTCAAGGTGCAAATTATCTAATATTCTCACTGATACCTGAGACACTGACAGGAAAGTGAGTGATTTCTCTGGGATATAAAATGCTCTTTCTCTTTCTGTTTCCCTCCTTTCCCTGGAATGATGGCGAGGGAGGCTGAGGCAAGCCCTCCACAGCCAGAGGAAAACCACACAAGTCAAACACACGTTCTCTCCGTCTCACACACAAACACTCCACCGGACCAACGAAAACAGTCGCTCGAAAAGCTGCGCGCCCTCAAAAATCAACCCTAGCACGGGCGCGGTGTTCAAAAATAATAGGTAGCCGGCTGGTAAACAGCGCGGGCCGTCCAGCCTTAACCCGTACAGCTCCTGAGGTGTATGAGAGTCGTGATTTATAGTCAAAGCTGAGGTAAAAACAGGCTTCCTGTGTGCTGAGACTGTAGAGCTCCTCTGCGGTTCTTTGGTTAAGTGTTTGGTTCTATATGAAGCTACGATAACCCTCAATCTGTTTTTAAGAAAAGCAAAACAAATAAATGTATTTAACCTGCTGCCCTTTCCAAAAAAAAAAAAAAAAAATTACGAAAGGCCTTCCTGCCTTCCAAACACCAACTATAGCTCAGACTACAGGAAAAGACACAGGCGGGGGAAAAGCCATGTGTTACCCTGACGGTCGATGCACAGATAAACACTGAATGGATGTGGTGTTGTTTTCACAGGACACGCGAACACAGGGAGATGTGACTGTGCCGTAAGAGGCTTGGCCCATGTGAAGCCAGCATGTGATGCATGATTATTTCCCACGGTACGTCCACGCAAACAGACGGACTGTTGCTTAATGGGACTGAATCACAAGTCTGAGGAGCCCAGTCAACCCAGACAACAGATCGAAGCTAATTATAAGCAACTGGTCTGGAGGAAAAACCACGATGACAACGGGCATTTCAGCTCCAGATACGTCCGTCTACGGTAAAACAGATCAGAGTGAAAATGTTCTGTTGAGCAGTGTTTACCGAAAGCAGATTACAACCACAGGACAAGTTTATTTTCCAGAAATTAAGCCTTTTTAAAGTCTTCACTGAGAAATGAAATCAAAATACATCAACACAAAACATACAGAATAATTATATAAAGGAAACAAGGATATGAAATGAACAAAAGTAGGAGTTTAAGAGTCTTAACCTCCTGAGACCCAAAGTATTTCTTCAGAATGCATCTTAATTTCTTTAAGATAAGATTAAGATCTCTAAGTATTTGGGGTTAGTAGGACCTAAAAAATCATTGATCATCATTGAACTGAAAACGTATGTGGACACAGGGATTATTTCACTGTATATTACGATTTGAGTCACCAGTTGACGATTGGAAACGATAAAATCCCAACGTCCTCAAACGAGCACTTGGGAATTTTCATGTGATTTCAAACTAGAAAAACTAATAAGAATAAAAACCAAGTGCTTTGGTCAAGTGCACTTGAGGACAACAGGCCTAAATGGAGCAGAACAAGCTGCAACAAACCCAAAACGTAACGTCCCCATATGAGGACGCAGTGTCTCAGAAGGTCAATACGATCTTATAAACTTACTTACTTATCTGGCGTTCGTATATCTCAGCTGGAAACAGCCAATGAACATTTAAACACGCCTCAAAGACTACAAATAGCAGCTAACGAGCAGATAACGTCCCGAGCTTAAAAAAAAGGACGTTCTGACTGCAGAGGAAACTTCAAATCACTCAAGAGTTGCAGGAAACAATCTTGGGTGACAGACATTCACATACAGCCCGACAGGTCGCCTTGAGGTGGCTAGGTGGGTTGTTGGACGTCCAACTGGTCTTAAAATGCACAGAGTGCAGGCCACTCAAAACTCACATGCAAAACTGTTGTGCAATAACAATCTGATGGAGCCTTATTACAGAACAGATAATGTTATCACAGTGTTCATGCTGTCCATCTTCCTTGTTGTCTCTTGTTGCGTTGCAACACGATCCAGCGAATGAGACATTTAGAAGCCGATTAGAAGATGTGGACTTCAACCCTGCTGATCTCTGGAGGCGGCTCATGAGGGGGATCAGGAGGTGGTGGTGGTGGGACGGGAGGTTAACCCTGGGGTCATAATGATGAGTGTACATACACTCACACAAACAAACACTGACAGTCACACACACACAGACAGACGGGCTAGAGACAGTAGGTTCACGTTTGACGCGACTGACAGATGTTGCTCCCCGGCTCCAGCTGTTCTGAACCACGCTCCTCAGGTACGTTAATGACACGCACACATGCACACACGTTTGCACACTCACTGCCCCAGTTGTGACTCACCAGATTTATGTGCTTTGCTGCAGCACACACAAACAAGCTAGTATTTCAGCTAACATGTGTGTGTGTGTGTGTGTGTGTGTGTGTGTGCGGGATGTGTTTACCATTTGGAGGAATGTACAGTATTTGGTAATGTGAAAAGCTTCCCTCAGCGGTTAAAGAGCGCTACAGACGCTCTGTTTTATTGGATGAGCCAGAGATTTCCCTCCCGGGAGGAGGGGGGAGGAGGAGGAGGAGGAGGAGGGGGAGGGAGGGGGGCATCGAGGGAGGAATTTCAACATGCCGTCCCTCTGTTGGGGATCTGTGTGTGAAGTAAATATGAGCAGGTTCTCGTCCGTGTCAATTCACGAGATGGAACGCGCCGATTCTATGATTCAGTCCCAGTAATTACACAGGATCACACGCTGTAAACACGGCCGCGTCTGAGCTTTATAATTTCAGCTCCACTGTTTACAGGTCGCATAAATACACCGGGTACATCCATCCATCAATCACACGTCATGCAACGGCTTCTCCTCTCGAGGGGAAGGCGTGGACTCGATCCCAGCTGGTACCGGGCGACGGGAAGGGTACATTCTGCACAGAGTTACCAGGAAAACAACATTTCTCGGGAGTAAGTCTGTAGTTGAATAATACCCATAAGCCCGGTGCATCTTAAATGGTTCATATGCACAATTTTAAAAAGTTGCCTTTTGCTCATGAGGCTCTTTAACAGTACTGCAGGAAGTAGCCTGGGCCAGTGTGAGCAATTTATACTTTAGACGCTACAACCAAGTGGACCAACCAAAGCTCATCAGTGCTTCCACAGTTACCTGGAAAAAGTAATCAGATTACTGATTACTCTGTGGAGTAACTTACGCATTACTTGATTTTAAAAGTAACTCAGTTAGATTAAGAGTTTCTTTATAAGTTACATTCATTTTTATTGGAAATGCATTTTTAACAAATCCAAAATGCATTTTAAAATATTGCATTTTTAGCAGAAACATACAAGATATTGCCCAACCAACTCCCCACCAAAGTCCAGGGGGACCTCCTGCATTAGGTGCAACTCTCTGCTTCACTTCACCAATGTGATTTCTGTGGAATCTGAGAACCTTTATATTGTATATATATTTATACTGTCTTTAGCCGACACAAACTCAAAATAGTGGCTGTATCCTGAAAACGTGACACACTTCACATACGTGACGCAGGAGGAAAGCAAACTATATGTCTTTACTCAAGGAAATGGGAAAAATAGTAACATGTGGTCCGTGCACCAGGGATTTAACCCTCTGGTTCATGGAGAACCTGCTCTACCTGTGGGAGCCTCACACACATATCACCTAGAAAGAGTTCACACGCACAGAAGCACTGATAAAATACTCCCTCCTTAATAATTGTGCATGCAGTGTACATTTCATCATGAATACAGTTTGTGTTTGCAGAGTAAAGGCCTCTGGCTTTACAGAGTCAATAGGGACAGAACAGTGTGTGTGTGTGTGTGTTTAAATGTGTTTAAATGTGTGCTTTGTGCGTGGCCTGTGGTCTTAATTGAAGCTAATGGAGAGCAGCAGCCCGGTGTCTCTTATCATGTTACACGTGTGCTTGTGAACACACACGGTTAACTTTGAGGGAGAATCTGGGTCAGTGTCGCAACCACAGGCCCATAAATCAGGGCAGGAGTAAGATCCTAGAGGCGAGGAGGAGCAGAGGAGGAGCAGAGGACCCCCAGTCATCCAGCCTGTTTCATTTCCTTACGTGTTTTTATTCCCGTTCTCCTGATGCAAGCTGTTGTTTTCATAGACACACTTCGCTTAGTCACGACTCACACCAGCTAAGACCCTGTTACACCCACCAGAAGATTAGAAACGATATAAATAAACTTGGCTTGCCCTCATCAGGGTAGAGCTTTCACGAAGCTGTCACTGACTCTGTCATCTTTAGAGCAAAGCTGCTGATACGTAGTTTTCATCCTATGATCCCGTCATAAGTACGTGAGCATTTTTGTCTCAAATGGAAACATAACGACTCTCATCAGGGGCCTAAAATCTTATAAATTACTCAACATGGTTTCAAATACATAAAATTACTCACTAAATCACTAAATGTCAAAAAGTCTAATTTCATGCTATTTGCTGGGAACAGGAAACATGACAAAATAATTAAACTTCTCAGTCATGATGAAGAATTTATTAATAAATAAATGAACTCTCTTGCTAGAACAGGTCACAAAATCTAATTCTAAGAAAAATAAGAGATTTTGTCCACAATTCATGTTTCCTAATGTTATATTATACTTTCATTTTGCAGCACAAGTACTTTCCCATCTTATTTGCACAAAACAGTGCGAAAAAGCCTGTTTGTTAGATTAGCAACATTTTCTGTAGTCATTGTTCCAAGTGCTCCTCTGTTTTTTTAAATTGCAATCGTTGACACATTGTGACATTATTCAAGTCTGGTTTTCAAGTGAAACATAAGATGTTGATTCACCTCTTGGTTTTAAATGTTACTTTTCTTATAATTCTCAGTTCCATAATCATCAAACTTATCTTTGCAAATACTGTGTCGCACTCGTGAATCGTTGCAAGTCTCCACGCTTTGCAACAAAAAGGACGAGCTAATTCTCTTCAATGGGATAACGTGAACGAAAACATTGTGACTGACCTTAAATAATCCTTTAATAAAATCGAACCACAAACTATCAAAATACAGGCAACAATTTAAACGTCCCACCACCAGTGATAATAACACACCGGACCCCTGCTCCATGAATTTAAGATGCACACTGGCAGATTTAGTGCACTCTGGCTCCTGTCTGACTCATCTTATTTCAACCTAGAAGCAAAAGGCCTGTGGTAAAGAAAAAAAATAAAAATCTGTAATTCTCAACCTCAATGCTGGAAACTACTCCTGTAAACGTGAATCCCTCGGCCAAGATGTTTGACAAGGAATTAATACTGAACCTAAAGAGAGGCTGAAACCCTCCGGCCCGTAATGAATGACTTCACAGATTTCACTAGGAACGAAGAAAAAAAAGAAAAAGACACTGTTTATCTAACGGGCTTCTAATAAACTGCAGCGGAGGAAAAGGACTTAAATTGAAAAGTCAACAGCGATGGGAAGCTGCAAAATTGTAGCGCGGCGTAAACACACACTGTGACAGATTTGAGAGATCTCAGCACTCATGGACGCCTCCGTCTGGAGCCGACTGTTCGCTTTAACTCCAGGGAAGAGTCAGTTTCCAGCCATAAATTATAAACTGCAAACATGCAGAGCAGGTCTGTCAAACTCGAGGACTGAGGACATGGCATTTATAGCAGTAATTAATAATGTTTTTTTTTTATATTGACTACGTATTAAATCGGGAAAACATTTGTTTTTGCTCAGAGCCAAAATCGGAAAAGTCAAATAGTTCCCGCGGTGATAGACGTAGAGTCAGTATCTGGATGAGTTTCTGAGACAAACTTTTGAGATAAAACACAGGACAAATATTTTAGGCAAATCAACCTGTTTCCATTAACTAATTACAACATAAACTAATTCAACAGTACGAAAATTAAACAGTTCTCCTTTTACCACACAGAATTGTTTTAGGAAAAAAGTCATTAGTGCAAAATAACAAATAAGAAAAAAAAAAGAAGCAATGTAACAAAAGTATAAACATAACAATGAAACAAAAGCAACAGCGCAATAATAAATATAGAATTTGCTCAGAGGGAAATGTTGGCTCATTCATTTTCCACCAAAGAAGTGAGTGTGTACCCCGCGTTATTGTCTTCTCCTCCAAGTACCGACGCATTCCAGTGATGACGTCAGTTCCAGATGTGTGATGCTGCTGTGATGTTAGGATGTGAGTGTCAAACTAACCATATCCCACCTTTTGCTACAGGTGGGGATGAAGAAGCTCATGACGAGCTCAGAGAGAAGCTGCACTGGTATGAGCTCTGTAATTTAGAAGAGAAAACTGTGACAAAAGTATCTATCGCGTCATGCTAGTATCGATCTGATATCGATACTAGTCTTATATCGATACTATTGATACTCGGTATGCCCTAGTGGGTGCTACATGTCAAAGTAACATCCACACGAACGAACGTCAGGTCCAAAAGTTTCCCTACAGAACTGTCACAAGGTGATGTTAAGATGTTATTTACTTCTAGCATCAGTGGTCATAATGTTGTGGCTGATGGGTGTAGACTTTCTGCCTGGCACATGCAGCAATGGCCTCAGGGTTATAGCAAGCTGCCTTTTTCCAGTCTTCTCTCTTCCTTGAAAAGTCAGATCAGCTGACTTCAGAAGACGTGTTTCAACCCATGCAGCTGTTTTTTTCTTTTACTGAGCTGGTGACTAGTGACAACGGTTAACATGAGTGGAGAGAATCCGACAGAGTTCATACTGTAATGTCACAATCACATCACTTATCATTGTTTCATCTGGCCTCTGCTCAGTCAACACGGTTTAAGGAATTTCCAAAACAGTCTCTTTTGGAAACACGTGTTTCTCGAGGTCGAGCCCCAGGTGAATAACTAATGCACGAATGATAAAGGTGGACTGTGATTTAGTTTAAACGCTCCAGGCCCTAACGACTCCCCGCCTGTCATTATGCTCATTATTGCCATCAGTTAGTGTTACAAAAGGATAAATATGTCTCAGCACATTTGAACCTGCTGACCCGGTGCTGCTGGTGTCTGGTTCAGATTCATTAATACGCAGGATAAGGAGGCTAGCAGTCAGCTACCAAACTAGCAACCAGCAAGAAGACACCAGCTAACTAGCCTAGCCAACAGCAGGTAAGAAGTGATGGGACATGCAACTACACTTCAACAAACACCTCTCCTCTCTGCCAAAATCAGACGTAAAACACTAACAGACACCAGCTAACTAGCCTAGCCAACAGCAGGTAAGAAGTGATGGGAGATGCAACTACACTTTAACCAAGACATCTCCCCTCTGCCAAGATTGGAAGTAAAACGCAAGAAGACACCAGCTAACTAGCCTAGCCAACAGCAGCAAGTAAGAAGTGATGGGAGATGCAACTACACTTTAACAAAGACATCTCCCCTTTGCCAAAGATTGGAAGTTAAGCACTAACAGACACCAGCTAACTAGCCTAGCCAACAGCAGCAAGTAAGAAGTGATGGGAGATGCAACTACACTTTAACCAAGACATCTCCTCTCTGCCAAGATTGGAAGTTAAGCACTAACAGACACCAGCTAACTAGCCTAGCCAACAGCAGCAAGTAAGAAGTGATGGGCAATGCAACTACACTTTAACCAAGACATCTCCCCTCTGGCAAGAGTGGAAGTTAAGCACTAACAGACACCAGCTAACTAGCCTAGCCAACAGCAGTGTGCAGTATGCGGCACATCATTGGGGTTTTCAAGTGGGCATCTCCCTTCACCGATGTTTCGTTAAGTTAGGCCAAGGACACCTTAAGAAGACTCAACAGTGAGTCCAGCGTCCTGGAGACTTAGTCTTCAACTTGTTACATTTTGTGAACTCTACTGAGAAACCAGCCAAGCCTGTGTGTGGTTACATCGTGGAAGATGAAGCAGATTACAACGTCATGTGACCAGAAAGGACCAAAAGTACTAACATAAGCTAACATCTGAGATTGTCACCACAGAGATTAATTAATCAAAGGAACATTAGCTTCTTTATGAAATGAAATCCATCTTTATTTACAGTAAACAGAAGTGTGTATGTGTGTGTGATGCAAATGAGTAAAAGGAGGTGTGCGTTTTTTCGCTCCTCGATGGTGTTTGTGTAAGCAAGTACACACATATACAGGCTTTGCTCAGTTTGTGTGTATGTGTTGCTTCAAAGCACCCTCCTCCCCCCTCCACTCCTCTCTCTCTGGTGCATGAATGAATGTCCTGACAGAGCTAGATAAAGGTGGTCTGTGCTTCAGCTCTGCTCCACTGAAACTTAAACTTAAAGGAGGCATTGATGGGAGAACCGGGCCGGTCGGCTGCTGCAGCTCCAGGACCTGCATCCTCCTTCAGCACGTTCAGGATGGATGGAGAGGGTGGAGGATGCAGGTCAGTAGATGAGTAGATGAGTAGATGGGGAGAGGATCAGAGCCCATGGCTACATGATAGCGTCCTCTATGTGGAAGTTGCCTTTAATGTACAGCATGGTGAACGTTTCACAGCAGATAGGTCAGACTGATACAGGCAGGAGGCATGTCATACACACCTAAATTTAAATTTACAACAGGACAATGGGCTCAGACATCAGGCCGGAATTATGTTAAGGGTCAAGACGAGTAAGGAGTCCTGCAAGAGATGGTCTGAAACATGGACTGTACATAAATATGGACAATGTGTCGCTACTTGCTTGCACTAGCAAAAGTGATCTTCTGGTCATCTTGTGAGTTTAGAGCACATCCTAAAATAACAAAAATTATCCAAGAAGTTGACACTTGAACATGCATCGACTTTATATTAACTACCTAAAGAGACAGAAACTATTAGTTGTGGTGTATTTTAGTTTGGTCCAAGTCCCATCCATTAACATGGAGGAGGTGGAGCTTATGACCTTTACTGTTTCACCATCCATCTTTAATCAATCTGAACCCTCAGTGTGTTTACATGCACAGCTTAATAGAGCTATGCTTGAAATTTGACTTTCTGAATGTGGTCCTTGTCCCAGTTTACATGCAAGGGATAAAATCTAATCACTGACGGGAACATGTCCTCCTCCTCCTCCACACTAGGTGGCGATATGTGTCTTCTTAGCGGGTTAATACGCCACCTTTCTGGTTGACCTACTACGTCATATAATAAACAAGAGTCATTCATGCAGCAGACCGGCATTTAAACAACAACCAGATAGATAATAGTTCAGCTTTTTAATCTTGTACGTAATGTGTGCACTACTTCTGGTGCAGATAAGATGGCGCTATCCCTCAGGTGGTTCTTCTACCGGCTCGTTTTACCTTCTTCTTCTTCTTCTTCTTCTATGACTGTCGCAGTGGTTGTGGAGAATGAGCACACGTGTTGTCCAGTCAAAGTCCAATTAAGGCGTATACATCTTGGAGAAAATTGATTTCCAGTCTCATTATCTGGGTGTCTTCATTGAATAAAGAGAACTCCAATTTTCTTTTTTCACATGCATGTAAACATACTGACTGAGATCAAGGCCATGAAACCAGGTCTCTCTGGAGAGTCCATATCATATCACTTCCATGGTGCACACACTCCAACACCTTTATGGTATAAGTGAATTAATTACAAGCTAATGTCAGTAGAACTCTAGATATTCAGTCAGTGTAGAAAGTCGATATAACCTCAGTCGGTAAATACGACTCTGCTTTGACCTCAAAGAATGTGGTTACACCACATTTCTGAAAATTTTGTTGTTGCACCTTGTTTAACAAGACTCTTAGTTTCTTATCAGAACATAAGTCTGGTGACACACCACTGGGATTTCCTCATGGCTCATGTTTCCACTGAGACGGAGAAAATGTAACGCCTCCAGAGCACAGGATTGGACACAACTAAAACAAGCTATTTTGCAGTAAACACATTCAACTCCAAGGCGACATGGACGACCATGTCGCTGGTACTGATTAACTGGCTCCAGAAAGCAAGTGTTCAAGGTGGTGGGTTGTGTTTCTAGAATATGAAAGGCAGCACATAAAAGATAAGCTGCAGCCTCAGGCTTCAAACTGATTCCAGTGCAAACTCATGAGCGATTTCACAATTTGCTACATCTGTGACACGAACGTGACTGGACCAAACACAAATACAATAACGTTCAAACATTTTCCAGCGTCATTTTTCACTGAGGAACAAAAGTGACACATCTCTTTGGCATTGTGTGTCAGCACAGGGACAGAGTTTGAATGATTGACCCAGACGAGGTCCTGGCCACTTCTGGTCTATTGTCTGACAGCAAATTGAACAAAGATGGTTTTTTTCGCAATAGTTCAACTGTGACTTTAGCTTCAAAAGCAAAACCACTGTTAAATATTTGTGTTGTTCAGGAGGAACTCATACAACTGATCCGTGTGAGCAAGGTAAATTTTTCTCCAACCACACAGATACCGAGACATGCAACGGATTTGCAACTTTGGAAACAAACTGCAGTAGAAGATAAATATGCACATAGGAAGCATCAAAGAACGAACACAATATAAATTTCCTATGCAAAGGACAGCTTGAAAGATGACTTCCTGAACACCATACAATCAGAGCAGTTCCAGCAACTGCTTGAGGAAATAATCCCCTTTTTTGGTCCATGCTGCAAGAGTTGAGGATTAGTCATTTCTGTCAGGAAGTAGGAGCCAAACTCTGGACATGAAGGAGAGAGAGGAGTTGGCAACGAAAGGACTAAAAACGTCTAAGCTAGGACCAGAAACAGATAAGGACCAAAACAAAGACATGAACTCGGGAAGCACACGTGCAGGACGAACAGAAGTGACATCAGACGACCTGACTACGGGAATGGCAAGGTTTTATATATCCACTGATAGAGGCTGATGGAATAACGAGAGACAGGTGAGACCAATGAGAGGACGAGCAAGCAGAAAAAAACACACAAGACAAATTAGCGGAATCACAGACAGGATGTAAAACTTGATTCCAACAAGATCACAGATCAAGTTGCATAACTAAAACCATGTAAACAAGACAAATACCTGCCTTAGTACAGGAGAAGCTAAAAACTGTCACGGTTTTGAGTTTTGAATGTTTTGTTGACTGGTTCAAGGATCTAGAGATGCACTGATACCAATACCAGCATCAGGCATCCATCCGATCAGTGCTGAGAGTAACGTATTACAAAAGTAACACAATTACTGTAATGCATTAGTTTATACTGTAAAGTGGTAATGTAAGGCATTACAAAAAAAATTAATTGTAATATTTACAAATGTCTGTAATATGCAATGTATACAACGGATTTTAAAGCCGTTGTGTGTTTTTATACAGATGGGGAGAAGATGAGTCGAGATGGACATACGTTCATTAATTTCAGTTCGTCAGAGAAAAGGATACGAAGAACATTATAGTTAAGTTCACTTTGTGTGCAAAACCAAAAGATCTCTGAAGTAATTTAAGGAAACATGTAGCAGCTTTGTGGTGCAACTTTATTTAGGTGTGCGGTTACAATATACAGTAGTAGCTTCTAGCAATATTGATTTCAATATGAATACATCTACGTTTACAGTATCTCTATCACAATGTATATTGAGCCATGAGCGAGAACTGTTGCTAGCGTTAGCCTAGCTTAGTCATTATGTCACCTTCTACTGGATGTGGAAATGAGCTACAATGAATGAAATAAGATCTATTAAGAACACACAGTCCATTTTTCCACTTATTTTGGTGAAAATAACTTATGTAATGTAGAATAATTATAATTCAAAGCCCAAAACTGCGTCCGATGCCGTCTGATTCATAATTGTCTCCAATGCAAAAACACCTGATACCACATTACGACACCTATTGTCGTGCTTCGAGATAACACCAAAGACATGACGCTGGCTATTAATTAGGACCTTTTAGCAAAGAAAAGCGTAGCTGAAGCTGAAAGGTAAAACCGTTGTTAAACAGACCACTACCGCTTGGAAGACATTCAGGTGCAGCTCAACCATCCAGTAAAAAGACACCAACAGGACGTATAACATACTACAGTCTCTCATAGAGCGGACGAGCGATGACCAGTGGCCACTTCTGGAAAAGATTCTGGATACGAATTAACTCCTGAGACGTCCGACCAAAGACGGAAGTCTCAGAAGCGCCATGTTTAACAAAACCATGTGATTTAATACTGAGATGTGGTGTCAGTTTACAGCTTTAGTCAGAGAATAAACAATACATTAAATAAAACAAAGAAAATAATGCACATTTGCATTTTCACAAGTGTAACGGCTTTATTTAAATATCAGTGCATATTATAAAATATATATGTCTCTATTTCTTGTACATTTGTTGATATTATTGAGGGGAAAAAAATGTGAACCACAGCTCTTAATGTTAGAAATGGAGCAAAAATGGAGAAGCATTTGACTGACAGGCCCGTACTAAGCCTGTATGGATGTTGATGTATGTAGTTTATCGCTCTGAAGCGACGCTGCTATACGGGCTGTCAGCCGACTACTGCGTCACTTCCGCATTTATATTGAAAGTGTGAATGCAAACTGAAAAAAAATTTAGACAGGTAGTTCTGTGGGGAGCTCCCCAGTGGGTAGTTACCCTCAGGGAGTCCCCAAAACAACTTTTGCGCTCAAGAGCTCCGTATGACTCGGCGCTGAACCGACCAGGGGTTTCAGTCGAACACCGAAGCTCTCGCATTCACCCGCAGAGCATCACCACCCATTCACAGCGGCAAACAGCGACGTTAGAGCCGAAATCACGTGGCGCGAGTCTGACTCGACTCGACCGAGTCCGTCTTTCAACACAATGCGAGTGTGATGAAACTTAACCCCGAGGAACGGTCTGAGAAAAGAAACAGGGGCGATTTAATGAGCTCAGTGGAAAAAACTGGATCACATTAGAAAGAGAAACAGAAACATCATTAGCGGAGCACACAAGGACTCATTTCCTCTGGCTGGCCGGCAGATTGTATCAACATGCGGCTTTTGTTTGAAAGCCACCGATATGAAATATGGACATGAGTAAGAGCACGGCAACTGGACCGAGACGCACTAAGCAACATGCCTCCCACACACAATCACATAGAGGCATATGCATGCTCTTACCAGCGCAGCATCCGAGACCGGGCGACCTCTGACCCCGTTTAGTTTTCTGCCAGATGCAGGTCAGACCCCAGTCTGGTTTTCCTAATTTCTCAATGTATTCATATTTTTTTATAGATACCAAATGATGTATAATATCAACCGGCCAGTGATTATAGACTGAAATCGTTTCCTGAAGGTCCCTTCCACAGTCCTGGTGCTTTTACTTACATGCTAATGGAAGGATGGTGCTAACATTGTTATGTATAACGTAATGTGGAAATTAAAAAGTTATTCCCCAAAGTTATTCAGTGCTGCATAAATGTTTTCATCAAACTTTTCACTCAAACCCAACTGATTCTATTACAGCAGGGCTTAATTCTGCTTAATATTAATTTCTTCCATTATAAAAAGCAGTAAATTATATATTTTGATGAGTTGCTACTGGTAATAAGAATTATAAGAATATTCTGTAGTTTTTTATTTAAATGTACGAGTTTTGGTGTAGGTCAAAGAGGAAAATAAAATACAACCGATCTGTAGGTTTTTGGATATAACGCGTTGAATTGTTGGAAACTTTGTCCTCTTTGGAAAACTTCAACGGATCAAGGACGAACCGTGTAGCTACATGAATTATTTTCTGTATCGCAATAAATCTCAACAAAAGTTAAATAGATGATAAGAAGCTGCCTCAGTCATCCTTTTTGAAGAATTAAAGAACGCAGGTTCTAGCAGCGCAACGACGTAAACAATACGTCATGGCTTTTCAAAATAAAAGCAACACAGTTGTATTGCATGCGCAGTATAAATACTTGTTCATTTGTGTTTATGACAGACGGGCCAGCCAGGGAAACCTAAAAGGCTGTAAAACGCCCAGGTCTGCACTAGAACATAGGTCTTCAACATTTTTTTATATATTTATTTTTAAATTTAAAGAGACTCTATTCAGTCCTCATGTGTTTATGTTGCACAGCCACCCTACTGTTGCACATGTCTGAAATAAAAAAATAATAATGAATTTTTGAACCTGTGCAATGTTTGAATAGCTTAACATTGAAAGCAAAATAATACTAATCATGTATACTTATAAACAGCACTAGGCCAGGTTTAATATAGAACACATATAGTAGTTTGGAGGTCTGGTTTGGCCTGAAAAACGTCGAAGACCTCTGCACTAGAAGTTCTGTAGGGATCACCTCAATCTGTAGGGTTCACAAACATCTGCACAACAGTCCATTGAGGGGATGATGAGATGTTCCACAGAAAAACTAGGACAATCAGTCAAATGTGAGAGATCCATCATCGGAGCTATTGATATTCGCACCAGATGTCGAGGCACCGAGATATTCCGCTCTGAGGCCAGATGCGGTGCACTGACACACTGACGATTCTCAAGTACTATTTATTTAATTTAATAAAATAACAAAACGCTCTCTCGTTAAATAGAAATCATGCAAAACATAAACCAGAGAGATCTGGCGCTAATTAGCGAAGGAAATGGAAAAATGAGAGTTATGCAATTACAATAACACGCTGTGAAGTCCAGCGTGCGTCACACAAATATTCATAGGATTATAATTTGGCGAGTGCGCATCAAAGCGCGCTTTAATAAGCAACAGGAGCAGAATTAGTTCGAGAAAACGCGACTGGATCAGTTGGAGAGAAGGGTTTTCTTTGGCCGACGCATACAGGGAAGTATTCAGTGTAACGGCTGCAGGACGCTTCCCTCCCTCGGCCTCTGCTCTAAGTACGGCCATAAGGCGCGATGACTGCGCGGTGCAGGATGTTTTTACGACATGTCATATAGTGCGGTATGGATATGGCGGTCGTAAAAACTGATAGCAGGGCTCCTGTCTTTCTGCATGACAATCTGAGCCTGGCCCCGGTCCTGGGTAATCACAGAGCGGCCGGCCCCGTCCACAATGCCAGCTACACCCGTCCCACACAGCCACTCATTCAGCATATTATGCCATTTGTACAGTGTAAACATTTAGAATGATTTTATGTAATTACTTCATGCAGCGTGGACAGACACACACAAACCTGTTGACCGCAGGGATTCTCCTCCGCGCTCGTACGGGTTTTAAGTAATAAGGTAGTAATGAAAGAAGTCAGGGACATGCCCGCGGCCAAAATCCTTTCCAAATAAACCCCCCCATTAAATATTTTCATGTCAATCTCCCCACTTATTTTACTCCGCTCCCTCCCACTCTGTTGCTGGCTCTCGCTAACCACAGCGCCGACTATGAAGCTTCATTCATCCCGGGCGAGATCTCATGTGTGGCTCTTTCTGTCTTCAGCGCCATCGGTCAGAAAGCATAACGCACAAAATGTCAACACGCTCCTGGCGTGCACTTCTTCACATGGCCCCGGGCTAACCGCCTCACAGATACTTCCTTATCGCCGTCCCCGCTCAGCTGCTGGCCACTTGTCCCGGGCCAACGCCTGGTCTAAGTAAAGCCCCGCGCTGAGCTACATAGGACATGTTACATTCTACAGTTGCGTCACCCGGGCGCTTGAAGCGGCGCGGCCCTCTGCAGCAACACAGCAACTGTCGCATTCAGGTTCTTCTCTGGTGCACATGCACACGACATATTTCAAAGTCCCGCAGACAAATCACTTTTACAAATAGACGTTTGCTTTTGAGGGGCCGAGCGTACATATTCGATTTCAAGGGAGAAAATAACACGTTGTTTCTTTTGCAGACGAGGCTCGAACCTTAGCCTACTTGGGTTTATATGTGCAGAGCTGCAAAGGTTAGCTAACGACAGCACGGATGGTGATGATGCATTTTTTTTTTCTGCGTGTACAGTATACTTAGCAGATAAGAGAAACACATTTAAGCTGTAATCTGTGAAAGCCTGGCACTAAACAAGTGACTAAAGAGCAAGAGCAAGCCAACCATAGCTAACATGCTAACGTTAGGTAGATACCATTGACTGTATATATACTATGGACATCGTCGTGTCACCCATTGGACTCTGAACCTCGAAAATGAAGCTCAAACTGGGCGGCGCCTGCTTTCGCCATGTTGGATGAGCTTTACTCCGCCCACACTCTGATATTCTCCGCTACCTGTTAGTTCAAAGCAGGAACGCCTTTAATTTTGCAGAATTTTAAACCTTCACATGTTTTGTTGTCACGAATAGTGAAATAAAATATTGAGACCAAACCCGTTTTTGTACCAGGCTGTAAACATGTTCAATAATGCTGTAAAGTTTGTGGAGATTTGCCTCAAGTGGCCACTCGATGAAGGACCCGATCAGGCCTGGAGGTTTCCACCTGGTAGATACCCATGACTGTATATAAAGGGGTTAAAAGGACTGTGAATAATGGAAATGCATGAGCATTTAAAATCACGATCAGTAAATATGGGACTAACAGAACGTGTTAACATGTTACTAGCTGGGTTTAAATGGAGCCAAATATTCTGATTACATCGGTTTAGAAGCACAAAACGAACGAAAATACTCCATATTAACACCTCAGTTGGAATAATCAGACCCAATCCGAATGACATTTCATATGGTTTCACAGGGATAGAATATTCCTTCTCCCAGACTCATCTAAAGTCATGTGAATCGGGACCAAGTCGTTCTGTCTGAGCTGCTCTGTCTGTACGTAAACGCTCAGTGACGTTTCCTCATCTGGTCTGCAGCTCCGCTTGATTTAGGTTTTAATAACCACTCTGAAAGAACTAGATATTATCGCACACTTAGACGGCAGAAAAAATAGAAATACTGAACTCTTTAAAAAGGTCCATCAAAAATGAACTGAAACCAGTTTTGACTGAAGCGTGGAACAATTTCGGAACCGCTGGAAAACCTTGAAGACCAGCTACTATGAGGCTAAACAACACAAAAAGTGCAAAAATGGATATGACCCCACAAACTTTCAGAATCAAGCTGCTTAAATAATAAACAACAACAACAACAACAACAACAGTAACTACTGCCTCCATCTTTGATCAGTCACATGATGTTCTCATCGATCTGCACGTGTCACATGTCTGTAAAATTAACGTTCAGATTAAAAGCAGAGGTTCATGTAAAGATCAACTCACATGTAAACAGATGACCTGAATCCTTCAATCACAAAACCATGTAAACCTGAGACTTTCTGGTTTGTTGGGAACCTGCAGCTCATATATTTATTAGGTTTTGCCTTCTGAACCTGCCCTTGAATCTCTCACTTGTCATCGTTTGTAACGAAGAAGCTTCTCAGGATGAACTTTTGTTTCCTGTTTCACTTTCAACAACCGAAATTTTAGCCCAAACTTCGTTAGGGTTTATTTCATCAGCTACGAAGCGTAAGCTGCGAATAACCTTTGCTGACCCGATTAGATTCTATTGTACTTACTTCCTGGTTTCAGTAGCCTATTCGAGGGCAGCTATCGTTGCGATCTCTGAAACCATAAAGCCAAAACGCAGAATTAGAACCAGGCCAGGTTAGCATATCGAACCAACCACGGCCACAGCGAAACTTCCACCCACAAGCTCCGTGTGGGCTCCGTGACCCAGGAACCATCTTTATACAAGCTGCGATCTTAACAGTATTTACACCATCTGAGGTATTTATATTTGGTGAGGAGTACAGAAAACGTATTTTATGAGAATGCTGCGCCCACAAAGACATGATGTCAGCACATATAGGGAAGGTAAACAAGCACTTCTCCCATCTCGCTGTCTCCGTCCGAGCTCCGAGGAGCACGTCTCCTCGCCGGGCCGCAATGTTGATTCACGGACTTGACCGAGAGCCAGGGGATGGTGTTAGTAAACTGTGGAAAGACAGAGGGAAGTGCCTCGTCCGACACACGCACAAACACAACCGAGGGGAGTATCTCTTCTCCCTGCGTTGCTCATGCGCTTGCACACTCTCGCCATGGAGCCACAAGCATTAGCAGTAAACACTCGGGCCTCTCACAGGACGCTCTGCAAATATTTACAGCTCAGCGTGTGTCGGTGGGAGAGGAACATGGTGGAGCAAGGGGGCAGCGACGGCTGAACGTGACCGGCCCACGGCCACCTCCCGCCTCCATCCTCTCTCACACCCCCTCCTCCTCCTCCTCCTCCTCCTCCTCCACCACCCGCCCCAGCCCATCATCTGCGACCATTACCGGACTTCAGATCGACTGTGCAAACACCATCACCTCATTCAGCATCTGTGCAGTGTGGCTGAGCTCACCTTGTGGCAGCGGGGCAGGTCACCTCAGCCGGAGTTTGCTTCCTGAAAATAAAGCAGAGATTATGTTTTTAATGCCTCACTATTAGAGAAACACGTTGGAGATGTGAGTTGGTTTAATTCTGAATTTACAAGCCATGATACTGTACCAGCAACAGTTGAGTTTCACTCCATTTCCCAAGGTTCCCTGATCCTTTTGCATCGTTTGCTTTTTTCCAACAGGAAACTGCAAACGCAACTTTCTTAACACATCATATGGTGCGTTTCCATTCAACGTAGAAATGCGCAAAAACCTAAATAACGCAATAAATTGCTACTGCAAACATTTTCAGACGTATCAACATAAAAGTTTACCGCAAAAGTGCAATGGAAACACTTTGTTTAGGCATTTGCCCGTCACCGGAGAGGACACAGGAAGTCATGTGACTAGTTAATTTAAAGCATTGACTGTTTATACTACGGACAAACCCTTCGTTGGATTCCGAACCTCGAAAATTAAACCGGAAGTGTGGGCGGAGCCTGCGGTCGCCATATCTGAAATATGGACATGGGGGTCGTGTCGGATGTTGAGACCCGCCCACCGTCTGTCACTCAAAGCGGGAACGCCCTTAATTATGCAGAATTTTAAACTTTAGTAAAAAATAAATTAATGAGTTAGAAAAAAATTCACCGCCGTACAGTTGTCATGAATATTTAAATAAACTATTGAGGCCATTTTTTTTGTAGAAGCCTGTAAACATGTAAAGTTGGGCTTTTTAACATGGACTTTTTCTCCTATTCGGAGCCTCAAGTGGCCACTAGATGAACTGCATCGCTCAGACCTGGAAGTTGCCACTTGATTTTAAGTCCATCGTCCTCAAAGTGAAGTCTCACGTGACGAGAATTTAAGAGAATTGTGGGATATCGTGAGGCAAGACTTCGCAAAACACCTTTCAATGGAAATATCGGAAATATCGCTTTTATTTTATGAAAACCGTAATGGAAACGGAGCTATGGTGATCGTATTTGCTAAACAGTCGCCTGTTTAGATGTCTAGGGAAAAACAAATCCAGATATTAGTTGTGATTCAGGGCAAATGTCACATGTAAAAATAGCTGCCGCATTATGTTCTGTGTAGGATCCGGGCTTACGGGCACGCCCGCAGGAATGAGACCATGTGTCGCGCTGATGCAGAGCTGTCATTTCTGGCTGCTTCTCTGGCTCCGCAGTTTTCAAATAGTTTGCTTTGGATCAATACTGCAGTGAGAGGTTAGCATGGGTTAACACCACCAGTGGCCTCAACTCACGGGGTTCCTCTTTACTCATTCAGAAGAAGGGGTGCAGCATCAGGACGGGGGAAAGTCATCAATTATTTGGGCCCCAGTGAGAAATAAATGAGAAAGAGGGCCCCAATATGCCTACCCCTTTTTTTTTTTGCATATTTTAAACCTGTGAACACCCCTACAGTGCATCACCAATGCCCCTGTAGGAACCTCCTTCTATCTGCCCCATGACAGATCGCCCTGGTTTGAACTGGGAGGGACGGCACTCATAAATCTTCTCCGGGGGGTGCACGGGGTCAAGATGCAACCAGATAAACAACATAGTTTCTGAGCGAACACACACTTGTGCTGGTAAGGTTTGAGGCTCGGGTGCGGTTTCAGACGAGTTTCGCACACACGAAGTAAAAAAGGGACTTTCTGGGGAGGTTCCACTCAGAGCCCCGCCGCGACGGATCTTTACGGGGCTCCCCATGCTACGAGGAGAACTTCACTGATTGCACCCAAGTCACAATTATCAGTTACGGTTCATTAGAGAAAGGAAGCTCTCGCTAATTTCAGAACTGAATCAACAGATTTCGAAGCCTGAGGAGATTAAGTGGAAGGTGAAAGCTTATCGGAGGCTAATTTGGGCCCTGTGACACAAAAGATGACTAACAGCCCCCTGCTTTTGTGCCTTTTTTATTTCTGGCAAACCTCCACACATCTGGCTCCCGAATAAGCTACAAGAAGGCCCTAAGATGTTACGCGCCATTACCACTTGACCCCCGGGTCTGGGCTGAGCATGCCAAAACAATACCAGGACGAGCGGCGGGCTTCCCAGCGCTACGGTGGAACACAAATAGCAACTTCTAGAAGCCGGGCGGCCGCCACTACAGAGGAGCAAGGGGGGGAAACCGAAAGAGGAGGAAAAACAGCAGGACGAAGGAGAGAAGAGGTGGAAATGGGTGGTGGCCCAGGAAGCGGGACTCTTCCTGCCCTAATCACAAGTCGGAGAGTGTTTCCTTTCATTGTAGCAGCTCCGAGACCCCATTAGCCAGCGCGACCTCCGAGCGCACACACACGAAACGCCCCAACGTACACATCCTTTAAAGAAAAACCTAATCTTTTACAGACACAACATATATGAATACGTTCAAATCAAACGTTATTTGCCGGCTCGCTGACGGACGCGCACTGAAGCCACAAGCGCTCGCGTTCCCACACACAGCAGTGAGTCACAGGTACGCTGATCCTACTTGGCAGGGCCCCGGCGCATTGTGCAGGCCTTTGGCTCTGCTCTGATAAACACTTCATTATGAAATCCTGAGGAAACAGTAAATATTTGCTAAGGCCCTTATCGGCCTGCCTTATCTTGGCGTGAACTCCAGGCACCACATGACTCTCGGGGGCCCTTTATTTTCTTAATACCTTTGCTACCGCTGATAACTTCGCTTCAGAATAGGCCTCCACCGGGCAGAAAGCCGTTCCTCGTTCAAAGACTCCTCCTGGAAATCGAGGCACCACGACGACGCGTTCGGCCTCGGCCTTGAAAAATGTAGGCCGGGGCGGCTGCAGACGCGATCGAAAAGAGACGCGTCACTCGGGGGCCAGTGGGACAGGCTGTGTTATGCCTCTTCAGAGCCCCGGAGAGTTGCAAAATCCTACCCCTGTCCTGGTTTTACCCTGCGACAGAAACACATCCATCCACAGCCGCATGACCTCAGCGGTTATCACCGGCAATGGATCCGTCTTTTTATTAGTCTAGTCGACCGTCGGCTTCAGACGTGACTGAGGAAACTTGATTTGTCATGTTGGCAAACAGATGAAACCTCCAGGTGTGGTCGTGTAGAACATTTACACGGAGGGTTTTCATTTTCTGCCGCAACTCGAGGAAAAGTAATAAAACCCCTTTTATTGTCTGGTAGAAAATATAGATTAGCAGTTTAAAATAAAAACTATAGCAGCGACACACAAATAAAACTTATATGATACGGTATAGATTGATCAGGCATAACATTATGACCACCTTCCTAATATTGTGTAGGTCTCCTTTGTGAATCCAAAACAGTTGTGTTATCAACAGAGAATGGACATGGGCCTTCTGAAGGCGTCCTGTGGTGTCTGGTGACACAATATTGTTAGTGGGGGGGGTCTTTGGGTCCTATGGGCTCAAGGGAGGGAGGGGCCTCTGTGGATCATCCCACAGATACTTGATCAGTTTGGGATCTGGTGAATTTGGAGGCCAGGTCAACACCTTGTGCTGTTCCTCATGTTTTTTTGAGTTGTGAGTCTGTTTCAGGCTGCATAGAGTGTCACTGCTATGTGGTGGGGATTGTCTGATCTGGTTTGGTCGAGGTGGGTGTTAAACGTCTGAGGAACATCCACATGCATGAATGAATACCAGGTCTGGTGGTGCGTGTTATTTACTTCTCCTGTCAGTGGGTTTTAATGTTGAGGCTGATCAGTGTAAACATGAAATGCAATTGTGTAACAGCGGTGACCTGTGAACTAGAAATTAGTTCCTGTTTGAGGGAACTAGTTTTTCCCCCTCCGCAAAAATGTAAATTTTTATCAACAAATAAAGCAGTACGAGTTAAATGATTCCCCTTCTTTCTTATCCAACTTAAGATTTAACTTCGCAAAAGCTTCAGTTGAGTACTTTTGATATTTCGAGTTAATATTGTGGGATGATACTCGTTGTCTCCTGGCTGCTCTCTCTCTGGGGACGGGCAGCGCCACTGTACACTACATTATAAAAGTATCTTAATGCCGGACTTATGAGCAGATTAAAATCCTATCCCGGTGGCAGGGATCCAGCACGGAGAGCCACAGACATGTTCGGCTGACGTTCCTGTGGTCTCTGCACTCCTAAACATTTTCCATGTCGAGATTCCAGAGCCTCATTCCTGTCGTAGCGCAGGCGTGCTGCTCGTCTAACCCGCGTTTCAGCAGCAGAACACGGGCGCGTTATGTAACATCGCCGGGTTTATTCGGGGCTACGGGGTTTCTGCGCTGCTTTCTTGTGGCTATAACGAGGTTCGTGCATCAGATTTTCCTGCCGCCGAGTACCCCCGGAGTTAATTATAACTTTGATTTACAAAAGCTGCTTTCACGGCACCAAACACAGATGTAAAAATACTACGACATGGGGCATAAAATAAACAGCTCAGACGGAAGATTAGGATTCTAGGTCATGACTTCTTTTCTGGAAACTTCAGTGTTTTTACTTTTTTTTTTTCTCCCATGAGGACAAGGCCCCCTGACGGCCCCCGGCCAAGTAGTGTCAAGGGGCAGCTGAGGCTCTGCCCCACCACCACCACCACCACCACCACCACCTCCTCCCCCCACCTCCCTCCAGGATTTTTCCACTCGCAGGAGGAGCAAAAACTATTTGCTGTGACATTTAAGGTGTTTACGCGAAACAACACCTTCCCCGATGCGGTTACATCACAAGAGTCGGGACGTTTTGTTTTGCTTGTTTTTTTTTTTCAAAAAAAGATTTTTATTGGGAGAACTACAAAAAAAAATGTACAGTACAAAGTTAACAGTCTCACACTCTATTTGTAGTGAACTGACTCCCCTCAAAAAAAAAAAAATATTACAACTCTCGTTGTCTTTTTGTCCGTTTTTTTTTTGTTACATTCAAAAAGCTTTTTACTTCTGATAAAGTAGTCAAAAGTACATAGTGCGCATCCCCCTGTACCTACTATGTACAAACCAAAAAAAAAAAAAAAAAAAGGTGTTCATCCACTTCCCTCTCCAGCAAACTCTCAAGACTAGATATCAATATCAAAACAAGAGCAAAAAAAAACAAAAAAACAAGAGGAATGGGGATTTAGAGAAAGGTTACGGTTGTTGTTTTTTGTTGTTGTTGTTGTCAGAGTGTCTGAGTGGTAACAACCTTTCCAAAATAATAATAATAATAATAATAATAATAAAAAAAAATCAGAATCAAACACTACATTCAGTTCAACCTGTATATAAAATGTAGGAAAAATACTTTATTTGGTTAATTTTAAGGCATGTCAAGATGGTGAACCCCACAGGCACTACACAATAATAATACTGGGGCACAAGGGATTGCTACATTCTTTAGCACGTGGCTGGAATCACAGTGTGACCTCGTGCAAACAGAGAGGAAAAAAAAAAAAAAAAAAAAGAAATACTTTTTGGTTAATTTATTGACTTGGATTCTTTGTCGCTGAAAGTCTGATCTAGATCGACAAAAAAAAAAAAAAAAAAATAGTTTGGACGGTCTGTACAACCACATCGTTTATACATTCTACAGAAACATCTGAATCGGGATCCTAGAAATAAAAAAAAAAAAAAAAAAAAAAGGAAAGCCTTCTACAGCACTGACACAACCTCAGGAGGAAACAGCAAAATACGCAAACCTTTTTTTTTTTAATAAACGTAAACAAGGAAACAAAATTAATGAAATAAATATCACATACGTTCTCTTAAATTAAGATTTTTTTTGTTTTTACTCATTTACAATAAAAATAACCGAGTGAAGTTACAAAAAAAAAAAAAAAAAAATAGGAGAAAAAAACATATATATATTACTGTGAAAAGAACATACACTCCACTTTATGCAGATTAATAATGGCGATCATAATTTAAACATAAAAGAATATAGATCTATTGCTTCATCATACTTGATAAATACAGTATGGACACAAATTACCAATGTAGCCTATACTTTTTGTTTTCACAAGATAATAAATAAGTTAAATAGTCCATAGACAGGTATGCACCGCTATGTAAATCACTCAAAAAAAAAAAAAGAAAAAAAAAAAACAGCTAAAAAAATATATATCAACCATCAGCAGTGATTTCCCCCGCGAACAAAAAACCCAAACTCAAGAGTGCTTTTCAAACCAAGCAACAATCTAGACGAGCTGAACGAACCACTGGGTGGCGCTGGGAGAAGGAGAAGAAGAAGAAGAAAGAGAAGGAGGAGAAGAAGAAGAAGAAAGGTCTGGAATGGAAGTAGAAAGTTTCAGAGAAGGAAAAAAAAAAAACACTTTGATAAAGAAGAAGAAAAAATAATAACTGTTACTTTGAGTCAAGGCATATTCTTGGCAGGATGGGAGGAAATCTGAAACCGCTTACAGTCTCTTCTTCTTGTCAAGTCATGTTACGCACACACGCAGACACACACACGCAGACACACAAACACACGTCTAATCCCAGGAAAAGTGTGGCTTGCCTGATAGAGCAAAAAAAAAAAAAAAAAACAACAAAAAAAACAAAAAAAAAAAAGAAAAGAGGGGGCTGCCGTGAGCCCTTGGGCAAGGCACTGTTGGAATGCCTTCTGTTTGCTAGCTAAGGTTTTTTTTTTAATACAACTATATTACATACACAAAATAATAATAATAATAAAAAATAAAAATACACTGATGCCAGGTCAAGGACACTTTCAACTGAATGAAGCTTTTATTGATCCCTGCGGGTGGACCTTCTTCTCTTTGCCCCCCACCAGGGAGGTCAGGGAGGGGTCAGGAGCACCCGTGAAGCTGGTAGGGTTTCAATGTCTTGCTCAAAGGCACTTCAGCAGGGTGGATGCTGCTGGAATCAGGGCACCATGGGGAAGGAAGGAGGGAGGGAGGAGGGGGAGAAGGGGGGGCACATCACTCAGTCTTACCGCTCCCTCCACCACCACCAACACCGCCACCACCACCAGTACTTCCACCACCTGACCAGTCCATAATCCATATGAAAAATAAAAACACCATTTTTTTTTTTTTTTTGTTGTTGTTTTTTTGTTTTTTAAACTTTTTAGTCATCTGAAATCGACAGCCTGCTGAAGATTGGCAACCGTCTTCCTGCGTCCAGACTCGGGGACTCGGAGCCGCTGAGGCTCCCGGAAGAGCTGAGGGACCCGCTCGCGTAGCTCTCCCGGTCAGAGAGCGAGTCTGGCGGGCTGGGAGGAGGCTCGAACACCGGCGACTCGTTGAGGCGGCGCAGCGCCTGCAAGTGGCTCATGTTGTAGGTCGGAGGGGAGGACGGGCACACGTTGCCCTGCATGTTCCCGTAGTAAGCGCCGCTGGAGTGGCTGCCGGCGTAGCCGCTGGGGGTGTGCACGGCCAGGGGGGCCAGCAGGGCTTTTAAGTCCTGTCCGGGGAAGGAGAAGGCGCTGTTGATGCAGGACATGGAGTTGGGGGACAGGACCTCTTCGTAGAAGCTGGAGGCGGAGGTGCAGGAGGAGGAGGAGGCCGTGGTGGGAGGCGGCGGGGTCCGGGACGTGGGGCTGTCGAGCAGGGGCGACTCGAGTCCGTGGTGCGTGGAGAAGCCGGAGAAGCTGAGGCTGTGGTGGAGCTTTGGTCTGTCCCGCTGGGTGTAGCCGAGCTGCTGCTGCTGCTGCTGCGGCGGCAGGACGTCCCTATGCCCGTAGCCGGACCTGGGCTCCCCCGCCGCCTGCACGTTGGCGTTGGCGTGCGGCGCGGGCCGCCGCTCGTCGGCGTTGTGGATAAAGTGACACCGCGGACCGTAGGGGCAGAAACCGATCGTGTGGAAGGTGCGACACGGCTCCGTTTTGTACTTCGGGTGCCGGGACAAGCTCCTCAGCTCGTGGTAGCCGTGAGCGAACTGACATTTCTCCCCGTACTTGCACGACCCGTTCTCCTCGAAGGGCCGGCACAGCTCGGTCTTGTAGCGGGTGGAGTTGATCTGAGAGCCGGGCTTCTGCTGCTGCTGCTGCTGTTGCGGCTGCTGCTGCTGCTGCAACACGGCCCGGTCCCCGTTCTCGCTGTAAGCGCGGTCGCGGAACTTGTTCTCCTTGTTCATGAGAGCCGTGGTGGTGGCGGCGGTGGTGCTCGGCGTGTTCTCCTTCAGGCTGCTGTAGGTGCCCATCGAGTACTTGTTGCCGTTGTTCAGCGCCTCGACGTTGCTGGTGGAGTTTCTGCGGAAGAATCCCGGCGCAAAGGAGCCACCGGAGCCCGGAGCCGTGACCGGAGCCCCCACCGCCTTCTTGTCCAGCATGCTGTTGATGTGTAGGGCGTTCATGTTCACGCTTTTATCCTGGGAAAAAAAAAAAATAAATAAAACATAATAAAAGACGAGAGTCAGCAATGCATTTTTTAGACAACTTTTCTGCAACTTGTTGCACGCTAGCACGCTAACCCGGAGCTGGGGGAAGCTGCTTTACGCTCGCGGTGCAAAAAAAGAAACACAAGGAAAACGCCCGAGTAAACTCGTCAAATATTTACCTTATAATACATCTCCATTTCGTAGAAAGAAGACAAGACGGTCGCTGACATCTCTTTTCCCCAAATTTGCTGCCGCACTCCCTCTTTCATGGAGGACCGAGCAGGATCCCTGAATGCGACGAGCGGTAGTTTGTGCCACGACTGGTTTTGGTTGTGGAGGAGGAAGAAAAATAAGTTGCCTTCAAAAGTTTACGTGCAAGTTTTCTTTCCTTTCTTTCTTTTTCTTTTTTGTATTTTTTTGTTTTTGTTGCTTGCTGTGTAGGTCCGTGCGATAAAGAAGGAAAAGCCGTGAAGGAAGGGAGGGGGATAGGCTTGTATTGTTGAGTTGCGGATAGTTTTATTTCCTCCCCTTTGAGAAGCGCTGAGCCAGAGTGCTTCACTGTGAGCTCGACTTTGTTGCTCGGCTTATTAAAAGGCGGCGCGGCGTCCAGGGAGGGGCGACACGAACTCGCTGCAAAGTTTTTTTTTTTTTTTTTTTTTTTGCGAGGAGCCTCCTTCCTCCTCCCTCCCTCCCTCCCTCCCCCCGCCTCTCCCGAAAAAAAAAAACTTTTTCTGGTTGGCCGCCTATTCTTTAACACCACGCCTTGAAATTCAACCCCTCCACCCACAGCCCCTACCCTCCACTAAACCTTTTTTTTTTTTTTTTTTTTTTAATCACTCAACCAATCTTGTGGAAGTTGGTTTTGCTTTTTTTTTTTTTTTTTGGTTGACTCTCACTGAGAAAGAACCTCATCAAGGGAAACCTAACTCAATCCACATATTCTCACCTGGGTCTTTGCAAACATGGCCGCGGGTCGCGAACCAACAACCTTCTCCCATCTCCCCCCTCCCTCGCTCTCTGGACCGCCGCACTTAGAAACCGACACATGCATTTGTAATGGAAGGAAACTCTCCCCCCTCCTCTCCTCCTCCCCTCCTCCTCCCCTCTTCTCCGTGTGGATGGGGTGAGACCACAAGTATGAGCAGAGAGGAGTCCAGGCAGAGTGCAGCACAATTTTTAGAATCCACTGGTTGCATAATGAACTTCGGCAGAAAGACCTACCCCAGGCCAGGATTCAACACTGGAAACAGGGGCACTTTTTTTTTTTTTTTTTTTTTTTTTGCTCACATGACCCACTTTTTTTTTTCTTTCTTTAATTTTTTAGCTCAACTTTAAATCGCCCACTTTCACCTCAAGATTAGTGGGGTCTGTCGCTCCTAAAGCAAAACACGCAGAGTCACTAAGAGGATTTTCTTTTGTTAAATCTCTTTAAAACACTCCTCCGAAGTTCCTCTCTGATTTAGCCCCCCCCACCATCCCCCTCCCTCCCTGTCCCCTCAATCCCCGAAGGAGAAGAAGTCCCAGACTGCAGGAATGTGTTTTTTATTAGTGTGGAGTAGCGGAGCAACGCTGCCCCCGTGCGGCCAAAATGTAAACTGTCATTTTAGAGTCATCAATTTTCAAGGATGTTTTCTTTTCATCTTTTCATTTTTTTTTATTCCCCCTGCAGTAAATCCAACTAAAACCTGCCTCCTTTACAACAAAGTCAGCCTGTCACCACAACTCCTGCTTTGCAAAGTCAACGTTGCAAATTAGTGTGTGACCCATCTTCCCCTGGATGGATCCGCATGAAAATGTCAAACGACTCCTGGAGTTATTTCAAAAAACACAGTGGAAAGATTGCAGAGTTGGCAGCCCCAGAGCGACAGGACTCTATATCAGGCAGATATTTTAGTTAGGAGGGGTGTAAGAAAACAGCGCAACACATATCACCAGAAAATTGCCGGGTTCGGCAACACTGGCGAGCGTTAAATCTTTTCCGCGTATTATCCTAATTGGAGGAGCGGTTGTAAGAGTTTTCTCTCTCTGTGACATGATTCAGTGTGCCGTGAAGCGCTCATGGTTTGGTTGGAGATGCATGGAAGGAGTTTAAAAAGAAGAAGGAAAAAAAAGGAAAATAGCAACAAGCGGAAAAACAAGTGACATAAGAGGTTGGAATCTACTACTGCCAACCCTAAAATTAGGCTGAGGGCTGCCCCAGGACTATTTGCACTTTGCTGGAGTTGTGATAAATAGTTTAATGTGAAGGACAGACATGGCGAGGCTCCTGAGAAATCCCTCGAACATGTCCTCGTCCCCGCCGAAAAAAAAAAACCGCGCTGCTCCCCATCACACGGCCCTGTTTTTTTTTTTTTTTTATTGGGGGATGTTGCGCTGTTCCAAAACATTGCGTCACTTTTACTGTAACAGGGAACATGGCTACCGAGGAGAGAGGTGGGTCCGGCTGTACGAGAGGGCAGCATGAATCCACACACACACACACACACTGAGAGAGGACAGAGGACAGTATAGTCCATTGTGCCTGCCTCCTAATTATATAACCAGGAAAACTAGAGGGAAGCTTAAAAACGCGGTCCAATGGGAAGAGTCCTGCAGTAAATTAAATATCACAGGAAAATAACACCTCATATAAACACACAGTGTGAGTAAAAAAAAAAATACCACTACTTTGGTGACGTGTCAAGCGCTTTTTTCCTTTTTCACGATCCCAGGGCCTCGGCTCTGAAGCTCGGCTCCCTGCTCCAGTGAAGTCAGCGCCTCCGAGCCTCGGGCGCCAGGCTGGGTTTTTGTTTCCAAATCCCCGGTAGACACGGAGGGAAGCAGAAGGCTCCGCGCGCTCAATGCCGACACTGTGGGAAGTTTGTCGTGTGATTCACACTCCCGCAGATAACGAGGACAGTGCAGCGAGTGTTTGCATCAGCACAGACCCCTCAGACTATTGTTACGGCTTCATGACTGCAGCGAATCTCCACAGGGTTAATGTTATTAATTTATTCTCTAACCCAATAAAACATGAACGCAGGAATGAAATAATAATAGTAAGTTTTCAGTTTAATGTCTTTAATTTTTTAGGAAAAACAGTGGAATAAAAAAAATTAAAAGCAGTAATCAATGGACAACAATCACACACACATAAAAACACAATAAGACCTCCTGCAGTTTCCTTCAATTAAAAGCCTTGGCCACAGTTCCTGTGTCGGTTCATGAAACATGAACAACCGCTCTAGCTCCTCTCCACCAGCCTCTGCAGGACGTCCAGAGCCAGAGCGGCCCTCTGGTTCCTGAGCGTCAGCCGGGCGTGCTCCATGGTGCAGGAGAACTGAGGCAGCGCCGGGAGGGAGTCCAGGCCCCGCTGGGAGCCGACCGCCTCGGCTCCGGCCCGGGCGTGGATTTGGTGGACCTGCTCCGGCCACGCGGCCCCCGGATCCCGGGTCCGCTCGGACGTCGACACCAGGGAGGCGAGGTGTCTGTGGAGGAGCTTCACCCACTGCACCGGCTCGGCCCACAGGTTCAGGTCCCCCTTCTCAAACAGGAAGTCGTCTTCATCCTGGTCACGGGAAAAACGGGAGTCAGTTCACTGGAGGATGAACTATTTATATTCAACCTACTTACCACCTCAAGCCTGGTTAGCTACTTAAACCTGATGCCATATTTACTTTATTTATAGAGCACCTTTCATGCAAAATATGCAGCCCAAAGTGCTTTACATAAAAAACACCAAACAATAAACTCAAGATATATTCCCTTCTCCCACAAACACATGTAAACACCACTTTGAAGTTAAGGAAACACTAGAAAGATAAAAAAATAAATAAAGAAGTGTATTAATTATAATCATAATTTAGTAATTACTTAAAAGATAAAAATACGTGAATAAAAACTGAACTAAAAAGATAAAAATAAGAAAAATTCAGTCAAAAGTCAGATTAAAAAATATAAAATGACAAAATAAATAAAAATCCAATTAATAGCCACACTAAAAAGACAAACTAAAAAGATAAAAAAATATTAAAAAAATAATTAAAATTAAGTTAAAATCTGACTAAAATAATATAAAATGACAAAATAAATTAAATCCAATTAATAAATAACCGGACTAAAAAGATAAAAATAATTAAAAAATAAGTAAAATTCAGTTTGAAGTCAGACTAAAAAATATAAAATGTTAAAAATAAATAAAACTCAATAAATAACCTAAAAGGTAAATAAAATTCAGTTATTTTTTCTCTCTTGTCCACCTATTTTTTTCTTCTCTTTTTGTATTTTACTGTTGTTTCCTGCTGCTGTGGCTTAGATTATACATCTCTTGTATAAGATATACGTACCTTGTACCTTTTTTAAAATACAACATTCAATTAAGTGATTCCAGTTCAGGTTTTTCTTTATTTCTTTCTTAATTTTTTTCCTCTCTCTGTGTCTGTGTGCGTTCTCTCCAGATCCTCCAGCTTCCTCCACCGTCTACAGACATGCTCGTTAGGCTCGTTAATGATTCTTAATTGGCTGTAGGTGTGCGTGTCCCTGAGATAGACTGGAGACCTGTACCCTCACCTCTAACCCTGATACCTTGGACAGACTCCAGCTCCTCCATGACCCTCCACAGGAGAAGCGGTTACAGAAAACATTTTTTTTGATTTTAGCCCAGTTTCCACTAGTTCTCGCTGCTAAATGATCCGTCACGTTCACCAGATGCTGTTGTTTTGTGTTAGTCAAGTTGCATATGGCTTTTAAATGAACTCTTTCTGTTGAATGAAAACAGTTGCATGTGACTGAAGCGTAGTTCATAGTCTCATAATGAACCTCCTCTATAGAAGAACGTTTCTACCTTCGTGCTGTCGACATTGGTTTGTTGTTACACCTCGAAAACGCTGGTTAGCGACTGGTCAGCTGTGTTTATTTGGTTTAACATTATAGTGATAATATTAGTTAATATCAAGACTTTTTTTAAAAAGTTCCCAGAGCTAAATCCAAGGTAAATGGAGCGAATCTGGAGGCCAGGTCAACACCTTGTGCTGCTCTTCATGTTTCTTCTGAGTTGTTCCTAAACCGCTTTTGGGTGTGTGTTTGTGTTTGTGTGTCTTTCAGTCTGGTCTCGGTGGGAGCTCCACGTCTAAGTGAAGATGACGAGCAGATATTTTGACTACTCATGTGAGCACAATAAGGGAACGGACTCACCGTCCCCGTGAGACAGACACCGTGTTAAACCAACATTAACACGCGGTCAAACTGTTTTAATTCAATAAATAAAGAAAAAAACGTCCGTGCAGGTACATAAGAGCGGTTTCCAACCTTATAGTTTATGCCTGAAATGTCAGAAAGCCGAGTACGTGTAGTCTACTGAGCAGCGAACACCTCGCTGCGTTCCTTTTACTGAGCACCATGTTCTTGCAACACAGTGTAATAATCCAACTTGTCAATACGCATCTTCCCAGAGGACAGAGACAAACGAATGAAAATCTTATTAGAGAGTAACAGCGCGATACTGACCAGGCTGGAAGATTGACCTGCAGCTACATCCCTGCTGCTGCTGTTCTCCTCCTCCTCCTCCTCCTCCTCCTCCTCCCCCAGCAGCCACTCTGTCAGAGCCAGGACTCCAGCTGGTACCTGCCCCCACGTCCCAAACAGCCGACACAGCAGCTCCACGGCCGCGTCCAGGGAGGCTGGAGGACACATGGACGCACCTGCAACGTCTGAGGACGGAAGAGGACAGAGATATGGTCTCTTTTTAAAAACCTGCACATTAAAAATCTTGTGCTTCAAGTTCTTGAGGGTCTGGAGATGAGGTTCCTGTGTTTACTGGAGATTTACTAAATTAGGTTGAACAATATAAACACGTTTTAACAGGGGGTCCTGCATCAGGTCACAAAAACCTTTGATTAGACATTTGTTATATATATTTTTTAAAACTTTTCCATCACAATTTTATATTTCCTTAAACACAAATCCATCATATGTTAGTAAATTGTTGCACATATTTGAACCTGTGCATTATTGGAATAACTTTATACAGAACACATATAGTAGGTGAAAAACGTTGACGACTTCTGTGCTATTCTGTTATAATTGAAAGTTTAATGCAGTGTTTTCAAGCTGGTGCACGTCTGTATTGTTGGAACAGCTGATCTATAAGAGTTGTGCATTTTAATTCAGTAGATATGTTCGATTAGACGGAGCCGAAGTCTATGAAGAGCTGCTGCTTTTAGTCATTTTTAGCAAACTAATGCACGTCAGATTTAAATATTTTGGAACAGCTGATCTCTAACAGCTGTATGTTTTGTTCTCATGTTAGCAGATATGCTAGATCAGGGTTAGCGCTGATGCTTCCCAGCGAGAAGAGTCTCTCTGGGTGGAGTTTGCATGTTCTCCCTGTGTCTGTGTGGGTTCTCTCCAGGTTCTCTGGTTTCCTTCCACCCTCCAGAGACAAGCTCGCGGTTCTAAACGGGTTGTAGGTGTGAGTGTGAGTGTATAGGCTGCAGCAGCCCACTAGTGAGGACGAGTGACAGTAGAAGATGAGACGTTGGATCAGACTAAAAACGAACTCTGCATCAAACAGACTCTGACAGAAACGTAACCACGTGAGACGGCCACACAGAGCACGAGAGCCGTGACCGGTCGCTTCTCGGGTGGAAGCATGTTTCCACTTTAGTATTTCCAGCTGCTTCTCCATCTCTGCAGAATTGATTGTTTTGGATCAATAAAGATGGAACACATGGAGGAGAGGTTAACTGAGGAGGCTGTGTGACGCCTGGAGCAGGAAAAAAAAAAAAAAAAAAAAAAAAGAAGAACCCGAGTGGCAAATAAGACGCCAGAGTGACGAGCGCACGAGTGCGACACTGGTTCACGCTGGTAGAGGCCACGTGCACGAGTTCTACCATCGCAGCAGAACCTTGAATGAGCCCTAAGACTCGAGGCCAAACACCACAGGACGTCCTCAGGAGGACGCCCTGAGGACGTCCCCATGTCCACTCTCTCTATGAAAACATGTTTACTACCTTCACCTCCCTCACTAACCTGGGTTCTTGTGGAAACGCGACCGTTTGGTGGATGCGCTGAGCTCACAACTCTGCTCTAAACGCCAGTGTGTGTCTGTGTGTGTCTGTGTGTGAGTGTGTGTGTCTTCGTCTTCTCTGGGCTTGGACAACCTTCTGGGAAACAAAACTATAACTCATATAACCAACCACCATCACGGTGGTTATGAGTGGATTCAAAAATATTCCCTGCAAGTTCCACCAATGCACACACACACACACACACACACACACACACACACACACACACACACACACACACACACACACACACACACACACACACACACACCCTTGAAGTCAAAGCGTTGCTCTTAGTGCTGTTTACGTGTTAATGAATGGACTGCCTCGATGTGTAAATGATATGTTCATGTGTCACTTGGTGACTTCCAGTAAGACACATTAAAACGCATGAAAAATGATTTTCTATTTGTAGCCGTCCACAGTTCTGTTGCCATAACACTCCTGCACACACTCGAGGAGGCGAGGGGGCAGGCCTGTCCCGGGTCCGTCCTCCCGCAGCGTTGCACAAGAGCCCGAGCGCGAGGACGCAACACAACACAACGCAACGCAACGACGCCAGTTGTCCACGCGGCGAGACTCCGACCCGCGTTGTTGTTGCTGCTGCTCTCCCACCTTGACCATCCTCACCCACCGCAGCTGACACCCAGATAACACCACACACTTCAAAAGGCTTCCAGAGCCACCAGCCAAAACACTGCCACTGTGGGAGGAGAGAGGAAGGGGAGGAAGGGGTGGAGGTGTACGCAACCCCCATCAGCGCACACACACACACACTAGAGGAGTTGGGAACCCAGATTGTTTTTCGTCTTCAGAGCGGAGGCGTAAAAATCGCAGCAGAGCCTGGAGTCTGAGAGGGGATCGCGGCCTGTGAACGTCGGAGGCCGCTGATTGAACGGCATTAGGGGCAGAATTAAGAGTTTAAGAGCTCGAGTGACAAATTCCTTTATTTCACCGAGAAGCCTCCTCTGCCCGGGACGGCCCCCGCCCGCCCTCTGAAGTCAAACCTCTAACGGTGCGACTCCCACCCCCTGAAACGTTAAGGGACATAATAGGAAATTTTAGCTGCGTTCAATTTATCTGCTTTTCTATGGTTGTTTCACACTTCGCTTAACGCGATTTCCCGCTTTGAGTGGAAAAAAAGCCTTTCTCAAGGGGATTGTCTTTCAGGACGTTAGTGGAGTGAGTGTGTGTGTGTGTGTGTGTGTGTGTGTGTGTGTGTGTGTGTGTGTGTGTGTGTGTGTGTGTGTGTGTTGGCATACGTTTAGTTCTAATAAGGTATCGTTTTGTGATGAAAGACTGACAGTCTATCTGCAAATGACAATATCACATTTAAACATGCTTATACACCGATCCGCCATAACATTAAAACCCCTGATGGGAGAAGTGAATAACATTTAAACCACCTTGTGACAATTCAATGTTCTGCTGGGAAACTTTTGGACCTGGGATTCATTCATGTGGATGTTACTTAGACATGTGGCACCCCCCACCCCACAGCAATGACACTCCTTAAAGGCAGCAGCCATAACACAAAAAACACTTTAGGAACAACCTAAAAAAAACAGCACAAGTTGTTGACCTGGCCTCCTAACCCTCCCCTCGACCCATAGAACCCAAAGGCCTATGTAAATCTCATCATAAAGTGACTCAAGGTCCAAGCAGGCATATTAAAATTAGAAACCTTTAGCTGATAACAGATCGGTGCTTAAGTTGGATGATGTGTTGACACGCTCAAATTCGGTAATGACCTCTTATTACAATCCAGTCAAAATCTGAAGCTGTGACACTCAACTGGTGCTAGTGGAAATGTATTAGGTCATAGGTCTTCAAAGGGGGGGTCTGCAGGGGTGTCGCGAAATCTTTGGTTGATTGACCTTTTTTTATATATATATATATATATATATGTATATATATATATATATATATATATATATATATATATATATATATATATATATTAAATTCACATTAACATGACTCCAAGGTATTTTATTAATGGGATAAATGGAGGCAGACGAACTTATCTCTCAGTCAGAACTCTTCACTCATTCATGAATACAGGAGCTGTCTCAACAGTCAGTCACACTAGACCTGTCAATCTAAGCCTCCTGTACACAGCAGCCCCCTCATTTAATAGCTTCATTTTGGATGCAAAATGATAATAATAATGTATATTTATAAACATCACTCGGCTGAGTTTATTACAGAACACATATAGTAGGTCCTTGGCCTGAAAAGCGTTGAAGACCCCTGTATTAGGGAACAGATGGAGTGAGTGAGATATATAATCAGAGACAAGAGTCTGTTCGACATCCAACCAGACTGTTTTTAATATATATATATATATTTATCAATCTGGACCATGCAGTGATGGAGCCTTGGTGTCTACTAGCGACGTGCAAAACCGAAGCAGCTTGTGCTGCAGCTTCAGGACGATCTTGAAATCTTTGACTTCAGATGGGACACGTCTAAGTCCTGGTGCTAAAAATGAGATAATCTACTGTTGAAACCTACGGTTGAGATACGAAAAAGGAAATGACACCAGAGGAAGAGGACAGCTGTTGTTTCACACAAAACTCAAGTAATCTGATCTTTCATCTGATTCATTTCCTTCCTGGTGGCTGTACAGCTTATCTCATTACGCACATCGTATACTCTCACCTTTTTTTTTTTTTTTTACAATATTAGCTTCTATAGCACAGCATCACAAGGAGCTCGTGGACATAACCCACACACGGCATGAGTAAAAAAATAAAGAAAAACCTTCTGAAATCTCCGGGAAAAGATGAAAGGAAACATTTTTTTAGGACAGAATTTGCTGAATAGTGGAACCAGCTGGGGAGAGGAGGCCTGGGGTGAGGGGGGTCAAGGTCTCCCCATTGGGGTGAGGATAAAGGGAGGGTGGCTGTGACGAGGCTTTATCGGGAGCCTGTCAGGACGGTGAAACGAGAGAAAACTCGAACGTCTCGCGGGTCACGCTCTTCCACTCGTCCCGGCTCCATCGCTTCATTCCTGGGCTCGGTCGCCCACGTCTGTGGGGACTCGGGTCGGGTCGGCCCCTCCCTTCCCCCCCTTCCTCCCACGCCCACTCCACCTGGGAGCTGCTGCAGCGTTGCCCTTGGACCGCGGTGCAGGTCCCTCGGCTCCACCTGCCCCGTCCCCACAGTCGGGGCTTTATTCTGCGCCGCCCGGACAAAGACTATCTGTCCAACCAGGGGCCTCAGAGATACACCAGGATTTAATCTACAGGCGGGAACTCATCAAAGAGCTGCCAGCAACAAAGGCCAGCTGTGGGGTCGCCTCGCGTCGCCCGCGTCTAGACCAAGAATTTGCACTTAAAAAGACCAACGGCCAGATAACACGTACGTTCTGCACCTGCATGAGGTGAAGTAACTCTTCATACCAACAGGTGGCGCTAGCTCTCACTCATCATTCAAAAGGGGAAACGGGAAACTAGCTACGAACTGGTTTCTCCTGAATCATGCTGGTTAGACGTTCTATGGTCTCATTTAACCAATTCAGTTTCAATTTATACAAAATCAACTGTAGATCATATTCTAACTCTAAACTGAAAAAATTCTAAATTTACATCCTAACATTTAATATAAGTTATTATTATTTTTACTATTTTTAAGTCTGATGTTCGTAGTTGGCTTCATAAATTTACTCTCCGTCTTTTCCGTCAAGTAACTGTGACGCCTTCATGAAAACTCGGAAATTCTTTATTCCAACTCGGACATGTCAGACTTCTGATATCAAAGCGTTCGCGTTACACGTTAACAAGGAGGAGAAAAACTAAGTTTGGTATATTATCACTGTCTGCTGAACATTAAAATACGAGCCGCAGTAATTTATCACAGTTCATTTTTTTTCACCGAGTTGTCTTGAACGCGGCATCGGCTGGATCGCAACCAAGTTTTCCAAGACCCCCCCCCCACCCCCATCCTGCGCCTGATTGGCTGGTGACGATTTTCGTTTCTACTCCCTGCTTCACTTTCAACAATAGCAACTGAAACTTTTGCCGAAATTTCACCAAAGACGACCTGTGCAAATGTTTCTACCTCTGACATCGACTCACTTAACCTTTCCTTGATGTGTTCAGTCTTTATTTATCCAAAAAAAAAATAAAATAAAAAAACTTTAGAGGTGGAGAAGCAGCCGGAAATACCACAGCACAAACAGGCCACTACCAAGGGGGCCAATCACAGCTCTTGAGGTCTGTGCCGCCACAACCTGTACTTACATTTCTGTGGAAGTGCACGTCAGGCTGTGGCTTTATTGATGCAGAATCATAAACTGCCCATTGGCATCATCGCATCAGCTTTTCTCGCTAAAATCTGATCCCGATTCAGGTTTATCTGTCATGTGCTGGAGAGTTAACAGACACTGCTCAGCGCAACAAACTGAGCGCAGAAATTCAGAATTTACAGCATAAATTGTGTGCATGTTGCACACTGTGAGTACAGCAGTGTGCCCGCAGTAAAGGTGCATGTTCAGCCTCCAGAGGAGAGTCTGCTGTGAGCGGAGGAGGCGGTCGCTCTCAGAGCTGCAGACGCTGCGTTGGAGACAAGACACCAGGAAGCATAGGTGTGAAATAGTGAGAGAGGTGCAAAATAAAAACACACCGTTTATAGCCCCAACTTCCTCTGGTGGTTGACGAGAAACAGAACGCGGAGATCAAGAGGAGGAGCAGCAACAACAACAACAGCAGCAGCAGCAGCAGCAGGAAACGTCACAAATAGTAAAAAACAAAAAAACAAACAAAAAAGCAGCAGCTAAAAGTGACAGCCAACGTAAAAAATGATGCTCTAAGAATATGAGAATATAACTCCTGAAGCTTTGGCCATGAAGGCCGGTCTGAGCTCCGTTCAGTGAAAGGACCGAACACAAGTCAACGGTTCCCTCGGCAGGAGGCCGACGGAGGCTCCCGTCTGTCTCCATCCACCATCAGCTACAGTCAGAGCCCATCACAGAGGATTCACAGATAACTGATCTCTCTCTGTGGGACGACACCTCGTCTCAAAAGGTCAAAGTAGAAACTGTGAGGCCCACACAGGATGACACACACACACACACACACACAGGCTGCTGCTAAGTTTCAGATCCAGATTCATACTTTATATTCAGTGTGTACACATGGCACATAACAGAACATAATATGTTCTGTTATGTGCATAATATGTAAGCACATAAAGCACTCAGCATTTAACATATAACACACAGAACAAGTCACAAATATCACAGTTACATGAGAGATATGACGACGAAAAACAAACCAAAAAATCTTTATATTAAAGATTTAAATAAAGCTGGTTTCATATGCTGCTGCTGTGTTGGATTTATTCACCGTACGACTCTTGTGTGGGTGATGGAGTCTGTTGATTTTTTTCCAGAAGTTGATGCAAACAATGCAAAGTGGAAACATTGACCTCCTGAGACCCAGCGTCCTCATATGGGGACGTTATGTTTTAGGTTTGTTGCAGCTTCTTATTCTGCTTCATTCAGACCTGTTGTCCTCATAAGGGGACACTTTTATCCGCCATGTACTGTCAGTGAAGGGTCAAAACAGTTGTTTATTTATTCTTATTAACTTTTCTAGTTTGATGTCACATGAAAATTTAACAAATTCTCAAGTACTTGTTTGAGGACGTTGGTATTTCAATTATGCTTTTGCTTTTATATTGATTCCATATTTTTTTTTTCAGTTGATTATTTGGTTTATTCTTTCATTTCAGAGAAAAATGAGACATTAAACTTTATACAATTCAATAAAAAAGAAAGAAATATTAGAGTGTTCTAAAACTTTTGACTGGTGGTGTATATGCCAATACTTGTATATATATATTTTTTTTTATTTTATCTTATTTATGTTTTACACAGTCCACTCTTTACTCTTGTTATTTTTCTGCTCCTTTGTTTTCTGTTGCAAACTGAGATTCCTCCATTGCAGGACAGATAAAGGTTTTCTAATTCTAATTCTTTATGAAATGACAGTAAAGTTGAATCTCATCTAATTAAAGTCACAGATGCATCTTCCCTTTTTGGTTAATGGTATTCGCCCGTAATGCAAATCAAAGCAAACCCACAATGAACAGACAACAAGCTGAGTAGTAAACTCAGCTTTCAGGGTTAAACGTCCTTTTGTTATGCAAACGCAGTTGTCCGTTATGCAAATACTCCTCATTCACGGCGACGGCTCTGACAGTTTTAGAAACTACTTTAGATGTGTTTTAAGTCACAAATTCAAGCACCTATTTCCTGAAGCATAAGAGTGCGGCCGATTCATTAGGTACACTCTGCGATAACTAACGCACTTCACTGTACTCGCTTTCGGTTTTAGACATGAGCCGTTTCAACCCCACGGAACAAACCCAATCTTGATGAAATCCACCACACCAACTCTCTGCGAGGGCTGAAGTAAACACAGAAGTGACCGACTTTCAGATCTGGGTCTGATTACGAGCGTTTCGCAATAACAAGAGGACTCATAACGAGGACGGCTGAGTTTCACACAGCTGAAGATTGTGAAACGGCCGCGCCGCGCTGAGCCACGCCGAGCCGAGCCGAGCCACCCCGCAACCCGCCTTTATCTGCAGAACACATCACGGTTTGCGTACCGCAACCCCACTGCTGTAAACAGTAGTGAGAACACAACATGCGCCCGGAGGCTGAGCCCGAGGTCATCAGTCACTGCTGCAGACATGTGGCTTTATTTCACACCACCCACAGAGATATTAAAATCTCATTCCCCCTGCGCCGCTGCTCCGGGTGAAAGAAGTTTGTGTGTATCCACTCGACGGTGAAATAACAGACGATTTATTCCAAAAGTAAAGTTTAGAGCTGCAAATCAGAGGCTGAGACGACAAAGGCAGGTTTAATGGCTGAGTGAGCGTCGGACCGAAATAGGCCCTCGGCCTGTTTAATGAATGTCCTTCGGCTTCCAATCATCTGCGTCATCCACTGTAAATGAATGAACGGCGTGGAAGGCGCACATGAATGGCATTATTCTGGAGCGGTGTCTTTACAGTAAGCAAAGTGGGGTAGTGCCGCGTGTTTTTATTTGAGCGCGCTTCACTGGGGATGGAAATACGGGAGCGTGAGGACTGAACTTTAGTTACCTCCGGTCGTCGGGCAGAACTGGAGGGAACAACGGATTATTTAGAAGAAGCCACTATTCGGCAGATATGTTGATTCATTCCTTCGCGCGGATGAGAAAATATTTATCTCGCTCACACATGGAGGATAAATAAGAAGCTGGCGGTTGATTAGCTCAGCATGCACGATCAGGCATAACATTATGACCACCTTCCTAATTCTTTGCAGGTTTCCCTTCAGCTTCCAAAACAGATGTGGCCTTCTGAGGGTGTCCCATGGCGTCTGGTAACACGCTGTTGTTAGTGGGGGGGTCTTTGGGTCTCGTGGGTTGAGGGGAGGGGCCACAGATACTTGAACATTTTGGGATCTAGTGAATTTTGAGTTTACTTTACATGTTTTTTTTTGAGTTGTTCCTAAATCGTTTTTGTTTGTGTGTCGGGCTGCACCTTGCTGCCATCAAGGTGTGTGATTGCTATGGGGTGGGGGGGTCCCTGGTCTGGTCTGGTCTAGGTGGGTGGTACACATCCACATGAATGAATGAATGCCAGGTCCAAAAGTTTCCCAGTAGAACAATGAACTGTCACAATGTGGTCGATGGTGTTCACTTCTCTTTGGAGTAGTTTTAATGTTATGGCTGATCAGTGTATACACACTGAAATATATGCATCAATATAATGTATTGTTAATCAGGTAGGTTGGTCAGGAGCAAGAGTGTGATGATGCATGATTGTGGTATTTAGAAAAATATTAAAATACAGAGAAACTGTGTAAACTTTAGATTCGAGAGACGTGTGGGAGAGACTTTTCTGGTCTTTTCTGTTTGATTATTAAACTGAGGACAAACCAGCTGAGGGTTCATAAATGCAGGCAGAGGCACGACTGTGAATTCCTCTTCCATTAATAGAATATCACCTTATACATCCAAAGACCGTGCACTGGCATCTAAAGACAAACAGTAAATAGTGTCAGGTTCTTCTTTATGCTCCATCGTGCTATTCAGATCCAACATGGCGGCCACAGGTATCTGTTCCATTTTGGTTTGGCCTGTGTTTAATTCATTCATCATATTTAGATTCATAACTAAGACAGATGCTTAATGTCCAACACACCACTTCTAATTATGAATATAGTGATTTTTAGTAAAACGTGAGCTCTGATTTCTTTTCTTAGTTCGTGTTCCTGATCAGAATTCAAATCACAGCTTTCTCACGAACCCGAGTCCCATCCACCAAAGCCGTCTGTGCTCTATATATAAAGTGATCCCTCTGTTCGTGCCCAGGACCTGTCACAGCGCTGGAGGTCCACCAAGGGCGAGCGGAGTTTGATTTCAGACCCAATTAGTCTGGAGGTATTTGGGTTGTGCTGCTGCTGCTGCTCTTTCTGCTGCTGCTGCTGGTGGTGGTGATTTGGAGGGGGGGGGGCACAGGAGGTTAAATTAGATTTGTTCTTCCCGTCCCGGACAATGGCCGCACTGTGGCTTCACCTGACTTGATGTGAATCTGCGTAAATGTCTCTACAAAACACAACGAACAGGTTTAGATTTTAACTGTGGGAAATAATGACTGAGTAAATATTCCACACTTTACTTCCCGTTAAAGTCCTGGTTTAGTTTAACTTTCAAATTTAAATGACTCGCCTAAAAAAAAAAAAAAAGAGGGACAGGGTGTTTTTTTTTTGCCGTTTCGTGTGTGTTTTGCATTTGTGTGTGTTTGCCGAGCCTCGTCTATGTTCCCACATTTCTCCCGGTTCCTCCATATCAAAGGGCCGAGAGTCGTCGCCTCCGTCTGAAGGAGCTAACACCTCTGATACTTGACTCTGAAACGGCAGGCCATAAAACACACAAACAACCACACACACACACACACACACACACGCACGCACACACACACACACACCTCTCCGTGCATGACGGCCTGGCCTGACGGGGATGGGAAAGACACAGAGACACGCAAACACTCTCACACACAGACACAAACACACACACGTTGCTTTATTTTTTCCCACAGCCACATACTCGTATCTGTATCTATAGTGTGGAGCTGCATGTTGCTCTAGTCTGGTTCTTTTAGCAGCATCGTGGCTCCACGTTAATACACATTATTGCACCTTATTAATCCTTCCTATATATATATATAATATATATATATATTTTACTTATGTCTATTAGTATTTTATTTTTACCAGATTTTAACATTTGGCCACAGTGAGACTGAGCACTTTAATGACATCTTCATGCATATTTAAACAAAATATATACTTATTTTTAATCTATTTATACAGTTTTATTAGATACAGTTTTTTTTTGGACCGTCTCCTGGGGAACTCTGCACAAAAAATCCTACTTTACTCAGCTGGTCTGTGCACAAAATGGCAAGTAAAGTCCTTGAATCTTGAGAATTTATATTATTTTTTAATTATTTTATGTTTTTTCACCACTTTTCTTTCTATTTGTGGTTCTCAAGAGCATCCAAGATAGCAATGCCGAAATTCATGGGGCTCAAATAGTGAAACAGTGGTTCATGGAGCATGAGACCAGGTCATTTTCACACGTGGATTGACCGAGTCCAGACCTGAACTCCATTGAGAATCTTTGTGATGTGCTGGAGAAGGCTTTTAATACTTTCAATATAAGAAAATTAATTTAATGCAACACAGGATGGAAATAAATCTTGTGTCATTGTAGAAGCTTCTTATGGAAACAATGCCACAGAGAATGCAGCTGGAATCAAAGCTAAAGGTGATTCCAGTCAAATATTAGAGTGTGTGACTTTTCTTTTGGCCATTTATGTCAACCATTGTTGATGAATTGTGCATATACTGCAAGTATTACATTTATGGAACGACCAGTTACACTGTACTTTTGTTGTATGTTGTAAAACTTAAATAAAAAGTCTGAAATTTATCGTAAATGACTAAATTAATTTGTGAAAGCAGCTCCACATTTACACATGCAGATCTGAGTGCAGACATAGGTCTTATCTATTCAACTCTCAGCATGAAACCAAATTTCCCAAAATGCGTCATTTCGCAAAACTTTCCTTTGAAGACAAAGTGGAGGAGGGAGACGCATTAGCAGAGTAAATCTGAACAATCAAACGGGTACGTCATGATGAACGGATTTTCGTAAGAGGTGAACTTAGGCCAGACAGGCTTTTGTTGAGGTGAACTCTAGTGTGTCTGGTTTAAACAAATGGATTTCCAATTTAAAGCAAAATTGACATTATAAAGTCTTATCTGAGTTACTTTTTACTGACACGTATTAGAGCGTATAATGGATTCGCATTTAGCAAACACAAATTAAATGTAGATGTAAACGCAGTTCCTGGAATGAATCCTTCGTCTGTGCAACTTCAAATGCAGCGTAACAAAGATACGATAAGAGAATTTTGTTTCAACTTAATGGTTTTACCTCGTTATGTTTTTACTTGAGTTACCGCAGCAATAACTACCAGACCAGTTATCTGAGAAGTTATCTGTGTGTTCAGCCATTGAGGCCTTTCAACCAGAGACTGCGTAAAGAGGAACAGCTCCTCTAAGTGAAGCCAAAGCAAGTGGAGCTCCCCCTGGTGTCTGGCTGCAGTATAGGTCATAAGCTCCGCCCCCTCCATGTTAGTGGATGGGACTTGGGCCAAACTAAGACATCAATACAGTTTTTATTCAGTTATTCAGTTAATCAGTAGTTGGAGGAATCTTGTTGCATGTTAATGCTAATGCTAAACGTGAGCTAACGCATCTTCCAAGTAGTTGCATTTACTACATTACGCTCCAAAGTGGTTCCACTTACTTCTTGTAATATCTTTGTTGGAGAGGCTTCACTTGATAAAGAAAGACCTGACTTCGTCCCCTCTGTGTCCTACTTTGGTCGAATCGTCCATCCAGTGTGTGAGAGTGTAGGAGTCGGTGAATATAGTCCCATCAGTCATAACACTCATGGTCTCAGGGAGTGAGCGTATTAGTATATTCTCTAAAATATGCATTTCAAAGCCATTCTTGCCAAAACAGTCCATTAAAATGAGCTAACAGGCGTTTACTAGCTAAAGTCTTTGACATGTTTTGCCTCCAGCTAAGCCCCGCCCCTTTCTTGTCATTATACACTGTATAATGAGATTGGAGCGCTCCTCCTTTTCAGTGCAGACACAAAGTATATAGGAAATAGTGCAAAAGGTGCAATTTACACATTGAAAATATACAAAAAATATAAAAATAAATGTTCCCAGTTCGGACAGATAGCAGCAGTGGCAAAAATGTATTGCTCAAAGTGAAAACGAGTATAAGCAGAATAGTAGCATCAGTGTAGGTAGGATGATGCTTTAATGGGCCTTCACCAGTCCAGACTCCCACTCTCAGCCACACACTTTCTTTGTCTCTAGCTGCTCAGTGTTCTCCCAGTCATGATGACTTCACTTTGCCAAAGCTCCACGATGTCCTTCCAGCAGCCTGCTGTGCGTGTAATTTTAGAACGGCTTTAAAAGAGGAAAGATGACATGTTTTCTCAAGTAAATGTTTTGTTTTTTACTCTCGGCTCGTGATGCGATTTCTTTCGGGTTTTTCTGTCGTTTCTCATTTGCATGAGGAATCCGACTCTCCCGGCCAAGTGCCTCGGCCCGTTTGAAACGAGATAACCCAATTTACAGCCTCGATTCCTTCCCCCCTCTCTGAAAAAAAAAGATGTTGCGCGCGCGGCATTCCTGCAGCGGCTCGCAACACGTGTTCAAATAAACCGAGAATCCAGTGCAATTTTCACGATCATCTCCGCGGTCGGGGTGGGTTTCTGAACGGCTTGGCAGGAGGAGCGGAAGGTCACACCGACTCATTTCAGCTCCCCCCAGCGTGCAGGAGGAAATGTCGGCTATTTTACGGTAAGCAACGCACACTCTCCCCGTCTTTCGGCCTCCCACACACGCACAAACTATAATCTACAAATGAGCAGTGAATCTGGACGGACAAAGGAGGATGTCCCACTCTCACACTAAGGAAACCCACTCTGTAATTATGCCTATTGTGTTGTCTTCCTGTCGCAGAGAAAGAAAAAACCTCTCCATCTTAGTCATGCTGTTGGCCTCCTATCAGATTTTTCGCTGACAGCTTATCTGACCCCGTCTAGCCTTATGCACATAAACACGTATAGAACACACAGACACACACTGCCTTCGGATAAATACTGGTATCAAAACACTTCCAGGAATTTCTGATGTGCTTCCTGAGCCTTCAAATAACGTAATGTGCTCCGCTTTTGAGGGAAGGGCTGCATTTGTATTTATTTATTTATTTAAACACAGGTTAAAATAAAACCGGGGGGGATATCATTTCAGCCCCCGCGCACAAACAGCGCTGCGATGCCATGAGACTTTTTATCCTCTTTTCTTCCCCCCCCGAGATGTTTTCGCTATCTCGTGTTATGTTATGAGATGCTATCAGCGGCGACAGACACAATAAGGGTGGCTCCTGCTGAGGAGCTGAGGAAAAATACAGGAAGTGAGTGTTGTGAGGAAAGGAAGTCGATCTGGGGCTGCTTTGTGAAGAGGGAGGCGGGGGCAGTTGAGAGCTGGCAGCTGTCAGTCCTCTCTTTTAATGCTGTGAGTGTGTGAGCGAATGTTCTTCGGAAAACAGGCCTCAGACATTCCACAAACAATGACACATAACCACACAAACACACACGTTTTGCGCCAATGCATCCAAAGTGCTAAGCTACAATTAGCGCCCCCTTTACTGAAAGGAATGTGCCCCAGCCCTTCACACGAAATGATATCATCAACGCTTTGTCTTTTTTTAACATTTCTATATTGGTGTGTGTGTGTGTGTGTGTGTGTGTGTGTGTCTTTGTGAGTAGTTTTATGTCTTAAGCCACATTTGGATGGGAGCAGCATTATGCTACATGCTCGCAGTGGAAACAGGACTTGCCAGCAGTAGCTCAGACTTTGCCAAAATGCAACCAAGTACAAGCTAAAACATGGCTCAGATGAGAGGAGGGCTGCTCCCAGTTGAGTGACAGCACAACAGCTTCCATTCATCCCATTAGCTTTTTTTTTTTTTTTTTTTTTTATTTTTCAGTTATTTTGATTTATTCTGGATAATGTTTGAGTTACGGGACGACCACCGAGCTCTCAAAAGAACAACAGTTAACTTTGGCAGCGTCACCGGCCAGGGAGTGAAAACTTATCCCCGTGCTCTCTCTGGATGGGAGGTCAGTGGTGTGGGTAGTAATAAAATCACATCCCCTGGAGAAGTCTCTGAATGTGGCTTTACACATGCTTCGGTTGGGGTTTTGCATTTCAGCGAGTGGCGAAGTGAACAAATGTGTCTTCAAATGAAAAAAATAGGGGTCAGCTTTGGGCGGTAGGTGAGTGTCTTTGCCACTACTCAGACACCTGCTGGTGGCTTTTTCAGCAGATTCTGCATGTTGCAGAATGTAGCACAGTGGTGTGGTTGTTAGCACTGATGCGACTCGAGTCGTTCTGTTTCTGTTTGGAGTTTGCATGTTCTCCCTGTGTCTGCGTGGGTTCTCTCTGGGTTCTCCAGTTTCCTCCCACCGTCATTAAAACATGCTCGTTAGGTTCACTGGTGATTCTAAATTGACCGTAGGTGTGAGTGTGAATGGTTGTCACGTGAAAAAAAAAACAATTATTGCCTTAATCTGACTGTAACGGGACAACTTATGCACATGTAAACACGTTACTCCGACTAAAATCTCCTTTTCCGATAATACCAGATAATGCAAATGGAAATTGATTTTCCCAGGCAGGTATACACTTAATCAGACTTTAACTAGACAACGTGTGTATGCGCATGCTCCACAACTGCTGCGCTAGTGTAGGACCCCAACAAAAACCACCAACAAAGCCAGTCGTAGAAGAAGGTAAACAGAGCCGGTAGAAGAACAACCTGAGGGATAGCACCATCTTATCTGCACCGTAAGTAGCGCGCAAGAGCGACTCTTGTTTATTATATGAGGTAATTGGTCAACCAGAAAAGGGAGCTTCTAAAAAGACACATATCGCCACCTAGTGTGTAGGAGGAGGACACGTTCCTGTCAGCTATTTGATTTTCTCCATTGTTTGTAAATTGGGACAAGGACCGCATTCAGAAAGTGAATGTTAACCCTGAGACGGACTGGAGACGCGTCCCAATGACATCTGGGATACAATATGGGATCAAATCAGTGCTCTGTACACGCTTGCTGTGTACAACTTTCTATGTCTTCTATGCAACTGATGTGGCTGAGTTTTGGTTCGCTGGGGGTGGGCATTGGATAGACGACCCCGCAATTTATCATCTCATCATGGTGGCAGAATTTGAGACCTGAGGATCAAGCGTGCATCGAATTGTCAGAGCAGACACACATATATACAATGGCAGCCTAACATCAGAGAATACATACTGCTGTTAGTCTGGCATTGTATATCCTCCATTCTCAAATACTGCCGCCATGATGACCCGCACTACTGGGCCTCAGACTGGCTCTGATTGCACTCAGATTGTTCATAAACCTCCAGCAGATCTTTGCCAGACATAATCAGTTCCCAGTGGAGTGACTCGAGACCAATTTCCCCCTATAAAAATGTTGTGTAGTTGGGAGGAAGTGTAGGCTGGCTAAACTAGCCACCTATTCTATTTTAAATCAACAATACTAGCGGAGTTAGCGCTAGCGTGCCTCCTCTATATCAGTAAGCAGGTTTGTGGAAGAGCCTCTGTGAATAACTGTGAGGATGTACCTGCACCGAGGAGATGAGCTGGTACGTTAGAGATGAAGTCAGACGCTGCATCTCTCACTTCCTGGTCTTCATCCTGCAGCAGCATGAACAGACTCCTCCACAGAGAAAGTGTAGTGGACAGACCTGAAACACACACACACAGGGGTTCATAAAATTACACTTTTTAGTATTTTAGACTATAATTATTTCCGTGAAGTTGCATTAAGTGACACTCACCCAGGGGCAGATGAGGGCTGGTCAGCAGGCTGGGGGCACAGGTGACGAGCACCTGGGCGACCATCAGCTTCACCTCCACAGGCTGCTCCTCGCTGCAGCACGAGCAAACCAACGCCCCCCACTGAGCCAGGCAAGACACTGCGCTCGCACCCTACACGATGGATAGATTAAAATAACACAAGCATTCAGATCATATAGTCATACATTTGGACAGAAGGGTTGGGTGGAGATATTCCAGAGGAAGGTTGAAGTCCTTGGAGACATATTCATAGGTCTACAAGTATATTTAGTTTGAATATTTACTTTTGATTATTTCACAAATTAAACTAGTTTTTCAAAGAAAATCTTTGACAAAAAGTGAGAACACAGGTGTGCCTCACTATCCCCCACCCTGTGACTATTTGGACAAATCTGTTCATTAAGAAAAATATCCAAAAGCGTTAAAGAAAGAGTCCACTTGTCTTTTTAGAGATTTAGATTGAACCTGATGTTCTTTGATATTTACAATGACTTCATGGATCATTCTTTACCTGAGGGTCGCAGTTCACCAGTTTAACCACCAGTTGAGAGACCAGCGTCAGGGCGGCGCAGTGGAGCTCCACGCTGAAACACAAAAACGATTTTAAGTTTATTTCATTTATATAGCACCTTTAAAGCAAAGAGCATTTGCACCAAAGTGCTTCACATTCAGGATGTTGTGTAAAACGTGCAAAATATAGATCAAACATCAATGTATAAAGAAATGAAAAGGTATTAACAGCGGGAGCATGAACAGACTGAAGAGAAGTGGACCTAAAACTGAACCCTGAGGAACGCCACGTAATATTTGCAGGTGTAATATTTGCCAAAATGGATGATTTGAACTTATCTGGTGTAGTTTTAATGTTAAATGTTGCGACGTGACGGGGATTTATCCTCTGTTGCTCTACCCAAGATTTCGGAAAACAGTTTGACGAATAAAATGGACATGACGAATTTCATCCAAGACGTCATTCGTCACTCTGTTATAGAGATGATTTAGTTCAAATTACAGCCAGTGACTAATTGTTTTTTGTAATTTGAGCAAACCAACCCTTTAATTTGACATACTTGTGCAGTGAGAGCATCTTGAAAGTGACAATGCGCTCCTCAGGTCATTCCGTGGAAACCATTATGCGCCGGCACCATCGGCCTCACGCACACATCACTCGACTATATTGACTTACAATCCACAAAAGAAGTGTGCTGGTACTCGCCACTACATTATGGATCACAATAGCCCGAGTGCCATTCAATCACAAGGCAGACAAGGGCAGCCAGCAACCCAATCTCCTCCCACCCCGGCTCTAATCATAACCCTGGGGCCGCTCCGGAGGGAAAGTGGATCCCCGGGTCCAGAGATTGTGGCCAGGAAAAGGCTTTACGGGGGCTATAAGCCTTTGTAATCCAATCCTTAGTCGAGCCTGTATTCTCTTGTCAGGGGTGAGAAAAGTACAGCAGTGGCTTGTCAAGGAAGGTGCGTGTCTGCCAATGCATGTCAAAGGGCTTACAGTATGAACGCACACACACAAATACTGGAACAGAGCGCCAAGTCAGTTTGTGGTAAAAGAGAAAGAGGCCCTATGAGTCATGGTTCTCTCATAAACCTCGATGAAGCTAATGCTTTAGGCCTGACAGGTGTGAATAATCTAATGTAGGAATAATGGTGCGATGAAGGCTTTTCAGAGCACCAATATCAGCTTTCACCCACTTTAAAGTTTCAACCTTTTATTTTTTTTAAGACTACCGTCCCTCTGTGGCTGTGAACCGTTCGGTTACCAAAGTAATGAAGAAGCACGAAGGCAAGCACACAAAGTAGACTTCAGGTGCGCCCAGGTGCAGGTTTAAAGTTCAGCCGGTGAGCCCGTGTGTCCCTGCTCCATGGATTGTGGCTCTGAATGAAGACCTAGCTGCAGCATGAGGGCTCTTTCACAAACCACGAAAATTCAGGAAGAGTGTGTGGTTGCATCTTGCCCCGGAGGACATTCATGTCACTTCCATCCATCACAGCTAAAAGCTGCTCGGGGATTGTTTTGACAGCAAGTTTTCAGTTTCAGTTGCCTCCTTTTTTTTTTTTTTATCCTACATTTACCTTGAAGTAAATCAAAATGGAGCACATTTAGAGAAATACAACGACCAGGCAGAACATTATGACCACCTAGGTCTCCCTTGTGCCTTCAAAACAGTTGTGGCTCATCAGAGGACGGACATGGACCTTCTGAGGGTGTCCTGTAGTGTCTGGCTATGGGTTGATGGGTGAGTCCTCTGTAGTTCATCCCACAGATACTTGATCAGTTTGGGATTTAGAGAATTTAGAGGCCAGGTCAAGACTTTGTGCAGTTCTTCATGTTTTTTGTTTTTTTTTTGTTTTTTTTTAGAAGTGTTTTTGTGTGTGTGTCTATATCAGGCTGCATCCCGCTGCCATCAAGGAGTGTCATTGCTATGGGGTGGGGGGTGTCTGGTCTGGACTAGGTGGGTGCTACATGTCTAAGTAACATCAACAGCAGAACATTTACTGTAAGATGGTCTAAAATGTAATTTACTTCTGCTCTCAGTGGTCATAATGTTATGCCTGATTGGTTTACCTTATTGATGGACACTTATTGTAAGAAAAATCCAACACAAATATCATGAATACATGGTTGTCCAGTGTCTGACGCTGCCTTACTAAAATTTTTGGGCTCTTCCAAGCTGAATTCCATTACTTACGAGATGTTTTGTGGTTTTCTTCGGTCTATTGCAAACGTCCAAGCCCTCCGCAACATTTCATCGGAATTCACATCTGGCCTCCGACTAGCTCATTCCAAAACCACCCCTCCAGTTTCTGTGCGCTCGGGATAATTACCCAGTTGAAAGGTCCACTTCTAGTTCAACTTTCGCTCTTTGATATGATGCGGAAATCTAAATTGAATCAGCGACTACAAGCTGAGCAGTCGACAAAAGTTTCTCCTCGTAAAAAGCCGCCGTCGATCCGGTGCCAGACACGTCTGCTGTTGCCGAGGCCAAACAACTCTATCACTGATTCATCTGTCAGGAGCACATTGTTCCAAAAGGCCTGGTCTACACCTATATGTTCATTGGCGAGCTGCAGTTTTGCTAGAATGTACTTTTTGGAGAGCGGAGGCTTTTCCTGGCAGGGAATGCAAGTCAAATTTAATCAATGTCTTTCTTGGTTGTAGATGCAAACATTCTTACACCACCAGCCCCAGAGTTACCTGAATATCATGCTTGTATCTTATATCTGCTTCTGGGGCTGAATTTGCTGGGGAGGAGAGTTTTGAAATGTTTTTGATTCTGCCAGTTGCCAGACTCAACCCATTTTTACTGAAGATCTTTAGATCTTGGCTCGAGGACGAACTCCAACAGCATAGAGACAAGACTCTTAAAAGTCACAAGTCTCCACCGGTCATTCCCCAGAGGAGGCACCATTGTTGGCACCATCATGTGGAATCCCTGAGGCTAATTTTATGGATTCAGATGTGTGATATATGCTAGGGTGTGTCTTCCATGTAACTGATCAGTCTTATTTATAGGACAGTATCACCTTCATTAACAGAATTTGTTGAGATGTTTTTATTTTTTTTTTCTATCCGTCTGACCTGTAAGAAGAGGTCTCAGCCAGGGTGAGGAGGTGCAGCAGGACCTCCTCCTGGGACAAAATCTTCCCATCATCCCTCCACGGGAGCTCAGTGCTGGAGCTCAACGCAGACAACACCTGGAGGACCTGAGGGGAGGGAGGGACGAAGGAAAAGTTAGGAAGTAAACAGCTTCTGTGTTATACGGAAGTCAAACAGATTCATTCATCAACGCTTCAGGAAATCCTTCAAGAAGTTTGTAACAACAAACTGTTTCTGCTTATACTATCTATCTATCTATCTATCTATCTATCTATCTATCTATCTATCTATCTATCTATCTATCTGTGCATCCATCATTTCCCCTCCATCCCTCTCTGCATCTCACACATTCTGAGGGCTACTGGTGAGGGAAGTTGCTCAGGGCCATCCGTCAACACAGCTTTGGTGTCCTCTTCGCAGTGCGGCTGGCAAGTTGCGCCGAGGGTATTTTTAAACCCACCGGTCAGATCCTCCCTACGCACAAGCCTAACCGTGGGTACACAGCTGCCTCCATCTCTCGCGCACACACACACAAATATCTGCACTCTCGCGGATACACAAGCGCATACATGCTGGCGAAGATGAGATGAGCTGAGCTTTTGCGTGCCTCTCCCCTCCTCTCGTTCAGCCGTCGTTCCAAACTAACCTGCCGATATAAAGACTTTCAGCACATTTCTCCTGCACATCTCCATGATTATTATTTCTTCCGAGGCCCCGGCCTGTTATTAGAGCTTTAAAATAAGGCTCGCTTTATACGATCCGTGTGGGTGGAGGGGAGGGACTGTGTGCAAACATCTGTGTGTGTTTTTTTGCATTTAAGCAGCGAGGTAATCTAGTTAGCGGCTGTGTTGTCGGTCAGGTTCAGATCTGAGATTGATCTGAGCACATCTGCAAATAAAATCCAAAAGCACACAGATGTTGATGGCACATTTATGACTTGTACCCAAGATACAACGATGTTTGGTATGTTAAAGCTGCACAAACACATTATTATTACCTGCTTACTGCCGTTGGCTAGGCTAGTTAGCTGGTTGCTAGCTGGTAGCTGACTGCTAGCTTGCTGGTCGGTTTTCAGTTGGACTGGGCTTTATCTTAAAGCATTATCTTATCTTGTGTAATAAATACACTAAACCAATCAAAAGTCAGTGTGTGATGTTAGTAGAGACAGAGTTCTATCAATCAGATCTGCAGTTTGATTTTGTTTTGGTTTTTGTGCCTCGTATTGGAGCCTAAGCCAGTGTATGTGCAATTTGCATAAAATCTCATTAATAGATTTTATTCTCCCAATCACGGCATCACAGTGGTGCGGTGGTTTGCATGTTCTCCTTGTGTCTGTGTGGGTTCTCTCCAGGTTCTTTTAGCTTCACTGTTGATTCTAAATTAGTCGTACGTATCCTAGCTGTGCAACGAGATAAAGCCACGTTGAGGGGAAATCCAGAACCTGACAGAAGCTCCAGCTACGACAGCACCATCAGACCTGAAGGCTGTCTGGATTTATAAAGTATGACGACAGAGAAGAGCCGGACAAACACATAATACGCAAGATGTGAAACCAGAGGTAAATAACACTCATTCATTGTGTGTGGGTACTGTGGGTTTTCGGGAACGGTGTGGGGGTGGGTTGGTGGTCGAGAGCCTTGTGCATGTTGTACGTCATTGTGTCTGTTGTACTGTGACTGTGACTTTTGTTGCTATGTTTCTATGTTGGACACAATCAAAAACGAGACGGTTCCTCTCAAGGGGTTATCCATGAATATATATATTTTTTTCCAAATAACTATATGAAACTGTTTAAAAAATAAAATTTCTCCATATGAAGCGTTGTGAGTTGGAATTGAATCGATTCCGGAGATCAGTGGTGTTAGCTGGCCCTAAGAAAGGTTGTGGGTTCTAACCTGCTGGCCGGCTGAGGCTGGGGTTTGGTCCCACAGTTTAAAGCCATGGTTTTGAAGGAATCTCACGAGGGTCGTACCAGTAATATTTACCTTTCGTTTAGTGCAGGGAAGTACATTACGACAAAAGTCTATCCTTTTACAAAACAATAAGTGCAATTATGTCTGTTTGTTGTTTAGTGCTGGGGGTTCTGTCCATAAAACAATGAACAAATTAGTGACAGATGTAGTTACTTTTATTGCAAAATTTAAGTTAGTGTCTTCTATGCATTTTTTATTTTTATTTTTTGCATTAGACTGGATCCTCTGGGGGGCAGGGTTTGGACTGTGGGACGTATGTTTGACACCCCCGGCCAAGAGGACAGGACAATGAACGAATGAAAACAAACATTAATCGACACAAGTACTAATCCTGGTTTCTGCAGCGCGACAGAATAGGCTATTGCTTGGTAAAATATCTGCCTTCACTCTACTGTTACTGGCAGCAGGCCTGCCATTGTACATAATATGCTGTTTTTTGCCCACCCACTTTAGTGATTTTATTCTTTTGTGATTTTATTCTCTTGGTCTTATTTTAATGTATCACTCTTTACCCTCCTACCAGCCCTTCGGGGATAGATAAAGTCTTTTCTGACTCTGATTTACAACTGTATCAATTGATGACATTCAGTTAGTTCCACTGCCTCTAAGTGGTTCAAATAATCTCATTAATAATGGATATTAATGCTGCATCATAAATACACTAGAGGTAGCACACTGCACAGCTGCAATGTCTTCCAACAGTACATGGAGCACACATACTGTATAGCTCATGCATGTTTTATACTGCTGGAAACAAGTGATCTGGAAATGTTCTGTTGCACCACAATGTAGTGTCCAGCAACCACAGCCGTCCATTACACTTGACAGGAATGTTACACTATTCTTCAGACATTATTTCTCACTGGCTCCGCTCATTTCTCTCTTTTATTGCAAATTAAATTGAAAAACTTCCAATAATTCTGGTCTTTTTTGTGGTACAGAGGGTATTATTTTAGTTTTAACCCCGGTCAGGCGTTGTGTTGTGTGTTTTTTTTTTTGTCTTTACAGTTCAGCCACCCGTCTGTCTGCCAGGTATTTGACTGCTAGCTTCGACCCAGCTGGTCTCGCCATCCCAGCTTCTTTTGACTTTTACAACTTCGCTTTAATGAGCTCCCGTCTTGCGACACACTCGACTGCCCACATGCTCAAATATACACAGTCACAGGAAAACGTGCCAACTCAGGCGTACGGGTGTTCATAGCTGTGACATGCAAATAAACAGCGACACCCACCCTGCAAATATAAACTCTGCCCAGCATACACTGCAAAGCTGTCTAGGCTCTGTCTGCCTCCTCAGCCTTTACAGCCCCAACACATTTAATTCAACCAGGTATTCACTGTCCTGGGTCAACGTAGATCCTACACAAAGATATTTGGCTATAATGATTTTTTACACGAAAGTTAAAAAAAAAAAAAAGAACAGCTGTGAGACCAGAGGAAATCCCCCACACACACATTAGCTGCCCTTCAAGCTATGGCTCCATAAACTTCACTAGTATCACGTCCTCAGACAATATCACCGTCTATTCCGCTGGTTTCATGACGTATGTGAATTAAATAACATTCAACTTAAAATCTAGACTTCAATAAAGATGTGCTTTCTATTTGATGGGTTTGACATGGGTCTGGGCAGTATGAGCAAAAATGCATATCACTGTATTTTTTTTATGCATAATCATGTGTTCACAACATTTTCTACTGGTTGAAAGAGGAATTAATGCAGTAGATTGACTAAGTATGGACTATTTTACTGTGATGATGAGTAAATATTGTAGAATAATCCCACACTAGTAAGAAAACAGGTTTGCATGGCCCCGTGTTACCACAGCCTGCTGATGTGGAAATCTGGGGGACATTAAAATACAAATAAAATAAATGTTATCAAGATGAAATGAAGAAACAGGGACAATTATGGTTTTATTTATTTTCTCATATTTGTTCATATTTAAACATATTTAAACTGCTACGTTTGTCATGTCAATAGCAGCATGACCGACTACCGTAATAGTTGTAGTCTCTGCGAGAACTTTTTTTTCTCATTCATAAAGAGCTAAAATTGGGGACATTTTCAGGGACAGGTATAGATGGTGGTCAGGTCTTTCAAAAGACGTTTGGTCACTCAAAAAAAAAAAAAAAAACCCAAACCAACATGCCAACTTCCTTTGCCCAAAGGAAATTTGAAATTAATTTCTTAATTTTTGGACCTTTCCATCTTCACCACAATTCACAGTGATGCAGTAGCACCATGTTTGTTTAGAAGCGCTACATTGAAAATGGTGGGGTCTGAAACATTGTCAACAATATTAATTCAAATTATCTTACAATTACTATAATTAATTATATTATATTTCCAATTTACTGCAGTTGTCCAGAAAAGCGAATCAAGTTTCTTGCCACTTAAATGTCAAAACAGTTTGCAAACTGCGTACTCTTTGTCCAGCTTATTAGTTCCTTCTTCCATGTGAAATGCCTCCAAATGTCAGCTTTAGTGCTTTGGTGTGGAAGTCGTTCACGATCGACCTAAATCATGACTTTTTCTTTTAAAATCAACACTAAGATATTCAAAATCGATACAGTATCAGAAGAAAAAGTATCACGATATATCGCCATATCGATATTCTTTCCCATCCCTACAGTATAGTATTTGTTATTTTATCTGTTCTTCGAGTCAATGTGGTATTTAACCTGAATAAGTGCTGAATAGACTTGGTAAGCATCGCTGGATGGAAAAGTCCTTGGCCTGCACCTTTCCCAGAATGCCTCAGTGGAGTCCAGTGAAAGCTATGGCAACTGGCCCCGTTGTGTTGGCGCGTCCTTGGCGAACGGGGAGGCTCCACTTAACGGGGGCTGACACATAAACATTAACGGCTGGCCTGTAAAGCAGAGCCGGGCGAAGAATGCACTACCGACCGAACACATACGTAAAAAAAAAAAAACTAAAAAACTAAAACAGAGCCCATATAAAGCGCGCAGCAGTCGGCAGCAGCGGTAGAAGCGTGGCGGCGCACACACATACAGTCATTGAGTCGTGTCAGTTCTGGAGGAGTGTTAACGACAGGAGCAGCAGAGCAGGTCTGCTGGCAGCCTCCTACTTGCTTTATGAACCCGCTGAAATACGACCTTCTGTCCCCAAACAGGAAATAGGCTGCACCTTCCTCTTCAAACCTTGTTAAGAGTGGAAACCTTCCCAACGCTCTCAGCGGCGTGTGGAAGTGAGTGAGTCAGCTCGCTGCCAGTGCGCTTGGCGTTGCCCCATGCGGCCGATTAGCCTCTCACGCAAACCCTCTGCGAGATAGATCGGGGACCTTTAATCAGTTTGCAGCGAACGCCGCTGTGGTTCGGTGAAGCTGTGTCGAATGGGAAAACCATATTTGTTGGAGAGAGTTCCTCATTTTTGCGATGGCAGGACTTTGGGGTTCTGTTTGGTTACGGCCTCGCACACAAACACACATCTATAAAACAACCAGACGCAGGTTCTCAAACAACCAAACGCACCTCCTCTAATGTCTTTGTGTAAATGTGTGTGTGGTCTCACCTTGGCCAGACACTGGGGGTGTGTTTCACGGAGAGCCAAGCTGGTCAGGTTAGACAGGGTGGTCTCGTCCAGCCACTGAGGCCTCCTCCTCCTCTCCTTTTCTTCCACCTCCTCCAGCCTCCTGAGGACCCCCTCCACTGCCAGCTCCCTCACCTCATACTGAGGGCATCGAAGCAGACGCTCCAGGAGCTGGCTGGTCGGCTGAGGCCTGTTCCACAGCTCTGGGACCTCCACGCAGGCACTGAGGGCCACCTGGGCCAGGCTCATCAGGTACTGGGTACCGCCGGGCTCAAGGGCGGCAGAGGAAGAGTCGGAGGTGACCAGTTCCGAAGACATCAGGACGGAGAGAACCATGGGACGCAGAGCGCCGACCTCACCATCTGACAAACACATGAACCTGAATGAGTTAGCGGACGATGCGGGATGAGGACACACATTCAGAGTCTTTATTAATGTCATGATTGAAGCTGGATGGTTGTAGTTTGATAGAGACACAAACAACACTAATTTTACACTAAATCTTTGGTCACCATTGGGTGGCGGGTTTATTTTAAATAGATACGACCAATGTCTGTGAAGGTTCTCAGTCATGCAGGTCACGGTCAATTATCTGAGCAGGTTCTTCGGTTCTAAGGGACTCGTGGGAAGTTTGAGGTTTCAATAGAAAACTAAGAACTTTAAACATTCACACAAATATAATATGGTCCTATGATGCAGAATCTCAGCTTCTATTTGAGGACATTCAAATCCACATTGGGCAAAAGATGTAGGAATTACAACCATTTTGCTAAACGTTTGACCTTCCTCAGGGGCTCGAATATAACAAAAATATCAACCTAAACATATGTTTCAAGAATTTTCTGCAGGCAACGACTTCCTTGTTCAACCTTTATTAGCTCCAACTTGAGTCACTAAGTACCAATCACCAAAGTTTTAATGTACACAGAGTGTAATTTAATCGGTGTAATTACAGAACAATGGCAACGCGCCAGTGCATAAGTATAAAAGTTTGCAACGGATACGGTGTATAGTCTGGGTGCAGAGCCGTTGTGGACGATGATAATAAGCAGCTTCGGGCTGTTTTCCAGGCTAGAGAGCAGGTATCTCATCTGGCCTGGAAATACAACGAGACCTCCCCAACAGGAGCCGGACAACGTTAGCGGTAGGAATGTATGGGAGGATGAGATGACGGAGCGCGTCCCTTTATTAGCATCGTAGCTACCGCTCCTTTGGTACTGAATCCTGCTGCAGCCCTTTAATCCACACAGGTTTAAAGAAAACATCTTGTACTTTCTATTTTCAAGAACTCTGGAACACACCGACGCTGCACCAAACTGACCCCGTCGCCAAATAATATTAATCAAGACGGAGCTTTCCTTAATCGCGACTATTAAAATCATAAGGATTAAGACAGTCAAGAGACTAACATCTGCACAAGCTATACTAACACACTCCCACTCAGCGAAGCTAAATAATAGCGAGAGTAGACCAGACTGAAGAGGCCAGAGTCTATTCTATTTTTACTTTTATAGAAAAGGCTGCATCAGTGTTTGTTGGGAAATGCCCATTACTGTGCCAGCCCAACCACCTGTGAACATACAGCCGCGGGGGAGTAACAAATAAACACACATATGTGCACACACACACACACACACACACCAACTTTTGTGTGAAATAGAAGAATAATCCAGAGGCTAGGAGGCTGTAGAGTAACCTGAACCAGAATAAAGCTTTGCTCCGGCCTATAGTGCAGCTAGAAGCCTCCATACAGACCCCTGATTTGACAGCCAACTCAATTAGTTCAACACACACACACACACACGCACAAAGCTTATGAAACCCAGTGCAACTCAATCTGGCCCTGCTGTACCTCTCAAAACACGGCTTGACAAAAGAGCGGGAAATGCCGCATTCCTCCAGAGATGGGCCGGGTTACCGTGGAGAAGGGCCAGGTTACTATGGAACCTGATCCTCAAAGGGGGGTCCGGAGCCAAATAAGTATAGCCCTAATGGTTATAATGGGGGTTAAGGGCACAGTAATGACACTGATGATGAAGGGAGGGGAAAAAGAGGAGGATGTCTGCAGGAGAACGGGTGTGTGTCAAAGAGAAAACAGCTGTCTGTCATGGTAGAAATAAGTGTGTGTGTGTGTGTGTGTGTGTGTGTGTGTGTGTGTGTGGCAAAGTGTTTTAGAAACAGCATGTTACCATTAGCTCGTCCCAGGCTAATACACTCAACTGCGATGCTGCAGTCATGATTTATACGGGACTCGTACGACGTTGCTCAAAAACACCACAGGCCCAGAGAAAAGGGAATCAGATCAAGAAGCGACTAAAAATACTTTAAAGTGTGATGATTAGAGAAAGACAATAACAGAAAGAAAACAGAACCTCCACAAGTGGAAAGAGGAAAGAGTAAAAACATCATTAGCCCGGGATGCAACGCTGTTTTTTTATGAAGGTATTTATTAAACTGGAGTGGCGGCGGAGGGAGAAGCAGCCAAGTGTTCCCCTCAGCAAATGAAAGGCATTCCTGTCAGGGCCACTTCACAGTGATTTTTCATTACTAATCATAAATAGCCATTGTTCTCCCACAGCTGTGTTTATTTAAATCCGTGTAATGCGGCTCATGTGCAAACCTGCGGCTGGGCTCTATCTAGATTCCATTAAGCTGTGATTACTATTTGATATATTTTGGGATACGTTGGGATGTGGTCTGTGTCACTGGAGATCAATGCGAGCGGAATGGTTTTGATAAATGCCGTGTAGGCGGGGGGGGAGACTCGGGAGAATATTTAAACGCTTTCTTGAGCGCTTAAGTGGTATAGAACCAGTTGCATGCACGGCTCTAATGATGACAGCGTTGATCGGGGATTTCGATCAATCACTAATTGATTAATTGTCCAATTGCTCCAAAACAAAACTGCATTTACGTTGGCCTTCGCTGCAGTTCATGTTTCGAGCCAGTTCCCAGACATTAGCACGCTAACAGTCCCGTTCAGACCCTGCACTAATATCCAGCCTGCTCAATCTGAATGGAGGTGGCCATCTGCCATCTGACACTAAAAAAAGTTCCTCCACACACTTAACTCAACTTGTAGAACTGAGTGGCGACACGTCTTCAAGAAATTCTACAAATCCAGTTGCCTTTATTAAACGCCTTTTGGTGAAACCATGACCTGGATGACTGAGAACCTTCACAGACATTTCAGGACATGCGTCCCCAGCCAGCACTTGACATCCGATCTCAGTTTTGTTCTCTGTATGCAAATAAACATCTAGTTTACATCTCATATTAGAACAGCTGGTGTCTCCGGTGGATCGCTACCTACGGCTTTATCAGAACCGTCAACAGCTGTTAGTTTTGTGCATATGTTGAAGTTTACACAAATCTCAGATTATAATTCGAACTCCGAAGACTTTAAACCGGGGGTGTACAACATTCTCCAGGCCAAGGACCGAGGATCATATTTGCTCTATATTAAACTCGGCCTAGTGCTATTTAAAAATACACATTATTATTGCCACTTTGCATTCAATATTAAGCTGTAAAAATAATACACAGGTTATCCAAAAAAGCGTTGAATAAGATCAGCTGGACTTGTAGAATTTCTTGAAGACGTTTCGCCACTCATCCGAGTAGCTTCTTCAGTTCTGATGAAACGTCTTCAAGAAATTCTACAAGTCCAGCTGATCTTATTCAACGCTTTTTTGGATTACCATGACCTGGATGACTGAGAACCTTCACAGACAATACACAGGTTCAAATATGTATTTTTTGTTTTATTTCAAACGTGCAATTGACAGATAAAGAGAATAATTGACAGATTCAAGTTTTAAATTTAAACATATTAGTGATGGCAGCCAGCTGCACTGTTAGCTTCTCTTCTGCTAATATTGCAGAACGCAACTGGGATTTCACCTGCAGACTGAATAGGCTCTCGGACAATTGCAGGGAACCTGACAGGGTCAATGTGTAATATAAGGCTTTGTGATTGGCTCAGCAGTGAGAGGGGCGGGGCCTGCTGTGTACAGAAGGCTTAGATTGACAGGTCTAATGTGGCGCTCTCAGTGTTGATAACTTCTTCTGCCTCCATTTATCCCTTTACTAAAATATGTTGGATTCATATCCAACCAAAGATTTTGCAACCACTAATGCTCCGATTGCGCCGTACGAATGTTAATGACATCTCAGAAGGGGATCCTGGTAAACAGCACCAGTGTAGCGAGGTGCTAGCACGGCTGCAGCGTCTTCAAATCTTCTGGTATTTACAGATTTACAAATATTTGTCTGAAAAGAGTAACCTGACATCTCTAATAATCAGAAGAATGTGCGCGGGCTGAATGGAGACGTTGTTTTAGCTCCACGGCGTAAGAGAAGCTTGGCGCGGAAAACAAATGAATGCTATTGTAGCTGATAGCCATCTCAGCCCTTGAGATGTAACACCAAAATTGTTTTGTTCAATTTCCTGAATGAAACCACGAATAGAGCATATAGAGAATACACGGCACAGCAAAGCAAAACAAATATCGCAGTCTGTGGTTACATGGCAGTGCTGATATCCCCTGTGTGTATGTCATTCACATGAAACTTGAGGCTTGAGAGATCAGCCTCAGCCTCAACACACAAAGTGAAAACAGTAGTACAACTATGAAAATTAAACATGCAGGAAAAAAAAAAAAGAAACCATTGCATGAGAAAACTGCTTGATATCATCGGTGGGTGAGACTTTTGCCTGTCCTGCGTGGAGGTTTAAGAGAAGCAGAAGCGCTACACATAGTGTGTGTTGGCCTGTTAAATACAACCAAGACATGTGGTTTAAAGATGGGTACTGGACCGAGTTTGAAGGGAGAGCAAGGGGGGTCAGAGTTCTGGTCCAGAGATGACAGAGATACAGCCACATTCACTCATACCACAACATTTAAACCCTGTTTGTTAGAGACACGTTGCTGTGGAAACAGACAGAGGAGTCCATTATGCAACGCTTCAGCACATATGAAGAACGTACTACTTGTGTGTGTGTCTCTGTGTGTGAGTTTTATACATTGAATTAAGAGTTGTGCCACGAAAAAGAAAGTGCGCTGCATTCCCTGCGACACTAAAAGCAGAGTGGAGCTAGAACTTTGGCAAGACGCTCGCACGTGCTTTCACACGCAAGCACACAGCTGGATTTCACATCAGCTTCCACCGTCATTACCCGAACTGCGAAAAACAAACCCCAGACGCTACGTGTGTGTGTGTGTGTGTGTGTGTGTGTGTGTGTGTCTGACAAGTGTGAAGGACCTGACCTTCACATGCTGATGAAGTTTTACAGTCCCTCTAATAAACTAAACTGTGCGTGTGTGTGAACGCATATAATATATACTGTATATACAGTGCAGCTTGGAAAGTGTTTCTGTCCCCGTTTGTGCATAAAAAAGGACTAAAACGTCAGCGGTTACAAGCAGACACACAACTCCTAAAACGAGACGCACAATCAAACAGTGTGGCGCTTGTGTAGCATTTGCTTATTGAATTACGAGAATTTAGAATTACAAGATAATTTCAAGGTTAAATTAGAGGACCCATCTGTTCGGAAGTTTTTCAAATCAATGTAATGAGACTCAGGTGTCGTCAGTGCCCTGTTGTGTTAAAAAAAAAAAAAGAAAAAGAAAAGGCTTCACAGCACGTGTGTGGAAGTGCACGACGACACAGACAAATGAGCTTTCTGACAACCTCAGAAAAAGAGTTGTTGTTGCTCATCGGGGTGGGGAAGGCTGCAAAACCATCTGTAAAGCGTTTGTAGTCCACAGTCAGTCAGGCTGAGAACAAATGGAGGAGATTTAAGATGACCGTTACCCTCCACATGAGTGGTAGACCAACAAAGATCACAAGGAAAGCAGGGGAACGTCTAAGCAGCTCAAAAGCCTCTCCGACATCCGCCATCAGCAGAACACAGAACAACCGTGGTGTGACGGCAGCGTGGCAAAGACAAAGACAAAACAGAACATTTCTATCCGCCTGCAGTTTGTTAAACATCATGCGGACCAGCCAGGAGACTATTAGGAAAATGTTTTGAGGACAGATGAAACCAAAGTAGAACTGTTTGGTTCAAATGTGTTTGGAAACAGAAAAACACTGCATTCCAGCGCAAGAACGAAAGATGGAGGTGGTGAACGTCCTTTTTCTTAGGGCCTGTTTAGCTGCATCTGGGCCAGGACAGCTTGCTATCATTGATGCGCCAATGAATCCTGTCCTTCTACCAGTGAATTCTAAGAGAAAATGTCAGGACATCTGTCCATGAGCTGAATATGAGGAGAAACTGGGTCAAGCAGCAAGACAATGAGCCCAAGCATGCAACTCGTTCTACAGAAGAACGGCTAAAGAAGAACACAGTGAATGATTTGGAAATGTTGTGGAATGGAACTGAAACAAACCCGCCAACCTCTCAGACCTGAAGTGGTTCTGTTTTAAAGGAATGAGCTAAAATTCCTCCAGACGACGGATCAGCAGTTACCGGAAATGTAGGTCACGGCAGATACTGAAAACAAATGCAACAAAAAGTCTACTTTTTGGATTGTTATGTGGAAATATAAAAAAAAAGTCTTAAGGGTGGAAGTGTTTTTAAGTGGCACCGTATGTGTTAATGTGTGGAAGTTATGCGACTTTTCTGGAAACATTACTGTCAAATAATAAGAATTGCTTACACATTGAAGAAAATTATTTTTTTTCTTTCTCCTGGCATATTTTAAATATCTTCATGGACAAAAACTTAGGGAACACCATTCCCTCTCTCTGTGTGAGCAATGCAACCAAAGAGCGTTGAGTAGTTGTGAAGAGGTAAAGGATTTCTTCCCTGAGTCATGTGACACCATTTGAGGTCCTGACTCCCAGTTTGGAAACAACTGTAAATAAGCATCAAGTAGTAATTTCTAAAAGACGGAGGAGGGATATGAAGCTCTTCTTTTGACTACAGCTGTAAGCCTGGAAAAGCAGATGTTAAAGTTAAATGTGTGCGAGAATCCAAATCTGGAACTCCATGGCTTACCAAGCTGTCAGAGATGAACATCAATCCCAATGCGCTAAAGTTGCAGGAAGCCTAATTATGGCAACACATTTTCAGTGTCTGCTGAGACAGATTAAACTTCAAGGATGGCCAGAGGAGCAGTGACATATTTAACCATCATCATCATCATCATCATCATCATCTGCTAGAAGCACTAATGGAAAGACATTAGATTCCAGTAAATGTTAAATGCTTTTGTGTGATTTCTTTTCCTCTCCGTCGGTGTCAGCCTTCTTTTTCCCCACTTTGCTCTCTCCCTCAAAGCAAACTCCTCGGCTTATTTTACTGGCACGGCCGAAAACCGAAGAAACAGAAGACTGGCAGAGGTAGAGGTGAAGCAATGGATGGAGAGGGCTTATTTAATGAGTCTGCGTGGATCAAAGGGCCGGGGGAATAGAAATGTGTGCACACACACGCATATATATAAAGATGCATGCACCGAGACCTGAGCTGAGCGCCAAGAGAAACTGGCTGGTACATGCAAAGTTCCTACTTACAGCCGTGTGCCAGTTAACGGGGGAAAAAAACAAAAGTAATATTGAAAAAGAGGATTGTTCACCTCCTTTTCCCCTTGTGCCAGGCGAACTGCAGAGCCAGCTGCTTTCATGTGAACTTCCACAAGCTGTGGCTTTTTTAAATCTAACCCCGATTCATCTGAAAAGGGCAATTGCACAACAGGAGAAAGGTGAGGGATTAGAAGCGAGGGCCCAGAAAACAAAGTAAATAGATAGAGGAACGCAAACTGCAACAGAGAGGAGGTGACGGACGACGCTAAAGACGGACTTATGATAATAATAGAGGCATTAGAGGTGTGTGAGCTACAGGCTGCTTATTTAGTTATGTAAGGACCCGAGCCAAGTTGGGCAAGTTGGGCAATCTGCAGGCTTGTTTGGAGAAATCCCTGGTATTTCCACTGTCAAGACGAACATGTGTTCAGCACATGGCCGACCGAAAACACAAGTCCCTCCTCCTCCGCCTCCTCCTCCTCCTCCTCTCTTCATAGAGCGCTGCTCTATAAACTGGGTCATAGGCACAATCCCACCATCTGTCAGAGATCGCTCGCCTTTGGTTTCACATTCCTCCACCGCAGAGACCCCCACAGGTCTGGGCACATGTGCACACAACCACACACACACACAGACAGACGCACACAGACACACACACACACACACACACACACACACGCCCCAGGGGGCTTCTGTGAACTACCCGATACATGAGGCTGACTTCTGTCAACAATAAGTCTAAATGGAGAACACAGCAGCGCACAGGCTCGCCAGCAAACGTCGCAGGGCTGTCTATTCAGACGCTTCGAAGTCAAATTAACAGCAAATGGGGGCGGGAGGGGGGGCAGTTGCTGCCCACTGGGGTGATCGACGGCTTCAGCAACTGTCTGACATCAGCAAAAGAGCATCGAGACTGAAAGACACGTTTTAAAGCAGCAAATATTTTTCACTCAATGAGGCTTGAATGTAAAGTAAAACTTCAAAAGGCAAAAGTCATTAAAGTATTACAAATTATTATACACAGTATATATATATATAATGTATTATTGGTTGTTTTTATTTCTTATATATCCTTTATATCTGAATATGACCAAAATAAACTAAAACTTAATTTTAAAAATATATACAGCATGCAGAATTTGTATTTAACCAGGTTGCTTTTGCAAAAAAAGAGCCACTAAAATAGCTTGTAAGTCTGGCAACAGGGTGAGACATCTTACGTCCAACTGTCTTCTCAAGTTCAGCGTTAACCTGGAGGGGAACCGACTACACAGTGGTACAATTGTACGATTGTATGATTGCTGGCTTCTCCGCTCTGGAACTAGGATCTGAACACTGAGTGATGAAAACACTAGCCTGGAAACCAGACCAACTTCCCCCGACCACAAGTGTTTTGTGGCGGAAGGTTGGTCTCGAGTCGCTCCGTTGGGAACTGATTAAGCTCCAGCGAAGCTCTGGCCGAGGCCAAGAGTAACTTGTGGCTCTGATTGGTTGTCTGACAACTCAATTGAGTGTTTTTTTTTTTTTTTTTTGCCTGTATTAGTTGAAATGCGTCCCGTAATGAAATTCGAATGACGTTCGAATCACCAGACTCCAATAAGAACCGAGTGTGGCGAAGGCAGGTTATGAAAACATAGGTTAGGTTCTTGCTGCAGAAAGAGCTGCTGAACCAGCCAGGAAAGAATCAGCCTGAGTCACATACGGCTGTAGATAATGACGATGGTGTTTGGCCGAAGCCTGAGCAGGAAGCGTTTGTAGAAATAGCTCCACAGGTCTCTGCTATCTACGCTGCTGTGGACCAGCTTGGAGGAGATTAACCACTCTGGATGATGGGGAACTCCTCCATCACACAGTATTTTCTTTGATGTCTCATAACTGGCAGAAGAAGATTCGCCTACAGCTTGATAGGAAACTGCCTCGTAAAGAGTCATCTCTGGATACCATCAGACATTTAACAGGGTCACCTTTGTAATAGAGCAGACTAGACTTTGTACTTTATATCCGAGAAGATCAAGGCAGAGTTCTTAGATCTAATGCGTGCGGTCTCCAAGGTAAACTCCAGTGAGGACCAGGTTAAATTAAGGCCATCAGCGTGGCCTTAATGACGGCGTGTTGATCTAGGCAAGTGCACTTGTCTCAGATGTGCCCGGTTGCAAGACCAAAGCAAGATACTTGAGCAACAGTTAACTGGTTTAAGGAGTGCTGGGACTTGGAGAACCCAAGCCGTCCAGAGACTCTCCAAGCTCTGTGATGGATCAAATACCAAACAGACATCTTATCTCTACTTCGCCAACATTACGGTACAGTCATGTTGAGGTACTTGTCTTTGCGGTTACTTTCAAAGTGACATTCAGACTAAAGGCTGTTACACACTTGAATTTCTTCTCTTTTGCAACTTGTTATCGGCACATCAACCAAGCAGAAGTTTTTTCTAATGTGGTGTCCGGTTGCTGTTCTATGATGGGTCAGAAATTGGAAGTGGGCATGGTTAATAAGTTAATGCACAGCTAACTTGAACAAGGTACTGCTTTAATTTTTTATAAAAAAGGCAGCATTTCCTGTACGACAAACTCCTCAAACAACTTCTTCAACGTTCCCCAACTTATGCCTCTCGTCGTCCGTCTCACGCATTTTAGCACTCGAGTTTCTTCTTAAGCACAAATGATTTGGCCAAAATGAACATTTTTCCTTGTTCTCGCAGCCCTGGGAGCGAGAACAAACTTCTCAAGTCCAAGTGAGTATGTTTTCAAAGACGCTACACCCACATGATTGCCTGGACACACTGTGTTTGTGTCATGCCTATTTTTGCAGCTCTTTGTTAAAACACTGGTAGTGACCGCTCACCTTCCAGAAGACTGATTTTCGGGCCACACAGGCACATCAAGACATCCAGGAAGGCTCCTCTGGTCACCACACAGTTATTCTGTCTGAGGAGAAAGACAGAGAGGGAATCATTCGTCTTTGATCTCAATCTCTAAAGGACTGAAGAAGTGTTTAGCATGTCTTGGGAGGCGGTTTGTTCCTGCGACCTTTCCATAATGAAGGATCTCTTTTATTAGGGAGACAGCTTAAATGCTTCTCAACCACTTATCGATTTAAAGAGATAACGCCACAGCCTCTAGTCCCCGATCATCTGCTTTCTATTAAGATCACAGGCGGAGATTTTAGGAACAAGCTGATGTCTCACTGCGAAAAAACTGAATTAGGTCGATGAACCTAATTGAATCATTTTGACTCTACGGACTCGAGATACACTTTTTCAGGAGCTGGAACACAGTGAGCTGAAAACATCGCATATACATTCAGGAGCCTGAGAAACAGAAAATAAAAAAACTTATGAGTGCAAAGAAATTAGTTATTGTTCAGGTGGCTGTGGAAAAAGATTAATTAATAACCAAATACAAAAAATAAATCAGAGTTAACAATTCATTCCTTACTAGTGCATTTGGTGCAACAGGTTTAATAGTGGATCTGTAAACTCTCAGGCTATCAACAATCTGGGCTGAACTTTAGTAGCTAGGGAATTAGTCCCCAGTTCTTACCTGATTGTCAGGAGGTTTGAATTTGTCCTAAAATCTGAGCTACATGCAGTTAAAGCATAAACCGTATATAAATATGGACAATGCATGCCCACGCTGGCCAAACTGACGCCATTTTTCCCGGGGAGTGTGGTGCAGAAAAATCCAAGACTGGAGCTGGGATATCGATGCCCCGCCCACCTTTAGCGCCGCCAGAGTCACTCTCATTTTCATTTAATTAAATCACGCCTCCTGTTTTTTCCTCCCCCGGTTACAAAGTAATGTTGGATTACACACTGTGCTGAACACTCACGCTCAGTGTTTTAGTTTGGCCCAAGTCCCATCCACTAACATGGAGGGGGTGGAGCTCAAGACATATACTGCAGCCTCCAGCCACCAGGGGGAGCTCTACTTGCTTCGACTTCACTTCTAAGGAGCTGCTCTGTCATACATCTTTATACTGCCTATGAGTTAATATATATTTTTTTTCCAAAAAGGACTTGATAAACGACAAATTAACTGATCTGAAATATTTTTGTCCATTAAGCGGGTTTGGATTGGTGAGTTTAGCATGAAATCTTTTACTTTACACGGTTAGACTTTATAGATCCACAAGGGAAATTAACTCGTCAAAGTAGCTTAATTGTTACAGAAAGATGAACTGTTATACAGCTGGATAGAGTAGGGAACAAAAGAAATTCTAACCAGACTTTATAACCACAAATATATAATTTAATTAGATTTTGTGGCACATTCTCATCTTTTCTGTCACCCTCGGTTTGACTTCACACGGCCCCGGTTGAACTGGTGCATGAGAGCTGTGACTCAACAGCTTGTGGGATAACATGCAGAGTGAGACAGTGGGCATTTTCATTTGTGGCAAATCCAAAAAGGCCAGGATTGTGCGACATCATATGAGATGCCCCCAGCTCTGTGATCTTGGATCTGGCTAATTCCTTAAACACGCACAAAGTCTGGCAAACAGAAACTCGCTTCCTGCGTATTCAGATAAAAACACCCAGTAGCTGATTTTAAACCCTTGCTTTTACCCCAATCAACATTTAACCGTTATATTATTTGTGCACATTGACATACAGGAAATAAGTTGTGTATGTACGTGCATGCATTCAATTAAGCCCAGAAGTGTGTGTTTGTGAGAGAGAACAAGGCAAACTGTGTGTGAGCTTGATGTCATGTTTTCATCGCTCAGATATTAATAACACACACACACCAATTTCTCTGCGCACTCCACACACACAATGCATACGGTGAAAAGCATGGGGAAGATGGCGGGGGAGTGTGCGTGTGAATGGAGCCTGACTGAGAACAGTTGTATATAGGTTTGATTTAATTTGTGCCTGAACGTGAGGTAACAACATAACATCACTAACATCCCAATCCAAACAACACCCCGGGGGCTGAGGTGCCTCCTCAGAGCCAAAGTCAGCTGCAGACGGACGAGCGCTCGCAGTCAACGCTGCGGCGCTGACACCACGTGCAGCCCGCTGAAAAGTCTGAAATGACACAACTCAGAAACGGCGCGAGCCAAAAGCCGACACTGACTCAGACCGGGCGAACAATGCATTCCATCCTTTTTGGACGGCAGCTGCTTAAAATTAGTGGTGTTCCGGACGAGTCAGGAGGTTTTTCTTTTTCCAAAAACAGAGATCCTCTGACCTGTGATGTCCTTAGATGTAGGCGCCAGGCGCTGTGGTGCTGCCTGATAAAAAAAAAAAAACGTTGGGCGCGCTCTGGTGAGCAAGAATTCACCTCGTCATGTTAATAAAGGCTCATCAGTGCAACCGAGCGGAGCTGGCAGAGGTAGCGTTGCTAACCCGGCGACCCCGCGTTATCTGCTGTTGACCTGAGGAGGGGGGCCTCAGCCGGGGGGGGGGGGGGGGGGGTCTTTTATGAGGTAAACTGCGCCTCAACTTGGGATCTGGATCTGGTGAGAAGGCTGGAGTTGGGGTGAGGGGATATAAGCGATGGTGGGGGGGTGCAGGGTGTCAGCAGCAGGCGGTCTCTTTGAAATGGACATGAAGCGGGACGTGAGGCGGACGCAGCCAGGGAGGGGATGCACGGTGGAACAAGGAGCTATTCTTCTGGCCGCGGAGCTGGAAGAGACGGATGGATGCTTATCTGTGTGTGTGTGTGTGTGTGTGTGTGTGTGTGTCTAGGATTACCGAGAAGCCAGCCACATGCGCTGACGGAGGGCTTCGCCAATGCCACTTCCTGCAGGGAGGGGTCTGTGTGAGTCAGTCTGGTAGGAGCGCAGCAGAAACAGCACCTGTAGACACATCAGAAAACACACGGCTTCAAACATTTATTACGTTCATGCACGAGTGGTGGTGTGAAGGGAAAAAGTTCTGGGTTCACAAACTTACAGAAAATGGAACTAAAAGAATAGGAGACAGTTCGCAGACGGTGAAATAAATACAGGAAATACAGCCTCTGGTGTTGTCAATAGTCTTTACACAAAGACTTAGAAACTTTTGTCCGACATTAACGTTTTGGGAACAGGTTTGATTTTCAGCGTTTACATGCATCAAAAGCCTCTGTACATGCAAATGTCAACCCAAAATGGTGTCCATAATGTGTGGTTGAAGTATTTCTAGTCATGCATCAAGATGCACCAATACCATCCTGTAATAGAGCCGGAAACAATCGCAGGTTTAACAAACTTTATTCTCCAATATTTATTTATTTTTTCTGCATTTAAGAAGGGAGAGGACCAGAAAACCCTCCTAATTGACTGACCTTTGAACCTATTCATTCATATATACAGTATATAAGAAGAATGGGAAGAATGGGAGTCAATTGTGTGATTTTATGTGCATGCTAAAGGCACCTCAACCATGGATGTAGAAGGGATGTAAACCAATGAGCTTATGGACAAATTATGTGTCAGTATCGCTTGACTCAGTTTAGCAGGTGGAGATGCACCTACATGACAAAACATTGCTACAGGAGATGTGTGATTAAGTCCAATGTTATGCATACACTTGTGTCAAACAGCCAGAGATATAAACATGCTAATCCTACTCTGCAATCTCACTAACTGCTAGGCGCTAAACCCAAATTATCTCTTTAGGGGTGAGACAGTTAGCATCCTCCCTTTTGATGTCTTCATTACTCCATGAAACACCACGTAAGACGCCGAAGTGTTGTTTGACCCGACAACGTGCTCCCCGCTCTAGAGAATCACCCTTTCTGACACTTTCAGAGTTTCCCACTGAAGATCAAATCCTTCTTCTTTTCACTATAGCTAATGTGACATTGTGAGACTGAGCCAGTTTACAGCAGGTGGACTGGTGGCTGGGAGTGTTCAGAAGCTAGCACACAGGCTGGCTGGCTGGCTGGCTGGGATGTGTATTCTGGGCCTTGGTAAGTATACGCTTTAAGCTCAGGCCACAGCCACAGACCAGTAGGAAGCCATTCATTACGCTGTGCAGGGAAGGCAACGTGGGGAAAAACCAGGCCGACCACGTAGCACCAAGCCTGGCCACTGAGTCCTGGCCTGCCCCATCTCTTCTCCTGCAGTCTCCACGCCCAGGCAACGCCCACTGGCTCGCACAAACAGCCTCCACACCGGGTCCTTCTTTCCCTTTCGTTCCCCCGTCACCGTCTAAAGGGCTTTTCCACCTACGAGGAGCCAGCGTTGGAGCCGAGTCCCAAACCAAGTATTGAACATTTCCAAGTGATTCCGCTGTCAAGAAACTGGCCCGTGGCGGATCAGTCACACTCGAAGCAGTCTCTGCAAATATTCGGTGAACTGTTTGTTCAACTCCTGCAATCCTGTGTGACAGGGAGATCCGAGAATGTAGCTCCAGTTTCACTGTCGGCCCCCAACTGGTTCTGGCAGATCATGGCAAAGGTCACGGCTCACTTGAGAAGCCGGTGAGAACTTACGCTGATGTCCAATTTCGACGGTGGTTGTCACCGGTTGCAACTTGTTTTGACAGGAAATGAAATTATTCTAGCGGTGTACCACCTCCTTGATTGTCCAATATTGTGGCACTAGGCTGGAATAATCTAGTGTAACTATTTGGGACACTTGATTTTACATGAGTCAAGATTATATGCAAGCAAAGTTTGGAGGTTGGATCTTAACAAAAAAAATACACTGGTGGTTAATCATTTAACCTGATATTAAACTCAACTATAACCTTGATTGAAGAAGTCTGGACGGTTTTCTTGTTTATTTTGCTGACGGCTATTATGCTACTATGCTTGGTGTTCATTCCATTTAAAAAAAAACTGGTGCACTCATTCGGAAGCACAGAAGGCATGAAAGCCCGCTTATTACAGGCTGCTACAGCATCACCAGTGCCAGTTCCAGAGCTCTGTGTCTTCACTCTCTCGCTCCACAGCTACACCTCATCCAGCGGGTTGGGAAGTCCCTGCATGGGAGGCTCAACCGGCTCAATCCAGCCCCGGCATGGAGAAAACCAAAATATTTATAGAAAATGCTGCCTCCCTGTTCCTCCTCCCAAAGACAGAGCACAGAACTACACCCCGTACAGGGAGGGGATGCTGGGACTGGATCAAGCTCAAATGAATGGGAGATGATAAGACAGCAGCAGCAGCACAGAAATCTGGCGCATCACATTTCTCATTTCTGATTTTTTTTCCTCCTTTACTTCCTCCAACGTGGATTTCCTGTTGTTGCGTTACTTCTGATGGCCACTACACGGCATCGTGCTCGTACTTCTTCTACACCTGGAGGAAAAATCTAATCTGACTCGTGGTCAGCAATGGCAAAAGATGCCTCCCAGGATGATGGCTTCAAATAACCAAAAATAAAAGCACCTGAAATTACTATGATGTGTCCAAATATTTGTGACCAGAATTGACCTAAAATTAGTTTAAATGAAACGTGTAATTAAAACATGCAATTACAGCCACAGCTATGTCGTGTGGAAGACATTTAAAAGCTCTATACTGCCTATACAGTGTTTGTTTCTGATGGGTATGATTTAGTATTTGAACTGAGTATAATTTCTCAATATTTACACTTTTCCACTGCCTATAGAATTGAAGTTCCTGCTGGTTCTTGAGTATAATTTCTAAACGTTTGCACTTTTTCACTACCTCCACAGTTAAAGTTCTTGTTGCCCTGAGTATAATTTTAATTTTACATTACTCACGCTGTTCCACTGCCTCTAAAGTTGAAGTTCCTGTTGCTTGTGTATAATTTCTAAATACTTGCACTTCCTCACTACCTCTACAGCCGAAGTTCCTGTTGGTTCTTGTGTATAAGTTCAATAACATCAATATCTGCACTCATCCATTGCCTCTAAAGTTGAAGTTCCCGTTGCTTGAGTATAATTTCTCATTAGTCGAACCTTTTTATTGCCTATGCAATTGAAGTTCCTGTTGCTTCTTGAGTGCAATTTTCTCATTATTCAAACTTTTCTACTACCGTAGAAGTGGAAGTTCCTGTTGAGCACAATTTTGCACTATTTGCAGTATTTCCTGCCTCTATAGTCGAAGTTCCTGTTGATTGGCAAGTATAATTTCTCATTATCTGCAAAATATACGGAGACTAAGTTTCAATTTCTTATTAGCAGCAATTTCTGGATCACTGTGGGGTAAATTAGTAAGCGCTAACTGCTTAGTGTCAAAGAGAAAAAAAAAGAAAAGCTAAATAACGTGAAGTATGAAACTATTCAAACGCCTTTTTGCTAGTGAGGCATCTAACTACTTGTGCGTGCGTGTCTTTTTTTGTGTTTGAGTCTGTGTTGCAACAAGCCGTACTCCACTTTTGGGCCCGGTAAAAATAGTGGTGGTGGATGTGAGGTCCCTTCAGACTCTGTTATCAGGCTGCCCTGCCGTCCCTCCCACAGCCGCAACCACAGACTGACCACACATTGCAACGAGCGGCCGCGCACACACACACACACATATCCACACACACACACACACACCCAACAAGTACAAGTGCAAATAATTGCACAGCAATCCATGGCTCCGTCCAGTAAAACACATGCACAAAGAAACACATAAATCGGCGTTCACATAAAAGCAGATAGAGGGAAGGCAAAGTGTAGACGCGCCCAATTAGGCAAAAAGGGATCCCAATAAAAAAAAAAAAAAAAACGGGCTAAATATAAAAATAAAATAGACGCTCTCTTGCTCTATATAGTCGTATTCTTGTACAAACAAAGCCTACATAGACACTGTGTCATACTTCCTCACATGTGCATGTACACATGGGCGTGACAGCCAAGTCGTTTTGTGGGGCGTCTATCTGTGTGTACATGCAACAAGTGTATAAGTGGATCTTTGTCAAGCAAATCTCAACTAGCCCCGAGGGAGTTGTTTACTTGTTTGTTTGTTTCCATTTTGTCGAGAGATGGGTATATTTATATATATATATTTTGGTACTGGCAGCACTGGGGGTGTGTGGAAGGGTGACATTTAGCAGCTTCTTGTCATCACTCCTGCGTCTGTCTTGAGTTACCTCAACAACAGCACTAAAGCACGGGGGGAGGGGTCAGTCAAATAATGACAGAGCCATTTTGCCCTCATCTTGTTCATTATTCCAACATGGGTCATTATAGATGGTCTTCTTTTCAGCTACGGAGTATAAGTTGAAATTGGAGCTATTTACTTATTCAGAAAAAATAAAATGCAGGTGTGAATTCAACCCGTTCAGACCTGGCATTTACATCCTGAGTGGTCAGCTATAAGTACCTGTGGTCACATCTCGCATTGAAACATGTCTCCACATGGGTTCCCCATCCAGCACTTGAGATCTGGTCTCAGTTTTCACGTTCTGCACACAACTTGTCATTATTATTATTATCAAACCTTTGTCTATACAGGTAAATCTCATTGAGACATAAGGACTAATTTTCAAGTTCATTCTTTGCAGATGGACGTACTAAGAGACATTCCTTAACATTACAAATCTAACACGGAGTTACAGACAGACATAAACATCAAATAAAGACGGACATCATTGGGGGCACAGCAGAAGATGGTCACGGTACTTTTCTCCAATGGATTTCTACTGGTGTTTCAGAACCATGAACAGCTGTTTCTTATGTATGCAAACCATACGTATTTTGGAACGAGCTGTTAAGTCTTTTTCACTCACTGAAATCGTAGTGTGTTCACATTACCAGTGGAATGTGGTCAAATGTGTCCGAGACCACCTCCAAATCTGGTCAGAGATCAGTTCACTCAGTGTGCACTGGGTGCGTTCAAACTTGTACTTAAAGCTAGTCACCTGTGATTGGATTGCTAATGATGGATGTTAGGGTCATGACGGAGCATGCAACACAGAATGTTCCACAGGACGATTAAGGAGAAGGTGTATGTATAAATGACTGCACACGATCAATGTGCAGAAAAACAGTGAGGTAGCATATTGCAACCAACCGAACACAACTTGTGAAATGAAAAAAAATGTGAAACTTAGGCCTTCTCTGGAGTAAGCGTTTGGTTTTTCTGTTCTGGCTCGCTATATATAGCAGTTTGTAAGATGCTAGCTGGGTCAGCGTACATGGAGAGGCACAACCAAGTGGCTGGGAAAGTGAACAGGGACATCTGTACCCAGTGTGGAATAGAAGTACCCAAACCCCAATGGTCCACACCACAGAAGGTGGTTGAGATCAACAGAGCCAAGGTTCTGTTAGACTTCAGCTTCCAGACTGACAAACAGGTCCCGGCTAACCAACCGGACATAGTGGTGTTGGACAAAGAGCAGAGGAGGGTGGCGGTGATAGATGTGGCGATACCAGCTGACGCCAACATCAAGAAGATGGAAAGAAAGAGAAAAGGTTGAGAAGTACCAAGGGTTAGAAGAGCAGCTGGAACAGATGTGGAAGGTTACGGCGAGCGTGGTCCCTGTGGTAGCAGGGGCACTCAGGGCAGTGACGCCCAAACTGGGAGAGTGGCTCCAACAGAACCCGGGAACGACACCTGAATTCTTAGTCCAGAAGAGCCATGGCAGTGCTAGATATAGCTAAGATACTGTGCAGGACCCTCAAACTCCCGGGCCTTTTAAAACATTTTAAAAGAACAGCTGATGCAGCATATTGTCTTATTGCTGATTCTTGAAGACTACGTGTACAAAAAAGATCCAAACCACTAGTCAATTTACAAGCTTTGTCCAATATTCACACTTGAGTAATCAAGTATGGAACTTGAAGAAAATTGAGCATACTCCAGATCCAAACACCAGTAAAAGTTACCAGGAAGCTTTTAAGTTACTTACTCGTAACTTAAAAACATTCTAGTACTCTTTCAAGTTAAGAGTACTAGGGTCTTAAATCTGGGTTCCTTTATTCCTTAAAGGAGTTTGGAGAAGTTAGTGTGTGTAATTTGGTGGAACTAAATAAGAATTCGATGTAGTAGAGTAATAAATCAATACCATGATCAGATTCCACCACCAAGATGAAAAATAATGGTTATTTGCCTGTAACCACGACGCACACTGACTTCCTGTTCTATTTTATGCTTTTACGTCTTTGTAAACAAGCATCTGTTTCGGTCTTAGACTGTCAGACGAAGTTAAGCATTATGAATAGCAGTAGATTATTTTAAGTAAAGCATGCATACAGTAAACAACATTAACACCACTACCGACAGAGAAAAGGAGCATATGATACTCCCGATTCAAGAGCCTCCTCATGTACGCCCCATTTAGCCCATGTTGTGGAAATACTCAAAGGATTACATCCATTGAGTTGGCGCTCCTCAAACCACAACTTTAACACGTCTGGCCTGCGCCGGGCATTGTGGGCCAGGGCATCTGCTGGCGCATGTCGACTCCAAAGTCCAGCGTCAGGTTGGGTTAGTGCCGGTCTGTCCACTGGGCTCGTTAAGTCCAGTTCAGATTCTATCAACAGAGGCTTGGAGCTTGTCGGAGTGACTGAAGTGAGTCCAGTATTTTCAGGGTCTTTCGGGGCGATCCAGATGACTACCTCGAGTACAGTCAATAAAACAGGCTGACCAAATCAAAATAATCATATCTTTAACATTCTTTCTCTCTCTCATAAAGACATTGACAGTAATCTGAGTTGAATTTTGTCTGAGTTGCAGCAGATATCAAACATCTTCAGTGCGTGTGTGGAAGCCAGCATGGTGGTAAAGGAGGACCTCAGCAGCTATGATCACTCCCAGCTCCACACACTGGCCCACAGACTGTTGTTCTTTGAATGTAGCAAAGGAAATCATTTCTCTCTCTGCAGCAAAAAAAAAAGAACATCTGCTACTCATTACAACGAAGCATATCAACATACATTAAACAGGTCCAAGGCTAAACACAATGTCCTTATCATCTCAGCGTAAACATCAACACTCACTCCCTTTTCTCTCCAGCTCAAGTCTAAACATCATACTTCCTCATTATGCACAAGTGCGGAACATTTCGCACACATTCCTCCGCACACATGGATGCTATCTCGTCTATCAGCGGGCGAGTGTGTGATGCTCCCCTCCACACGTACGCTGCAGACCTCTATCTCTGCGCTGCTATGTTTAGACCACTTCACCTGCGAACACTCTCGACATATCTGCCTCCATCTTCTCCGTTGCGCATTCACCAACTAACTACACACCTGCTATCTATAGCCTGGACATAGATGAGCCCTTCAGATATACACAGCACTGTCAAGACTACTGTCATCAACACAAAGCGATAATGAGTTGGATAAAACCAAACACAAGTGAAAAGAACAGAGATACTCACCGGTTTGGAAGCTTCCAATTTTTCGTTAAACCAAAGCAAGTAACAGATTATCAATAAACCGAGCCAGTGAACTTGTAATTCATTACGAACACCTACAAGATTCTGAAGGAAAAGAACGATATTCAAAAACAAGCACGTGCATAAAAACATATTTAAAGGTGGCACGTGCTGAGATCGTTTATTCTACTATGTATTCCGTCCGCAGACGCATTTAAGCTGAGCAGACGGCGTGTGAGGTAAATCTGGTCTGGTTTGCTTTTGGTGGAAGGAAAAAGGAAATGAAATGTCTGAGGAAGGCCTGCAGGGATAAGCTGCGACGCGTCCCGTACACATCTTTGTACCACCACGACGTAGCGTAGCGTAGCATAGCGTACTTCTCGACTTTTTGGGCGGGTAGAGAAAACGGCTTCCTTAAAAGCACCATTTAAAAGTGAAGTAAGAACTGCAGCGTTCCTGGTCCAATCTCATGCCAGTGGTAACGGAAAAACTTGTGAAGTCTTAAATGATACATGGCAGAAAGGTAGATGAGACTAGAATACTGACTAAAAGCTGTCTGGTCTCAGGTACTGTCGTAGGGATGCAGCGAAATGAGCCTTCATGATGTAATTACAGAGACACAGAAACACATGCTCATGGAATTAAAACATACTGGAAAGTGATTTCATGACAATAGGGCTTTTTACTCCCATGCATTCCCATTTTTAAAGACTGTTTATTATTCAATTTGTCAAAAAATATGCTAGTCCCTAGCTTTGGCTTCAATAATACAATAATACTGAGTATATTTATTTATTTTACTGTGGTAGTGATCTATATCTAGCAGGTTATGCACAAAAAAGTCAGTTAAAATCATCTTTAATGATCTTTAATCTTGTGCATATCTATAAATATAGACTGTTATTCACACCTTACCAATCACCTTGGAAGAGTTTGTCGCTTGTTGTCTAATCTTTGTTTCATCTCTGTGTATGTTGAGGTGCTTTATAACAATGTGACAACAAACAGAATCTAGAGATCATCATTTCATGCAACAGACACATTCGTCTTTGTATCAAAGGCTCCGCTCTAGTCTATCGTAGGATGGTTCATCATTTCTTTAGAGTCCATTGTCCATCTCAACAGCAATAGCAGTTGAGGTCAACACTGTGTTTCTTCATTAGAGAATCTAAAGGTAGCCTGAAGAATCTGAAGTTTGCACAACTACCTCTTGCATCACCAGATTGTTCACTGTGTGCATGTGCAAGCTCATAGTGATCAGAAATGGAAGCCCTAAGCCAGGTAAGAAAGATGAATCACTAGATTAATCACACTCGGTGCAATGAGCCCAAGTTTATTAACTTAGCGATTTAAACATAAGAAATTAGCAAAGGCGGCTCATTAACCTTCCCGTTGTCCTCTGGGTCAAATTGGACCTGTTATAAAAGTGGTCTACTGGAGAAACCATCAGACTACGGGAGGACAAAAGCCGCACGGTCAACAAGAAAGACAATATGAAGGTTAAATACATATTTAAATGCCATTATTTTTAACTCGAACGACAACAGACGCCTGCCCAATATTTCACGAGCCGCAAGTGTACACAGGGACATGCCAGAGAACGTCTTTGACGCGGTGTCAGAGAGTTTGGAGCCCAGAATAACAGGAGGGAGGTGTCACCTCTGTCACTCACACAGCTCAAGACTTTGGATTAATCTTGGAAGGATGTTGAGCTTTTGTCCCCTTACGATAGTAACCGTTGACGTGTTTGATGAGAGCGTATTTACCCACCAACTGAAACCCTCCAACTACAATGCTACAGCTGAATCTACTGCACACAAAAAAATAACACACCTCACTATGTACTTACGTCTTAGAAAAAACGATTTGAAAGTCTTCAAAGCTCTAAATGACATAAAGGAAATTGACCGTTTCCAACTGTGTAGCTGTGTAATCTTGTAAGAACTGAAGAACTGGCTCCTGCATCTGTGAGGAGATTCCTTCTTCATCTTTATTTTGAGACTAAGACATTCCTTTTCTAGTTTAGTTGACAGAATCTTGCAACTTGAAGATCCAGGACCTATAGGAATATGCGGTTTCCTCTCTATACATACACTGTATGTAGTGATCTGTCTTACAGTTAAATTTGCTATGGCACCATTCAGACAGCCGCTGTTACATAACAATCTAAATTGCACAGGACATTATAATCTCATCTTGTTGCATGGAAGGAGCAGTCAGAGGTTAAATGGCTGAAGGGGAGAGACGGAGGAGGACGAAAAGTAATAAATAGAAATAGAAGAGATGTAGAGAAAGGCAGAGGAGAAGAGCCAAGACCAGATGACATCTGGGGAAGATTCTCTCATGGCGGCCGCGACAGGAAAAAGCAAACTCAAACCACTCTCCTCCTCCTCCTCCTCCTCGCGAGCTCCTCTAAGCCCTGCGAGAGGCCCACCTCCCCTCCTCCAACCATGCCTTCAACCCGCAGCGGACCTCCCTGCAGCCCAGACCGCTATCAAAACGGTGCAGTTTTTCATTCTTCGTCTTGACCCCTGGGCTCCGGGTTCTTACCACTCCGCTCTTACCAAACCTCATCAGTGGAGCCCGATAAAAGGCCCGGGGAAACTCCCTCTCCCCTTTTCCTCCGCGCGTGTTGATATTACCGGCAGACTCTTTGGTTGTGTTTGTCAGCGTGTGATGACAGAACTAAACGCTGGTATTTACCCTGCGATAACCGCCTTGTCTGGACAGGCTCCGAGTGGAAACTGAGTGTGTGGCACAGACGGAGATTTGCTGAGGTGTGATGAACCACATCTACAGTTACAGCAGGTCCACACATTGTTGGACGGAGACACAGTTTTTGTTATTTTACCAGTTTACCAGAACATTTTCCAGTTAAGGTTATATACACAGATCAGGAATAACATTACGACCACCTTCCTAATATTGTGTAGGTCTCCTTTGTGCCTCCAGAACAGTTGGGACTCATCAGAGAATGGACATGGACCTTCTGGGGGTGTCCTGTGGTGTCCTCAGTGGGGGCCTTTGGGTTGAAGAGAGGGGGCTCTGTGGGATATCCCACAGATACTTCGGGATCTAGTGAATGTGAAGGCCAGGTCAACACCTTGTGCTGTTCTTCATGCTTTTTTGAGTTGTTCCTAAACCGTTTTTGTGCATCCTACTGGGGGATGACTGCTGCCATCAAGGACGGTCACTGCCAGGTGTAGATGTAGTAGCACACAGGTACCAGAGATGGCAGTAGGTACATTTGAGGTAGCACATGAACCCAGATTTTCAACATCTGCCTCCAATAACGGCCAGGCGATGGTCGCTACAAAACTGTAACCCCATCCTTCTTCATGATGCTTTGCTTGACTTTTTACTGCAGCCGTCTTCAGTTGCGTCCACTTCTTTACCTTCAAATACTCCTGAGATACTCACAGTGAGTTTTTGGTTCAGTTTCCATCTGTACTGTGAAGCATCGTCCAATCAACTCTGCTTCATTTGGCTGAATGTGAGCAGACGGGGCACGTCTATGCACTGCAGCATTTATCAAGCTGCTTCTATCTTCACACATCATCAATAAAAACTAGTGGCCCAGTTCCAAGGGAAGCCGTGCATGTCCTTTATATCACACTATCACACCGCCTTCACTATGTTTTACAGATCAACTTCCCTGTCGTTTTAGTTCTTATGTAGGCATCTCTTTAAGGTAAATGTGTTTGCATATACCCATCACCATGTATGTGTCATGACAGACACCGTGAAGTGCAGTCACTCAGCTTAAGTGGAGCCTATTATTATTATAAATATGTACATTTATGATATCTTGAAGGAAACATGGAGCTCATTGGGAACATACATAGAAACATACGACCCGTGGGTCAAAACTGGCTCATCAGAGGGTCCAATCTGACCCCTGGCGTGAATTTGGAGCCGTTATTACTTTATTATATTGAGGGCTAAAATGAATATAAGGCTACAAACATTTTGCAAACTCATAAGAGGCAAAAGAATGGTAATAAGTGGATGATTTATTTAAATGTACTGTATATACGTTAGGGAATGTAATGCATATATGTCGATCTATGTGAATATGTAGGAAGTTTAACAAAACATCCTGTTGGAAAACATTCTGGGGACGATTTGATTCCAACACTTGTGGTGAATCAAACAACTCGTGATTATAAACCCACGCACTGAGTGTTATGTATATACAGTATATATATGTATATACATATGCTGGTTTATGTTCATGTGTGTGTGTGTGTGTGTGGGAGCAGACCTGCAGCAGAGTCCCATGGATGTGGTTGTGTTGGATTTTTGGTCCTGGCTCTAGAGGAAGGTCCTGCAACAAGGAGCGGACGGTGGACGGGACCTGAGTGACCAGGACGAAGGGGACGAGGGCCCGAGCCGCCATTTCCCTGGTCCGATAGACGGCGGAGTGACCGCATCTGCAGAACACACAGAGAAGCAACATTAGCGTCATGGAAAGTTATTAAAACGAAGGCAGACGGATCACGGATGCCTGCATCATATGATAATGTAGTACATTATGTAACTTTGTATATGAGTTAATGGAACAAGTTGAATGTTTCCTCTTATCAATTTTTTTTTTTTTTACAGCTGTAGGCTTTCAATGAGAAATAGTGTAATTACTGCTCCTATTATGATTATTAATCATGATTATTTTGTTCTCTAGCCACATTATGTCATGGACAAATTCCCCAGCTAGGAATGATGACCCACGACTTATTTGATTTGGACAGTTGCCGTCTATTTTTATGCGTACGTTATGCAACATCCCCGTCTTTTTCTTTTTTTTTTTCTCCCCCCCCTCGCTCTTGTTCTTTCTCCGTCTGCCTCTTTGAACTAATGCAAAAGGCAAAAGGTCTGAGCGCAAACAGCTCCCTGGTCAGCGGACGACCGAAAAATCTAGAAACAAATATTTTCAAATCGTTACCCAACCATTCGCTCCATTTTGTTTTTGCCCGCACGCAGATGCCTCCATCCCACGGTCATTTACAGCGATCAGCCGGCGATGGCGAATGTGGCCAGTCACCCTAAGAGTGTGCTAAAATTAACTTTGTTTACAAGCTGATAGTCTTTCCTTCTCCAGTGTCATAACACAGCCAAATCTGACACGAGGGAAGGACATGACCAAGACCTCATTGAGATAAGAGGCAGACGGGTGAGGCCGATTGAAGGAGGTAGAGTGAGGCTCTGCTACTGAAGGAAGAAGGCAAAGGCAGAATGGCTTGTGAGTACGTTTCAGTAAAAATACCTATGAGACACGACTAATTAGGGTTAGGGTTAGGGTTAGGGTTAGAGTTAGATTAGGGTTGCCCATAAACCAGAGGGTTAACAAAACATGAACCAAATAGAACATGAACCAAACATGAACAAGACATTGGACCTTTACTTGCTTCCATTGGCTGGCATTGGTATGTGTGTATGTACCATATCATCCCAACAGATCACTTTGATCTGTACAGCAATACTTGTGGTTCCTAGAGTTTCAAAAAGTAGAACGTGCCCCTCTCCTGTGGAAGCAGCTCCCAGATCAAGTTCAGGAGGCAAACAACCCTCTCTACTTTTTCCCTCTCTAAGTTAGGCTTAAGACTTTCCTTTTTGGTAAAGTTAGAACTGGTGCCACTGAACCATCCCTTAGTTATGCTACTATAGGTATAGGCTGCTGGGGAGATCATGCACTGAGCAACTGTCCTCTAATTTCTTCCCCCTCACACGTATCCTCTAAGTTTTTGCCATGTGTTTTTGTGCTACTACCATACAGCAAGTTTGCTCAGCTTCACCTGCAAATAAGAAGCTGCCAATGTTAGCTACACGCTGTCAACTTTGACTTACACACTCCCCCATAACTCTCACACATCAAAGCCTTGATGTCTGACTTTAGAATTACAGTTGAATGAACTTGATCCCAACTGGAACTGGCCAACTCTAGGAACCGAAGTTCAAGTTCACACCGGGAGACGAAAATAGTTTTCGGGCAGCCTATCCAGGAACAAAAACGCATTAAGGGAAATTTATTGGATATTGGAATTACACTTTAAGAGGTGGTAAAAATATGCATAGCAGTCTAGATTCACAACAAACAAGTTGATATGGGTTGAGACATTAGCATATACTTCTGGCCAGTATGTGGAGAAAAAACATTGTGAAAGAGCAAGAACTACTGCAGGAGGTAGGGAAAAAATGGAATTTATGGGCGTCTCCCTTGTGCCTCCAAAAAGTTGTGACTCATCAGAGATTGGACATGGACCTTCTGAGAGTGTCCTGCTGTGTTTGGCAACATGATGCTGTTAGTGGGGGGCCTCTGTGTCCTATGGGTTGAGGGGAGGGGTCTCTGTGGATCGTCCCACTTGGTGAGTTTGGGATCTAATGTATTTCGAGGTCAGGTCAACACCTTGTGCTGCTTATGTTCCTAAAGTGTTTTTTTATTTGTGTGTGTGTGTGTTTCCCAGCAGAACAGTGAATTGTCACGAGAGATGGTGGAAATGTTATTTTCTCCTCCTGTCAGTGGTTTTAATGTTGTGGTTGATCGTGTATGGATGCACTGTATTCAAAACCTACAGTTGCATGCCAGCGCAGTCGAGCACGCACACTCATATACATTACGTGCAGGGTAAGATCAAACGAGGACGAGTGGTGTGTGTGCATGTCGCAGACTGTTTTATGGGCCGCCCTGGCATTGAAGCCGGCCGCCGAGGCCAAACCAGCAACTTAGCTCCGCTGTGGAAAATTCAGCAGGACATTCCAGAGGAGCACCTGTCCAAGGACTGCAACAGTATGCAGAGACGAAAAGGAAGCATGGCGTTTTTCCCAATCTTGAAAAGGAGCGACACATAACATGTAGAACATACACAAGCAGCAAAAAGTTTTAGAACGCTTCAGTATTTCTTAATTTCTTTCTTTCTTTTTTTTATTATTGAAGCAGTTTATTGTCTCATTTTACTCTGGAATGAAAGCATAGACCAAATAATGATCATGGAATCAATATATAACACAATTTATTCTAAACTTTCAAACCATCATAGTAATCAGCTTTGGCTGATTTAACATGTGAACACACTTGTGCCATTCTTTCTTTCTAAAATGGAAATCAAATATTTTTCAGAGTTCTTCCCAATTTTGTTGCAGAAGTTCCCAGAAATGTGTGTCTCTTGTAGGGAGCTTTACTTTCACTCTTCTGTCCAGTTCATCTCAAACCAGCTCCATGGGGTAAAAGTCTAGAGACTGGGCCATGGTCCACTCCATGTTTTCAAGCTTTCCATCTTGTTTATACCCTGAGGTAGTTCTGGTAAAGCTTGGACTAAAGTTTTGGGTCATTATCTCGCTGTAGGATGAAGCCCTGACCAACTATACCAGAGGATAGTTCGTGCCGAGAAGGAAACATTTCGAAAACCTGATGAGGTGGAGAAAATAAAAGATCCTCAATATTAGCATGGGCTTAAACAAAGAGAGGTCTGTCTGAAGCACCAGGTCAGCTGTCAACAACTGCTCTTCCACCTGTTGTACGCTGCGCCTCCTCTTCTCTCTCGCACTCGCACACATCCACCTACGACCAGGCCGACGGCCAAAGACCTCGTATCAGACGCAGAAAACAGTTTGCATTCCTGAGCTCTGCAGGCCGGCGCACGTGAATTTATGAGCGCAAACATCTCACACACCCATAAACACACTTAATGACCAAATATCCATGCCCGATGCTCACTTTTCACCCCTCCCCTCCCAGCACCCCACATGGGCCCCATATGTTAACTATCTGTGCTAATTTGTCCCATTGAAACTCTTTTGCGAAAGGAAATAACAGTTTGGAAGGGTGTAATTTTAGAAACAGGGGCATCCCCTGTGGGGTCAGTAGGCAGACTGTTGACTGGCGTGGACGAGGCTCATCTGGACTTGTTTTAGAGAGCTGAGAGAACAATTTCCTCCATAGAGACCGTAGCATGTTGGCTAAACAAGCCAGTATGTCACAGTCCGTCACTAAAGAATGCACTGTAGGCAAATTAGGAAGTGGAGTCAAGTGGTGACAGACAAAATTAATTTGCTCCTTTCATTCATTTATATGGACACTATGGAGCTATCTGAACACAATAAATCTTTATTTGTTTTTTGTTTTTTTTGTCACAGGACATGTAACTGATAACTGTCAAAAAGCTCTAGCGTGGAGAGTTTGATAAGGGTCGGTATGACAATAGATCCTGATTGCACATGTCTACACGTGTCCATTTAGGTACAGAGCTAATGTTGTACGAATATAATCCACATCACAGTTTCTGTTTGTGTCCATAGATGCAGTGGAACATCCGGGGGCACTTCCTAGTACTCTGACTTAAATAACTGGTAGACTGGATTTGACAAGTTGGATTCAAGGATGGGACGATGCAGGAGGGTCATCCTGGAATTGCATTTAAGGATTCCTGGTCGTACCAAGTCCCTATAAGTTACATCCTGATGCAGCCTCTGTAAACCGTGCGAAGCAAGAACACGTCTGGGCATTTGGACCATACTTGAGCAGTGACTGATGATGTTTTGCAAGTGAATACAAATACAGACAAGAATGCATCCTGATAAGTGCCAACGGTGACTCCAGTATGAGTAGCTAAACAGATAGTTAATCACCACAAAGAGCTACAGCAGCTTTAACGTCATAGCTGGCCTCCTGACTCCCTCTGTGAACAGTTTTCTCTCCGTCTGTTGATCAACTATCGAGCGACCACCTATTTTTGATAATGTCACTGTTGTGCCACATCTTCTCCAGTTGTTGACGATGATGACCATCTTTGCAGTGTACCACGGTGGATCCAACACCTTTGTGGCTCTTGTGCAAACAAGAATATGTAGATTTAATCAAACTCACTTCCAGATGAAGACAGATGTGCACTATTGGACATTATCTTGATGAGTATTTGATTGTGAACAAGGATAAAAACCTAGAAATTATAAAAGGGTTTGGACGGCAACAATACGTCTCTATCCATGGTTAAGGGTTAAATTTACCTGAGCTACAGATGGTTTGATCCCACCAGGTGATAAACACATCATCCATAGATGACTTGGCCGATACTCACAGTCCATTACCAGCAAAATTTTAGGTCACCATAAAATAGCTTTCGCATCTGGAAGAATTCAGCTGACGATTGCATTTTCTTATGTATTCATAGTTGGTTACTGTCCACAAAAGATGATAATAACATGAGGAATTTGGGTAAATGTACACCGTGTTTGTTGGAAAGGATTATACCGCATTTCAAAGGTTTATGGGAAATGAGATATGAGACGGTGCAGACTGGAAAGGATAGGAAAGGAAAGGGAGTGAGGCATGCAGGCAGACAAGGTGAGGAGAAATTGGATAACACGAGATATAAATCACTAGCACAACCCTGTGAGGCTTTCGCGTTAAGCCAGAGAGAGGATAAGAAAAAGAGAGAAGATGGGGAAAAAGAAAAAAAAAAAGACGTGGGAGGAGATAAGAGAGCGTTCACCAGACGTAAAAACGCCAAGGCTAGGAACGAAGTAGCTATTAGTTATTATTATAAATGAGTCCGATCTTTATCATCCCCCCCCCCCCTCGGACGCCAACGTCATTCTCTTCGTCATCGTCCGTGAAGACGTGACGCATGCAGGAGCCATTCAGCGAGGGAGTGATATAAAGATAAAATGTTACATGGTGATGATAAGCGGCGAGGTACGGTGGTAGCACCTATCAACAGACAGTCTGCACACGCCTGAAGGAGACCAGTGCAGGGCTGCAGCAAAAGTTAAACCTGGGCTATATTAAACATCTCATTAAACATGTGGACTTCATTTTGGGCGGATGTGTTCACTGCATGCCTCCCCCTGACAGGAACGAATGCAGCTAAAACCTAGCAACCAAGAGACGGGTTCAGAAAGGAATTACTACTCGTTTGCTAAACGCATGGAACATGTCTAAACCTAAACGTGGATCCTGAGCGATCAGAACGCGAGCCATAGAAACAGTTCACATTCGCCTGCACATTAAAAAAGCTTGTGGTATTTGAATTACCGTAACTCACTGGTGGACAAAATTCAAAGTATGGCTGAACTCTTCTGGAAAAAAAAAAAAAGCTGCCATTCTGATAACGATGAGGCACAGCTGCGGTTGGCTGCAAGTTAGGGAGTGGGAGTGATGCAAGACTGGGAAGACCCAGGAAGAGAGAGTTGTTTGGAGGAATTTGTTGGTAAAAACGAAGTTGGTTATATCCTTGAGATGTCACGAAGGTCTTCAACACAAAAGCACAACGTCCCAATGTTCAGCTGCACTTTGAATACTGTCAATAGCGCAAACAACTGTGAGTCACGACAACCATACGTTTGGTTTTAAAGGGTTAATCTTGCCGATTCTTTATTGATCCAAAACAAGTAATTCAAAAAACTGTGGAGATATGAGAAGCAGCTGGAAATACTAAAGCGTAGGGGTCGGTGTTGTCGCTGTAGGCTTCGAGTCAGTGAGGTTTAGGGTTTGTTCTAAAAGTTTTAGTGGACAAAACCGCTGGATAGGATGACAGTTTCAGTAAGCTGTCATTCAAAATGCTGAGCGTTCAATAAACTGAAACTTATCATGAATGTATCTTGTAGTGTTATAAGTTATTGGGAAAAATATTCCTCTAGCCACTACGTTAATGAATTTAAACTGCTGTAGACTTGTTGGGTAAATCATCTGAGACATATCCCACATGTGTCCATTAGCCACTAAGTTAGTTGGAGTTAATGTTAAAAGAAACAACGGTGTAAACTAAAAGTATGAACTGTTACTATGGTTAAAGTGGTGCAATGTGAAACGTATCCTTTTAAAGCTTACTCACTTGTCTAGTTTATTTCAATTCGTGGTTAATTCTGCGGATAATAAAATGTAAGATGAGAAAACGTAACTCAAAACACTAAAGCCACAAACTGTACCTTCTAGTCTTGATGGAGTCTGAAACGGAGCTGAAGTTTGCTGAGGTTTGAACATGACGCAGTAGCTGAGCTCTAAAACAGCTTAAAGAATAGTTTACGTGGCCGCTGTGGCTCCGTAGGTGGAGCGGGTTGTTTGCAGTTCGCTTTCCCGGAAATGCCACACGCCAAAGCGTCCCTGAACAAAATACTTTCTGTAGGTTATCTGTTCAGAGAGCGAGTCATGTGTGTGTGAGTCATGCAGTTAAAATGGGGATCAAATGTGAATAATTGTGTTGCAAGTCCAAGAAACTTTAGTTAGGAGTCCTGATTTTAGCCTTACCATCCTGAGACCGAGAAAATCCCCCAAACAACATCTCCTCACAGCGCCCACACGGCCGTTATCTAACCCATCAGTATTGGATTCCAACGTCAAGGTCAAAGCCCAACTCCCCGTATCCTCCCACAGGCGCACAAACGCACAGACGCAGACACACAAGCCGTATCCAGCTGTAAAAATACTGGATTCGCTCGGATCATCTGCCCGGATAATTTACATAGCAGATAAATTATGCAGGATACCTACAGCGACGGCATAGTTTTGCAAACTTCAAAAAGGCCTCTCGAGGTGCACCCTACGAAAATGAAAAGCTTTCACAATCACTTGTGAGATGAGCGTTACCCCGCCACCCCTCAACCCCGACGCCAGCTTTTCCATCCGCAAAACATCACCAGCTGTGTTTGCTGGCAATGCAGATTACGCCTGCAGCTCCAAACACCTTCAAATCTGAGCTTCAGACATCTTTCCCCGACCAGTTTGACTTTAATTTGATACATTTTGCAACTGTGACACAAAAGAAGAATTTTCTTATCTTTCAATGAGGTGTTGAGATTATTTAGTTGTGATGCTAAATGGTTTGAGTTTAGATTCAGTCCTCATAAATACACCAATCGGCCATAACATTATAACCACTGAGAGGAGAAGCAAATGACTCTTGGACCTGGCATTCGTGTAGAAGTTACTAAGACATGTAGCTGCCACCTAGACCAGACCAGACCGGGCACCCCCCCACCCCATAGCAATGACACTCCTTGGTGGCAGGACACAGAAACACACACACAAAACACTTTGGGAACAACTCAAACGAATGAAGAACAGCACAAGGTGTTGACCTGGCCTCCAAATTCACTAGATCCCAAACTGATCCAAGTATCTGTGGGATGATCCACAGAGGCCCCTCCCCTCAACCCAAAGGCCCCCCACTAACAACATCCAGGACACCCTCAATAGGCCCGTATCCATTCTCTGATCAGCCACAACTGTTTTGGAGGCACAAGAGAGAACTACACAATATTAGGAAGGTGGTCATAATGTTATGCCTGTGTGTGTGTGTAGGAGGCGCAAACTCCCGTTCCAATTGCAGGTGCTGCAGATGGAGATGAACGTGTTCCAATAATATTTGAAGATTTCTGCTTCTCAGGAATGTAAAGAATGAAGGCTGTGACCAGTTTCCCATTCGCATGGAAGGTTTACTCCCCGGTAAACAGCCCGAGGATTCAGATAAACCCGGTTACAGTGTAAAACAATCACTGCCACATTAAGACAACACGTCAGACAAAACACGTTTTTTTTTTGTCCTAGCGAGTAGAAAAAATAAACTAAACAGAAGCACAATAGAGGAGAAATCTATCTTGTTTGTAGGAGTGATTAAGCAATATCATGGATTTCAGTGCCAAGCCAAGATAAGATGGCACATTCTTATAAAAGTAACAGAAGCACCTGTGCAAACAAAACAAAAGAAAAAGCGCACACACACACACACACGCTCGTGTTTAGACTGCAGGTGTTTTGTCTCTGTGAAACGTTCTATAGTTAGAAAGAGCAGAGAGCACAGAGAGAGGTTATCACGGCTGAGAGAGCAGGTGTGTGACCCTCTTGGTTTTGATAGAGCATTCCTTCAGTTCATGTTTTTATTAAGCTGCATACGAACGCACAATCTGACTAGAGACTCATTGATAAAGATGACATCACATATGCAGTGCTACTGTGTGTGTTTGTGTGTGTGTGCAGGCTTCAGAGCTGTCTGCATTTCTGCATAAAAACGACTCAAAACTTCCTGAAAGTAGACAAAAAGTACTTCCGCACACGTTTATTACAAAAAAGAAAAGTCAATATTACATAAGTTGCAAATGTAAGTGCACCTCTGGGATTAGGCTTTTAGTGTCAAGGCCTATTTAAACTCCATCTGTTTAGTTTCAAATCAATCAGTGCCCCGTTTTTTTTTTTTTTTAACAATCAAGGATTCGTCACGGTTTGATCCTTGAACACATGTTTATGGACATGAGCGGCGTTAAAGGAACTTCCTGAGGAAGTCAGAGAAAGAGTTGTTGTTGCTCATCCATCTGGAAAATGTTGCAAAACCATTTCTAAAAAGAAAAATTACTAAGAAAATATCTTTTGTTTCCACTGTTGTGTAGGTCTCCCTTGTGGCTCCAAGACACTTGTGAGTCATCAGAGAATGGACTTGGGTGTCTGACAACAGGATGATGTGGGTGGAGGGAAGGGGCCTCTGTGGATCATCCCACAGATATTTGATCAGTTTTGTATCTAGTGAATTTGGAGGCCAGGTCAACACCTTGTGCTGTTCTTCACGTTTTTTTGAGTTGTTCCTAAACTGTTTTGTGTGTTGGTGTAATTGGTGGAGTGTCATTGCTGTGGGCGGTCTGGTCTAGGTGGGGGCTACATGTATAAGTAACATCCACATTAATGAATGCCAGGTCCAAAACTTTCCCAGCAGAACAATGAATTATCACAAGATGGTCGAACGTTATTGACTTCTTCCTCTCAGTGGTCATAATGTTGTGGCTGATCGGTGTAAGCACTGTATATTAAAGGGGTAAAAATCCCATTTTGTCTTGTGGTTTTCAACAGGACAGTGCAGATTTCCAGATCCAGAACTAACACCTACCTTATGATGAAGGGCATGAAAGGAGCGAGTCCCAGTGGTGAAGAAGATCCGTCCATGGGCGAAGGGTAGAGCCGGCTGAGCACCAAGAGCAGCAAGAACAGGCTGGGGTGTAGCTTCACCTGGCCACTGTCACTGAAGACACAACAAGTAAATTCAAAACAGATCTTAGTGTGAGGCTGTTACACATGAGAAGCCTAAACCTGGGACATAAACTACACGGCTAAACGTCTCTAGAGGTACAGTTGTAAATCAAGTCTTCTCTATTATGTTCATATAAAACTATAAGAAAGTATAAGAAGTTGAAATTCAGTGGTTATTACAAGATGTACTGATGAATGTGTTCATCTGGTTTCGTGCAGATACTTTGCTAAAATAACTGAAGTTGTCATACCTATTTTTACACATAGCTAGTGTAATGCTGTATTTATATTCTACTGCTGCATTGGCCAAACTGATGCCATTTTTCTGGGGTAACTGGCCGTCGCCATTATGTCACCTCCTGTTTCTATAGCGTCAAATAACAAATAACTGAAACGAAACTTAGCCAAAGAATATGCACTTGACTGTGCATCAACATTTTATTAACGACCTAAAATGACTCAAACAATGATTTTAATAGGAGCCAATGCAACAAAATTTTATTCTGTGTACACTTGAGTACAATTAAGTCATTTTAGACCTTATGTCAAATTTCTTGCAGGGAGATAAACAATAAGATAATATGTCTGTTAACTTTATATGAACGTGAAGGGCAACAGGTGATTAGTTAAACTTAATACAGACAGAAAAGGGAACAACTAGAAATCTGCCCTCTTGTTCATTTGAGTTCGTTCACGGTCTGAAATGTTGTGTTTTTCTCTAACCAAGTTCCAGCACTTCCCCAAAACATTGCTTCATGATTTTATTATCTCCACTGATATACTGTAAAAACCCAGCAGGGATTATTTGATATTTTTGGTTAAACATGGGAAATGTATGATTGTGTGAAAGTGGATTTTGGGCCAGTAAATGCAGTGTTGATTTAGCAAGAGCTGTGAGGGGGGGAGGCATCCATCCATCTACAGGGGAACGACTCCCAACTTCAGAAAATTCCCAACCGAGGCATGAGGATTTACTGAAGTGAAATATGTTTTGGGGAGGGGGAGGAGGAGGCATGTGGCTTTTGTTGAAGCAGCTGATAACTTAGATCCTAACCTTTGTTTGATTATTCTATGCAGACTTCTTGGTGGTACCACTGTTATATTCCAGTGTTGTATGCAGGGTTAGGTTTAGTGAGCTGCCGCTGCAGTAACTGAGGCCATGAGAACTTCTAACCTCAACCTGGATTCGTTTACAGTCGTTCATTTACGGCTCGTTTGTGAGGCAGGATTAAACTGGAAAATGCCTACAGTTCAAGTTCTGATGCAAAAATACGACCGGCCGTGAATTCCTCCAGCTTTTTAATACACCCCGCGTGTCTAAAACCACCCACGCTCCGATACAGTCATCCCCCTCGTCCGTCCTTGAACCCGAGCTTTTCACCCCCGTCCAAATGTCATTACTGCCAGCTGAGTCAGAGTGGAAAGTGTCTACCTCTGCCAGCGGTTTCACGGTTTCACTCTGACAAACTCTGCTGCGGAGGAAGGGTAGGAGGAAAAGAAACGGACAAGTACTTTGTCTACAAAACCGTTAACTGTACTGTATGTGGTATCTAATACACCGATCCGCCACAACGTTACGACCACGGAGACGTGAATAACATTTAAACCATCTTGTGACAATTCAGTGTTGTTCTGGGAAGATTATGGCCCAATATTTCTTCATATGGATGTTACTAAGACATGAAGCACCCATCTAGACCAGACCAGACACCCCCACCCCATAGCAATGACACTCCATGATGGCAGCAGAAATCCCCAACAGGACGGCAGTTTAGGAACAAAAAAAAAGAAGAACACAAGGTGTTGACCTGTAGGATGATCCACAGAGGCCCACACTAATAATATGGATTTCAAAGTCATGCACATGCACTTTCCAGTTCCTAGTGTTAACAAAAGACATGATCTCAGTTACTTCTCTGAGCTCTAACCACAGTTAAAACATTCAAGTACGCAGATGACACAACAATAATTGGCCTCATCACCAACAATGAACCGTGACAAACCACAACTGGAACGGAATACAAAATGCAAAACTCCTGGTCTACATCAACTCCTTCAAGTTTCTGGGCGCCCATATCTGCATTAACCTCAAATGGAACACCAACACTGAACACATTATCAATACTCCTCCTGGCGTGTTTTTACACAGCCATCATTCAAACCATCATCACCTCATCTATCACAGTCTGGTATGGAAATACGGAGAATCATTTGCGGAAAAGATGACAACGGATTCTAAATAAAGCCTCCAAAATCTCCAGCGCTGCCCTCCCATCAGTCCAATCCATTTATCACCAATGTGTCATTAAACCAGTAAAAAAGTTCATCTCTGACACTTCCCACCTGACTAACCATCTCTACCGCTCAACTCCCTTCAACTTCTGGTAGACGACTCAGATCACTAGCCATCAAATCCACCCGATTCAAAAACAGTGTTCTCCGCACAGCTATTAGAACTTTGAACTTGGACTGTACACGTATGTGACTCTACGCATGTCTGTTTGTCTGTAGTAAGGTTGTTGTCACTGCTTATGTCTGTTTGCGTGTATTTGTAACGCACTTTGTAATGTTACCGAGATGCAAACGTTACTGAAAACCAAATACCACTGGCCCCAATTAAAGTTCTATCTATAGACTGTTTGTACGTGATGTCACAGTAAGACGTCTCCATGGTTACGGCCACTGAGTGGCAAGAAGTGACATTTGAGCACCGAGATTAGCAGCGTTGGTTTGAATCGTAGGCTGTTATAGCGTCTAAATTGTAAACTTAATTTTTTTTAAAAAAGGTGAAGAGCTTTTGTGCGACTGACTGAACTAACAGATTTGAAAAGCAGATATCTCCAACAAACAACAGAGAAGTAAACTGAATATTTACAATCCCTCCTCGTCATCCTTTTAACGCTACAGTATTGTACGTTACCTGTCAGTAAAGCTCTTAGCTACTTAGGACAATCCGCTTTTCCAATTAAGGGGGTACTCTAGTACTCTAGTCATACTCCAGTATAAGTATAGTATTTTCCTGGCACTGAAATCAGGTCCACATAAACATCAGGAGAGCTGATTTCTGGCCACATGTCAATATCTATGGACCATTTGTTATTTGATATTTCGTATGGATCATTGTCGAGTCCAATTGTTCTTAATTTGATCTGATAATCCACACTTTTCCCAGTCTCGCTGTATTTACAGACACATTCTACTGTGTTTTTGCCCACTCAGGGGGGCCCGAGTGGCAGTGGCGTCAATGCATACCCTGTATTTAGAGCTGGTTTGTTGGTGGTCATAATGTTATGCCTGATCAGTGTATATTTCCTAGGGAATGTGGTGGGAAAACACGGGGAAAAACACTTGCAGCTGAGCTTAGCGTGGACGAAATGCGAGATTTAAGTGGTGTAATGTGTTTAATTTCACAATTCATTCAAGCACAGCGGGACAGGATGTGATGTCACACATGGGGGGGGGGGGGGGGGGGTCCAAACACATTGGACGTTCGTTGAGACGCGGCTGGAGGCAGAAACACTTGACAGGATGAGAAAGAGACTCTGTGGTTATTTAACGGCGCTCTCAGATTCCACGCTGAGGTCTTATGTCTGCCCTCTTCGCCCCGAACTCCTCAATCATCTCCAGCAGCTGCGCTCGTGATTTCTCTCTTACCTCTTTTAAAGAAAGCGGGACCTCATGTTCTGCTAATTCCTCACTTTAGAAAGCGGTGGACGGGACACGGTAGCAGGGAAACATAATGAGCAATTATTTCACTCTAAGGCAAATAAACCATCAGTCCTGCTTAGAGAACGACTTTGAATAAAAGGCGAAAACTGTTTTCTTTGGCGCTGGAGGCAGGAGGCTGATAAGAGGGAAACAAATCACAGCGGCTAAAAGACGCGGGTGCTGACCTGAAATAGTTTCCAGAGATAAACCTGGTTGAGTTTGCTATGCTGCGATAATAACATTAGGAATGTTTATGCTCCTGTGATATCCCCCCCTTTAAAAATTAAACCGAGTGTGTTCAGGGTGGCTTGAGACTGCGTGTTTTTGCGCTACGCTAACGAATGCTAACCGAGGCTCAGGGTGGTTAAGTGATCCACATGTAGCAACTGAATGCAGCATTTGCAAACAATGTTAAGATCTCATTAAAGTAAAGGATTTTAAAGTGTTTTCATTTACTAAATAAATAAATGCACAAATTAAAGAACTCATACCGAACTCTGAACAAGATCTACATCAGCTCACCTTTCTGTAACAGATAACTCCAAGTTATTCATGCTAATGCTGATAATTGCATCTTATTAATCTTTCCTGTGTAAATAATATATATTCACTTATGTCTCTATTTCTTGTACATTTGTTCATATGCAACTTTTGTACATTTCTTGCTTATACTATTGCATTTTGTTTTATTTTACTAGTGTTTTATTTATATTTAACTAAATTTGTATTATTTATATATATATATATCTTCACCTATTTTTCTCTTTAGTTGTGTTTGTTTTTTGTTTTTTGTGTAGCTGAGCTTCTGTGACCGAGCAGTTTTCCTTGTGGATAAAGACTAAAACTAGATGGAATTGTTACTTCATTTTTATTATTTTTTTATTATTATTTTTCATGTCTTTTGTATGTTCAAATGGGTTCATTCATTCATGACTGTCTTCACCTATTTTTCTCTTTAGCTGTGGTATTTTATTTATTTTTATTTTACTTGTAGATCACAAGTCTAAGTCTAAACCTAGGTGGGATTGATGTATGTGTGTGTCTGTTGATTGTGATCATCTATTTTCAGTTACTGCCCCATGGGGACAAATAAAGGGAATTGGGAACTGAGAACTGAAGCTTCTTCGCTGCATGTGAAGTTCAGCTACTTTTTATCCCTCCTGCAGAATCTGCTTAACTTCCCATTCACAATTTTCGCTTTGCAACTGTTTTTGTTTCCACCAGGAATTACAAAATGCATTGTGTATTTATGGAAACTATGACCTTACAGAGTTCTCTAATCTGTCCTATACTGCGGCCTATTTTGGAAACACACTCGTACTGTAACTACCGCACGTCTGTTTAAAACCACTAACAGCAGCCCTCTTACCTCCCGCCCCGTTGTGTACGGCTACAGTATGGTGCGGTTGGTCTGTTTGGGTGGTGCAATACGCTCAGATGATGAGGGCAGTCAGACGGCCTGAGGTCTGGTTCCGTGGGAAATTTGCAAAATGTTTTAACAAAGGTCGAAAGAGGGAGTGAGGGGAATTGCGAAAGAGCTGGTCTTGAAGGAGTTTTCAATTAGTTGGATCCATATTAAGATAAGGCCGTCCGGGGAGCTGCTTGGCTTTTAAAAAAAAGGGGGGGAGTCAGAGCTGAGCTTACAACGATAAGGTCAATGAACCTCAATGGACTTGACTCACCACCACCAGCAAAAATAACGGGACTAAATCACAGCAAGACATTCATTTGATTCACTCGTAAAGACTTTAAGAAAATAATCCGTCCAATGACCCAGTGATGCTTTGGAGAAGAAAAAAAACATGACAGTTTTACAAGGCGTTTCTATTTGATCAAAAAAAAAAAAAAAAAACTGGGTTCACAGGTCAAATTGCACAAACTTTACCTCTTCCCACTGCTTAATCGGCTTAAAAAAAAACGAACAAAAGCTGTGTTGTATGGCTTAAAACACTTAAAAGTGAAATTAAACCTATAATGGGATCAGGGATGTGTGAAAGGCCACAGCGAGGGATGAATGTGGACCGTGCATGTGTGTGTGTGTGTGTGTGGGGATTGAGGAGGACCACCTCACCTTTCCACTGTGGCTGCAGCCTCCTCCAGCTGGCTCAGGAGAAACGGATAGAGGGCCGGAAAGCGGGTGAAAAACTCTCGACCCGTCATCCTGAAAGACAAAGGTGGATAAAGAAAAGCAGGAGAGGCTTTTTAAAACATTAATACGAGCACACAAGCAGAGAAATGAGGATTCTGCATTTCGAGTTTATGGCTATGGTTTCTTTGAACATTTGTAAGCGTGAAAATTTAATTTTCTTTTCTTTTGTCTGCAGCCATTACAGCAGCTCTTGCTGTTAACTTTTTGGCAAGCGCAAGTGACATGAGATGGGTCACCCAAAAAGAAACGAGCCACCTGTCTTCACCGTTGACCCGAACCGAGCCACCACTGCAGTCCCAAGCACCACTGGCTACCACACAACCGATGCAGAGAGACCCACTCTACACAACACATCATCTTTGCGTAATTGTTTCCATAATCACAAACGTTTGCATGAAGGAAGCCTATTTGTCCATGTCCATGCTGATGCTGCTCCATGCCGAAGAGCATTACAACAACAACAAAGCGTAAAATATCAATTCAACGCAGTGATAACAGATATAAAGAAGTGATTAATCACAAGTTAAACCATGCGATTAATCACAAGTTAAAAGATACGATTAATCGCGATTAAATATTGTAAACGATTGGCAGCACTAGTCAGAACGCCAACACACTTGCAATGATAATTCTGCAGGTTAACTATGTTTAACACTGTAGTTTAACATGGCAGGTCACCATGCTAATATTGGCTAATTATCTCATTTCAGACAGTGTAGCCGAGGCTTAGTTTTGCAGATTTAAACAGTAGAAAGAGAGTCAATGGTGAAACATAACCAAGAATATTTAGTAGAGTTTTGTGCTTAAGTACAGCTATGAGGCAGTTATACTTAATTTGAGTGTTATCTTTTCATACCTGGAAGCCAGGCCAACCTCTCTGTTTGTTTGTGGTGGTCTGGAATAACTCTGCTAGGAAATGATTAGGATCTGCTGGACCAATCTTTTTGTGCAAGGTAAGGTGCTGACCTGGCCTCCACATTCACTTGATCCAAAACTGATGAATCACCTGTGAGATGATATACAGAGGCCCCTCCCCTCAACCCGTAGGACCCAAAGAACCATAGGACTCAGGAGGCCCGTGTCCATTCTCTGATGAGTCCCACATGTTTTGGATGCAGAAGCAAGACCAACACAATATTATATACAAACGGTCATAATGTTATGCCTGATCGGTGTATGGAGTTGTAGTTGGGCTCCTTTTACAAACTTGTAATCTACAAAGCCAACACTCAAAGAGGCTACTCCCCCAGAACCACAACAGTCTGTGTGCCTCCGCTCTTAGACTGTGGACTACCCCACCCGGCTACTAAACTGACCTCGGCAGGGGAAAGCGTGTCAGACATGTGTAACCAACATAAAACAGAAAGGAGGAACTGAGGCTGACCGTTTTCTCCTTTTAGAGCACTCATCGGCATCTTTGAGGTTTGCAGAAGTTTCTAGAAAGTGCATCTTGAGTAAAGGAACGAAAAAAAAAAAGAAGGAGATGAGAATTATAATTTCGTCACATGTTAAAGGAAATTAACGACAGCGTTGAAAATCCCTGTAGAAAGAGGACACATATTCAAAAGTTGGGAAACGCAGCGGGAATGTGTTTTAAATCTGAATACAGTCACAGAGAAAAGCTAGAACTGTTTATATGGGAAGAGTGTAAAACTAGAGGGGATACGAGTGGTCACACTGGGATCCAACTTGAATTTCAGTTAATTAAATTACCGCAGTCCGTCATGATTAAATTCATATGTCCCAAACACTCCCCCACCATAAACCTGACATAAGAAACAGCGAGAAGCCGAGGAGGGGAAGGGAAGTGGAGGGCCTGAAGTCAAACGTTGTTAAGCTCTGATAAGGAGACGTTCTCGTGCCAAATACTTTTCCATCAAAACAAATCCAGCCTTTATGTTTGTTTACCCTGCTACAGCTACAAATAAAAAAGAAGTCCCACTTGTGTGTGTGCGCGCACATAAGCTTCGCCATGTGCCCCCCGTCACGTGGGCTCGAGTATCCACTCGCACACATACACAACTGTCAATAAAACGACAAACTTTATATTTAACACGGGCGGTCTCGCTGCTGCAACCGCCATTCAGCCTCAAGGCCAATAAAGTTTTTATTTAACTCGGCCCCGTCTAAATCAAGTCAGTCCTAAAGGGAAGAGGTCTGGTCCTGCCAAGCGCTCGATCACAAGACTGGGAGAGATCGCTTACTGCTCCGGTCACGACTGGCAGCGACTACGCACTAACGCACAAACTCACTTTTTGGACACGGTTCAGTCTGATGCGGTCATAGCTGGAGGGTGAGTCACGTGTGCAGGATTTAAAAAAAACTTCTTTTAACTGGATAAGACACATGCACACAGGTGCTGCAAGAAAAAGAAAGTTTATCATTATATAAGAGAGAAAAGAGCTCCTCATCCTCCTCCTCTTCTTCTTTCCCTAATGAGAGTCTCTGAGTCTGACAAGACGGTGCTGCCTGGAGGATAAAGGTCAGAGGCTGTGTTGGAGCAGATTAGATGGGGTAAAAAGGGGTGAGGGTCACAAAGGAGAGGAGAGGGGGGGAGGAGGCGTTGTTGAAAAGGCCCGGTCATGTTTGCGGGCTCACACCTGAATGGGTGCACTGGCTACATACGAGCTTCCAGACAAATGAAACAAAACACATGTTTCTGATTAGTCTATTTCTCATGTTACGCAGTAGAACAGACAAAAAAAAAAAAAAACCTCACACCCCGTAGTTCAGATGGTCTTTAGTTCAGTAATGTTGCGTTTTACTCACCCTGCATTTACGAGTCTGGAAGTTAAAACAAGTTCACCGCCCACTAGTTGGTCTGGATTGACTCCACTGGGAACTGATTAGGCTCTGGCTAAGATCTGCCGAGCCGATCAAATCATTTGATGGACGTCGTGCACGTCATCAGAGCACCGCAGAATTTAATTTGTTGACAACTAAATGGCTCCGATTGGTTGGATGCATGCAGAGGTAATTTCTTTTCTGTGCTTGTATTGAAACACGCCGCGTAATCAAATCCAAACAACGTGTTACTCATATTCCAATAACAACCGAGTATGGCTGTGCATGTTTATCTGATTCCTACTAAGTTTCATATTAAGTTGCTCTATATGTGGTCCCTGAACTAGAAATGAGATTGTCATCTGTGGTTGAAATCAAAAATCTGCATTTGAACACACTGATTAGACAAATGTATTTGAACGTTTTCGTAAGACAAGCACATTGGTAGTTTTATTGATTTTGAAACATTAAGTCAATATACTTGGGTAATTATGCTATTAGGCTAACTTCTATTTGTGTTTCAAAAGCATAGACTGTATATAAATATGGACAATGCACCCCTACTCCCTTGGATTCACTAAACTGCCATTCACAATTGGCGCCATCTTGCAACTTTGGAGCGAGAATGACCCGCCCGCACTAAAACAAAACCTCTCAAAAAATTAATATGCACTTGAATATGCACCAACTTTATATTAACTTCTTAAAATTTCAAAAACCATCCTTGAAAAACATGTATTTGAAGAGTATTTGTTTTGTTTTCCCATCAACCAACACTGAGGGGGCAGAGCTTATATAAACCACCAGGGGGAGCTCTACTTGTTCTGACTTCACTTTGGAGGAGCTGTTCAGTCGTTCATCTTTATACAAAGGGATAAACGCTACCGGTGTAAGGCGTGCACACAGCTCTCTGCAGAGAAAAGTTTCCGCACAATCACTACAACAGTCAAATGCAGCATAGTAACGTCAATTTGGAGATTTTAGCGTCCACAAAAAAAGAGTGTAAAGTGGGGAGTCAATACAGGGTAGAGATAAAGCTGGCAAGGATGTGGCTGGAACACACAGAGGAATCCTCTCTATATCAGCTTTGTTTCCAGTTGATATCTCAACGATATCGAATCAGCACCAAGTCGAGAGTCAGGCCCCTGGTGTAGCAAATGATCTCGCAAGCAAACAGCATCTCTGGGCGCAGGCGATTCTGGAAAACACACAGCTGAGATTCCCACCGACAAGTCTTTCCAAATCCACAAACACACATAATGCTGTAAATAAACTGGATTGTGTGAGAGGGGAAATGTGTTTATGCTCCAGCGCCAGTCGACCAAGAGACCCCTACAAACGCACAGCCAAATATTAGAGCGGACAAGCTGTCACAATACATTTTCTTCTGCCAGAGATCACAACCGTAAAGCCACGGTAATAACACAGACCAGACGCGCAACAGACTGTGGAAAAGACAAACTCTCTAAGACAATTAGAAATGATATGTAGCTTTCTCAGCTCATACACGCACAGGGCTGTAACAATTCCCAGTCAATACAATGTGACCTCCTGGCTTGATGACTGACATGCTGAAAAAACATGTAATGTAGAAGTAATGATTTCTAAACGGGACTACAAGAGAAAGCGGCCCGAGCCTCGTGAAGTCAGGCCGCACCACAAGACAGAGTTCACATGCTGATTTTCTCAAACTTCATTTAATATCGTTTCTGATAACGCGTAACGGTGACTTTACACAGAAATACTAAAATAAGGAGCAGACAATAAGTGAAAGGTCTACACAAAGGACTTGACAGCAGACTGAAAACACAACTGGATACAGGCGAGATAAATAAGAGCGGCCTTGGCTTGAGAAGAGTGTTCGGGAAGCCTTCAGTGAAGCAGCCAATAGATTTACGGTGTAAGGAATCAGACAGAGGGTTCTGGAGCAGGACCCAAAGCCCTGAGAAACCTTAGCCTGGAGTATTCATAGGCCCAACAAATCACTCCTGAGCTCGATATAGACCTCAATACAACCTCCACAATGTCCCGCAGACAAACGACGCATGCACATTAGTATGGTTCTGTTAGATGGATGGATGGTTTCAGGATAAAAGTCTAAAGTTAAGGTGGTCGTAACATTGTGTTATATTGTGTAGGTCTCTCTGCTGCCTCCAAAACGGTTGTGACTCATCGGAGGATGGACATGGACCTTCCATCATCCCACAGATACTTGATCAGTTTGATCTAGTGAATGTTTTTTTTTGTGTGTGTGTGTCAGGCTGTATCCTGCTGCCATCAAGGAGTGTCATTGCTATGGGGTGAGGGTGTCTGGTCTGGTCTAGGTGGGTGCTACATGTCTAAATAACATCCGCATGAATGAATGGCAGGTCCAAACGTTTCCCAGTGGAACGCAAAGAAGGTTTAAATGTTATTTGCTCGTCCTTTCAGTGGTCGCAATGTTGAGAGTGTGTCAGAGTGAAAGTATGAAACTGAGGAAAACACTTTCACAAGATGGTCAATGTTACTTGCTTCTCCCGTCAGTGGTCGTAATGTTGTGGCTGAACGGTTATAGTTTGTCACAGTGATAATGCTTTATTAGCCTAGCTTAGCAAACACATTTTTTTATGAATGTATTGATTGGGTTTTTAATTTCCTTTTACCACAGCCGTTCCTTTAGTTATAGAGTTAATGGTGGAGCCTGTGCACTTCTAATATTTGTTTATAGTCAGCTCATACGTTCGTTGTAACGTTTCATGTTACATGTCTGTGAGTTTTGTATAAAAGGATGTCACAACCTGGCTAACGTAAGAGTTGCGTCATTAGGTTCTCTGTTAAATGAGTCCTGGTGAAGCAACCAGCCCTTTGAGCTGTAACACTGCACTGAAGGCTGAATAATTTGAGATCTCATCTCAAGTGGTTGCTCAAGACACGTTTTAATGAAGACACAAACTTGTGATGTGATCACTTTCTAAGCATCTTCTTAGCAGGTCTGAACACGGCCATAGGAACACGTGATTAAACGCTGGTGCACTGTGTGAGCCCAGAAGTGCCCAGTTCCCTGAAAGCGTGGCATTTTCTCGTAGTGCAATGTGTAGCGTTCGGATGGTCACAATTTCAAGTATTGTTACTAATCCATCTTCCAAACTATTATAACGTCATTCTGTCACAACAAGAAGAAAAGCAATCCTTCAGTCTCGCCACATATAAATAAAAAGTCAGATTTGCCTGCAGTGTTTCGCTGTGATAGCGAAGTCGGGAAAAACATTTTGCAACATTCTACGCGCTTACCTCCCCCTCTGTCCAGCTGTGCTTCAGTAAAACACACAACGTATAAGAAACACTGAGAACCCGTAAGGACTTTTTGTTCTTTGTAAAAAAAAAAACAATCCACAATCTTTGAGAGCAGAGCTTCACCTGACGGGAGAAGTAAATAACGTTGGCCATCTCGTGACAATTCTGAGTTCTGATGGGAAACGTTTGGAAAACGTCTGCGATATATAAATTTTATCTTTCATTATTTAGCATTTATTCTAATTTAAAGTTTCACTTTGCACTGAAAACTGTTCAAATATTGTTTGTTTAAAAGTAGTGCAATAAAAATACAGATGTGTTTCCTAACTTGATGAATGAACGTGATTAATAATCGTGATTATTATATTGATAAAAATAATGGTGATTAGCATTTTGGCCATGATTGTGCAGCCGTAGTAGCACGTGTAAAACAGGACAAGGTGTTGACCCGGCCTCCAAATTAACATGGGACCCAAAGGTCCCCACTAAGGACACCACAGGACCCCCTCAAAAGGTCCATGTCCATTCTCTGATGAGTCACAGCTGTTTTGGAGGCACAAAGGAGACCTACACAATATTAGGAAGGTGGTCATAATGTTATGTCTGTTTTTTTATATATATATATATATATAGGTACACACACACACACGCAACAATCATCTCTGGTTTCATGAGAGCTTTGGAAACTCATGCAACACAGTCCAGACCACACAGTTCACAGATGTATCATCACAAACAGATCTCTCATGTCAAGACATGCAGCGTTTTCTAATTTCCATTGTGAAGTCCAGCTGCATTATTTATGAATTAAACTGCACTCCTGGGAAAACTGAACAATAGAAATAATAATCCAGTTTTTTTTTAATCTTTTTTTTCTTATTATTCTATTTTATTTCTTTAATATACAACTTTTTTGGGGCCTCCAGTGTCATTTCCTTTGCATCTCTGCATGTAATAATGAGCAGCCAGGACCTCTGAGTACAGTGAGCTTCAGTCTTGTCTGGCGTGATGTTACCACAGCGCCCTCCCATGGTGTTAAATACTCAGAGTTCATGCAGCTGCAGCTCTGTTTCTCTTGGTTTTCAGTTTGTTAATTACTTATTCTGAATGATTTGTTTTCATAAAAGTATTAATTGGCTAATTGTTGATGCACTGCAGGATGTAAGATGTGTCTCAGGGTGATGTAGAAAGTGGTTTATTTTAAAGTAGCTAATATTTTTGGTCTTTCTGGTCCTTGCTTGCTCTGAGTCACGCATGATTTGATTAGAGGAGTCGTATAAGAGACGGAGATGCAGCCGACCTGTTCTTTTTCGAGTGCTCGTCCTTCCCTTTCTTGACTCCAAAAATCCTCGTGATCAGGGTGCTGAAGAGGAGAGTGGATGAGTTCCTCACCTGGGGAATGAAAACGAGAGCTGAACAAGATGCAACAACTTCACGCACAGACACCACAAGTACTAGCAATCCCTACTAGTCTCAGAATAATGCATCCTACCTTTCTAGAACAGGTTATGCTAATGATAGAAGTTAAGACTCACCGCCCAGACTGGAGAGGTGAAGCCCAGCACTGCAGCCTGCATGCCCTCCGAGACAAAAGGAATGATGTTTTCACCCAGACGAGTGTCCCTGTACAGAGCCCTGAGGATGTTCAGAGCGTGGACCTGTGGTTGCATTAAAGACAAAACCAACAAACAATAAAATAATGAAATATACGCTCTGCATCACCTTGAAACTGAACATGTCATGTCATGATTTATACTTGAAGCCAGTAGTTGGTCAAACCTGAGGCACGGTGGAGCTGTCTGTGGTCCTGTCAGCAGACGGCATGGCCAGAGCAATCAGCTCCCTCATGGTCATCTTCAACAGGCTGCAGCTGGACGACTTGGGCTCGGAGGAGAGCAGAGCCTTTGGGAGTGGAAGAAAGCAAAATGTTAAACTTTATTTTACAACTCTTTACAGTAAATATACAGACGCTGGCAATTTGGGGACATCAACAATCGATGCTGCCCCTTAAGTGCGGTTTATACCTCTGCAGGACTCAGACGGGATAACCTACGGCAGTATCAGCCGTTTATCCATCTGTAAAAACACCACCCAAACACTAGTCGGCGCTGTATTTTTTTTGACATTCAGGTTCATTTTTTGTTTCTTCTTCCTGCTTCACTTTCAACAACAGTGACTGAAACTTTGTCTGAAACTTCAACAAAGACGAATCGTACGAATGTTTCCTCCATGTTCCATCTTTGTTGATCCAAAACAATCAATGTGAAAACTGCGGAGATGGAGAAGCAGCTGGAAATACTAAAGAGGAAACACGCCACTACCAAGTGGACCAATCACGGCTCTGTATGAGCCGCTATGACGGCTTCACCGCTAAGGTCTGTGCTGTCACCGTTGTTAAACCAACCTATTACGATTTTACTGATATTTGATGTGTTTAGCAGGTTATGAACTTGTACTATTAACTCATAATGTTCCAACAGAAAGTGGAGATTTAGATTCTTTAAAATAGCTGCTGCTTCGCACGCTATGGGCAAGTGGCACTTCTTTTGTTTTGGGGTTGTGCAGATGTAGTCTTGGTATACTATGTAGTATTACCACGGCAGCCAAACGGGGCAAATGGCCCCGTCAGGAAGTTCAGCTAAATACAAAGACACTCCATCATCAACCTGGGAAATTTCAAAAACTTGCGAAGGTTTCTGCAAGAGTGGTCACAGAAACAAAAGAAACCACAAAGAAATGCCTCTCCTGGAGAGGAGGAGTTCATTAGTTAGCAACCTCAGACGTCGGCAATTAACATCACCTCAGATTAGAGGCCACACGAACGCCTCCCGACACATCTCAACAGTAGCTGCCCCTAAAGAGACTAAATGAATCTGACCTTCACGGTTGAACTGCTGCAAAGAAACCACCGCTGAGGGATCCGAAGTGACGAAAGATAACTACGTGGGCCACGAAACACAAGGAATGGACGATAAAACCAGAGGAAATCTGCACTCTGAGGAGTCCTAATGTGACAAACGAGGCAGAGCGCACCTCCAGGCTCCTAGCAAGTGCAATTTGTAGCAGGGTGATGGAGCTGAATCAGATAGTATGTCCTCCTGACCTGACCTAAATCCAGCTGAGATGGCCTGGGATGCACTGAGCCACAAAAACGAGTGTGAGCAGCCAAAGAGTGCTTTGAATTTCTAGGAAATGTTTCAATAGTACCTCATGAAGCTGCTTGTCAGAATCAAAGCAAAGCAAAGGGCAGATGGAATCCGAGTTACGAAACACTTTTAGGTTTATTATACGGTCCTAGGGTTGTGATGTAATGGGCTGTAAAAACCCTCAAAGGAGCAGGTGGGTCCAAACTTTAGACCTCTTGTGGGAGCGCATTTAATGGAAATCATCAAATACAAATACATTCCTTCCTGCATTTCATCCAAAGTCTCATTTCAGTTTCGTAGTTTGACATCCCAGACCCCGTTTAGACCTTGTGTTAACATCCGTCTGACCACAGGAGACCAGCTTAATTACAGCTGTGACTCACTGAGATCGCGATCTCTGACCACATTTGGAGGTGGTCTGGGATGCATCTGTCCACATTCTTTTGGTAGTGCGAACACACAATGCGTCCTGAGTCACAGTAGAGACCTCCTACTCAACAAAGCTGCCCCTGTGTCAGCTGAATTTTGCCTCATTCAGAAGAAGAAGAAAAAAAAAACATACGTTGATCAGGCATAACATTATGACCACCTTCCTAATATTGTGTAGGTCTCAACTTGTGTCCAGACCAGTTTTGACTCATCAGAGAATGGACATGGTGTCTGGTAACAGCATGACGTTAGTTAGTGGGGTAAGGTGGGGGTGCTATGGGTTGAGGGGACCAATACACCAATCAGCCACAACATTATGACCACTGACAGGAGAAGTAATTAACATTGACCATCTTGTGACCAAGCAATGTTCTGCTGGGAAACCTTTGGACCTGGCATTCATTCATGTGGACCTAGACCAGACCAGGCACCCGGACCCCATAGAAAGGACACACTCCAGCAGGATGCATAACATTATGACCACCTTTCTAATATCGTGTAGGTCTCCCCCGTGCCTGCAGAACATTTGTTACTCATCAGAGAATGGACACGGATGTCCTGCAGTGTCTGGCAACACAATGTCATCATTATGGTTTTTTTGGGGGGTCCTATGGGTTGAGGGAAGGGTCCTCTGTGGATCATCCCACAGACAATTGATCAGTTTGGGATCTAGTGAATCTGGAGGCCAGGTCAACACCTTGTGCTGTTCTTCATGTTTTTTTTTTGAGTTGTTCCTAAACAGTTTTTGTGTGTGTGTCTGTTTCAGGCTGCAAAGAGTGTCACTGCTATGGGAAGGGGGGTGCCCGGTCCGGTCTAGGTGAGTGCAACATGTCCAGGCAACATCCACATGAATAATGAATGCCAGGTCCAAAATTGTCACACTAAAATGTCATTTACTTCTCCTGTCAATGGTTATAATGTTATGGCTGATATGTGTATAAAAAGCCCTGTGGAGCTAAGTTATGCATTTATTCTTCTTTATTACTGTTGATAATGATGCACATGGAATCATCTAATAAGTCAATAATAACTTAACAGTAGAGATCCATTAGAGACGACTGCTGTTATAATATTCTACAGCATCTCAAATGATGTTGAATGTTAATGCGAGGTCTGAGAACATGGCCTCAGTTTAGTAACTCACATTATTGTTCATAAAAGGAACGATATTTACAATAAACGAGCCACTTCTCGGTTCAAACCTCTAAACTGAAGCGCTGCTATATGATTACATAAGTTGGCCTTTGCCGATAGGCCCGGCTGAATGACATCATGTGTGTGTGCGCTGCAGCCCGAGTGGGAGTGTATGACTGGGAGTTGGGAATGCGGGGGTGAGGAGGTGACAGAGTTTGGCTGCTGTTGCGAGGAAGAAGTTATCTTGCTTGTGGGAGCTGATGGGAGCCAGCTGTGTGTGTCGGGCCGGGGTTGTGGTTAAGAATTAGACGTGGAGGGAGGGAGGGAGGGAGGACAGAGGTAGGGAAGGTGCTGTCTGGTTCTTATGAACTCTTGGAGGGAAGGAGTGGAGGAAGCGAAGAGGGGAAAAAAGAGGAGGGCTAGCCTGGAGGTTGTGAGCCCGTGCAGAAACGCATGAGACGTGTGCAGGAGCCAGATCTGACTCTCCGAAGGAATGCGGCCCCATCTTCTGCCAAGGTGTCAACTTCTACCCAGACTTCCTCTGCGTCTTTCGCCGCTATCTTATCTCCTCTGTTTCTCTACGAGCCTTCATCCTAACGTTCAGTCACCCATCCTTGTTTTTATTCCGTCATGTTCAGATAATTCCCATTTCCAAGTCCTATAGATGATATAAGGATACAAGGATGGGGGAAATTCAATCGCAGTTTTGCTGATTGAAATGAGACCGAAATGACACACACTACGCATAAATGCACGAGTGATGTCAGCGGCGCAGTTTTGTACCGAGAACCACAGCAAAGGACGACGCCGCTTTGAAATTACTACTGCGATAAAAGATAAACTCCGTCATGTGTAGTTTCAATATCAGTAATGAAAGGAAACGGCGTGGCTGAATAACACACTGGCAGTCAAGTCAGAGATTACAACATGCTGTTAGAGGTGCGTGGGACTGCAGAGAGGAGAGGGGCAACCAGAGGACAGGAGTGTGTGTGTGTGTGTGTGTGTGTCAGAGTATGTGTGTCTGTGAGAACAAAAAAAAAAAGACAGATGGATTGAGAAACTCAGTGTTCTTCCAGCATGAGCGCTCCACTGGCAGGCCAACAACTGCTGATTGCACTACTTCTGGGAGTAAACAGGAACACAAAAAGACACACACAAGGTTTCTATTACAAGCCCTTTGAGAACTTTCCAGTGTGCACCATTTAAACACAACAGGATTTCAAATGGTGAGTTTCATTTTAACCAAACTATGATTGTTGCGCAAATATACGTATTTATATGCAGCGTTCGGGCATAACATTATGGCCACCTTCCTAATATTGTGTATGTCTCCCTTGTGCCTCCAAAACAGACTCAGCCCAATCCATCCCAATCAGGGAATGGACATATAATATTTTTAGTGGGGGGCCTTTTGGGTCCTATGGGTTGAGGGGAGGGGCCTCCAGATAGTCGATCAGTTCAGGATTGAATTTGGACGCCAGGTCAACGAATTTCTTAGTTGTTCCTAAACCATTTTTGTGTGTGTCTGCATGAGGCTGCATATTGCTGGGGGTGTAGGTGTCTGGTCTGGTCTGGGTCTAGGTGGGTGTTACATGTCTAACATACCCAAGAATGAACACCAGGTCCAAAAGTTTCCCATCAGAACATTAATTTGCCACAATTTCATCAATGTTATTCACTCCTCCTGTCACTGGTCATAATGTTGTGGCTGACTGACGGATAAGGATTTGACTGAGTCAAGTTTAAAAATAAATCCCTGTTCCTACGATAAAACTCCCGGTCTTGTGTCAGGTTTGATCAAAGGAACAAGTGAAACCAAAAAAAAAAAAGTGAGCTTAAAAAAAAATAAAAACCACCATGGGTCACTGCGTACAGAGACGTTTATATTCACGAAAGATGCCTGAACCGATGTAACCGCCACTCCACCGCACACTCTGGAGAAACAAAAATCACAGGAATGCGCTGTTTACTGACCGTGCCTGCATCTTCTGGGTTCTGGAGTGATTTAAATTTAAACAATGAGCTCTCGCCAACACTCGAAAACCAACGCAGTGACTCCAGGAACTTCACAAGCCCTCTCTTGACCCGCTGCAGCCCGTTTCGTTGCGTTCGGACTCATCGCGACGATGCAGCTTTTATTCGTGCACACACCTGGATGTAGAAGGGTATCCCGGCGCTGCGTCGCGTGGCGCACAGCTTGGACGACGGGTCGCTGGATTTGACCTCCTCCAGGACCTCGGACAGCCAGCGGGCGGGAAGCTGCTGCAGGGCCTGACTTCCACTCCTCGAGACACATACACATTTAAACAAATTAATTCATGTTTTGTTGCACGAGCTAAATCACAAAAATCTGCAACTGCAAACAATTATTATTTCAAATGTTCTCAAACGTGAGGAGAAAACTACACGAATGTTCTGCTAGGTTTTTCCATAAAAATGTGCAATAAAAATCAGAAAGCTAATTATGACTGATAACACGATGTACTTGTTAGCTTTAAGTTGTTCCAAGATGGTGTCTGAGGGCTTCCAGCAAAATAAACAAACATCCATCCACCAGCCTCATGCTCCGTGTCACGTCCAGAAACTAAAATATCACAGCGCATTCCTGAAGGCGTTTTTTTTTTTCTGTTATATTACCCAATGGTTTCATGTGGACGACGGAAGTTCAAGCTTTAAACTTTCTGACACATTAACGCTGTCCCATCTGTTTGCTGCAGGTTTTAAGTGCGTGATGTGAAACAGCGCTGGCAGACGCAGCGTTCTGTAACAAAGCAGCTGTTTAACAAGAGCCGGCCGAGCGGAGCCGAGAGGATGGCTTAAAACAATCCCGTGTTGGGGGGGGGGGGGAGAAAGAGGTGAGGGGTGGTGGTGGTGGTGGTGGTGGTGGGGCGTAGTGGTACTGCACAATACAGTGCACTTCATCACACGCTCTTGACACACCAAGGTCACGCATCCCTGCTGACAAACACATGCAGTGAAGTATTTAATTCTGCTTGTATCCAGAGCTCTGGCTGCAGCTGGAAAGTTTTAAAAATATGTTTTAAATATCAGCAATCGGAGTCGGTTGTGACCTCCAAACACTACATGATGCAATTAAGAGGAAGTAAAAAAGATGAAATGCTAACGTTAGCAGCGGACCATCACTTAATGAACAACTTCACCAAACATCCTGAGGTAACAGAGAGAAGGAGGCTGCACATCAACTGTTTGATAAAGTTATTAGATATTTAGCTGCAGGACACGTACCATTAAATGCTACTGATGGTGCTGAGTTGCTGCCTGTTTTTATACAGGCTGTACATATCTGCAGCTCACAGTATGTAGCACATGAGCTGTCTGTTCTCAGCACATGTATTCAGGTCAAGAACATAGATTCATTACTTTCTACTGTTAATCTATTAGTGACGTCATCAGAGACTGGTCTCTGTCAACTTTCATCACGTAAAGTGGACTTAAAAAAAAATCTAAAGTTGTGCAACTCCTGTTTTGGTCTTCTTCATCAGGGGCGTCACTAGGTTTTTAGGACATGGGAAGCTTAGCCCCCAACACATGTACAGGATGTAAGTGAATGTAGCGCGTGAGCTACCAAAGACTGAGAATATGTTTCTTACTATTAATAATATTACTATTTCAGTTGTTTCACACTCACACACACTATGAAGTGAAGGGAAACTCATCTTCTGGCCACTTTACATTGAATTTGTTGGCGCTTTTTGTGAAAATAAATAAATAAAACAACACCAAATCATTTATTGGGGCTTAAGAATATTTCAAAGGCTTGAACAGCCCCTAAAATAGGCCTGACGATGCAAGTGTTCTTCATACCAGTTCAGACTGAAACAGCTAGAAGACAAAGTGCAACACTCATTGTGATCCTTCCACAGTTGAACTGCAAAAAACTGAGCTGAAGTCGTACAACACCTACGACACACCTGCAAAATGTTAGACTAGTCAGAATTTTGCAGAAAACCTTGTTTTCAGGAAATTGGGAGACGATTTGAACTAAAATGCAGCATCGCGGCACTGACTGCGGTTCTGTGGTTCATGTAACGGTGTTTTATAGATGAAGACTTTGAGTACGTAGACTAGGAGAACAAAATACTACTGCTGGAGGAAACCTGGACAAACTAGGTGACTCATTCCAGAGACTAAAGCAGGCTGAGACTTATACTCTAATACTCCAATACTATTCAAAGTTCAGATGATTTGATCTGGGATGGATCATGAGTGCTGCATTCACACCAGCCTCAGGGGGAAACGCTTGGTGTAAAAGCAACCAAAATGTAAAAAGGATGTATATTGAAGTGTTGACAAATCCAATGTAAAGTTAAATGGTTGAAATTTTGTAATATTATGTATAAAGATCCAGCTTCTGCCTCTCTAACTCTAACCCTCATTGACCCAAATTCATCTAAATAATGAACCTTTTTTTGTATAAACTGCATAAAGCACAGTGTGATTTAATTTAATTAACTGTAGAGTAGTTGCAAAACTTTTTTTTTTTTTTTTAAATGGACACTGTTGGGCCATGACAGGTGGTGTTAATGAAGGGGTAACTGAGTTCATCTGACAGCCTTGGGTGTGTGTGTGTGGGGGGGGGGTCGCTCTGACAGAAACTGATTTCCTAAACAAGCGTTAAATGCACATGTTCAACCTAAATTCAGTCGGAGGGAGATACAAGAAAAAAGAAAAAAAAAAAGAAAAGCGAAAGTGAAGAGAAATGGAAAGAATGAAAGAAAGAGGAAAACTGGATGAAGGATGAAGACAGAGTGCACACACAGTGGAACAACACCAAAGCCAGATCCCGAGGCAGAGCTTCAAAAGGCTGCGGTCGAGCACCCCGCAATCAACACCCCATAACCCAGCACACAGCCTGCATACCATCCACACACTGCTGCTGGTCCCCCTCCTGAAAAGACACACACACACACACACTCTCCCAGTACTCCCACACGGTAACCGCTAGAATGTCGCCCTCGTTACACAACGAGCACACAACGAGCACACAGAGAGAGAGAGGCCGGGTTTCAGCGCGAGAACAAAACAAGCGAGTTTTGTTTTAACTGCTCGGCTCCGGGTGCTTCAAAGTGCACACGGCTGCGATGGGGTTTTTGTGGTTCATCACCTGCCGCGGGGATAAAGATGTTTTTTCCCACAACCGCCACGGAGGAAAAGTGGGAAGAGCGAGGAAAGTGACAAATTCTTTCATGTTGTACGGAGTTAAACACTGTTTTTTTTTTTTGTTTGGTTTTACTTTCCCCTTCAGTAGAATCCTGGACGGATTATTTCTATGAGTAACAGACGTGATGATGATGATGAGGAGCCCGAGGAGTCATCTGACACTAGCCTGAACCAGCCAAGTACCAAACAACGACCTACTCGTAATTAATAATTGCTAATAATTCATTTACTTACATTTAGTTCCAGAATGTACACCAATCAGCCACAACATTATGACCACTGACAGGAGAAGTAAATAATATTAAATAACCATCTAGTGACAATTCAATGTTCTGCTGGGAAACTTTCTGACCTGGCATTGATTGGTGTGGATGTTACTTAGACATGTGGGACCCACCTAGACCAGACCAGACACCCCCCACCCCATAGCAATGACACTCCCCAGCAGGATGCGTAACATTATGACCACCTTCCTAATATTCTGTAGATCTCCCTTTTGCCTCAAAAACAGTTGTGACACATCAGAGGATGGACGTTGTCCTTCTGAGGGAGTCCTGTGGTGTCTGGCAACACAATATTGTCAGTGGGGGGGTCTTTGGATCCTGTGGGTTGAGGGGAGGGGCCTCTGTGGATCATCCCACAGATACTTGATCAGTTTGGGATCTAGTGAATCTGGAGGCCAGGTCGGCACCTTGTGCTGTTCCTCATGTTTTTATTTTAGTTGTTACTAAACTGTTTTTGTGTGTGTGTTTGTGTCAGGTCATCATGGAGTGTCACTGCTATGGGGTGGGGGGGCTGGTCTAGTCTACGTGGGTGCTACATGTCTAAGTAACATCCACATGAATGAATACCAGGTCCAAAAGTTTCCCAGCAGAACAATGAATTGTCCCAGTTTGTTTAAGATGATATTACTATGAGTGGTTTTAATGTTGTGGCTGATCGTTGTAGCTCTTGAATAAAAGTGCATTTAACAAAAGGACAGGATACAAATCCTTTTGGAAATTTTGGCAGCCATATTTGCATTTCTTAACTCTTACAAAATGGTTCGCTATGTAGATTTTATTTATGTGTCTTGTGCTTTCATGAAGAAATTAGCAACGAGTTTTCTCATTTTCTTTCTTGTGGTATTTGTAAATGTGCACAGTTAAAATATTATTAAAAAAAAAAGATAATACTTTGCAGACAATGACTGGCTTAAGTCTGGAACTCATGAACACCGTCCTCCTCCTCTGTGATGTTTATAAGGCCTCCCCTCCAGCTGTCTCCAGTTGTTTGTTCGTGGCTTTTTCTGCTTTAAGTTTTGTCTTCAGAAAGTGAAATACAACTCAACTGGGTTTAGATGACGTGAGTGACTCAGTCCACTTCCTCCCCCCCCTTTTTTTTTTAAAGCCTCTGGGTTGCTTCCACGGTATGAAATGCTTCTTCAAGGAACACCAGTGACCCAGTGTCACTGGAATCCGTGCAGAGTCATGCATCATGCTGCCTCCACTTAGTTTTACAGATGATGTGGTATGCTTCGAATCATAAGCCGTCCCAGACTTTTTCCTTCCTGTCATTCGGGTACAGACTGATCTTTGTTTCATCCGTACAAAGAATGCCCCGTTGAAAGTGCTCCGGCTTTTTGGATGTGTGTTTTATTTATTTATTTTATTTTTTTTGTGGATAATCTAATCTTTTATTCTCGAGGCGCATCAACAGTTTGGACCTTGTGTGGAATTCTTTGTATTTGCTCCCCTGAAGTTTTCACTTCATAAGTGATATCCCTTCCTCTTCTACTCTGAAATTAGATTTCAAACCCACCAAAAAACAAAAAGAGAAATGTTTAACGATATAAATAAATAAAAGTAAATCTAAAAAGTAATGACAGAAATAATATTATAATAAGTGACACTTCCATTTATGGAATAACTTAAATAAATAAATTGTGAATTATTTTACCTATACAGAGATAGTACAATGAAATGTAGTTTTCCCAAGAAACTGTTTTAACATGAAACCAAACCAGAGTATTTTTACATTTCTGATTGTAACAAGACATTTTAATGGGACAGAACCAGATAAGTTCTCTCCACTGTTAGAGTTTGGTGTGAACCACAGGACATGTTTGGAGAACAATCACAATTTACTACCATTTGGAGAAACACATTATTTAAACCATGTAAATCTGACCTTGGATTCAGGTGATGACAAAGGTGGGACTACAAAAGATCTGAAACCTTTATAAAAGATAATATTCTTATGTTCTTTGAAACATTCAGGATTCCTCAAACTCATTTGTTTAAATATTTTCAGACTTGTAGTTTTATTCGCTCCAGGATGCAGTGTTTTAGAAGAATTGGCACCATCACAACCTTATAGTAAAGGAAAGATCTCAATGACGTGTTAGCAACTGGTAAACATGACTACAGAGTCCCCAGATTATAAACGATAAGCGTGGATAGAGGACCTTCAAATAGACACTACAGAACAGGAATGGAAGAAAGGTTGATTCAATGCCAGCTGATTCAGTCAGGAAATGTGAACATATACAAGAATTTTGGAGAAGGATAATTAAAATCTCCAGTATTTTACACAAAGAAATCCCAATATGCCTGGATATATGCATTCTGGGTCTTTGGACGTGACTCACTGGACACACACAATGTCTCCACTTCATGTGTTAAAAGTTAAAATTCAATAAAGATATGTGTTAAAAAAAAATAGACAAAGCTAATAATGGTCTTTAATAAGTAAAAGATTAAAATCATGCTTCATCTTCTTCCTCGAATAGAAGGAAAAGAAGTGTATTCTCCCCTCAAAAATGTTCATTTCATTAAGAAAGGCTTCTGAATTTTAGGAAAAACATCTTTTGTAATTAATTTAATAAAAACATTTCCTTTGATTTATTATGTTTTAAACTGACATCATTTTTTTCCCAACGTTTTTTTTTTGTTTTTTTTCTGCGCCCTGTCGGCCGTCCCGAGGGCACCAGATGATGAATAAATCCAATTATCCAGCCCTGATGTAATTACGGTGTATTATATCTGAGGAATGATACTGAGAAGACTTTGCCTGCTTTGCTAATTACAGGGAACACCGTCACTCATGACGGAGGCAAACGCCCGTGGCCGCTTCGCCGGTGTTACCTTTCGGCCCTTTCGCTCTGAATGCAATCACACACCTGCACAGCATGTCGGTGAGACGCACAAAGCCCACGTAGGCCAGTTCAAAGGCGCCGCGGTGACGGGACTGGAGGAGCTGCTGACGGAAGTACAGGCCCACCCCTTCCACCTGGAACAGAGAGAGAGACGGGATCAGCAGCCGGACTGAGGCCAGAGCACCACTGACTTTTTCCCCTTTTACGCTTCTAAGCCTCATGTTTGGACCTAAAGCTGGAATAGATGGAGCCTGTTGGGTCAGAATGACATAATGATTACATGCACTTGGAAACATACCAGGTTGCACACTGAAACTTTAACAGAGGAAGAGGTAGTGAATGGGTGCAGAATTAGTCCAGAAAGAGCTGAAAAACAACGTGACTCTATGAATGTATGAATGTAGGAGGTCAGTCCTGCACAGGATCATCCTGCACAAACACTAAAGTCAAGAATTACAAGGATTTTTAAAAAACATTGTGACAATTTAGTGTTCTGCTGGGAAACTTTTGGACCTGGTATTCATTCATGTGGATGTTACTTAGACATGTAGCACCCACCTAGACTAGACCCCCACCCCGTAGCAATGACGCTCCATGATGGCCTGACACAAACACACACACAAACAGTTTAGGAAAAACTAAAATAAAAACATGAGGAACAGCACAAGGTGTTGACCTGGCCTCCAGATTCACTAGATCCCAAACTGATCAATTAACCTGTGGTATGATCCACAGAGGACCCTCCCCTCAACCCACAGGACCCAAAGACCCATTCTCGTCCATTCTCTGAAGAGTCGCAACTGTTTTCGAGGCAAAAGAGAGACCTACACAATATTAGGAAGGTGGTCCAGACCAGACCAGACCAGACCAGACCAGACCAGACCAGACCAGACCAGACCAGACACCCCCACCCCAAAGCAATGACACTCCTTGATGGCAGCAGTCATCCCCAGCAGGATGCAGTTTAGGAACAACTCAAAAAAACAAAAAACATAAAGAACAGCTCAAGGTGTTGACCTGGCCTCTAGATCCACTAGATCCTGAATCGATCAAGTATCCGTGGGATGATCCACAGAGGCTCCTCCCCTCAACCCAAAGGACCCAAAGGCCCCCCCACCCCGACTAAGGACACCACAGGACACCCTCAGAAGGTCCATGTCCATTCTCTGATGAGTCAGAGGGAGACCTACACAATATTAGGAAGGAGGCCATGATATTATGCATCCTGCCACCTCCAGCAGAGTGTCATTGCTATGGGGTGGGGGTGTCTGGTCTGGTCTAGGTGGGTGCTACACCTGTGGATAACATCCGCACAAATGAATACCAGGTCCAAAAGTTTCCCAGCAGAACACTGATTTGTCACAAGATGATTTAAATGTTATTTACTTCTCCTGACAGTGGTCATAAAAACAACTGTTCACAGTATTAGGATGGTGGTCATAATGTTATGCCTGTTTGGTCTATGTTATCACATAGAGGACATGAACTAAGACTTAGTAATTTGGTTAATATTAGTCACTTATTTCGTAATTTCGTTAGCAGTCTGTCCCACTTGAGATCAGACCGTCCAGTATGTGGCCACTCATCTGACTCAGTTTTTTATTATTGTGTCCAGTTTACACAGAACATGCTTGAACGCTGTGAAGAGAAGCACAAACAGGCCTTCTCATCAACTCCGAGGACGCAAAAATCCATCATCTCAAGAGCCGTGACCGACCGGAGAACAAAACAGGAAAAAAAACACTGAGAGCTGAATGAATCCACCAACATGGCCCCTTTGTACTCGGTTTTGGTGCGTGAATCATTTCGTAAAAGTCGGGGCAATTAAATCTAAACACAGGCAATAAACTCAATACGATGTCAAAACAAATACCCAACTCCACCCCCGACAGATGACATAATTCTGATCCGGGTCCATCAAACGCTGGAGCACAGCGGTTAAAATGAATAAAATGAACAGCTCAGCTCCCCCCGAGCAGCTCTGTCATTTGAACAAAACAAAAAAAAAAAAATCATTGTCTCATAAAAAATCCGACCAAAAGAAAAGCAGCAGGGTGTACGAAAGATTGGTGCATTACCTAATCCCACATCGGCCTCTTCTCTACTTGGCGAACGTAGCGGAGCTGTAAGACTGGCTCTTGTTTTAGAGTTGTTTTTTTTTTCAGGCCAGAGAGCAGCGAGCATGTCAAGCGTGAGAGCGGCATGTCAGTGGCGTGACAAGTGCGTTCAAATGAGGACGCTGAGACATCCGCATAATGGCCGGTGTCAGTAAAACCATCCAGTTAGTAACAGTGTTAGCTGCGTTATTCCAACTATACACATGCACACAGTGTGTAAACTGGTGAGTGTGTTGCAGCAGGTGAGGCGGCAGGGCGAGGCGGACGCAGAGACTCCGGCGCCCTGTCATTAAGGCTGTGGTATCACCGCCACCGCAGAGGCAGCCAGGCCCCGACTTAGTCAGGGGTGGCATGGAGGGCACAGGGAGGAGGTGGGGGAGGGGGGAGGCAAGGATGGCAAGGGCTCGAAGGAAGAAAAAAAAAAAAAAAACTCCTTAGGGGATGTGGGGTTAGACACAACATCTAAACTAACACAGACGCCGAGACCCGCAGATGAACTAGAAATAGGCCAGTCTGGGTGAAAAACTCAGCCCTGATGTCACCGAGCGAAGGAGCGTTGACCCGTGAAGACGGTTTTGTTGGCAGAAACCAACAAAAGCAGATGAATGAATAAAATAAATGCATCGGAAAGGCCGGTCAATAAACCCGACTGACCCTCCTCCAGACCTAAAGTGGACCAACTTAAACGCCAAAGTATGGACTGAGTAAACCGCAGCTGTACCAAGCCCAATGACTTATCACATCGGTGGCCCGGAGTGGACTCCCAGGACAGGCCTGACCTCACTGGGTTTAAAAATGGCAGCGTCAGTCACTGTTAGATGGCCCGTGGCCGCCGGGGCCCAGACCGCTGCGGTGCTGAGCTGGGCCAAGCCCGGGGCCGCGGCTTTCGCCTATTTAAAGCCTCCCTCCCGAAGGTTCCCGTTTGTGTAACGGTTTTTTAAAAGGGCCGAGCAAGCTTCCTGAATGGGGCGGGGAGGGTACGGGGGGGGGGTAGAGAGGGTGGACTTTATTTAGATGTCAACTTCCTGTTTGCAAACGTACCCGTTTCCCAGAAAAACTTCCATGTGCGGAGGGAGAAGTTTCCCAAGTCTAATTACACGTATGGCTGGAGGGGGCCGCGACAATGACCCAAATAGACGACTTGTCCCCTGACAGCCCGGGGTTAGACAGCACTCTGGTAATGTTTGTTGTTGCTGCAACTACAAGAGGAAATTGCTTCATTTCTTCGACACAACAACCAATGTCTCAACCGTTCTCGTCGGGAGTCGTTTGGTACGAGTTTAATGTCATGTGACATGTGTGATAATAGATGCAATGTCAGTTATTTGTAGTGGAGTTAAACCAGAGTGAACCAAAGAGGGTTTCGCTTATGAAAGCATTTGCATAAGAACAAGAAACGAAACCAGACCATAGTGTGCATGTGTGTTTTTATATAGTAGGTTTTTATATTTCCATCCTTCATGTTCTTTCATCGTACGTTGAAGGAAATTCACACTACGTGTTCAGACATGTGAAAGTAACACATCTTTAAGCAGTTTCTTTTCTATCAGTAAAATGTTTCTGTACACTGTGTACCACAACTATTTTCTCTTAATGTCAACAGTTTTTTTTTTATGTCTTCAACAAATAAAATGTGCTTTATGTTCCTGTGTACTGACTGACTGTTTCATACAATCACTCAATTCAAAATCTATTCCTGTCCCAGCGATACTGTCTAGGAATCTTGGTGCTGACAATAAGTGGATAAGTTGCTTAATACACAGATCAGCCATAACGTTATGACCACCTTGCCATTGTGGTTTGGACATTCGTGTGGGGCTATGCAGCAAACTCTTATGATGCATTCCAGAAATACCATAATCAATACCCTCACAAAAAAACACAGTAGCTAGTGAGAGAGGGCACCACAGTACCTGACAACAAACAGGTGATGACAAAATTGCAGCTGCACACAAATAATGCCAATCTGACTATGTATATAATCATATCAACAGTGCCAGCAGTGTTCAAGATCTCACTATATCAAAAACTCAAGATCGAAACAATAACGTGACAACAATAAAATCACAATGCACCACTCATGGAGTGAACGGCGCACACCCAATACACAGCAATCAATATACAAAGTCACTACACACGATATACAGACAAACAGACATTATAAAAGCTGTGGATCATCCCGCAGATACTTGACCAGTTTGGGAATCTAGTGAATTTGGCCAGGTCAACACCTTGTGCTGTTCTTCATGTTTTTTGTTTTTTTTTTAGTTGCTCCTAAACTGCAACTGCTGGGGATGACTGCTGCCGTTAATGAGTGTTATTGCTATGGGGTGAGGGTGGCTGGTCTACATGGGTGCTACATGTCTTAAGTAACATTCACATGAATGAATGTCAGGTCTGAAAGCTTCCCAGCAGAACAATGAGTTATCACAAAATGTTCAATGTTATTTACTTCTCCTGTCTGTCAGTGGTTTTAATGTGGCTGATCACTGTAAGCTTAGTTTACTTCTATGACATACATCGTAGGCTTAGGTGCAAGTTTCGTAGCAATGTGCACCTCCCCTGAAATGTAACTATGTACCACAGTGCCAGATGTCTCCTCTATGTTTGGTGAAATTCACCGTCAATCCACATTTATTAACTCCAACATGAGCCGCTCGCTTCAGCTCGCCGCTGTGTGAGGCACAGAGTGAAAATCAACCCGGCTGACTAGTTGCTGTCCTAACGTTTTAAGGGAGTAATTACAGAACCACCAGTGCACAGGTATAAATGTTTACCCCCCTACAGCGCAGGCTCCACATAGACCAGTTTCAGGAATATAAACCAAGTCTCTAAGGAAATGCCTGAAATGACGCCTCTCTGCTGCCTCCCTACCTATTTAAGAAGTATGTAGTGGTGTAAGATGACACCCTGCAATTTCCTCATTCAATGTTAACTACATCAAGAGCATTCAGCAACGTCTCCTTTGTAGTGAGCAGTAAAATCAGATTCAGGAAGCTGCACCTCCAGGGAGATTTTAGGCAAAAAAGCTGTGAGGTGTATATTATTTATTCCACTGTGGGAACTTTGGAGGGAACTGTTACAGTGCGCACAAGCTATTTTCAGGACTCTTAAATAAATTGTGCAAAGTAAATATTTTTGCACAAGAGCGTCAATATAGAGAGATGCTGGATCAAGTATTCCTATTGTGTTAACAGAAGTGTGTGTGTGTGTATGGATGTGGGTGTGTTTCCCCCTTAGCTGCAGAGCAGGCCAAACAAATGGTCTGCCTCCTCTGCGTAACCAGGGCTCCAACCGATCTGGGCTGAGCTATGCCAAATAAACACCAGAGCTGTCAAACTCCAGCTGACCAGCTACTTCGGTGGTCTGTCTGACACACGGAGTCATTTCATAAAGCTTTCAAGCTTCAGCCCTTCATGTGTTGCTTGTTTTTACGTTGATGTAGATTTCATGTCAGCGAATGACAGTTTTGTCCATCAGTCTACTCTTGAGAGCAAAAGCTGACAGAGTGAGTTTTTTGTTTGATTGTGAATATGTAACTGGAGGTAATTTACACTGCATTATCAGTCCAAGTCCAAGACCTCCTACGTAAAACCAGACAGGATTTGTTTTACCTGGGGACCTCCGTTAATTTCTAATAATCACGGAGGTTGTCTGTGGTCTTAATCCCATGCGAATCGTCCATGTCTGTGATTTGTAAAGTATTTAGTTTTTATTTTTTCACGACTTTTCTTTGATTTGCGTTTTCTTTTGCCTGTTGTCACTTAAGAATAACGAATGATGTGCTATAATTCAAACTTTGGACAGATGTTAGGGTGCAAAGTCGAGATGTCGCTGAAATATTCGCCTGTTTAGATGGATGAAATCATTAAATCAACCATTAATGTATTAATCAGCAAAGGTGGAGCTGAATTAAATAATGGCAGGTCTCTTCCCCGGGATAAATAGTGTCAAAAATACATTTTTATCATCAATCATAATTTGAAAAGTAGCAGAGCCGCAACAACAGAACGTAAATAAGAGTAAAACACACAGTTTGTTTATTCTGTGTGAATGTGCAACATAAAACACAGGCATAGGGAGTAATATCTGAATCACGGGACGTCTTCAGGTAAAACTAGGGCTAAAGAGTTTTTTTTTTAGCATTTCCATTGTATATAGCAAGTGCAGTACATAGTGAGATGACAGGGCCTTCCTCTAGGACTGTGGACTGAACATAAGGTGCATGTGTGCAAGATTATGCAGACAATACAAAACTGCGAAAACAATAGTTGTGAAATGGAAGATGTGTAAAACTACCAGGGCTCTTGACCGTCTGGCTAAACTGAGTGACCAAGCAAGTGGACAAAAATGAAGACGTGAAGATGCCCAAAATAAATCTGTGGTGAGGATTGATCAGGGCAAGGGTATAAACCACTGTGGGTATATACAATGGACAAACCCACTGGATTCTGAACCTCGAAAATGAAGCCCGAAGTGGTCGGAGCTCACAATCGTGGTGGTTGTGTTGAGGCGTAGCCAGTCTCAAGTGGCCACTTGATCAACTGCGATTTTTTGCATTTCTGCATGGGCTTCGCTCAGGGCCGGAGTTTGCCGCTTGGTATAAACCAATTATAAAGTGTTGAGCTGTTCTGAGAAGCCCAGCTGCCCCAAAAGGTAAAAAGTTTTTTGGCATTTCAACCATATATTGCAGGTGCAGTACATAGTGAGATGAGAGGACTTTCCTCCAGGACCGTGGAGCTAAATGAAGACATAAGACTAAGTACAATACAGTACAAAACAGTGCATAGAAAATAGACAATCACTTGCCTGTGTGGCTAAACTCAGTGACCCAGCAAGAAGACAAAAACAAAGCCCTGAGCTACAAAGACGCCTAAAATAAAGCTGTGGTGAGGCATTGATCAGGGTGATTGTAGAAAACCAATTCTAAGGGCGTTCCCAGACACAGTGCGGCCTCAAAAGGTCCAAGGACAAAGAGGGTTTTTTTTTTTATTATTATTGTCATTTCAACTATATATAGCACGTACAGTACAAAGTGAGATGAGAGGACTTTCCTAAAGGACCACAGACTGAGCATAAGATGCAAAAGTGCTAACGGTGCAAAATCAATAGTTGTAAAATAAAGAAGTCTGAAACTACCAGGGTTATTGTCTGTTTGACTAGTGACCAAGCAAGCCAACAAAAATTCAGACTCCAAGTCCAAGAAAAGCTATGACGACACCCAACATAAAATGACGGTGAGACATTGATCGGGGAGAGGGTATTAAACCAATTATAAGGGTGTTCCCAGACGCACAGCGGTCTCAAGAGCTGTGAAATTGAATCAGTCTGACACCACCAGGGCTCTTTGCCTGTCTGACCAAGCAAGCGGGTCCGATGTTGGTGAGGTAACCCAGAACCCAAAACAGACAACTTGGCAAAAGGATAACCACCTCAGCCGCAGTTCATCCATCAGGACTTTCGTGCAGAGCAGCTCGACAGACTTCACCATGAGCTAAAGGCACGAGGAACAATTTGGGGTTTGTAACACGGACCCTGAGAGCACAGGGAAAAGATTCGCTGGTGTGACAAGTACAGAGTGGAACCCTGAGCGCTGTCTACTGAACAGCAGGAACTGCTGATCAACGGCACAAAAAGGAAGAAATACGGTACAAGCATGTAGTCAAGTCTTTGGCTGTCCTTGAGTGGCCTAGCCAAAGCCCAGACTTAAAACCCACAGGACATCTGGGGAAAACCTGAAGATGGAAGCCGAGACACTTCCCATACAAACTGACAAAACTGGAGAGGATCTGCCAGCATGAACGGAATAAACTGCATCAACCCAGGAGGGAAGAGTTTATACAGATTTACCCACAAGGAAACTCAACGCTAGGATTCAAAGTATCGAATTTAAGGTATGTGAGAGAAAGACGATTTAGTAAACATGTTTTATCCATTTAATCCCATTAAAACAGCATCAAGGGAAGGAATAAAGTCACTGTACGGAGCTGGATTGCAATGTCAGTTTGTTAAAGCACTTATTTTTCTTTCGTCCGTTAGCGTCATCCTTCTGTGTCTTCCTAATCCCATCAACCAAAGTCAAAAAGCACCATGTTGAAAAAGTTAGGAACCCAAAAAAGTTTTGGAAAAGAAGAAAGAACTCCTAACACCAGCATCAGGGCTCATCTATAACCGCTGCTGTTGCCATGGTGCCGCCCAATGACAAAAAAACATCTGCAGCCGGGCCAGCGAGGGTGTCACGGAGAAACGCCGGTCGAGCATCGCGGGAGGTGTCGGGCTTCCACACAAGTTGGAAGGAGATGTGATCTGGTCGCACAAAAAACACGCAAGACAAACACACACAGCATGTTTGCCTGGGCATGTCATCGCTGCGGTAGGGCAGAGTGACTTTGTCCATACACACACACACACACACACACACACACACACACAACAGCCCATCGCCAGTACCAACTTTCCAAACAATATTGGAATTACCCCGCTGACCGCTACTGCTAACAAACGCAGCAACCGTGCGCGCTCGCGCACTTTCGCATGGAACCGATGACAAACCAGTGAAAATGAAAAAGGAATGTGGTGAAGGCAAACGGGGTAGGAGTTCAGATTTTCCCCTTTGTGCGCGCCTGGTTCAAGTCACTGGTTATGTAACGTTAAGAGCGGTTGCCATGGTTACGGCGGACCAGCACAGTCTCCGAGTTGTCACCGTCAATTATCTCCTCCGGGGGGGGGACTGTGGTTGTGACATCATCGCCGTCGTCATCGTGGAGCGCGTTTCAGCGGGAGACAGTTAAAACGTTAATGAAACCCGACAGCGTTCGTCTGCCTCATGATGAATAATGACCCTGGCAACGCCACACACAGATTACACATTTACTATGTTCGATCTGTGGAAAACTGATTTTAAAACGCAGATTGTTCAGGGTGATAGAAAGAGTTTCTGGAAAACACTTTTGCATAGAGTTAGGTGCTAAAATCTGAACCTGTACATGTCCTGAATTATCCGTCAGTATTAGTTTGTAGAGAAGCAAGAGATTCCATTTTGCACGTCAAGATGAAGAAATTCTGCAAACAACTATATATAAGTTCATAAATCGACTACGTCTAACTACGCTATAACAGGAAGTATATTTGTCAAAAACGTCGGTCTGGCCTTTTACATCTCCTTGAGATACACTGGTGGAAGGCTGACAACCATTGTGTTGAAGGGTCTGGCATATGTCAGTCTACGTAATATATTTAAATGAACCTTAAGCCTTCCTAAAGCACTGGGGGACTAGACGTCATAATATCATGCCTGTGCACTCGTCACTCTGGCTTTCACTGCACCAGTGTATTTTTTTTTACCAGTCAGGTTCATTTTTGTTTCTACTTCCTGTTTCACTGTCAACAATGATGACTGAAACCTTTCCTCCATGTGTTCCATCTTTACTGATCCAAAACAATCCATTCGAAAATGGTGGAGACGGAGTAGTAGCAAAAAAAAAAAAATACTCCATGACACACAGGACACAGGACTTTTTTTCCAAACCCTAACCCTTTGCATTTAGTTATGTTTGATTGTTAAGTTATGTAGTTTTTGATTGGGTCTTTTATTAATTTTATTTTTGTCACATTTCAGGAGTGGACCTGTTTACGACTGCATACATTTTTAGCATGAGTCTAGCAGTGTCCTCAGGGTCTTTCCAATATAACCTGGAAAATCATTTTAATCCAAAGGCTGAACACAATGTTCATTGCTTTAAACCACTAATGGAAAAGACTGTAGACCGAAAAAAACATGAGGACAGACTCAGTAAAGCCCAATCTAACCTTACACTCAATGATGACAACTAAAGGCTTTTGAATATAATACATTTAACAGGTTGTTTAGTACAGACTGTACAACGCCACTGTCTTCCATTTGCACTGCTCTTACTACTGCTATTACTTGTTGATTTTACTGTTATGTTATGTTAATGTCTGTGTATGTTTGTGTACAAGTTAGTGGAAACTCGAATTTCTCCCCAGGAGATGAATGAAGTATTCTATTCTATTCTATTCTATTCTATTCCTATAGCGGGGATGTATTGACGTCACTTCCGTCATGGGACACGCCCCCCGGGAGTATGAAAAACAGTGAAAAGTATCAGCAAATACAACAAGACCGGGAAAAATGTGCATTAACAAATCAAATTAAAGGCAATTGGACTCGACAATGATCCATATGAACTAGTATGCATTTGGAAAAGTGAATAAGCCTCAGTTTCAGTTAGTTTAAGGTCATTTCAGCTATGATACATGTGGCTAAATAAAAGATGCTAACGCTAAGAGCTTTACCGAGAAGTAACGTTAACGTTAGCCATACAATACCGTAGCGTCTGACCGGACGTTAAAGGGATGATGAGGGATGATCGCAAATACTTAGTTTATTGTTTTAACGTATTATTTACTGTTGGAACTGAAATAGTAACTGTCGGACGTAACTGCGCTAAAACAACAACATCGACACAGTAACTTAACGTATGACTTCATCAAAAAATACAGCATAAAGTAATATTACCTGACACTAAATGTGAACCACAACACCAGGTTTCTGTGTCTGGATTCCAGCTGTTTCTTCTAACGCAGCGATCCATTTACTTCTCGTTTCAAGCTAATGCTGCTAATCTCCATGATCAACTGTCACTTTTTTGCCACTCAGTGGCCGTTACCATGGAGACTTCCCTTACGATGACGTCACGCCCACACCGTTTATTCTATTATAAAGTTGGACAAAACAAAAGCACAACTGGACCTTAAATGCGAAATCCAATTGCTTGAGAACATGCAGCCTCACTTTGCATATAATTGCGAATTAACCTTTCAAATAAATGCATTTTGCTGCTCAGGATGTAGCAGGTAAAGAACACGGTATAGATAAAACCTTGAGCCTCCATCATTAAAACACAAGGGGAAAAAAAAAAAAGACATCCATTCAGCACAAAACACGCTCTGAGCCTTCCTGCTCCCTCCCTCGGTGTGAAAACATGGTCAACAGGCAAACACACACTCAGCCCTTCACCCCCTACACAGACAAACACAGCCCATGTCTGGTGCCCCCTTTTTATTACGGACGCTCACATGTTGAACCACTCAGACGACTATTCCTGTGCGAGTTTGTCCCTGTGTCAGTCTGTGTTTGTTGTTTGCAGCGCTCCGCTCCGTTTTTCCTGCTGGTGGTGGAAGTGATTTGGAAAGAATGCGGTGGAAAGGGAGGGAGGGAAGGAGGGGGGCCGTCGGGGCCGTTAAACCAGCAGGGTCGGGCCACGAATGAAAGCGCGGCGCTAATGAGGGCGGATGCTAATTGAACAGCCTCCCAGCGTGAGGCCACAAACAGACACACACACACATACACATTCAGCTCATTCCATGCTACGGCGTGTATACGCACGTACGATTACAAAAAAAAAAAACAGAAAAACTTTTGTATTTTTAGATTGTTTGAGTGTCGCTGTATGAGCTCAGCAGTCGAAGCTGAAATGAAGGGGGGGGAGCAGGCCTGGGCTCTGAGCAGCACATTACAGAACCACAGCTCATCCCATGTCCAAAAAAAGTGACTTCAGAGTAGCAAGAATCCTGACAAGACAGAGCTGAGCTACAGCCATTCATAAAACACTCTGAAAGGGAGCAGAGCTGAGGAAATGTTATTAATAATTTACTTCTTTCTAACGGTTTACCACAGCAGACGCTTTTATTCTGTTCACAGCGACGTGTAGGGGTGAACATTCAAAAATGAATGAACGAGAGAGGGGCAGGGACAAATATGTCTCTAAGGACTGAGTCAGTGACAGAACGAAAACAACGATGAATGACGAGGGTGATGACGAATCTGTCCCCAAAACACATCTGCTCCCAATATGATCTGATCTCACTAGTTGTAAAAATCTGGACTTGAAAAAAGAAGTTTTCGTTGCCAGAGACCTTGAAGTACACGCTTGAAGAACCAAAGCACATATACATTGACTGCGCACTCTACATCTGACAGCAATCCTGTCTCCATCTTTGCTGTGAATAACACTGCAACTTGCACCGATCAGCCATAATATTATGACCAGAACAGTTGCAACTCATCACAGAATGGACATGGGCCATCGAGTGAATATGGAGGCCAGGTCAACACCTTATGCTGTTGTTTTTTATTGCATCCTGCTGGGGGTGGCTGCTGCCATCAATTTCAAAGTGCCATTACTATGGGGTGGGGGTGTCTGGTCTGGTCTAGGTGGGTGCTACATGTCTAAGTAACATCCACATGAATGGATACCAGTTTCCCAGCAGAACCCTGAATTGACAAACAATGTTATTTACTTCTCCGTTCAGTGGTCATAATGTTATGCCTGATCGGTGCATTATATACCACATACAGTACAGTTAATTATCATCTCGTTTCCTTTCCTCCTGCCCTTCCTTTGCTGCAGAGTGTGTGTCGGAGTGAAACCGTGAAACCGCCACTTTTTACAGGATGGTCGATGTTATTCACTTCTCCTGTCAGTGGTTTTACTGTTGTGGCTGATCGGTGTGAGGTAGCAGCAGTGAGTCTCACCTGTTCCTCGGTGATGAGCCCAGTGTGTGCGCGTGCCTCCTTGTTGTTTGTGGTGGTGGTGGTGGTGGTGTTGTTGGCGTAGTGCAGAGGCAGGCTCTGACACAGCTGTCCGAGCAGCATGGCCACCTCCTTCATGCTCCGCCAGCAGCACACCAGCACCATCTGGGCCGTCACCCTGTAGCCCTCGCCACCTGGAGCCAACGCATACACCCACGGTGACACACAAACAGATGACAGGAGAAAAGTTGGACCGCTCTTTGTTTTATTAGCTATTAAATTAAAAGACGGTATTTGTTTTATTAAGTAATGTCGCGCGTTGAAGCTTTGTATTTATTGGAAGCTAAATTATGAGTCTGCTTTTATTGTTTATGCTCAATCACATCAGTGAAACATAGCCCAACACACACAGGGTGCACAGAGGAGTTTGGGGTTCATCACATTTAAAAAAAAAAAAAAAAAAAAAGGGTGAAACACTTCCCCCTATAGGGCAGTAATGGTACTGCAGCCACAAGGTTTCATCTAATTCACCTGTGTCGACGGGTGCCTGTGTGGTCTGGCTCTCTGTGTGATCATCTCCTTGGTGCGTGTCCAGCTCTCTGGCACTGTGGAAGAAGTCATTGGTGTCCCGGGGCTGAATCTCCTGCAGGATGTTCTGCAGACCAGCTGAAGTTCAACACACACACACACAAAGAAAAAATGTCATACTTCAGTATCTTTCATTTGTTTTTGGTTGATATCTGTTGCGATAAAACGTGAATTAATCTTTTGCAAATGTTTTCCTGTTGATTAAGCACAGTATATATAGAGAAAGGAGAGTACTTGAGTCAGCGTCCATGGGGATGAGCCCCTCTGGGGAGGAGCTCTGGACGACAGGAGAGACCACGTCCGACATCCTGTAGCACACGGCGATCAGCTCCGATACCAGACTTCTCCACTGCTCCGTCTGACTCAAAGTCCTGGAAAGCGCACACACACATACGAAGACGCACAAAACGCAAGTGAGTGAGTGACAAAGCTCAAGGCTGATTTTATATTTTATTTAAAATGCTCCTACAAGAACCAAAGGCCACAAATATTGTATTGCCAGGGTCTTACAGGGCTACAAAATGTTTCCAGAGCATTAAATATATACACACCGATCTGGCATAACATTATGACCACCGTCCTTATACTGTGTAGGTCTCCCTTGTGCCTCCAAAACATCATTGCTATAATATTAAATCAAATTTAGTCTATTGAAGTTACACAAATGTTAAATAGAACAGATAACTTGAACCCACTCATGAGTTTTTTACTAGAATAATTTACAGTGGTGAAATCTACAAGACCACATGAGGCAGAAATTTATAAAAATATTAAAAAGTTTTAATTGATTAATTTAAATACAGAAAAAAATGCGCTATTAGTCACAGTTTGCCATGTTTTGGTTTTACCAGGCTGTTGTTTTCAGGCGTTGTTAGCGCTACATGAGCTTGTAGTTCCCATAGAACACGTGGAAAAACTAAAATTACATTTTAACAGGATTTCAACATGTGTATGTTGGAAAATACTGTCTGTACGACTGATTTATTTCAACAAAAACTAATGAAAATTACAGTTTCTAATTACTGTTTACATTGGGGGCGGCCATCTTGGTAACTCAATTCGGGGGTAGTGATGATTCTACGACTTTCTGAGTAGAAAATTGAACTTGCAGTAGAAAATTCCCACTTGGAAATCAGAAATTCTGACTTCTGAGTATAAATGCAACGCACCAAAAGTGAATGAATGGCATGTCCAAAACTTTCCCAGCAGAACTTCACGTCACAAGGTGGTCATAATTTTATGGCTGATCAATGTACATGTCAATAGCAGTGTGTAGTTAAAAGCTCCACTTGTAGACTGTGCATCTTCTATTTATTAAACCTTTTCGTAATCTGTGTATGTTTTTATTCACATACTAGGTGAAAGTGACAATAAACACGACTTGAATCTTGAATCTAGAAGTAAACACTGGGCTCACTCCGTGTTCAGATGCTGCAGGACTGCAGTGATGCAGTGAGCTCTTCCATAGAGAGGACAGGAACCAGCCGCCTGCAGCAGAGACGACTCGGCCCTGGACACCTCTGACTGAAGACAGCGCAGCAGGAACTGAACCACTGAGGACACGAACACAACACATGTAACACACACGCATAGCAATGCACAGACACACTGCACCATGTGAGGGCTGTGTGTGTGTGTGTGTGTGTGTGTGTGGATCTCACCTGCCAGAGTGTTGAGCTCTAAGGTGAGTTTCTCAGAAGCCTGGGCCGGTGGGGACGGAGGCTGGAAGTCCAGGCCCTGTTCCTGGGCACAGTGCAGCAGAGCCTGGTGCAGGTCCGGCTGGTGGAGCAGCAGGTTGAGGAGGTGGGCGGCCGAGACGCTGTCGAACGGTTTGGTGCTGGTGCTGAGGTCCAGAGCGGCCTGGAGGACGCGGCGCATCCTCTCTGGCTCCTGAAAGACAGAAATAAATGTGTTTCACTGACACAAAGAAAAAAAAAACACAGAGCAGTTCCTAACGAATAACTCGCCATGAAATGTAGAGTACAAGTTAAAGGTCTAGTATTTTTATTATTCTCTACACTGTAGATTAATACTGAGGATGAAACAACTACAATGGATCACTAGGACATAGGTCTTCAACTTTGCCTCCTCACAAAACAAATCAACTTTAAAACATGACTTAAGAATCATCTAAGGCAGCAAACTAGACTGGGAAATCAGTATTAATATTGAAAGAGTTATTAATATGATGACTGAAGGTAGTTGACTAATGTATAGTATATATATTTATATAATTATTGTGTTATAAATATATTATGATACTATACATATATATACTGTGTGTGTGTGTTATCATAATTGTGTTATTATTATTGTTGTTATTGTTATTAGAAGTGTAGTTATGCGAGAAATGTATGAATGCATGAATGTTTGTGACTTAAATGTTATCAATTATGTTGTATTTTATGTCCTTTGTGGACTCCAGGAAGTTTAGTGGTGGCTATCCATCCAATAAACTATATATATGTATATATGTGTGTGTGTATATATACATATATATATATATATATATACATATATGTGTATATATAAATAAAAAGGAATTCCCTTTAATTTGTTGAAGAGAAAATATAATTACAGCTTTTATATATATAAATATACATGTTTTTTAAATGTGCATTCATTGCATATTTTGTGTTTTGAAGTTACACCCTGCCTCAGAAATGTGTTTTATGCTTTAGAAATAATTAAAGGAATCTTTTTCAGTCATAATTTGTCTGTAAGCTCATTCTGTTACAAAAAAAAAAATCATGAGAAAATCGTATCGTTAACGCAGTATCGGAACATCGTTATCATTATCGTTACATCCCTAAAAACCACTTGACTGAAACTATATCAAATCTTCTATAAAAATTGAAAAAAAACGTATCGACTACATGTAAAATGAAATGACAGACGTGTCTTATGACCTGAAGTCCAACGGCCGATGGAGGGAGCTGCCGTATCAACACGGAGGCCAGTTGCTTGACTTCCAGGAAATTGCTGGCGACGCAGTAGAGGACGTTCTGAGCGTGTGCAGATGTCACGACTTCGCCCAGGGCGAACACGTCGGGCCCTGAGAAAAACAAAGGGAGGAGGAAGAGGAGGAGGAGGAGGAGGAGGAGGAGGAGGAGGAGGAGGAGGAGGAGGAGGCGAAGGAACGCGGTGAGTTAAGAAGAACTGAGGCTGAGGCAGCAGGTTCAAACACATGACAAAGTATTTCAGAGTAAGTCAAGCAAAGAAGCCTAAAAGTTGCCGTGTATGTTCAACAAGACTCAAAGCTAAAGCCTACCATGTTTTCATTTTTAATCGTTTTTTTAGTGTCAGTGGGAGCATATTTCTACAGCCGATGTGATGTTTAGTGTGGTGAGTTTTTGTATCAGGGTGCTGTATTTGTACCGGTGCCGAATGTGAAGAGCTGACCCAGAAGACCGAGCAGGTGGAGGGACGTGAGACATTTAGAGAAGGAAGCTCCCGGGATCAAAACCTCCAGCAGCTTCACGCACATCCACCGCAGGAACTCCTGCATCCAAATACAAACAAATAAAATAAGCATTTTCTTCTTTTAAATGAAATGCATAGTCAGTGTGAGTGTGAGATACCTTATAGAGGAGTAGTGTGCTTTGGTCTCTGTCCTTCTGGTCCTGGTCTCTCTCCTGGATCAGTCTCTTCTGCAGCAGCTGAGTGCTGTCCTTCACTCGGCAAAGCAGCTGAGCAGTAAAATATAAATATATGAGTTAAACGTTTTACTGAATCAAATACCGTGTGTTGGTTCTGATCAGAATCTGAATACTTTATAAATCCTTCAAGTTTAAATTGTGACAGGTGCAAGAAGGTAAATACAAAGAGAACAAAATAACAGGGATCAGGCATAACATTATGACCACCTTCCTAATACTGTGTAGGTCTCCCTTGTGCCTCCTTCTGAACAGGATGTTGTTAATGGGGGGGCTTTGAGGGGAGGGTCCTCTGTGGATATTTGATCAGTTAGAGATGTAGTGAATTTGGAGGCCAGGTCAACACCTTGTGCTGTTCTTTTTAATCTTTTTTTTAGTTGTTCCTAAACCATTGTATGGCTGTTGCCATCAAGGAGTGTCATTGCTATGGGGTGGAGGTGCCTGGTCTGGTCTAGGTGGGTGCTACATGTCTAAGTAACATCCACATGCATGAATGTCAGGTCCAAAAGTTTCCCAGCAGAACTGAATTGTCACAAGATGATCAGTGTTATTTACCTGTCATAATGTTGTGGCTGATCGGTGTAAAAATATATAAAATAAAATGTAAGCTGCATAAAACCTAAATGGATGATTGCATCACCCTAGATAGAAATCTCGGGGGGTGGGGCGGCGGCTCACCTTCTTCATCAAGCTGACTGTTTGCTGCCTGATTCCCGGTGACTGGCTGTTCAGGTTGGGTGGGAGGAAGTGGCGGACGAGGTCCATTTCCTGCGCGGTCAGAACCTCGGTGCTGCGGTGGCTCTCACACACCAAGCCCAAAGCGTCCATCCTCACCTGGACGGGGGACAAAAAATTAATTCATCATTACTGAAGCAGGAATCTATGACGACAAACGTCATAGAAATGACTGAATTAAAGCAACAGAAGTTAACATCAGGCTTTAACAGGGATGTACATGATACGACAGGTGTCTGGTGTTTGTCAAGCTTGGTTTTTGTCTGGCCTGTATTTGGCCCCTGTTCAGAAGTTGCATTAACATCCGTCCTGTGGAATCTGAAGCAGAGGGGAAAGAGATCAGATCTCAGACCACATTTGAGGTGGAATGTGTGAACGCACGATCAGTACTGGGTCAAATTAAAAACTAGCTACATGACAGGTGTGATGTTGCATCAGCTGAGTTATGCCTCATTAATTCAGAACAAATAAATAAATAAATGATCACCTGCAAAGGAAAAAGCACCACGAGGGAAGAGATGGATAAATAAGAACTGTCCATGGTTCTGAAACAGCAGTACAGATCTATCTGAGACAGTAGCTGTTAAAATAAAATGTCTGTTTTTTTCTGTGTAATGTCAGATCAGTGGGACACTCTCAGTCAGATTTCCAAGATGTTAATGCAAATTTTATCTGCGGAAGTTCTATAAACCTGGACGATAAAGACACTCACTTGATCGTGTTTGTGTATGAGTGCTTGTTGGAGCAGGGAGAGGGGAACCAGTGCTCCCCACAAACCCTCCTCTGAGGACGGGATGACTCCCTGGGCCCTGGCCGCCCGCAAGCATGTCATCAGGGCCCCCAGAGCCCCCCGGCTGCCTGAAGGCGCTAAAGAGAATAGAAAGACATATATCATGTGAATATCCAGAAGGGATAAGAGAAGGTAGCTGCAGATGAACGGGATATAAATGTGTTTGCTTGCGGCTGCCTTTACCTGCGCTGCAGGCCGGTGCGTCCTGCAGGGCGTGCACCATGTGCGCCAGACTGGAGGGGCTGCAGCGCAGCAGCTTGGGCAGGAAGTAGTCCAGGATGTACGTGGTCTGGTCCAGCCTGGCGCGGCACAGCACGTGGAGCAGAGGGGTTACCCATGTCCGATGCCAGCGCTCCATCCAGTCCTCCGTCTTTGCTGCTGCTTCTGCTGCACCTGCACCTGCGCCGCTCATCAGCTGCGCCTTGTGGCTGACGAACAGCCTCTCCAGGAGGTCGCTGGCGTACGGAGCCAGGGTCTGGTCGCCCATCAAGCCCAGGAGACACGTGGGCAGCTGGGGTTGGATGTCTAGCAGGTGCCCCGCCCCGTAGAGCTCCACCAGGCAGCCCAGGGAGCCGTACTTCCCCCTCATGTGCCACTCCAGACCCAGCAGATTTCGGGTGAGGTCCGTGATGTAAGGATCCCCGGTTGGGTCGGAGTTGGTGGTTTGCTGATGGAGCAGAAGGAGGTTGCGGAACAGGGAACGGGTCTGGTGGCGGACGCCGTCTAACGGGTGCTCCCAGTGGGAGTAAATGTGCTCCAGCAGGCGCCGCTGGAGCTCGGAGCCTCCGCTGAGGGACTGCTGGAGGGAGGGGGGGCAGGGCCGCGTCTCCCCCTGGAGGCAGTCCAGAGCTGCGCCGCTCCACAGGGTCAGCACCCGAGCCACCACCATGGCCGTACTGGACTCCTTTATACTGGAGCAAGGATAGAAACAACACAACCATGATTTCAATTAACATCCTCCACAGGTGTCAAACATAGGGCCTGTGGGCCAAAACAGACCCGCCAGAGGGTCCAGACTGGACCACAGGATGAATTTGCTCTCCTATTCCTAATTTGTCCACTAGAGGGCGGTCTGTGTTAGTAAGAGTCAGAGCTGTAGTAAGTAGATGCTCGGATATTTAACTAAGTTACATATTGACAGACGTTTACAACATTTATAGACCTGTTAAGGGTGAAAATAAGGCTTTTATTTCAACATCTGTCCTATACTGTTACGCTGTAAAATCTTCTCTCCGATGTAGCAAACATGATTTGAGTTCAGCAGACTCTCTCTAATATACGGCTCTGGTAAGAGACATAACACAATATCTAGAACTAAACAGCAGGGGGCGCCAGAAATGCCCTTGATTTTCTTAAAAAAAAATGTCAGGTTGCTCATAAAATATTTTGCTAAAGGTCGTTAAATGTATACGATTTCATAATGTTCCTCTTTGTACTAAAACAAACAGAAAAGTCTGGAGTTGTCGTAATTTATTTTGCTGTTATGTTACCTCAGATCAAACTGGGCTTTTAAAGCTGTGAACTGTACTATAACACTCAGATGTTATCATATTTTATTTTATTTTATTATTGTTTGTGGTGCCGTAGTTACATGTTAGAACAGAGTCTGGGTTTTAGAGCAGCTCTACCTGACGTCCAGATCCAGGAGCATGGTCGGGACCAACAGGAGCAGTTGTTCCCACTGCGGCCCGGGGAGGGCGCCCTTCCAGCCCAACATGGCCAGAGCCCCGTGGCACAGATAGAGAGAGACGCCCGGCAGACGTCCACCGGTGCACAGACCGACGCACCTCTGCTTGAGCCACTGAGGAGCTGAATCCAAACCTTCAACGGAGCCACGCAACAAACTGCACACCTGACGCACACACAAAGACCAAAATCAACTAAGGACACGTCAAAATGAATTAAGTTCAATCTTCTTGTGTTAAAATGTGTCACATTAAAGCCAAAAACCAAGATCTTAAAACAATTTTGAAAGAAGATTTACTTTTCTTTATTTTATTTATTTATTCTCTAATATAATACATATAAATTTCAAGTGAAAATTGATTTTAAGGCTCTAAATCCTCGTTTTAGATTTGCATTAAACAAAGATAAATATTAGCTGTTGGGTTTTATTTGCCACATGCTACGTATTTCTTGTAGAACTTCAGTAAATTTGTTCAAAATATCCGCCAGATAAAAGAAAATGCACAAATTTTTTAATCGTCAACTCACCACAGAAGCAACTTCGTCTCCAGAGCCCATGACAGACCTGATCAGTAACACGACCGCCATGCCAGCTGTGCTCTGGACTGACTGGATGAACTCCTCTAGAAGCAGAGAACGACAATTAAAAGTGTTAAAATAGTATTTTTTAGTTTGGATCTGACTGCAAATGTGTCTTATCCAAACTTTTAAATGTAGAAAAGTAATAATATAAACTATAAATCTGCACAACAACCATCAACTGAAATGTAATCGTGCAAATACTGATAATTAATGACACCGATTATATATTATATATTATTTTATTTATTTACCTAAGGACGGTTTGCAAAGACCTGGTGGTTCTCTTCACATACCAGCGTCTCTTTTACCTTTTCGGTGAAGTTTCTTACCGTCTGTGAGGATGCGCACGTAGCAGCCCAGGAGACTTCCCAGCGTGTCCTCCAGCCTCTGGGGATCTTTCTGAGCCTGCAGGGCTACAACCAGTGAGTCCTGGTTTCTCTGGATCACCAGCATGGACGTCTTCACAGCAGCCAGACAGGACTGCATCAGCTGGGCCTGGGCGATGTGACGGCCCGCGAGGCCACTTGGAGAACAGCAGGGGGCGACAGAGACAAACACATCAACGAGAGGCCACATGTTGAGAAGTTTTCCTCAGAAAGTAGCAAAAGCAGCATTAACAAACCCAGAGTCACTATGTTATGAAACAACTCAGAAAACACAGGGAGCTTAAAGAAATTTATGGAGAAAAAAAAACAAGATTCAGGACTAAAGTTATGAAACGTTGTGTTTCTGTGAAGGAAATCGGTTTATGGGACAATGTGAACAAAGAAACCAAATCAAAATTGACATTTAAAAGAACAATTAAAGCCAGAATGTTAAGGAAATATAACAAAACATGTTAGTTTGATTGTCCTGCCCATTGTGTCGTCATGAAAGATCTACAAACTTTTTAGTTTTGTTTGTATGATGGAATTGTATCTTGGCAAATGTGACAGTCAGTGTTGGCCTACACCTATTTTATTTTATTATTATAATTTTTTGCTCCTTATTGTGTTGATTCTTGGGGTAAAGGGGCAGATTATATAAGATTATTCTTCTCTCTGCTCCCTTTCATTCAGATTTGGGAACGTTTGTGTTTATATTGAACTGTTTTGATTCAAGCAATGAATGAAATAAAACTAAAACTAATAACTAAACTACTACATCTCAGTTCTTTCATCTATAAACCAAAAAAAACAGGTAAAAAACAGCCACTGCACAAACACTGGGAATCCAGAATACGCCTCCATACCTGTTCTGGTGCAGGTACTCACTCAACACCTTGTGATGGAACTGCAACACTGCACGAAGGACAAACATTATGATGAAGTCGACACAGAAAATAACCTTCATCGTAACTTAAATGTGAATAAACGGAGGTGAAAACTAACCTTCATGCAGCAGCTTGTTAATGCACCTCCCACCTGGAGACGCAGAGTTTAGCAAATATGGTTATTTATAGCGAATTAAAAAAAAGAAAAAGACAGGAAGCAGCATTTGAGACGACCACTGACCGAGAGGGAAGCCATCCAGACAGGCAGAGATGGTGTTTATGACGTGTGGGTGCTGGTCTGAAGAGGGGGCGGACATACAGTCGGAAAGGCAGGAGGACAAGCTGTTCACCGTCCGCTCATGAAGCCACGCTGGAACTGAACCTATGGCGCTGAGGAGGAAGACACGGAGGCATGTTATTAATCTGAGAACATGGAAACTAACTTATAGACACTGTTCTGTCATGAACTATCAAGCCTGTATTTAAAGAGTGAATCAAGTGTGTGTGCACATACAAGTCACTTTGCTCAAAGTACAAGAAAAAGCCCTTAAATAAGCATGAAAATGAAAGCGCAAGAAAACAGAAAAACTATAGACTTTCAGGATGAAATAATAATAGAAACAGGTACTTGAATGCCACATTTATATTCATTTTATATCCAATACACAACGGAAAAAGTCAGAGAAAGTTCATAACAATGCTGGAAATGGACAGTGATCAGTAGTTTTGTCCGTGGAGAATATATTGGTGGGTTATATCGTGCAGGAAGACATTTTTAAGAACAACAGGATCCACGTTTCCATTTGTTACATCTGCAAACTACTGTATATTTCAGAACGATGAACTGGATGTGAGTACCTGGCGATAGCTCGCCGTAGGGGGTTCTTGGCGGGCAGCGTGGTGTAGACCAGAGCCAACGTGTGCAGACAAGCGTCGAGAAGGACCGAGTCCGTCTGCTCTGCGCTCAGCGCCTCCAGCTGGGATCCTGCCTGAAGCGGAACGAAACACATGCACATGGTCACGCATTAAAACGACGAGGCTCAGCTTCTTCCACTGACCAGCAGGTGTATGTTTCACCTTCTTAACCAGCTGGATCTGCTGCACCGGCTCCGTCTGCTCCAAACAGGACTGCAAGGTTTGGGCCACCTGGCTGACTTCATCTTCACACCCATCGACAGACAGCGACGCTGGAAAGATAAAAAAAATAATAATAATAATTATATATAGAGGAGGGTACACACATACCGTGTGCTGACCTTTCAGGGTTCTTACCGAGCAGCTTGTTCAGTTCCTCCTCACCCAAAGCTACAGCCTCAACTCTGGCTGTTTTCTTCTTCACCACCATGACTCTGCTCTGGGTGAACAGCCGACTGTTAAATTATTGCAATCACTGGACAGTAAAAGCATTAAAATTTACAATTTGGCAGTTTGGTGACAGGTTTAAACTTATAAGAGATACACTTTACAAAACTCAACACTAAAGTGTCTTCACAATAATTTGAATAAAACAAAACACTTGTACTTTATATAATAATATTTTTTTTATGCATGCCATCCCAAGCTCTCCCTCTCCTCCTCTATTTATGTTCATCTATGTCTCTCTCCCCTGTCTTTAAGTCCTGATGCTTTTAGCAATTAGCTAACTATTGCTCTCTAGAAGGCACCGACTCTACGTCCGCAACAAAAGGTAAGAGAGAAACAGTAAACACTTAAACAACACAACCACAAAACGCTCAACAAGACTGGCCCTTAAAAGGCTGTTTTATATGAATGTGAAAAGTTAAAAATGAGAAAGATTCACCTCAATTCTGCATGTGGTTTAGTCACTCACTGAGTACTGCCTCAGCTGGTGACTGCTGTCAAGCTAACGGATGAAAAACAAACCGGAAACTAAGGTTTATCAGAATAAAATATAGTTTTAAATCATGCCCCGTATCAAAATTAGATACATCTTTTGTTTTACCGTTGTCACTATTTATGATCTAAATATAAACTAAATACTTAATAAAGATAATAATAAACCATTTCTAAAAAGATTTTACGGATTTAGTTGAACACTCGGATGCTTTTAATATGAAGTCAAATATTTATTTCCGGTATTGTTCTCGCTCACTTGACGCACCTGACGTCCATGCCGCACGCCTGGTACGTCACTTCCGGGTATGTGCTGCATCCCGCCCTCAGAAAACGTGTCTGGCCGCAAAGTGGCGCTCCGGGTTTTAATTGGCTGATGAGACGCGTCAATCAAACACAGATTTCGTATTTCTTGTACGAAGGGAAACGCCCATGAGGTACGTGATTGGATGTAATGAATTTAGCCACGCCCCTTTAAAAAACATCCCGTCTCCAACTTTTTTTTTTTTTGCCTGAGAGCTGAAATGAAAACCTCCGGGAAAGAGAGTAATTCATTTTTTAGTCATGAAGTAGGTTTTCCTCCACGAGAATAACACGAAACATGGCGTGAAGTCCCTCTCGGGGAGTCTCTACATGAATATACAGCAAGGGTAAGTCGAGAAACTCAAATGGAAATAGCAGCTTTTAATTAAATAGTGACTCGTCTGTCTCAATGTCAGTTTTGGGAAACCATCTCTTTATTTAAACTTAAAACTAGGACAACTTGTCTTTTATATTAATTCGTCTGATATGTTAGGCCACTGGTGGGAAAGTTAAATATCTGTCTGTTTCTCTTCTGGCCGCTATTTACTATAATAATAATATGTGTGAAATTGATAATTTACACTACTTAAAGTGTCAATAAGATACTATTGGTAATGTTTTCATTACCAGAGAAAGGTGTGCGAGCTAGTACAGTAAGTTCACTTTGTATTCAGAGCTTTAGCCCTGTAATTAATTATTATACAAATATGTGTATTTTAACATGTAATATTACGTATGTATAACATTTATTTATTTTAAAAAACATAAAACAAACTAAAAGTTTAAGTTATGACCTAATATTACAAAGGAAAACTAGTTCCTTGATGTTTTAGTGTATAAATTAGCTGTCACAGACAATATTACAGTGAGATATGTCACTATGGAGCCTTTCTTTTGACAAGAAATCTTTTTTTTTAACTGCTTGTTAGTGTAAAAATAAAGATAAATCAGTGTGTTTAATCTCAATCTGTGAGCCTCATCACTTTTAATCTTCAAACTATAAAGAATTAAAATAAGATAAGATAATAACATACAATCTAAAGTGTAAACTTAAACGGGGAGTCGCTCGTGACTTTACAAGATTTTAAAGCAGCTGGATTAGTTATGGGTTTTAATTGCTCACTAGATGGAAATGCGGGGGAATTATTCATCCCATCTCTGTACGCTGACTGTGACGCTGCTGGACAGGAAGTCAGAGAGACAAAGAGAAGGAGACAAAGGGAAACACGCAGAGTCAAGGGGTTCAGAGGTTAAATCACCTTCAGTGTTTTCCACCGACCACTTCATGAAACATTTCTCACAAGATTAAAAGCCAAAAAGGTAATTAAAGAAAACATCAGCTGAAGGTTATTTCTGCAGGAGAACAGTAATATAATCCAAGATGACCACATCGCTCCAAAAGCAAATCAAAGGAAACTATAGGAGCTAATACCTCATGTGTGACACCATTAACTCATAAAAAAAATCTAATTTCTTCTCTCTAATGGAAAGTAGTTGTGTTTCCTTTTTCTGCGCGCGGTTCGACCTATTAAAGCCGTTCCCCTCGGTCCCGTTAAGTTGTTTTGTTTTGTGGGGTGCGCGAGCTCTTTTATTTCTTGCCTTTCGTCAGTGTTTACCACAGCAAACAGGCAGCAACAGAAATAAGCCCGGGGAAACCAGTTTACGGCCCTCCTCCACACATGTTCGGAGTCTCTTTGTGAGGAGGCCAGCCTGGTAATGAGAGGTTATTACCAGGAAGAGAGAGAAACCCAGGCTCTCTATCGTCCACCGCTTCCCCATCAGAGAGAGAGAGATCCTCATCTGTCTTTCTCATCTCATCCCTCCTTCCTCTACTCTTTCACTCTGCCTGTTTACCGCCTGTTTTCCAAAGTTAGCCCTGGAAAATGTGATGCAGGCCCGTCCCAGGGAGGGAGCTGAGGTGTTTTGGAGCAGCAGAGGTGTTTTTTTTTTGTTTTTTTACAACTAAACTAAACGATACGCCTACTGTCCACTCTGGTCCAGTTGGGCTCGACCCTGGAATATTTGAGGTGTCGGCTGGTGGCAAAACACCAGCATACACCGATCCGCCACAACATTATGACCACAAGAAGAAGAAGTGAGTAACATTTAAATCATCTTGTGACAGTTCAGTGTTCTGCTGGGAAACTTTTGGACCTGGTATTAATTCGTGTGGATGTTAATTAGACATGTAGCCCCCACCTAGACCAGACCAGATACCCCCCCACCCCTTAGCAATCTGGCTGCCCTCTGGCTTCAGGTATGCCGCTTGTAGTCAGACACCATTTATTTATCCCAAAAAAAAAAATAAAGACGAGGGAAGGATCCGATGAGAAAATCGTTTCTCACGAACTTGTTTATTTGTTGAGCAAAATGAAGATACTGTTGCAACAGCCCCAATTGACTAAGTAGGAAAAAAAAGATAAGAAAACTTAAAATCTGAGCCAAACAAACCGAGCTTTGAACCACCGGACAAGATAAGGGTGCGTGAGGAGAGAAAAGATAATCAAAGATAGTAAACAAAGAATAAACCTGGGGCAAAAAAAGGCCCAATTTTTCCAAAACAGAAAATAAGTTTGACTCCAACCATCCCAAACTGATCAAGTATTTATGGGATGATCCACAAACAGCACTGCACAGCAGCACAAGGGAGATCTACACAATATTAGGAAGGTGGTCATAATGTTGCGCCTGATCGGTGTATGAGCAGTAGCATGAAGTTAGAAGTTTAGTACCTTCAAGGAACCTCACTGTAGACGTGGAAATTAAAGGAGAAAATATAAATTCTTTGTCCTACAGGAAGTAAACAGTATATTACATTGTTCATAGTGCACATACTACTGTGTGTGTGTCTTCCAGAGGGTCGAGCGTCATGGCGGAGGGCGAGGAGGCGATGAGCCAGGAGGACTGGAAGGAGAAGTGCATCGTCCTGGAGGCGCTGCTCATGAAGTTCAGGGTTCAGATCGTCAAGATCCGAGAGCTCACGGCGGATAAGGTTGGTTCGATTATGTTCATGTAGGAGAGAGGTCTGTTCATCAGTGTGATGTTTACTGCCCAACATACTCAACTAATTTAAAGAACTCTACCACTGGCTTTATATAAAGATGGAAAAACCCTCGTTGATGTGAACCGCAGGATTTATGGAGAGGGGATTTTTAGTCGCTGCTTGTTGCTCCTCCTTTCTCTTGGCGAATCCAAAAATGTTCAAAGAGGTGAGTGGATGTGAGGCAGGCGGGCGGACGGCTGAGATTTAACCCACCTGTTAGAGTCAAAGTCGCCTTTAATGAAGCCTTGATACGGGGTTAACGGCTGGGTTCGACCTCATGTACAGTAGTAGTCGCAAGTGAGATGTTGGCTATTAGAGGAGCGGAAGCTTTTGCCACTTTTTATCTGCAGTGGTCACTGTAATCTTTAAAAATTCTTTAATTCCAGCTACAAGTTTAATAGCATTTTCATTCCACTGGCTGGTACAAAACAGATCTGAATGAGGCTTTGTGTGCGGAAGGTTAACACTTAGGCCTATTACTGCCGCGTATGGAAGCAAATCAAGTTATGTTTTAGGTCGGCAGACAAATGAAGGAGCGGCACGGACGTAAACTTTAGCCTCATTTGTTTGGGAGATGATCCATGGACAGAGTTGGCCGCCGAACCGAGGCCGGCCCTCGTAAGTACAGGAAGACGTCCCCCGGTCACACAGGGAGCCGTGGTGCGTCTGGTGGGTATGGAGCGGTGCCGTCCCTCCCAGCTGGCCAGCGCTGGACCGGCCCAAACTGCTCAGTGGCCTAGATCTAAAGCTTCTCTCCAGGGATGCTGATTAGAGCTCTAGTGTAAACAGCAGCCTGACCACAGGGCTCCGCCACGCACTGCATGATGGGATTGACCCAGCTCCAGTCAATTACAGAGTCAAAGTAAGCTCGGCTGGACGGCAAAACAAACTCCCGGAGAGACTTGGAAGAAAGATTGGCTTTTTTTTTTTTTTTGTTTTTCCTTTGCTGCCCACGTAGGACATGTGAAAGTCATTGGTCTTGTCCATCAGACTTGACAGGTTCAAAGCATTTTTTCCACTTGTAAAACGCACTACAAATAGCACAGAATGTATTTATCTCATCTAGTTTGGTCGTAGTTCAGCAGTTTTGAAGCAGCTGTCCTGACTGTTGCTAGGCAACACTAAGTTTTTTATATATATACACACACACACACACTACTGGTCAAAAGTTTGAAAAACTTTTTTTTGTTGAAATTTATGTAGTTTAATGTCTCATTTTACTCTGAAATGAAAGCATGTGAACACACTTGTGACATTCTTTCTTTCTAAAATGGAAATCAAATATTTTTTTCCCAGAAATATGTGTCTCTTGTTTGTAGGGAGCTTTGCTTTCTGTCTTCTGTCCAGTTCATCAAAAAACCAAAGTCTAGAGACTCCATGTTTTCAAGCTTTCCATCTTGTTTTATATCCTGAGGTAGTTCTGGAATAGCTTGGACTAAAGGTTTGGGTCATTATCTTGCTGTAGGATGAAGCCCTACTGATGCTGATGCTACAGCTTTTGACCGTTTGCGTATGTATATTAAACAAAATCCACTTTCATGTCAAAATGAAGCAGCAAACCCAAACTTTATAAGATTTAAATGAACTCTCATGGAGCTGTTTGCTTCTGACTCATGGGGTCAAATAACATCTTGTTACGACCCAACAGTTTTAAATGAAATTCAGGAATCACAGACGCGCATCGGATCATCCTGGTAGTATTTGAGACATGCGGAGCCGCGGTAGTTTCAAATATTTTAGAGTCTTTTAATCCTGCTTTAAGGCGTTTCCTGTAATATTCGATCAGTGTGTTTGCCCCGAGTCTGATGAAGTATCGCAGTAATCCTTTCGTCTCCACCGCACAGGGAAGATTACTGATTTAATTTCCCTCGAGTCAGTCAGAGGTCAGTCCGTCTCTCAATGGAGGCAAAAAAATAGAGCTACTACACCGATCAGCCACAACATTAAAACCACTTGCAAGAGGAAGTAAATAACAGTCACCATCTTGTTTCAATTCAGTGTTCAGCCTGGAAACTTTTGGACCTGGTTTTCATTCATGTTTATGTTACTTAGACATGTAGCCCCCCACGTAGACCAGACCAGACCAGACACCCCCCACGCCACAGCAATGACACTCCCCAGCAGGATGCTTTAGGATCAAATTAAAAAAAAACATGCACAAGGTGTTGACCTGGCCTTCAAATTCACTAGATCCTAAACTAATTAAGTAGTGATAAACATCCTGTTTCCAGACACCGCAGGATTCCCACAGAAGACTCATGTCCATTACCCGATGAGTCACAACCAACACAGTATTAAGAAGGTGGTCATAATGTTGTGGCTGACCGCTGTATCTTCCTTTTGTACCAACTCAAAGCTCAGTCTTGAAACAGCATCACGGTACACGGACTCCACTCGGCCCGGCCCGGCCCGGCCTGGCGCCGCGCCCCGCGTTAGCATGTAGCTCCTTCGCTCATGCGCGTTTGTCGTAGCCGTTAGCATATTTTCCCTGACCACGTGACGCGGTGAGCTCATCCTGCTGAAATGCAGACCCCTGCTGATGCTGCTCCCACCGGCTTCAGCCAGACACTGTTGTTTTAGCCGCGTGGGTGCGGACGAACGTCACTGTGCGAAATCCCCCTAATATCTGTGGAGCTGGACTCAAACCATGAGGAGGTCATTTTTTAGTGGCGGGTCACTTTACCGTTAGCTTAAAAGAAGCCGCATCAAATTAATAATGATAATGAAACGGCATTGATGACCCTGAGTGTTTCATTTTTACACAGCATCTATTTTATCAGGTTTCCATTTAAAGAAACGGCTTTTTAGCCTAATTGGTGACATCAACTCTCGATATTCTATACTTTACTGATGTGTCAGCGCTAATTAAATTCAATCTGCGTGGACTTATGAAGTCCCAGAAATCCTAGAAAGCTTGTTTGAGGGAACGGAGGGGGGATGAGAGGAAGAAAAAAGCCTTGTGTTAAGGAGTGAATTGCCCAGGGGAGGAAATACCCAGTTTAGTAAATAGAACGTGTGCGTTTTATACAGGAAGTGAGTCTGCAAAGCTGAAGCAGTCACTTATATTATGTGTGTGTGCATGCAGAGCAGTACATTTCTATCTGGCGTTCACACAGAAATGAAAACTCACCTTGTGTGTGTGTGTGTGTGTGTGTGTGTGTGTGTGTGTGTGTGTGTGTGTGTGTTGGCGTCGGCCTGCAGGGCCTCCGGCTGTAACAGAGGGCTACAGAAACTCACCGTGGAGACCAAAAAGACCATGTGTGTTATATTTTAGAGGATTCTGTCTCAGCTTTCAACCTACTGACGGTTTTCTGTTTTAGCTTTCTAAATATAGTGACGTTCAAATGAATAATTAAAAGATGACTAAGCTTTTCTTGCTGCCAAGGCTTAAAGATCGTCTGGATTGTTTCCCACACAGAAATGAAATAAAGTTAAAAGAAACAAAGTTAAAGAGTAAAAGGTAGATTAAATATCATGGAAAGGTCTGGTGTTGATCTGTATTAAACACAGTCGTCTTTGAGTATTTTCGAGCTTCGGTACCGTCACCTCCAATCCCACTGATGGCTGCTAACACATTTTATTTTATTTTATTTTTTGCAGCTATAATTTCCTGAATTAGCCGGACGTTGTAGTTGTTAGAAAACACTCAAATAAAAGAAAGCATATTGTACATTTCTTTTATAGGGGCTATTTTTAGGTGTAGATTAATACAGATTTGCTTAGATTAGCGCTGTTAATAAGTTCATAACGCATATTCCTCAATATTCCTGCAAGTACTGAAGGTGCAACTTGGGCCTTTATAAAACTATTTTTTTGAAATTCAGTTCCCCAAAGAACCTTATAGAGGATATGCATTGACGTCACTGACACCTCGAGTGGCAAACACACAGTGAAACGTATCAGCAAATACAGTGAGACCAGGAAAAATGTGGATTATCAGATCATGTTAAGGACAATTGGACTCAACAATGATCCATGCGAACTAGTATAGATTTGGAAAAGTGGATTAGGCTCAGTTTCAGTTAGTTTTAAGTCATTTCAGTTATGATAAATGTAGCCAAATGCTAACACTAAGAGCTTTACTGAGAAGTAACATAAGATACATATACTAACATAACATAACATACAATACTAAACGTCTCAATCTGTCCATAAACCCTTTTAGTGTTGTTACTGACGAAGCAAGACACGGTTTCTCAGTTATTTTCCTTCCTTTTCGTTCTTTTAATTGATTTTTAAGCAAAATACTGCCAGCTACACAGGATGGTATGAATAAATAAATAATTTAAATTCCAGAGTATTACACTTTTCTCTCATTCATTCCTGAGGTGAGACATTAATTCCTTCAACCAGTGGGAATGTGTGGGAAGGAGTGGATGATTTTTTTAAATTATCTTTATTATTAATTAATTATTAATTGAGAGTCTCTGGACTCTGGACTTATCTGGACTATAATCTGATCTTATTAAACACATTAGACCAACATCCACTTGCAACTTCCACCTCCAGCTACCCGGTCACCGCCACGATATTCAAACGTTTTCCTGCTTTTCTTCATGCACGTCCATCCCCGTGTGCTTGTGTTTAGGTTGTTTTGTGCGTCCAGCGTCGTCCCTGTCTGCGAGTCCGACATATTTCACTGTTATCAGCCGTTCTGGGTGAACCTCTCCGGGATTAAACCCTTATAAGTGTAGGTGAGCTGCCTACAGAGAGAGGCTTTGTGAGCTGGCTGTCTGGATGGAGCGATGGGGGAGGGAGGGAGGGATGGAGGGAGGGAGGGATGGAGTTCAGGGGGAGGTTGGCCACAGAGCGTCGGTTGTGGAATGCCAGGAATGGGAGTTGAACTGGATTTTGGATGTGAACAGGGGATTGACTGCGGAGGTGATAGAGCAGAGCGGTGTGGAGGCCGGAGTAGACTGGTGGAGGTCAGTGACGCCAAGTGTGTGCGCGTTTGTGTGTGTGTGTGTGTGTGTGTGCATGCAGCAGGTAATGAGGCGTAGCTCTTAAAAAACGCCCATCAGCCTCAGCGACTCACACAGGATATGACATGCGCACATTCTACCTATTTATAACGAGCAGGAACGAGGAAAACACACACACCCCGAGAGGGATCGCCAGACACGAGTTTATATGTTGTTGTGTCCGCTGCGTGCATATAGGATGTGTGTGTGTGTGTGTGTGTGTGTGTGTGTCGTCTCCAGCTGCAGCCTACAGTATAGCACATGCCCTGTAATTAACGTGCTGCTTCGTGCCAGATGCTATATCTGTGATTGAGAGAGGCGCGTGCGGTTCGTCTGTGGTCCGGAGACGATCTATATCCAGAGCGGGGAGAGTGTGTGAGAGATATTTTGGCCTCGTTTCGCGTCTGCTTGTCATCACAAACACACATTTAGGTCCGAATGAAGCCGTTTTAGGTGTGTTTCTAAATCTCAGTGAGACTTATGTCTGATATTGTTGAATTTATCAGTTAAAAGACGACAAGTGCAGTGGCTGCGTGCACCGAGGCCTTGGTCTGCGCCGTGCAGTGGAAACACTGAGGCTGTCTGGCTGTCAGGGTGTGGCTGCCTCTGGACTGAGCCGGGGCCTACGTCTCCCGGTCTCTGGACGTAACAGGAACAGGGGGAAAACTGGAGCTCGGCCACGCTGTTCTCCCAACGGCTGAATCCACAAAGAGCCTGGATGCAGTTGACGCTGACAGCAGCTGCTTTGACCCGGCCGCTCAGTGTAAGAAGAAGAAGAAGAAGGTGGCAGCGTTGCGACACATGGCCGATGATTTATTCGCATTGTTCTAAGCCAAACGTTTAGTAAAACAAACATGCCACGAGGAATTTAGATGGATTTTCTCAAATGGCCTTTGAAGGTATTAAATGGAGTTGTGGAGTGTACTCTGTGAGGCTACAGGCCTTAGTGGGACGTGTGTCGCCCCCGTTCTCTCACCCCATCACAAAATAAAGGCCTGAAAACCTTTTCTTGGATTCACCTTGAGACTGGTTATGAGTCAGGTCCTTTAGAACTGAAGAAGCCACTCGGATGAAACGTCTCCCTCCTCGTTTATTTGGACGTCCTCCTTTGTTTTCTCGGGGCGTCGAGCCGTGTCTCTTTTTAAATCGGGCCGACACGCCGCTCAAACGTCTCCTCTGATCTGGTCTAATTTCTGTGTGTATATGTGGACATGTAGCAGAATACCCTAACCGCGGCGGTTTTTCTGCACAGACTATTTCCATCAACATTCCTGCGTATTTTTCCTCCACAACGCCTCTGAGGTCTGAGAGAGTTTCTCCAGGAGACACCGACTCCTCTGCTGCTTCCGCCTCCTTGAGCCGAGGTATTTCAGAGGAATGCAGCTCGTAGTCATCTCCCTGCCTCTCCTCCAATCCCACAGCCTTTTTTTTTTTTTTTTTTTTTAGTTTCTTTATCCTTGCACATGTGCTCATGCAGTGTGCGCGCCAAATGTCTGTGTGCGTGTGAAAGCCGCGTGACCTTTTCGGCGCTGCTGCAGCTCTAACACACTCCTGCCAGCTTCCACACTGCTCCGCTCTGATCTGAGCGCACAAAGAGCTGCTTGTTGCTTTATAGATGTGGCACCTAATCATCGTTACGTAACCGCTTAAACGTGCTATATGCTGCGTTTCTGCAGCCATGAAACCGTCCCATCAATCCTGAGCTGTTGGTCTGGGTGTCGTAAATTAAACGAATCCGTTGCCAGCGAGAACTGGAAGCCTCTTCTCGTCAAAGGACCCTGCAGTAGTATTATAGTAAATCTTGTTATTTTATCAACTTTAGCCCTCTGATCTTGAATAGATTTAGTAGCGTGTCTCGAATTTATCCTTGCAGAGTAAAACGGGAGGCACAAAGGGGGAGAACTTTATTTGAGGTCAAACTTCAGTAGCAGTTTCACATTAAAGCGCAATCGTTACAGTTAAATTGCGGAAAGCACGTGCAGTCTAAGCTACGGAAGATAAAGAATGTCCGTGGATCGTGGTACAAATTAAAGCAATTAGACGTGAGTCTTTGTGATTGTGATTGTAAGCATTCCTCTGACTAATAAAAGCCAGGAGCAGCTGTATAGCATCTGCTCTCTCCTGGTGCAGCGGCGTTATCTCGAGAGCTCTCATTACGTCTCCAACGCGCCGCGGGACTTTCTTTGTCTTTATTTGGTGCTGTTGGCCCCAGAACGTCAGGTTGATATTTCATCCATGCATCTGGTTAAAGACGCCGGAGGGAAATTTCAAAGGTCAGATAAACTGATGATATTATAGCATTTATTTTTTTTATCGTTCCTAGATTCAGCAGCTGGAGACGCAGGTGATAGATGCGGAGAAACGAGCTTTCACCGCTCACCAGCAAGTAAGGACCCGGCACAAAAAAGGTGTTTATCCGTATTTTACACTCGTACAAGTGTGTTTATGCGCGGACTTGTGTTGTGTGTGTCGTCTGCAGGTGCAGTGGATGGAGGAGAAGCTCAAGGCGGCAGACGGCGAGTCAGGAGACTCGGAGGTGCGTCTGTTTCAGCAGTGCCAGGAGCTGCAGGCCTTAGTGCAGGAGAAGGAGGACGTCATCGCTCAGCTGGAGCAGCAGCTGGAGGAGCAGGTAAATAAAACACATGCACGCTCGAAAGTAGAAAGAAAAAATGTATGTCATGGTATTTTTTCATGCATAATCACACGTTTACAACATTTTCTACTAATTGAAAGAGGAATTAATGCAGCAGATTGGCTAAGGATGGAATATTTTACTGTGATGATGAGTAAATATTGTAGAATGAGTCCACACTAGTAGTAAAACCGGTTTGGCCCCGTGTTAGAACTGACTGATGATGTGGAAATCCAGGGACATTTACAGCTAAAGGAGATTAAAAAAAAAAATTAAATGTTATCAAGATGAAATGAAGAAACGGGGACAAAAAAATGATTTCATTTATTTTGACATTTATTCATTTATTCATATACAAAAATCTACGTACCAGTGCAATACATCTTTACATGGTTACACTTTTACCACTGCTGCAATATAAAACTATATATGTTTTATAGTTTTTGTATATTTTCAACATTTTTTTAATATTAATGCTTTAACTTTAGTTGTAAATCTTTGTAAATAATACCTTCTTTGCACTATTTTGTACATAATTGTGGTTTCCAATCCCGTTATCCCACTTTATAATGACAATAAAGGGCATTCTATTCTATTCTATTCTATTCTATTCTATTCTATTCTATTCTATATTTAAACTGCTACGTCTGTAATGTCAATAGCAGCGCGACTGGCTACCGTAATAGTTGTAGTCTGTGTGCAACATTTTTTTTCCAGTCCATAAAAAGATGAAATTGGGGACATTTCGGGGACAGCTATAGTCGGGGGGACAGGTCATCCAAAATGGGGATTGACCCCAGAAACTGGGGACGTCTTGTCACCCAAAAAAACCCCCCAAACAGCAACTTTTTATACCAGCAGTTACATTTGATTTAACAGCTTTGCACCCGGATCACTGACAGAACGTCATGTACGTGGAGCTTGAAGCGTGAATAAACAATATCAGGAGGAATGCGGGAAGAACTCCTTGTCCACGATGGACGCATGAAAATTCATTGTAAAAGAAAATAAACAGACACAGGAAGAGCAAACGCAGCGTATGAGGCTGGTGACGTCAGTGTGTTTGAACTTGTTTTGGGGGGGTTTTCCCGTCCTGTTCTCCCCAATGACGTTTTCTGACTTCTTTCTCTATCTGCGCGTTTTGTTCCAGTACAGCTGATTGTTTGTGAAAAAAAAATTTGTGTCATCTCCAACAGAAACAGGTCCGACTTCAAGATGCCAAAACAGTGGAGGAGAAAGCCGCCAAGATCAAAGAGTGGGTGATGCAGAAGCTGTCAGAGGTAAATGTGTTCTGCAACTACTAGTATGTAATAAAAAAAAAAGAGGCAAAGTCGCCAAAGCTGATTCATTTTTATTTGTGTGTGTGTGTGTGTGTGAAAACCTGTTTATGTTTCAGTTTGAAGTGGAGAACGCAGCATTGAGAGAAACCAACAAAAAACAGGAGGCTCAGATTTTGGAGCTACAGAAAGAAGTTCAAGGTGAGAGTGAGGGATTACATCGAGGAAAACCTTCAAGTTAAAGCACATGCTAGTAACTCATTTTAATTTTTTAGCTCCACATATACCAATCAGCTATGACTGTTTTGCGCCTCCAAAACAGTTGCAACTCATCAGATAATGGACCGTGGGCCAACAGGATGTTATTAGAGGGGGTCTTTGGATCCTATGGGTTGAGAGGAGGGTCCTCTGTGGATCATCCCACACATACTTGATCAGTTTGGGATCTGGTGCTGTTCTTCATGTCTTTTTGAGTTGTTCCTAAGCCGCCATCCTCCTGGGGATGGCTGCTGCCTTCAAGGAGTGTCTGTAGTGTCTATTGCTATGGGGTGGGGGGGTGTCTGGTCTGGTGTAGGTGGGTGCTATATGTCTAAGTAACATCCACATGAATGAATGTCAGGTCCAAAAGTTTCCCAGCAGAACGCTGGATTGTCACAAGATGGTCAGTGTTATTCCCTTCTCCTGTCAGTGGTCATAATGTTGTGGCTAATCGATGTATAGTGCATGCACAACCCTTTTTAAATGTGTGTGTGTGTGTGTGTGTGTGTGTGTGTGTGTGTGTGTGTGTGTGTGTGTTGGCAGCCTTCGAGCAGAAGTGTGGTGCTGGCCGAGGCGTCCTGAGCAGACCTGGTGAGGCTCAGCGTCTCAGCAGCCTGACATTTGGCTGTTTCCAGGTGAGGGGTAAAAGCCCCCAGGTCCTAACTGGACCGGCACCGTCCCAGAGGACCCTCAACGCATCGGGAGAGAGCGAGGGCAGGGCCAAAACTGGTAAGTCCCGACATAGTCGGAGCTATGGGTAATGGAAACAGCTTCTGTGAATCGTCTGGGCTCCGGGACAAGAGCTGGACACGTAACCGTGAAGTTTTTGGATGCTGACGTTTTTTTTTTTTTAAAGAAACTAAAATTAAATGCAGTTGTAGAAATACATTTTCGGAAAAGTAAGTTTTTCAACTCGCTTTTGTGGGTAAAGTCAACTTGTAAAAGTAAATAGACTTTACTTATAGAATTAAAGTTGTACCAACAAAGACTCTTAGTTTAGTTTATTTCAAACATGTAAGAAAAGCGAATAAAATAATCATACAGGAATAGACACAATGAACATAAATAACAGTAAATGAATAAATAAATACAAATAAATAAAGCATAAACTGAATAAACCATCCTCTACATGTTTGAAAAGGAGTGGGAGGAAGTATAGACTTATTTTATCCCACCCCTTCTTAATAGATCAATAATATACAGCATGTATGTTGTAGTAGGATCAGTCTGTCAGTTGAAAGTCGTGGGCCTAACTTAACGAAACATCGGTGAAGGGAGGTGCCCTCTTGAAAACCCCAATGATGTGCCGCATACTACCTGCTGCTGTTGGCTAAGCTAGTTAGCTGGCGTTTTCTTGTGTGTTACTTCTGATTTGACAGAGGGGAGAGATGTTGGTTGAAGTGTAGTTGCATGTCCCATCACTTCTCATCTACTGCTGGTGGCTAGGCTAATTAGCTGGTGTTTTCTGGTGTTTTACATCCGTGGCTAGGCTAGTTAGCTGGTGTCTGGTAGTGTTTTCTTTCTAATCCTAGCAGAAGGGAGAGATGTTTGGTTGAAGTGTAGTCTCATGTCCCATCATCTCTGTTACCTACTGCTGCTGTGGACTAAGCTAGTTAGTAGCTGACCACTGGTCTGCTGGTCGATTTTCCAGGTGGACCTGGCTTCTAAAGGACTTTTGCCTCAGATCATGGCACAAGGGATCGTAACATCTCGTCCCGATGATAAATAATAATAATTATAATATACATATATGCTGTACATCACTACCATTAAATTAATTCTTACCTTAAAGTCCAGTCTCCCACGTTTTCCAGTTTGTTCTTTTCTGGAGCCGGTTGGTTGGTGGGATTTACCCAGAATTCATTACATTACACCACAGCTGCAGCAAAGTAAATACAACAAGCAAACTGTGTGTTGTTAATAAGAATATTTGTTCAGTCACTTACATGTAGCTAGTTAATGAAAAAAAATCAAAATAACTTGTGTTTTGAACAAATGTAGACGAAGTCAAAACATTATATGTTTTAGAATTTTTATTTTTATTATCCCAGGCTTAATTATGTTAAAATGACATATCCTTAGCCTGACTTTGTTTCATGTGTCCACGCTTGCTTTGGCAGAGAAGAGCAGTAAGCAGACGTCCTCCTCTAGGACAGACGGTGAAGCCCAGAGATCAAACCAAGCCGTGCTCCTGGAGGACAACGGTGGACCCGAGCACCCTGATGAGAACGCGTGCGGACCCGAGTCCCGCGGCGTCTCGTCTGTCCTCTCCAGCGCCGCCTCGGAGGGCGACGCAGGAGAGAGCGACGGCAGAGGGGGAGGCTGCAGCCTGGAGTTCAGCCGGCCCGGCAGCGAGACCTACCTGACCGCTTCGGACGACAGCAGCTCCCTGTTCGACGACGACATGCAGTGCGCCGAGCGTCCCGGCTTCAGCCTGACACCAGACAGGACTCTGCCGGGGTCTAAGGAGGGGGGGCAGGAGGGACACTGGGCCAAACTGGAGGACTGCTCCTCCGAGGAGCTCAACAAACGGTTCCAGTCCCAGAGGCTCGACTCCTCATCGTCCTCCAGCGAGCCCAACACGCCCAGCCCCATCCTCACACCCGCCCTCACCCCTAAGCGGCCCAACCCTCCCCAGGACCCGAGGGACAACCCCGCCTCGCCCAAGCAGCCCCGCCTGAGGACCCCGGCCGGTTTCGGCTTGATGAAGAAACACTTGAGCCAGCCGCCCATCAGCAGCGAGGCGGCGCACGGGCAAACGCGCAACGCCCTCAGCATGCTGCGCCCCCTCCGGCCTCAAGAAACCGACCTGGACCAGCAGCAGGAGGCCGGCATGGAGACGGGCGAGGACGGGACCAGGTCTCAGACGCCTCCCACCATGACGCACTTACAGACCTCATCCGACTGTGACGGCTCTGCGTCTGGAAACAAGCCCCCGACTCCTCCTTTACACAGGCTGCCGTCCTGGGTAAGAGTCTCACTATGATGACAATAGAAATAAGGAAAGTTAGATTATTTATTTTTTTCTTATTATTTTTAATAAATCATATAAAACAACACTGAATTGTGAAGCCAAATCCAAATAAGTTACTCTTAGTCAACAAGATGTTAATCTTTGAGTCTAGATCATTAGATATTTTAAAAGCACCTGTAAAAGTGCAGTTTTGAAACTCTCTCCTAGTTTTTGTTTGACTTTTTTAGACCAATTAAAACAAGAAATATGATGATATTTTCATCATTTTTGCGTCATTTCACAAAAAAGCAATAAAAAGCAGCATAATCAGCTGATGTTACTCTATTTGGTGAATATTGGAGGTGCACCAAAGTCAGTTAAAATGAAAATAATAATAATTAGATCATATAGTTGAAGTTAAAGTTTAAAGTATTCAAATGTATTCTTAGCCAAAATAGGTTTAAATATCCATGCTCCTTCTTTTCACATCATAAAAGAGCTTTAAATAATACAGACCACTTCTACATTTTTTTATTATTATCAGTAAAGATAGTCAGTCTGCTGGACGTCAGTATTCTTCTCCTTAGGGTTATATTTTTATCCTAAAGATGGCGGACAGCCTCTGAGGATTTAGGTCTTGGACACATGATTTATTTATCTTTAGCAGAAGAATCCAAACAACTGATAAAGCCAAAGTGCATTTAAAAACATTAACAGTTAGATTTTAGGAGCATTTTTCTCACCACAAATAAATCTGTTGCCCACGCTGCCATCTGCTGCAAAGGTTCATAGTAGCAGCTATAAACTCCTGAGCAGCGTGGGGAGGGGTGGGGGTGGGGGGCTGGAGCCTATTTCAGCTGTTATTGGGAACGGCAGACATTAAGCTCGTCTTCGGACGATGGGAGGAAGATGGATGGATTTGAACCCAGAACCTTCTTGCTGTAGTAACCACCACACCACTGTGCCGCCCCGTTACAAATTCATTTGGGTCAAATATTAAAAAAACATCAGAAGTAGTAGCAGCAGTAGTAGTCGGGCCTCACATGTTGAGAATGACAAATGTCCAACTAGTGCAGATCCATGTAAGGAAAAATATGCACATTTTGTTTGTCTCCCCTTTAAACGTTTCTGTCTTTTCTTTCTTTTACCTTTATTTATTCATTGACGGCCATCAGTGCAATACACAATACATACAACATAAATATAGACATAAAGTAAGGCAGCCACAGATTAGAGGACATTTAAAAAGTACATTGACACTCAGAGCGTATGGAATCCATGATAACATGTTTGAACTGTTTGAAAAGCTTAAAAGTAAGTAAGTTTGTTAGATAAACAGGTAGTTTGGGAAAAAAAGGCCTTAAAAATAAATAGTAAACAATGTTGTTGTCTTCTCAGAGTCAACGATGTCCAGGCGACATCTTAGTATCATGAACCCACCACCAGTAAAGATTCAAAGACACATGGGAACGCACAAAAAATAAAAACACAACAACAAAGCTTGAACAGAACCAGTGGTAGCGGAATATTTTTGTTCACTTAAATAACAATAAGTCAACTTTACTGCTGAAACGTGACACAGTGCATGACAATATACAATATACATAAAGCGGCTTGTGCAACCCTGAGTTGAATAGTGCAGAAAAGAATGGGTGGAGTGAACATATTTATACACACATACACACATTATGACATAGATCACAGAGCAGTGACCAGAGAGTAATACTTTTGTTTACCCAAATAAAAACATAATGTGCACAGATGGAGCGATGACATTTCTTTCTGGTCACATCTGAACCTTATGAATGTATTTAACTGCATAAAAAGCTTTTTGAACTTGAGGTTAAAATTAACCAGAACTTTGTTGCTCCAGACAGTTTCAATTTAGTTCAAAGTTTAGTTATTTATATAGTGTCAATAACAATACAAATTGTCTCAAGACAGGAGACACAGCAGTTAGTAATAGAAAAGAAATTCTAAGAGATGAGAGGACATGGTTTTGGTGCCAGAGGAGAGAAAGCGGAGGACATGTCCTCGGTGCATCGTCCCCCTGCAGCCTACGCCCATAGCAGCATAACTAAGGGACGGTTCAGTCCAGCTCTAACTATCAGCTCTGTGAAAAGGAAAGTCTTAAGCCTGACCTTAAAAGTAGAGACGGGAGCTGGTTCCACAGGAGAGGAGCCTGTTTTCATTGTCAATTCTACGTTTCTGAGTTGAAAATGACACATTTTTAGACTCCAGGTATCATGTCACTGCTCCTAACATCAGCTTTAAAACAACATGCATTGCATTAACCGTCTGAAACACTTCAGGAATTTCATAAATCTGGAAACGTGTTGCCCTCTGCATCTCTGCAGCTCAGCTGGTTCGTTCTGGTTCGCATGTAACTTCAGTTTGCAGATGGTAACTTCACAAACTGTTGAGCACAGGAGGTGTAAAACGCATCTTGACATTTAAGTCCAACATTGCATACATTACATATTTACCAGTTAACAGAGAGACGTTTATGTGCTTTTTGAATATTGACTATATATTGATGTTTCTTCCTCTCAGGAAAGTCGTATCTACGCTGTGGCTAAATCAGGAATCAGACTGTCGGACACGTCCTGCTCAGACCTTTGTAGCAAAGGTAAGACGGTAAAAGAAAGAGCTGCAGATTGAGTGACATGTCCACGGACTAACTGAGGTGTGACCTGTGTCGTAGACCCCTCTCTGCAGTCGTCCTATCCTGCCTTTGTGATGTACACGTCCCTCATCTATAAAAACATGACGACGCCAGTTTACACTACTCTGAAGGGAGTAAGTATATCTGTATCACCTGAGCTCAGCTGTGTGTCCATTATGTGGGTGAGAGTGTGTGTGTGACCCTGTTTACCCCTGTCCTGCAGAAAGCCACTCTCCTGAGCAGCAGCCCGTTCTCAGACGAGTCGTCCAGCTCCGAGGAGTCGTCCAGCTCAGGGGAGGAGGACGGCTCCGTCTGCAGCTCTCACGCCTCCTCTGGCTCCAGGAAGGACAGCAGCCCGGGCAGCCCACGCTCTCTCAAGAGAGGTGCAGCGCACACCTACTGCAAATGTGTTAAACGTGTCTTCTGGAACATCCTTCTGTAACCTTTAATATGAAATGACTGTTTTTTTAATTCTTTCACATTCCTGTTGGTCATATATGGGACAGCAGCAGCTTTTTGAACCAATCTGTGCACGAGTTGTGTTTGAGTAAATGCTGCATGATGCAACATTTTTCTTTTTTTTGTTATTATTATTAGGTTTATGGATAATATGCACATACATTAAACAGTGTCAAAGACATGAATAGATGTGTGCATCAGATTTAGCAAAGAAGCTAATTAACATCTTGCGTCTGAAAATAAAAAAATACAAAACAACATCCGACACAGACGCACAGAGATGCCAACGACACCACGCTGCAAAGATTGCACAAAAACACACAAACACTAAATAAAAAAGGTGCCTCATAATTCATAAATAAATAATAATATAATAAATAACTCATAAATAAAATAAATGTATGCATTGGTAATTTATATTAACAAGGCTGCTGTTCTTTAGGAGAGTTAATAGAGTTGCAGCCACATTTATAACAAATAAAAACATGACAGCAGCAGCGAACTTAACCAGTGGTGACAAGTTTGATTTTCTTGTGACCGAGACCATGCATGAGCTCCCAAAAGTTCATCAACAGCTTCAGTTTACTTTGGGAACGTAAGAAGTAGGAGTTTTTCTGATGATGTTTGAAGATGTTAAATGTATTTTTGTGCTCTCTGCGTCTCCTCCAGCTGTGTCCATGGCTTCGATGACGTCAGAGAGCGACTACGCCATCCCACCTGACGCCTACTCCACCGACACCGAGTGCTCCGAACCTGAGCAGAAACTACCCAAGACCTGCAGCTCGGCCAGCGACAACGGCAAGAGTGTGAGTCACGGGTCACGCTGGTCCACAGTCTGTTCACTGCACGTGTTTACAGCACAGCGTGCTGGGCGGTAGCTGTGTAGACGAGCGGCCGAGGACGTCACGGTAACAAGTACACGACTCTAGAGATAACGGATTCCAACGTGTTTTTACGCATGTGAGAGTTTCTCCAGCGCATTTTAAACAATACATCAAGTAATAGTAAGTAACAGTGTAATGACAGCCCGTTTAACTTGGATCAGCCACAACATTACGACCACTGACAGGAGGACATGGGCCTGTTTGGGCCTGTTTTAGAGACAGTGGCAGCGTAAAGGGGGGAAACGTTAGGACAATACCAAAAGCACCCAAAACAAAATTATTAAGTCATCTCCATAAAAATATCATTTCGTAACATAATAATAAAATATAGTAGGAAAATAAGTGATATTTTTGACAGGAAAAGTTAAATATTCACTAATCAAAAGGTGAATAATATTGATTCTGCATGAAATGCTCTGTTCATACCGTAGCACATCGGTTGCTCGGGGCAGCTGTCCATAGTTACTAGATCCATAGACTTAATAAATTATTACTACGGCTACATCAGTCACAATGCTGCCCAGTAGCAAAGAACAAAAGAGGGAAAGGAGAGAGATGAGATGACAGACCAAAAAAGAAAGGGGCCAGTATGTGAGCCAGAGCTTCTGTAAGAAATGTGTGTACCCTCTATAGTTTGTGAGCAGCAGAAATGAACCTGGTCATAGTGCACTAAGCTAGTTAGCTACAGGCTAGAGTTAGGGTCTGTGAACCATTCATTCATGAGTTTAAATTCAGACCACAAAAACAATAAAAATGGAAAAAAGTTTTTATTTCATTACTTATTTTTCAACGTCAAACTTCAGTCTCTATTTCTAATATTCAATTGACTACGCTGAAATCTGTTTACGGTATTGCTCAGGACCAGAGTACCTCATGAAGTGACACGTGTTAGATACCACATATAGTCCATTCGTTGACCTTGTTTTTTTTCATGGGGCCCAAAATTTTTTTTATATATATATATTAGAGAAGTGGTCATAATGTTATGCCTGATCGGTGTGCATCCTGCCTGGCGCTACATAAAACAGTGTCCTGTCCTGTAGGAGCCCATGGAGAAGTCAGGCTACCTGCTGAAAATGGTCAAGACCTGGAAGAAAACGTGGAAGAGACGCTGGTTTGTCCTCAAAGACGGAGAGCTGCTCTACTACAAATCACCTGTAACATTTATCATTATTATTATTATTAACACTTTGTTATGGAACTCTGATTTTAGCGCTAATTAAAAATGCTTTTGTCCTGCAGAGTGATGTGATCAGGAAACCTCAGGGTCAGATCGAAGTCAACGCCACCAGCAGCATCGCTCGTGGAGAAGGGAAACAAGTCCTCCAGGTATTAAGTCCCAATTCTGAGTCAATTAATCAGTAATTCACACTATTTAATATTAATTTAAGTAATTTCCTCCCGTGTGCAGATTGTGACGGGGAAGCGTGTTTACTACCTGAAGGCTGACTCTCCGAACCTGCTGGAGGAATGGCTGCGGGTGCTGCAGAGTGTTCTGAGGCTGAAAGCTGCCAGCCCCCTCTTCACTCAGCCGGATATTCGCCCTGGCATGAAGGGACTGCTCATTAAGGTTCAACATGTCACCGTCGCCTAAAGGCCAATAACACATAACATTATGACCGCCTTCCTAATACTGCGTAGGTCTCCAAAGCTAGTGGTGCGTTCCATTTGGACGCAGAAGTCGAAATTTCCAAATCCCGAGTTGAGTTTCCAAGATGGCCGCCCCTGTAAACAGTAGTTAGAAGATCCTGTTATATTCTGTCTATCAGCACTTCTGATTGATTTTTGTTGCAATAAATTGGTCGTACAGACAGTATTTTCCCACATACATACGTTTAAATGCTGTTACAGTGTAATTTAGGTTTATATTATTAAGTTACATGGGAACTACAAGCTCATGTGGCGCTAACAACGGCTAAAATCTATAGCCTGTTAAAGCTAAAACGACGCAAAATGGCAAACTGTGATTAATTTAAATTAAATGAATGAATGTGTTAATGAGGATAAACATAATAAAATTAAATACCAAATGATAAAAGATAGATGCATCCATACAAGGTTGATACCTTGAGACATTTTGTTAACAAGAAAGACTAAAAATAATAGTAATAAAACAAAATGAACACAAAAATATCACAGACGTGTCAGTTTCATCTAAATACTTGCATCTCTCCATTAAAATCTCACACAGATTATTATAAATATCGGCCCAGTATAGTTTGGACTTTGTCACAGGACCATGAAACATTAATTAAATTACCTTCCTCACACTTGCAACAGTCTGTAGGTGATAAACCTGATTTAAATAATCTAGAAGGAGTCCAGTAAAAAATGCTGAATAATTTAAATTTTTTCGATATTTTAAATTCCTGCCTCATCACTGTGAATAATTCTAGCTGGTTCAACTTATCTGTTCCATTTACAATTTCTGTAACTTAAATAGCCTCAATTTACTTCAACATTATAACAATAATATTAGTTAATATCAAGAATTTTTAAATAAAAAAAAACACGTAAATATTGAACTCACGATTGAAGTTTCCACCCAGTTAACCATCTAGTTTTCCTAAGGGTGTGACGGACTCCAAAATGTCAGTGGTCATAATGTTATGGCTGATTGGCCAACAATTAAGGTGTTTTTATCTGCAACTATCGCTACCTTTTTACTCCCTGTGCTGCAGGTGAAGCACGGCTACTCTAAACGGGTTTGGTGCGCCCTCATTGGGAAGACGTTGTACTACTTCCGCTGCCAAGAGGACAAGGTGAGCTTCAGCTTCACCCTGATCTGCTCTCACGGTGCAGAAATGAAGCTTTTATTCAGCTTGTGTCTGATTGTCTGTGCCTGTGTTTCCAGTTCCCGCTGGGTCAGATTAAGCTGTGGGAGGCCCGGGTGGAGGAGGTGGACAGGTCCAGAGATTCGGACGACGAGCTGAAGGCGTGTGGGCGGGGCTTACAAGGGGCGGCCTTCACCATCGCCGTCCACCCGCAGGAGCAAGGCCCCACTTACCTGCTCATCGAATCCCGTCACGAGAAGGTGAATGTCGGCCGCGTTTTTCCTTCCTGTCGGGGAGGAAACCGAGCGAAAGAAATAAGGAAAGAAGTTTGAACACATGCTCTCCATGTGTGAGAAGGTGAAAACTTATTGCCTGTGTGATGTGTGGGTTCCCTAGGAGTCCTGGCTGTACCATCTGTCTGTGGCAGCGGGCACCACCGTGGGTAAGGTCGGCACCGAGTTCGAGCAACTGGTAGGAAAACTGTTCCAGCTGGATGGAGATCCAAGTGAGTATTTGTTGCAGCTTTTTCTCTTTTTTTTTACAGTTCAGTTTTCTGCTAAAAAACTGTCTTTACTGCCCCTTTTCACGAGAGCTTAAGCTACGTACAGGAAAACTACATTCCCCAAACTGTCAAAATTATTATAAAGAACCATATATCTCAATTAAATGACACCAATGTTAACAGACCTGTTTACAGACATTCCCAAACACAACAATACCAAATCTGATGCAACAGAAATGAATGTCATTTTCTATTTTTTCTGTTTCTTTAATAGCCACGATGCGTTTCTCTCTGTCTCTGTCTCTGTCTCTGTCTCTGCATGTGTCTCTGTCTCTGTCTCTGTCTCTGTCTCTACATGTGTCTCTGTCTCTGTTTCAGACTCTCAGATTTGGAGACATCCCACGTTGTGTTTCAGTAAAGAGGCTCTGTCTTCTCCTCTCACCACTCTGCCCTCACAGGCTCTGCAGACCGAGGCTGTTAAACTCTTCAAGGTACATGCAAAGGTTCTCACCTGCATGAATATATAGATAAATAATATCCAGAAAGAAACTAAACTAATGTTATTATGAACGATGTGCTTAGTTACAAAGATGTGCAGTCCTTGTAGATGCCTTCCGCTGAATATTTGAGTGACGTTCAGGAGTCAGGGTGAAAAGTCTGAGGATCTGACTGGACCAAACACGACTTCACTGCATCATTATTTGCGTTATTGTTTTTTATTTACCTTAACAGGGTTGCAGAGGCAGAAAATAAGTTTTGGGAAGCGAAATTTGACCGAGAGATTATTCTGTTACATTACGTTACGTTAGTATCAGTATTAAGACGTCAGCAGTCAGCGGTTGTTAGCATTCTCGCTAATTCAGACTATTGTCTGTTCGCAAATGGTAAAGGATCTTGTTTTTATTTTGCACTTTTCTACCCGTTGTCTCCAAATCACCATCACAGTCATGTTCTTCCTCTTCAGCTAAAAAGGAAAATATCAACCATATACTGTACATCTATAATTATTATAATGGCTAATTAAAAAATACTTGTTTTTCCATGTGCATATCCTAAATTATTATCCTAAAAAATGTATTTTTTCACCTATTTTGAATTTTATTCAAATACAAATACTGGATGATTTCACACCCCTAATAGACGTATAGAGGAATTACAGTCAGCAAACGGGTCAAAAATAAATTAAAAGTGAGGTATAATGTATAAAAAACAGTAATATACAAAGGTGTTATGTCTTATGTGTTATGCATAAAAACATACAAAGTGTATGTTTCAAAAAATATACTGTAAAAATATACTTAAATACGACATGTCTCCCCTCAGACCTGTCAGCTTTTCATCAACGTGGCCATCGACGCCCCGGCCATCGACTACCACGTCTCTCTGGCCCAGAGCGCCTTGCAGGTGTGCCTGGCCCACCCCGAGCTTCAGAACGAGCTCTTCTGCCAGCTCATCAAACAGACCCGCAAGAGGCAGCCTCACGGCCACCCGGGCCCCCTGCAGGTTCGCGCCTTCAACCACACGGTGGCAGCAGCGTCATTGACAGGACAGGCCGAGAGTTTTTTAAACAGTGGGAGGGGATGTTTAGTCCAGTATTCATTGAGGAACATTAAAGTTGTCTGGAAATGATGAGCACAGTGTTGCATGATTTTAAAGAAAGTGAAACAAATGTTCAGGAGTATCTGTTAGTCCTGAAAAGAGAAGTTCCAAAGTTTCATTATCCCTCCGCCGGCTACTAAAGGACAAACACAATGAATTTTAGTGTGAATTCCAGTTTCAGCTTTTGCCAGTCGTTTGCTTTCCTCGCTTCTAGTATTTTCCACACAGATCCTCTGAGTCATGTGTGTGTGGCTCCTTGTAAACAATGTGTTGACACGGTGCTTGTGTGTTAATCTCCAGGGCTGGCAGTTTCTGGCCTTGTGCGTCGGACTGTTTCTGCCTCAGCATCCGGTGCTTTGGCTGCTCCAGGTTCACCTGAAAAGACACGGAGACTCCAGGTGAGAATATGTCCCCGATATAACACCGACATATAAAATTACATATTGATATAAAGGTCATGCGTCTTAGCCTCCTTCCTACACAAAGACAAAAGATGGCCCAAAAAAAATGTATTCAATTGTTATATAATTGTTTATGTGTCCTCTGCCACTCCCAGCAGAGAGAGAACAGAGCTGTAGGAATGTTGTTTTGCATTGTTTTCAAGTGAAGACTATGTTTTCTGCGAATCCGCTGCACAACAATGTCGAGCTGATTTTATCCAAGAGAAGGATGCAGATCGTCCTATAAAATAACGCGGAAATAAAATGAAGACTGTGAGTAGTATATGAAAAGTAAATATACTAAACATAAACGGGAATTCCCTTGCATTTAGTGTGACATATTACTCTTCGCTCACATGGATCTTTAAATCTTTCTACATCTTGTCATATACGGCGATAAGCCACAACATTATGACTGCTGACAGGAAGGAGAAGTAAGTGGGAAATGTTTGGATGTTCGTTTGAATATTACTCAGACACACGTCCTCTTTTTCCCAGACACGTCTTCTCTTTGAGACCTAAGAATGCGTCAGTCAGTCCGAATTGTCTGGGATTTTGTTCCACTACAGCCTCAAACGTGCTTACATCGAATTTGGGTTAGGTTTCTCTCACCACTGTGCTTCCCTCCAGTGACAGGAAAAACAGAGTAAGGCAGAGTTTGCAGGAGGGAGGTAGGATTCCAGGATTCAAGTAAACTTTATTGTCATTCCAACATTCATAAATACACAATACAATCCCTGGTGCAAAAGATCTGAGGCAAAACACATGTAGAAGCTGAGTCCGACTGAAAAGCCAACCAGCAGGCTAGCAGTCAGCTAGCAGCTAGCAAACAACAAAAAGACACTAGCTAATTAGCCTAGCCAACAGCAGGTAAGAAGTGCTGGGACATGCAACTACACAACAACATACACTACATACAGTACATGATGTAAAACGAAATGAAGCGTCACAACAACATTTAAGCAACAATATAAAGATATAAAACAGTGTAAAGTAGGAACAGTATTTACATTAAATACCAGAAATAAACAACATTTGCATTAAGAAACATTTTTTCAGGTAGATGCAGGAGTCAGACGGTGAGTGACAGAAACTGCTGTGATGGTGCAGTGAAAACCCGGCATTTAAAGCGTAGGATCATATCTCCACCTGATTCCACTCATGCACAAAACATAAACACAGACGGAGAAAAAAAAAAAGAGAGAAACCTCCAAACACGGAGGAGGAGGGAGGAGACAGAGTACGACAACAGCTGGGTAGGGTCAGACTCACCTGGACTGTAATATGTAATAAGAATAATAATATAAATATAATAATAAAATAAATTAAAATTCACTTATTAATAACGCACTTTTCCAAAAAGTAGTGACTCTTATTTCTGTAAGCATTCCTCCTTCTACATGTCTAAAATAAGATACAAGCTGTATTTAACCCCTTAGTTTAAAGAAAAACAAACTTCATCTTCTCCCTGGTGGTTATTTGTGCTTTTTGTTGCTCTGTCTGGTCTCATATTTCCTCACAAACATATTACAGTGAGTTACCAGTTGCACAAAACTGTTTGCAGCCAGACAGTGTTGCAGCTACAGAATCAAGTTTTTTTTTTATTATTATTATTATTAGCGAGACGTAGGTGCCATTTCCTCATCATGATCTTCTAACTGTACTGATGTCTATTTTTGTTAGCTCAGTGCTGACGGCCTTTGACTTACTAAAAGCTCTCTCTTCTTTTGGAGACCGTGTCACATTTTGGTGTCTTTCATCGCACATAGTTGCTTATATAGTCTCTTATACTTAGAAATAGACGTGTGAGAAAAAAAGGGAGTTTCACATCACACATGCAGTAAAAAAATACTCAATTTATTGTTGCACGTTTCGCCTCAACGGATTGTTTGTCACATTTCATGCTCTTTCCTGACCTGCACCAGCATTAAGAAGGTCAGAGCTGTGCAGGGCACTCCACACTTTTTACATATCTCTGAGAGAACATTTCCACAACCTAACAGTGATTTTTCTTATAACAAGTGAAGAAACATCATTTGTCCAAGTGTGTTTTTAACATAATTGTGTCTGACATGGTTCAGTTGATGCAGAACTCGATCACAGACGTCTTTGTTCGAGTTCACGGTCTAGAAATAATAATAATAAATTTTGTTCATAATGCACTTTTCTACAGGTGCTTCAGGTTAAATGCAACAAGTTAAAGCATAAAAAGCATCGTATAAGATATATATATATATATATATATATATCCTTTGTGATTGCGCTGCTAGTTGGCTTCTACTCAACTGTGTTCAGCTTCTCCATATTCTCCCAAATAGCTGAGAGATATAAAGAGAGAAGAGATCAGATTAAATAGTATGCGGGAGGTAGAATTTAATATATATATATATATATATCCATAACCGAGGTGCAGCCAAGCCTCGGTCTCCCGTGGTGGAGAGCTTGATGCTGGGCACTCGGAGGAGGAGGAGGCTTCGTGTGGAGGATCATGAGGTGATGAACTCTTGTAGGTAGGGGTGTGCGTGCCCATCGAATCACTGCAGAATATTATAATCAATCAGGAATGGTCCATTGTAGTAGTCCGGTCTCGTGGAGAGAAAGGGATGCACATGTTTTTCAGCATGTGGCAGAGTTATATTTGGGCGGAGCCTGGAAAAACTGCAAAGATGGTGGAATGAGGTCTTGCACAGGTGCTTAATACGGTCATGTAAAGTCAAATGAGGCTCAAACCGAGCTCCCAGATTTGTGACTGAGGTTGTGAGGGGGATGATCTGATGACCGTCAAAGGAAAGTTGGGATACGGGTGAAGACTGAACCTGGTGTGAAATGTACTCTGTCGCCCTCAGGACGGAGGTGGGAAAATATGCCATCTACTGCCAGCGCTCAATGGAGCGGACCCAACAGAAGGGGGAGAGGCAGGCCAGGGCGTCCCGTATGGAGATCCTGTCAATCCTGCTGAGGAATCCCTACCACCACTCCCTGCCTTTCAGCGTGCCCGTTCACTTCCTCAACAACACATACCAGGTAATAACTACATGACACGGAGACACTTAATGACGGAGGGGGCTTCTGCATTTTTACTTTTTCAAGAGGCTCATTCTTGCGTAAGAAACAGATGAAGCATTCCCACTTTTTCTTTGGTGCGTGTTTGCTGTTGTCGTTGCCCACTTCCCATTTCTCTGTTTGATGCATAGAGGACGTGATGAGATGAGTCATCTTTATCAAGTAGAAACATCACCAGACATGTGTAATGCTCATTATAGACACATCAAATCAATCAGTGTAAGTCAGTTGCATAATCTTTTATCTAACTTTTGGGATGTTTAGAAAAATTGTCCCTAAAGGTTCATTCCAGCTCATTCATCAGGTCAAAGTTTGTCTTTGTTTGTTCATTTGCATTTCAGTGACTTGCGTGACTACTCCTAGTAGATGTTTGCATGCTTATAGCCTGAGCTAACCTTTCAGAACCTTTAAGCTTTTAGCTTGTTAGCACGGTCACTTGTGTGTTAGCACACTGGAGTTAGCATTAAATATAGGAAACTACACATTTAAGTGTATTTCCCAAGTTTACTTTACACTATGTGAAGAACACACAGGAAAATAAGCCGTTTGTGCACACAAATACACATGTACATCAATCAGCCACAACATTATGACCGGAGACAGGAGAAGTAAATAACATTGGTCGTCTTGTGATAATTCAGCGTTCTGCTGGGAAACGTTTGGACCGGGCATTCATTTGTTAATGTTAACCCTAACCCTAAACCTGATCAATGTAATTTGGGATTTTCATGTGAACAGTTAAACAACATTCAAATAAATGGCTTAAATGCCATGATCATGTTTTTCTTGTGCATTTTAATTCCCCTTCCATAGGTGGTGAGCTTCGACGCTTCAACCACGGTGGACGAGTTCCAGTGTCGCCTCAACCAGGACACTGGCATGAGAAAAACAGGACTTTCCGGTTTCAGCTTGTACACGGACGACCCCACTGGACGAGAGCTGGAGCACTGTCTGCAAGGAGGCATCAAGGTGCATCAACTATTCGTGTTACGACTACTTTTTCAGGATTGGAAAGATTGGAAAGCGCTGGAATTTTCCAACACGCGAATCTTTTCTCGTGTCTCCTGCAGATCTGCGACATTATCTCCAAATGGGAGCAGGCTTCTAAGGAGCAGCACACGGGCAAGTCTGAGAACACCAGGACTGTCCGTCTCACGTACAAGAACAGGTAGATGAGATGCATAGAGACACGCCAAACCTCACATTCGACAGGCTAACACAGGCTCGTGATACAATGGAATTTTGACATAGGAATTTATATCTGATACTCAAGATACTTCATGCACACGTTCAGGGTGTCACTAAATATTAGAGTAACTACTCGCTCTTAAACATTAATCAGTACTTTACATAAACAAAACAAAGCATCCACAAAACCTTTTGTGGTTGTGGAGTGTTTGTGTGTGCGCAACACATTACTCAGTGAGTCACTCGACTCAACTAAAGATTAGTCGCCTGAAGTTGGACACTCAAGCAGGAGAAAGGCTGTAAACAACACACTGCATCCTAATATAACAGAACAGTGCTGCACTAAAGCCTGTAAAATGAATGAGTAAAATGACACTTTGGAGGCTGTGGTGGGTAGAACTGTTGAATGAAAAATCCACATCCCCATTTTAGTCAGTGGGCTGGGCTGTGAAAAATAACACAAAAGAACTACTTCCTTCTTCCAAAGTGATCATAGTGTTAAACTGAAAGCTATCTGATGTTGTTTCAACATAAATGAACCTTAGCACAGTCGTGAAAGCAGATTTAGAGCAGGACTCTTATATTAGGAAGCTTTTGTGTTGTTTATTGTAATCAAAAAAGAAAAGATTGCAAAGGCACAGTTTGTATTAAATAAAGGTTTTTTATACCTTTTCTACAACAGAGTGCAATCTTTTTTGAGCTCTCTCTTCACCCGTTGCAAATATATCACCTGAGTAAAGAACTATTTTGAAGTCTCTTAAGCCCCTTTTTGTCTTCTTTTTATTGTGATATGCGGTGGTACTGCTTTTCGTTTAAGTTTTGTTGTGTCTTAACCGAGGCAGTGTAGACTGCACGACCGGAGAAATTAATAACAGACGAGTGGGTAACTTTTCTCTTCCATCCCCAGGCTGTACTTCTCTCTCCAGGTGAGGGGGGAGTCGGAGAGGGAGAGGCTGCTGCTGGCCTATCAGACCAACGAAGCCATCATAGCGGGACACTTTCCCGTCAACAAGGAGCTGGCTCTGGAAATGGCCGCCTTGCTCGCCCAGGTCTGAAATTAAAGTCACTTCATTTTCCACATATGGGAGGTGATTAATAACTTTGCGGCACATTCATTTTTCATTATAGCCCCTTTGTACATTTAGATACATTAAATATCTTGGACCTGAGAGTTCTCCACAGCAGACCGTTACCTTACCTAGCTTCTTTAACCTCCTGAGACCCGGCGTCCTCATATGAGGACATTATGTTTTAGGTTTGTTGCAGCTTATTCTGTTTCATTTAGACACTTTTGTCTGCCATGTACTGATAGCGTATTAACTTTTATAGTTTGATATGACATGAAAATTTAATAAACTCAAAAGTACTCGTTTGTGGACGTTGGGATTTCACCGTTTCCAATTCTGCTTTTGCAAGAAAATAAACATTTTTTTTTTTTTAATTTTGGTTCACACTTGGGACTTAAATTGTAATATGCAGTGAAATAATCTGTATCCACATGATTTATTTCAAAAACGTCCTCCAGTTTAAAGGTAATGCTTTTTTTAATTATTATTATACTTTTTATACTCGTACTAATCCCAAAGATCTTAATCTTATCTTAAAAAAATGCTCTGGAGGATAATAAGCAGTCCACTGATTCACTGTGATGTAAGAAGGGGGGGATGTCCCTTAATCAGACAGTGATGACTCCAAAACCTCAAACTGTGCATGATTACAAGATTTGAACTGACACACACTATCTAACAAGAGTTGCACAACTCATCTTCATGAACCCTTATCAATCACTCCTTGTATACAGTTTTATTTGATCTGATGCAAGTATAATAGGTCCCAACTGTAACGGACAAAGCCTAAATTCCTTCCTTTTGTTCTGCTCCTATTCCTGTTATACAGGAATACACTTACACACTGAACAGGCATAACATTATGACCACCTTCCTAATACTGTGTAGGTTCCAAACTTTTGAGGGGAATTGTCTGAATTGTCCCAAGATGATCGAAGATATTCACTTTTCCTGTCAGTGGTCATAATGTTGTGGCTGATCAGTGTATATCTCCCACACAGCATGCTAAATTAACGCCTTAAAGTCGTGGCTCTTTAATGTGCAGTGACATCCGGGCCTTTTGAAACCCAAAGAAAAGGTTTAACTCTCGGTCTGATCCGTGTCACTGTGCGTCCACGTCCAGGTGGAGTTCGGAGACTTTGAACGTCCCTTCTCTGCCGCTGGTTCCGCTCAGACCAAGTCAAACCAAAGCCTGAAGCAGGTTTTGGACAGATTCTACCCTAAACATTACCGCAGGACCACAACCGAGGAGCAGCTCAGGTACCACAACACACCCATTTCCTGCTTTCATATTTTAAAAACCGTTTCTTTTTAATTATTTGATTATTTTAGGTTTGTATGACTGGTCTCTATTTAAAACATACAGTCAATGTTTTTCACAAGCTGATTACATCTTATCTAATGGATCTTGTGCTAGTAAAGATAATATAGCAGGTGTGTTGTCCCCTTCCTCCACCTTCAGACAACTGCTGCAGCGCCTCTCCGCCCGCTGGGCCTCGCTCAGGGGTCGAAGTTCATCCGAGTGTGTCAGGATCTACCTGACGGTCGCCAGGAAGTGGCCTTTCTTTGGCGCCAAACTGTTTGAAGCAGAGGTGATTGTGCAAACTGTATATTCTTGCACATTATCGTCCGCTCAGATACTGCGTGTTTGTGCTTGCTCCCAAAGTATACACAATACTTTTATTATTAGTTTATTATATTTAAACTGTCAGTGTGCCAAATAAATTTAAAAAAAAAAATGTTGTTGGCGGTAGAATATTTTGTCGCCTCATCATATCATTATCTACAACAATCATTAACACATTACTGGCACACTACCAGTTAATCTCTGATTGTGTTGTGGCTCCAGGACGTCCGTTCATATTTACTGTTCATCTTTTTCCCTGTTTTCAGTCCATCACTTCATCTCCAGAGCCGGGCGTGCGTCTTTGGCTGGCAGTGCATGAAGACGCCATCAGCGTTCTTGAGCACAACTCCATCGTAAGCGTTTCTCCTCTGCCACACAGCTGTTCAGATATTACTAGGCATCCTCTCCCCCCCATCCCTGTTGATTCCTCTTTTTGTGTTTCTGAAATAATTCGGAGGAACTGAACATTTCCAGGTGGTCAAAATTCACCAGAAGCATGAAATGAAACTGTGGGGAAACTAATAATGTGTGGTATCTAGTTGGCATGTGGTACTGCCTGAGGTTATGGTCTCTGGCCTATATATTAGGGATGGGACATGCTCAAAAGTCAAATTAATTAGAGGCTTTGTAATTAATTAATCTCGATTAATCGCATTAATCGCATAACAGGAGTTGCCTCAAAAAGCAACACACACATCAATAACGTAAAATCAAGATCTTGCATTTAATTGCATTTCAATTCAAAACAGTTGAAAAAAAATAATAGAAAATTGAACGGACCTTAAGTTAAAGTACCATTTATAGTACTTTCAGAACAGTATTGACTTTAAATGGTAACAAAAACAAAACAAAACAAAACAAAACAAAACAAAACAACATGAAGTACAATCTCTGCTTCTTTCTACTTCTGGTAAAACAACCTGAAATAGCAACACGCTTTCATCCGATCCTCCTCTTTTGGTAGCCGTTAGCCATTAGCCGTTAGCCATTAGCCGTTAGCCATTAGCTGTTAGCCATTAGCCGTTAGCCATTAGCCGAGCTATGATGTGTGCAATATGTGGAATACAAACTGCAATTTGTAATTAATCAGTCGTTATAAACATGATATCCCTCTCCAATATACATATACAGTGGGGGAAATAAGTATTTGATCCCCTGCTGAATTTGTAAGTTTGCCCACTTCCATAGAAATGATCAGACTCTGGTTTTTATGGTTGTTTACTGGTTATGGGTATAGACAGAATATCAATCGAAAATGCATAAAAAACACACAATCTAAAAGTTATAAATTGTTATGTATTTTATTAAGGGAAATAAGTATTTGATCCCCAAGCACAACACAAGTCAGTACTTTGTAGAGAAACCTTTGTTGGCAAGCACAGCGATGAGACGTTTCTTGTAGTTGGTCACCAGGTTTGCACACAGCGCAGGAGGGATTTTGGCCCATTCATCTTTACAGACAGTCTCTAAATCCTTCAAGTTTCTTGGCTGCCTCTTGGAAACTCGGAGCTTCAGCTCCCTCCACAGGTTTTCGATCGGGTTAAGGTCTGGAGACTGACTAGGCCACTCCATGACCTTAATATGCTTCTTCTTGAGCCACTCCTTTGTTGTCCTGGCAGTATGTTTTGGGTCATTGTCATGTTGGAAAACCCACCCACGAGGCATCTTCAGTGTTCTTGCTGAGGAAAGAAGGTTTTTGTCCAAGATGTTACAGTACATGGCTGCATTCATTGACCCCATAATGCGGTGAAGTTGCCCTGTACCCTTTGCTGAAAAACAGCCCCAAAACATGATGTTTCCACCTCCATGCTTAACCGTGGGTATGGTGTTCTTTGGGTCATACTCACGTTTTTTCATCCTCCAAACACGGCGGGTCGAGTTAATGCCAAATAGCTCAACTTTGGTTTCGTCAGACCACAGCACTTTCTCCCAAGCCTTCTCTGAATCATTTAGATGTTCACTGGCAAACTTAAGGCGGGCCTGTACATGTGCCTTCTTGAGCAGGGGGACCTTGCGGGCACTGCAAGAGTTCAATCCATAACGGCGCAGTGTGTTGCCAACTGTTTTCTTGGTGACGGAGGTCCCAACTGCTTCCAGATCATTAACAAGCTCCTGCCGTGTTGTTTTAGGCTGCTCCCTCACCTTTCTCATCATCATCCTCACTCCATGAGGCGAGATTTTGCGGGGAGCTCCAGACCGAGGACAGTTGATGGTCCTTTTATGGGTCTTCCACTTGCGAATAATGGCACCAATAGTTGTCACCTTCTCACCAAGCCTTTTGCTGATGGTTTTGTAACCTATACCAGCCTTGTGCAGGTCTACAATCTTGTCCCTGACATCTTTTGACAGCTCTTTGGTCTTGCCCATGGTGCTGTAGAAGTTGGAATGTAAGAAACTGATTCTTAGAGCAGGTGTGCTTTATATACATGACGAGTTAAGATCAGGAGTATTGGTAATTAGTTGACTGAGCACAGCTGTGTGCCACATGCGCACCAGCCAATCTGTAGGAGCCTGAATTCGAAGTGAATTGTTGGGGATCAAATACTTATTTCCCTTAATAAAAAACATAACAATTTATAACTTTTAGATTGTGTGTTTTTTATGCATTTTCGATTGATATTCTGTCTATACCCATAACCAGTAAACAACCATAAAAACCAGAGTCTGATCATTTCTATGGAAGTGGGCAAACTTACAAATTCAGCAGGGGATCAAATACTTATTTCCCCCACTGTATATATATATGTATGAAGGAAAAGCAGAAGTGAAATAAGTGAAGTGCTGAAGTTGCCCAACAGTGAAATAAAAATACACGATGATTCATGATTTAACTGTAACAGGCCAAACAGTGCCACTTGTCTTTTGATCCTCTCCTTATAATCTAGTTATTTATAACCACCCGTTCCAAATGTACGTCGCCCTCTCTCTTTGTAGTTGCTCGTTTAATGACCTCAAACCAGCAACAAACTAATAATGAAACCTCTGTTAACGTTTCGTCAACATCCCGATCGCACAGTGTTTGAGAGAACCTCCAACCCTCCTGCAGAATCAAACCCTCTTTTGTAACATGTGTTCAAGCAGAGAGAAATGAAAATGAAAATACTTCATGTTTTTGAGACTTTATCTCCTGCTCAGAGAAAGCTGATTGGATCTTGATTGGTATCCTCTCATTTCTGGTGAGATTAGTTTGAGCTGATTGAGAGGCCGAGTCCTGTCTCCATTAATACATCTTCAAAATAACTGACACTTTCATACACAATAAAAAATAAAATATTTAAGGCCTCAACAAGAACAGATGCTTTAATTTAGCCGTTTAGACGTCATTTTTCCAACTGTCAGAGCATGTTCATGACATATATTTTCCATCCGTGTCCAGAAGCTGCTGGTGTCCCACCCCTACAAGAACCTGATGACGTTCGGAGGCTGCAAGCAGGACTTCATGCTGGTGGTGGGTCAGAGCGTTGGGACCAACGCCAGCAAAGACAAACCCACAGAGAAGCATCTGTTCGCCATGGACGCCTCCAAGGTCAGTGAGTCACGTTTGTCACATCAAGGCACTCGATTTAAGCGCAAAACACAATAGTAAATTCATTAAGGTACATAAAATATTTACATGTTGCATAAGGTTTAAGTAGTTAAGTCACCCATGGACACATCTCCTGTCCGTGGTCATAATGTTGTGGCTGACAGGTGTAGATGATACCACTATACAATCTGTCTGTCTAGCCTCAGAACTTTGACAGTTTAAAAGCATGTCACCTTTTGCATACTGAGCATCAGACTGAGGAACAATGTTATCAAATAGGGAAATGCCACTTGTTGGTCCTTCCCCAAAACTTTGAAGTCTACATTTCACCAAAGCGACTCTGTTTAATTTTATTTCAACAGATCAGGGAGATCACCCTCCTCGTCTCCAGCTACATCAACAGCGCTCATCAGCAGAAGGCCGCCGCCCACCACCTCTCCGCCCCGGCCCTGATGGTGGCGCAGCCCGTCAGCCTGAAGAGCAAAGAGCTGAGGAGCAAGTCCCCCCCAGCGCTGGGTCGGCCCAGCAAGACCCCCACTCTTCTGTGAAACCGAAAGACAGCCAGGTCTAATTTAAACGGAGGCGGCGAAATGAAGGGTTTTATTTACAGGTGTGCGCTCGTGGTCAGACATCTGGGAGACTTGCGTCACGAATCTGCCGTGTGGAAAGATGGCGGCGTAGTTCCTGCAGATCAGCTGAGGTTTGCGGCCGCGTTGATGATCTCACGGCGCGGTGCCTTCGTCCCCTCATAAGTTTTTTATGAGGAGGTGTGGGTGAGGCTGGAGCACTTGAGTTGATCACCAGGGAACAAAGGTGGCATCGAAGCAGCAGTGAGCAGCTTGTTCCTTGTTAGGCCGAGACTCTGGAGAGAGAAATCAACAGTGTTTATTGACAGACTGAGACGTCTCATCCGTCAGCTTTCATTTTGTAAAGATGCCATCTGAAGTTAATGTTCCCATTCTTGCCTTAAAACTAATGTCATAAACGGTGTAGAAATAACATGAAACTTTGACACTGAATAATGTAAGAGTTTTTTTTTTGTGTGTGTATGTGAAGCTTATCCACCAGGTAGTGAAACCACTCGTGTTAACTCCATCAGCACCATCGTCATATCTACAAGCAGTGAAACAGGATGTGTCATTAAGCGAGATGAATATCATTACTAAAGCAACCACATACGTCAAATCCAGCAGAAGCATCAATGTAGACCCAATAAAGTGGCACAAATACACATACAAGATGTAAATATAGTTCATTTTAGTCACTGGAACTTGGGAATCAATTTCGATTTTCCCTGGCTGGGTCAGGCTGGCTAACTTTCCTCAGAATATCCAGCTTTTCCTTAAACATTGACCATGGAAATATCTTTCTAAGAAGATCTGCAACCAAATCAATAGCGTTTCCTCCTTCCGACCATCATTACTTCAGATATTAGCTATAAAAATGTTAATGGTAGTGATGTTCGATACCGAGTGAAATTCAGGGTGGTATCGGCGATACCGAACCGATACCGATACTTTTTTATTTATTTATTTTAAACTCTGAAGTGTATCGAGGTAGTGACCTCATTTTACTATATAGCCGAGCTAATACAACGACAGAAAAACCAAACAGAGTCACACAGTCATACAAAGTATGTGAAAATGGCGCTAAAAACACCCATTACCTCGAATTACTAAAGTATCGATATTTTGATTTTGAGAATCGATATTAGACCTCCTGGTATCTGGAATCAGAAGTATCTATATTTCATTTATCGGTCACTAGTTAATGGTGGTGAATTGCTTGTGCAGCTCTCTGAGCGTCCAGTCAGAGGACGCCAAAGCCCTGACGCCACCGTAGAAGTTTAAGGTACAAGTGAGCAGCGTGACGTGCAAAAACAAGACACTTTTCAGGAACGAAAAATAGCACAATACAACACAATGACACAATGACACGATACATGACTGTAAGAGTAAAGGGAACAGTGCGTAGAGGAAGTACAAGTTATGAATAATAACAAATATTAACAGTAGACAGGCGCAGAAAACAGGTGCTAAGGTGCAACTTCAAAAGCTCTGGGTGGAAGACTGAGGTGTGATGAGAATAGGGAAGAGCGCACATAGTTCAACCCTGTTTGCATTTAGTTACTGAATAGCCAGGATTGTGGTAAAACTTTAATCGTGTGAATGACTTGTACCAGAAAGGTGCATTCACTCAGAATTGCAGGGATAAGGTATGAGAAGGTGAAGCAGGTCTGTTTTATTTTCTATCTCTAAGTTATTCTACCCTTTTTTTTTCTTTTTTTTTTAACGCCACAAATGATAACAAACATTTCTCTGCACTGAGTTCCTTCCTGAGTTCCTTCAAACCCTGTCACTCGTTACACAGTTGCCCCCCCAAAAAAACAAAAAAAAAAACGCTATGTTTCTGTAGTATCTTTATTATTCACACCGACCAGGCGTAACATTATGACCACCTTTCCAACATTGTGTAGGTCTCACTTGTTGCCTCCAAAACAGTCATGACTCATCAGAGAATGGACATGGGCCTTCGCCGCGTCTATGAAGTGGTTTCTGTTGGTGCTGATCATGTGATAAAAAAAAAAACAAAAAAAAACTGAACTCAGTTTGATTGTAATCTCTTTTTCAAAAGCTGACTTAGTCTTAAAGCCTTTTTATTCATTAGTCCAATAAAATGCATTTAAAATCAGGGGTCTTCAGCGTTTTTCAGCCCGACGACCAACAAACTGGTGGTAGAGATTAAGTAGGGACCCTCTACCTACTATATGTGTTCTATATTAAACTCGGCCTAGTGCTATTTGCATTCAATATTATGCTATTCAAACATTTCACAGGTTCAAATGTTCTTTTTATTTAAAAATTTCAAACAAAAACAGTAGAGTGGCCGTGCGACTGCCCTGAGGGACCCCCCCCCCTCGTTGAAGACCTATGATGGATGGTTCCGGATAGAAAACCTCCACTGACATAATTCCTCACAAAACCCGCCCCTCCGTCCTCCCCATTGGTGCGAGCGACCCTGACGTGTTGATACCTGCAGCAGGTGCCCGGCAGCCACCACCGGCTGACACACCCTCATTCCTGTGGCCTCTTTCACAGAAGACACACGAAGGCGGGGGTGGTGGTGGGGGTAGGGACGCTGGGAGATACATGACACCTAAGTTGAACTAGTTAGAGACTTGCTTTTCTGCTTGCGTTGCTATGGGACCGCAGAGGGGGAGGGAGGGAGGGCTAGAAACAGGGTGAGGCACAAGGGAACAAAGGCACAATAGACAAGTTTACGCTAACATGACGTCCGAAAACAAGTGTAAGAGTTTCATGCGTTGGTTAAACTGGGTTTTTTTTTGTTTTTGTTTTTGTGGGAAATATGTGATTCAACCTTAAGCAGGGCTTCACTTAGACACAAGGTTTAAACAGGGACTGCCCTCAGGGGAGCGACGCCGATCATGTAACGAAAAGAGTCGAGGGGGGATTTACATATTTCCTTTTTTTATAATTTTAAATTATTTTTACGTCCCATAGTTTCGCCTTAAGCGTAGTCTCTCCCACTTCACGTCTGATCTCTGCTACTCCGGAGTTCCCTGGACTTTGGCTTTTTCCGCCTGACTCATGAACAAAACGTCCTGCAGTTTCACTTGAAGTCCATTTAAAGCCCTTGCTCAGTATTTGTTGTGTACATAGCACAGGTGTCCGTTTGAACCGGACGGACAGGTTGGACGCCATGCCGCGCAGCCCGGCACACCGCGGGACCGGGGGTAGGGCTCAAAAACCACCTCCTCTCTGCACAAAACAGGTGTTGCCACCAGGAGAGAAGCCTCAGTTAAACAAAAACATTAAAGCAGCCTTTCCCCCACACACACATCACCTCAACTGTTTGTGTCACGGATTCCAAAACCTTTCAAGTCGAGAATGAACAAGCTTCCTTTTGTTTTCCCGTTTCTATAAAAAGTGCCCCCTATGAAAAGCAGTTTCTTTCACCGGAGACACATTTAAAGTAGACCATGCCACACCCATTCGAAGCTTTTATGTGCTCGGTATCAAAGCAGCCATCTTACAGGGAAGTGATAAAGAGGTTCTGAGAAAATGTCATCATCGATACAAGCCAAGGTTGGAGCATGGCAACACAAAGAGCGCTCATTATCGCAAGACTGAATCAAAACTGCTGCAGGCAAAATGGCGTCCTGCAGGTTCATGTCACCTCGTCCCTTCCTCCAACCCAGTAGTTTTCCACTGTGACTAAAACGCAAGAAACACGCACCACACCACCAGTTGTAGGTTTTTTTCCAAACATTTTTTTTTTATTAAAAACAATTCAGCACACACACATACACATATTAGTAAGAAACAGCCTATGTACAGCCTATGATGTAGAATTTAAACCATTCAAAAAAGTTCGAACGTTAAAATGTGGCACGTTGCCAAGCACAGCGAGTTGTGGCACTGTGAATATATTATGGATATACATGGAATGACAGTTACGATTACACACAGCGCCGACAAAAAAAAAAAAAAACAAAAAAAACAAAAACTCAAAACAATAAAAGTTGATTGTTCCTTTACAATCGGTGTTCCTCAAGTAAAAAGATAAAAATTAGCCTTGTACAAGAAGAGACTCCTCCGCTTTACATGTTGTCCATCTCTCTTTGCTGAATTTTAAGAAAGAAAAAGAAAAGAATGTTGTAAGACGTCGGTTCCATTGAATGATGTGTTATGCAAAAAAAACATTTGCAGAAGATCAACTCACCTGGGCTTTGTTGTATTTCCTGTTACGCCTGGTGGCGAAGAACTGCGGGGCAAAGAAAGAAGGGGAAAAAAAATTAGTTCTCGACACCGATTCAACTGCTGTATTTGAGCTGCGTGTAAATAAGAGGCAGCACTCACCACGATCAGCAGGCCGGCGATCACAGCCAGCACCACCACCACGATGACGGCGATGATTCCGCCCGTCAGGTTCTTCATGGTGAAGGTCGGGGCCTCCTCGTCCACGTAGTACACCAAAATGTTCTCCATTTCCATTTTCTGACCTTCCACGACTGGTGCAAACTTATCCTGACTCTTGAAGAGGGGCAGCACCTTCACCTGTAGGAGATGAGGGGATCACGATGTCATGTGATCTGCCCGGTCTGACAAAGCAACTTGCTAATGTTCTTTTAATTAAATAAAACTAAAACAAAAACAACATACATCTTTCTCCATGTAGTAAGCCATTTGGGTCAGGTCATTCTGGCGGTCTCCTATTGTCTTCTTCACATCCACAAGGACCAAACGCTCATCAGGGATGTACTGTGGAAACAAGTAGTTTTGTTAGCCACGTGCCATATTTCTTCATTGCCCGTCTGTCTACTTAAACTCACGTATGTGACTCACCTCCACCTTCTCAATCAAGGCACTGTTGAAGCCGCCATAGCGCTTGTTGATAGCATCTGCAATGGCGCTGTTTTTCCAGGGGGGGGAGAAATAAAAATTAAGATCAAATACTGCACGGCTGAGCGTTTCATTCGCTTTTACAACTGTGGTGGTTCAAATATACTCACGTCTTAATATCAGTGTTCTTCACCGGAGTTGACAGTTTTTTGTGTGTCAGCTGAAGACGAACCCAGCTAGAAGAAAGGAAAATAAAAAAAAATCAGCCATTGAATATTTTAACTACTCACTCGAAAGCTAACCCCGCCACACACGACCCAGTGAGAGCACTTACTAGGTCTCCACCAGCTTCTCACACTTGATGTTTTTGTCTTCCTTGTCAGTACGACGAACGCCGGCGCTGTTGACACACCAACACTCCTCGGTGTTGTTGCACTGCTTGGCCTTGAACTTGCCGTCGCTCTCGCACTCGGGGTCGTAGATGCCGTCGTTGTCCACGAAGGCCGACTCCACTGGCTTTCCTCCAGAACGAGTGTCCAGGCCCTTCCTGGCTCGGTACATCTCAGCCTTCATCAAGAAGCACTTGGGCACCACTAAAACGGGAAAAAAAAGCAGAGAAAATTTGAGATTAGAAGAGAGCTGACCACCAAAACCCTTGATCGTAGCATATGTTGTTCCACTTACTTGTTGAGCAGTTCAGGTTTTGCCTCTCATTGTTGCCCACCAAAACATAACATGTACATGGATTCCCATCACAGGTGGCCCACTTCATTGTTTCACATGCTGCAGTGAGCAAAAAAGAAGAAAGAAAAAAAGAGGTTAACTTTAACTTCTGCATATCAACTGTACGGTGTTAACATGGTTTCTCACAACTGTGAAACAAAACAAACCCGGAAATAGGGAAGTAGATTTTTGTCCAAATTACCTAAACATATCTTTCCATTTGTATACAAACCAAAATATATATTTTTTTTTAAAAAAGGTACATGGTTCATAAAGGATTTATTGTGTTATCCTATGAATAAAGAGTCCAGCAGTTACACCTGCAGCTTCACCAAACTGGGCGTTGGTTTCTCCAAACAACCGGGTCCCCAAACAGCAAGGCAAACACTCCCCACCCCCACTCAACAATAAAACCATCTTAATAGAAAAGCCCAAACGGGTCAAACTAACTTTTACCCCTTCTAAAGACCGATTCACCACACTTTACCCGGGTAAAAATAATTAAATCTGAATTGGCGCGGCTGGCCCACACCGCCTCCTCTGTCACTCTTTAATCAGCAAATAAAGTTTCAACAATTCAAACTACTCACAGCAGCTCTGAGCAGAGGCTCCTGCCGCAAGGGCAGCGAGGACGACAAAAATCCACGCGTTCATGATTTAAGAGGAAGCAAAAAAAAAAAAACTACTGAGTTAGAAGAGTCTCCCGTTTATCCGTCCGTCGTCCGCAGGCGTCAGAGATAAGAGTGAAGAAAAGCGTCGACGCACACAGGTAAAGGCTTCCTGCTTTCTGCTCTCAGGTGTGTCCCGGTCAAACCTGTTTAGAGGGAAACCGGACGCGCGCACGCAAAGGTAAAAGACGAGCAAGGGCACGAGCGCCGCCTCGGTTTATTTGTCGCTGGGAGAAGGCGGGTTATTGATTAAATCCTCTTTCGTTGCTGTCGCCTGACTGATAGGTAGGACATGCTGTGAAGCATATTTATAAGACCAGTGTCCTCGTGACGTGAACCTCATTTGCATAGGGAGGGGGAGGTTGACAGAAACGCACCTTTCTTCCGCTATGACCATATTTGTCTGTCAGTCTCTGTCGACCTGCTCTCTGTTGACATATTTTTCTCCTTTCGGCTCGCGGTCATAGTTTTGGCCAAAGAAAAATGTCATCCAAGCTATTTATGTATTTAATTATCTATGAAAAACCAAATTAGAGAATATACCTTGTCCATCGTGTATGTCTGTAATGTGCTTTTAGACACTTTCAAAGTTAAGAATAGAATAAATATAACACTGCTGCTTAATTTTCACAGTTTAGCACAATTAAATATGGCTTTCCTATATTCTGTTACACCCACTGCAACTGTATTATAAGTGTTGATCATGTGATCCCCTTACGAACTCTTTTATGTACCACAGGTTCTCAGGTGTTAAGTTTAAGAGGAACACGAATGTAATTCTACTGCTTCATATTCACAGTTCAATAAGGCTTTTTTTTCTCCCGTCCCTAAAGAAGTTAGGAAGTAAATATACAAAGTGTTCAGTCGGAAATGGTCAGCTTTCTGTCATAAATTTCTCTTAAATAGACCCAAACGAAATAAAAATCTCTTTTTTAGAGACTTTTGTATTTCAGAGGAGAATAAATATAACACTGCTGCTTAATTTTCAGTTCACCACATTTAAAGATGACTTTTCAGGCCTTTGTATATTACGTTTTTATTGTTCTTTAGGAAGTAAATAAGTTTTGAACCTTTTTTACAAAGACAAATAATGTCCAGCAGGAACTTTAAGGTGTCCTTGTGTTCATAAACTGCTTTTTCTCTTTTGGAAATCAAATGTGTGGAATCCCTCTTTTACTATGCTTCACTGAAAGTTAAAGTTAGTTAAAGTTTTTTTAATGTATTGTGTAATATATAATTATTGTCAGGCCTTCGTGTATACTTATTAACCTCAATGATTATCCCTTAGGATGTCAGGAAGCAAATGTGTTACATTTTTTTTTTTATTATTTCCCTTCTTTCAAGCTCATTCATGCTCTTGCACGCCTTCGTATTCAAGTTCCTCAGGAGCTCAGTGTCCTGGTGACGCCTCTCAGGCTCAGAGACACTGAGGAACTTTAAGGTGTCTCTATAATCTGTTTTTTAAGGTGGATCCTTCATCTGCTGTGTCTTTTACAGCGCTCCGTCTAGTGTATTTATATGTTTTATGTGTTTTGTACCATTCCTTGCGTATCTGTCTAGTTGCATATTAGAACAGTTGTGTAGTAAACAAATACGGAAATAAGCGCGTGCATATCCCGGATTGTGTAATTGTGTTGTGATAGAGACTGAGAAGCGCTGTGACGTGATGACGTCACCAACTGGCACAACAGAAACCAGAGGATGGGAAAAAAACATTTCTCAAGTGTTGTGAATCACACGCTGCCGGATGACAACGTTGACTCACGCCCCCTGTGTCACGTTGAGAGATCACCTGCATGGGAAATATTCTAAGCAGCAGCGCACCCTCCGTCTTCAGGCTTACATCACCCTATGATCGAGGGCAGTGATACTATCTATTAACGCTGCACTTGCCAGTTCATTGGGTACTCTGTTGAAAGTGAATGCGTTCTAATACAAGAGTCCGGGGTTAAAATCCTCCTTTGTGGCTGTGATGATGTTCAGTTTACGTTAGAAACAGATTCGGACAAATTTATCAATCCCACAATTTAGGGGCAATTGGTTTGGATAGCTTGCATACTATTACACAGTACACATATGATAGCAACAGATAAAAGCAGAATATGGAGCAAGTAAAATGCTAAGGAACACTATGGAATCAGTGGTCAATAAATAGAATAAATACATCAAACTAAATTAAACTGACTAAAAACAAAGCATCCAGATAAAAGATTATATAGAATCTAAGTATGTTAATTTCATTCAATAATAATCATTTTACGAGGGTGTGGCTTTGTTAAACGTGACTAAATTAAACATTAAAGTGTTGTTTAGACTAAAAAACACACACACAATACAGTTCAGCTCTGTAATTTTAGACTAATGTTGAACCCCAACAGCCTTCACGAAGCTGAGATTTAGTGCAGATGTGGGATAAATTAAAATAGAATAGAATAAAATAGAATAGAATGCCCTTTATTGTCATTTTACAGCGAACAGCGTCACCTTTTCAGTCCAAAAAACACACAAGAATAAACACAATAGCACAGAAAGGTATTATTTACACAAGATTTACAAGAGAAAGTTAAAATCCAAAGAAAAATATCGAAAATATACATAAATGATATTAGTCCTACGTCATGTTCGGGAAATTGCACCGATCGGGGAACACGCATGTGCGACTGTATTTATATACAGCTAAAAAAAAAATGCGCCATGCTGTCCACTGTTTACCTCATATTAGAGGGATTTAAAAAACAGACGGGACATCTGGCGATGTGAAAGCACACCAAAGGCGGGTTGACCCCTGGTCTGAAAACCCTGTGTCAGCTCGTGTTTTCGATGTGGAAGTGGTGTTAGTTTGAGCTTAATAGGCGGTTTAGACGGCGCACACACCTGTGCAGCCTCTCGGGCCGTAACCGACATGCACCTCACCAGAAATTAAGTGTTGTTGCATGCTTCCGCTTCAGTGTTTCTCTTCTCCATCTTCACCGTTACCGTATTGATTGTGTTGCATCGATAAAGACTGAACACGTGGAGGAAATGTTAACTGAGGAGGTTCGGAGGAGTGTTTGTTGTTACCGGGCGAGCCAGACTGACGAGCGTACCAGCATAAATAGCTAGGACTAGCGTTGGCTGCATACATAGGGTACTTTGTCCCATAGTACCTCAAACCAGCCTTAATACACAGTGTGACCAGTCAGATTTTGGGGTGAAGTCATCTGTGGAGAACTGAAATAAAGTATGTCAGCATCTTCACCGGAAAAAAATGGAAAAAACATCCCAAACTCAAGTGCAAAAATAAATAAATAAAATAAACCCAAGGTGACCCAGAGTTGTAGCTGCTGCTAAAGGAGCTTCTATAAGGAACTCAAAGACCTGGAGGCTTTTGTAAATTAAAGGTTTCTGGTGCTGGTTTTTAATGTTTTAGTTTTCATTTTTCAGGATGTGTTATTGAACTTAGATCAATTTGAAAATGGAAATGTTATCCATTAAATGTAAACTACTGTCAAGTGTTGAGCAACTGAATGGGAGGAGCAAGTGATGTGAAAGGCAAATAAAAGTTGTTTTCACTTCCTGGTAACCTGTGGCTCACAAACATTTCTTGGGAAGTAAAGTTGAAACTAAGACTTTTAATGACGTGGTTGTGGATCTGGGATATGAAATAAAATCAAAGTATTTTTAGTGTTTTTTCCTTTTTTCTTGTTGTTATGCATAAATGACTGCATGGCCCCCCCGCCCTCCAAAACACTTAATATGCACGTTCAGCAACTGAACTTTTACTTTACAAACGGAAAACAGCAATTTTACCTTTCTGAGGTTCGTCCTTTAAGGAATCGTTTTGGGATATTTTCTTGCTGAGACTTATGCGACAAATGATGTGGTTATCTTAGTGACTTAAAGCACTGGATAGATATAATATAGTATAATACAGTCTGATATAACAGTCATGCACCAAATCTCAGCTACATTATGTTTAAGGTATTTGTTTAAAATAACACGGGGAAGCTCATGATTTTTCTGAGGCAGTGGTTTTATGTATTTGTTATTGGGCCAGTATTTAAAAATAGGTTCGTCCCACTGAGATCAGTTTTCTCCTTTTATCTGAAGAGAGACCTGAAAGCAACACGACATCAACAAGAATGAACAAGAAAACCTCGAAATGTTCACATGAAACATTTACACTCAAGACAAACACAACCTTCCCCTTTCAGTTTGTAGTTTAGGAACCGCAACTTGTACTACATCTTTAGAGTGGAGGCTGTATTTTCAGCATACGTACCAATCAGGCATAACATTATAACCACCTTCTGATAGATTAAAATACTGAGATATAAAAATAAAAGCAAAGCACAGAATAAAAACACAGAATAGGACAAGGACACATTAAAAAAGACACAAGATACAAGATAAGGTGCAGTGGCAAGATGATGTCAGTAGTACTGATGATATGATAGTAATGTTATTGTAACTAAACAGTATATAATAGTAGCATAGTATATAATATAATAATATATAATAATAATAATGGCAGCAGCATCAGTATGTAATAATAATAATAATAATATACACATAGAAATGTGTCATATGTGCAAATATATGATATATAAACATGTATTAATGTGCATATATATATATATATACACACACATACACACACACAAGATAGGATATAATATATATCGTATAGGTATAATATATGCATATAAGTACTTGACTATGTAAGATATATTTGAAGTGCAAAGGTGACAGGTAGTAAAAGGTGACGGGTAGATTCAGTGCAGCTCTGTGATGGTGAAGGTCTATATATTGTGTATTGTCTTGTTTCTATTATTTTGATAACCCAAATTTAGACAGTGGGTTAACCTATATAACAGAAACACTGATTTAGTCCAGTGAATTGTTTCAACATCAACTGAATATTCTTTCAGAGGGGATTCAGAGCATGACTGTCACATCAAAACGCATTCATTTTCACTGGCATACCTAACGAACTGTTAACTCTGTGCAATAGCCTGTTTTTCTTGCTCTAATTTGCATCTCAGTAGGCATCTGCCTGAACATGCAGCGTATAATACGAGTCGCAGCCACACTCCGATAAGCCAAAAAGAGCCAGCCGTTCTTAGATTTCACCAGATGTGAGGGTAAACATTTGGAAAGGGCCCCCCTGATCAGATACTTGAAGAGAAAAGTTGCACTTTCCCCACCAGTGGACAGAAAACACGCCCAGTGTCTGTCCTATCAGTGTAGTGGCCGTTGCTGCTTTTAATACCGTGCGTCATACGCCGTCCGCGGGCCTGATAGGCAGCCCGAGCACGTGACTGAGTGAAAAGACGTCAGGATCTAAGGAAATGTAAAGACTGCCAGTAAAAGTGGCCTTGATGTAACAGCCAGGATCAAATATTTAAAATGAGAAGCCTTGTATTTACTTATATTTTCCTCTTATCAAAGCAAATTGAAAGCTGTGGAGCTCATTCTTGGTCTTGGTCTCTTCTGAAAGACAAGACTCTGGAGCTTCTTTGCAAAAAGAAATATCCAATACTCTAATTACCGCCAAAGTCCCATCCACCTACTGTTTAATTTATGGAAAATAATTCAGTTTTTGTTGTTTTTTGTAAAAACAAAAAACAAAACAACATTTAAAACTTTATTTTCAGACTGAAGGATTTCAGAAATCCTGAAAATTATTGAAATTTTAGTATTTTTGAGCATGTTGCAATTTGGTTAAGTGATTTATGGGGGGAAAAGCTGAAAAAAATATTGATGTATGAGGATTTTATGGCTATTTTTTGCACATTTTTTTCTATTTTTCCAACGAAGGTGTCCAGAGCATGCAAAATTTTCAATCTGACGCTGCATAAAACGTGATGATGCAATCAAATTAGTTTTATTGCTAATCCTTGACATATGTAAGATTCCAATTACCACCAAAAAATATAGAAGAAAATATTGAAGTATGAGGATTTTATGGCAGTTTCTTCATGTGTGTAGATTTTTGCCACTAAAGTGTCCAGAGGGTAGTAAATCTGAGGAGGGCATAAGGGCTAAAAGGGTAAGACCCTCTCACTGTTTATCTATTTTTTACACTCGTCTTAATCTTGGACAATCTCTCTTTGGTCCAATGAAGACGATTTTAAACTGAACTATGTCTGAGGCAAATTGACGCAGAATAAATTCTCTGTATAATTTGTTGCCATGTTGCTTCTGGAATCATTTAATCTATCTCTGCCTATTACTTATTTTGTTGTTGTTGTTGATGAGACTGATATTTTTATCACAAAAGTCAGAATGACTCAGAGCGGTAATGTTCTTGAGGAATCAAAGTTGGCACACAGTTAAAAAAAATGAAATCAGAAGAGAATGACACATGTATTACATAATGCAGCGTTTACTCAAACACAATTCGTGTACAGAGCTCTGATTGGTTCAAAAAGCTGCTTCTGTCCCGTTTGCCTCCCAAAGGAATGTTAAAAGTGTGTGATTAATTCCACACAGTACAATACCGCGGATGATTACTGTCATAAATCAACATTTCACGGCCGTGACTCTCAGCCGCACGGTTTTATCATGGAGGCCCGTGCTGCCTGTGTCGTGGGAATTCCCAACTTTCCCAACAAGTCTGAACAAGTCTTTTTTGGAATGATGTGCCATGAGAAGCTGGGTCATGTGTGGGACAGACTAAAGGCTTCTTTTTGGGAAATAGAAACTGATGTATAATGTGAAACCTTGTTGGCAGGTGGCTGAAAGGGACGGGAATCCAACTGAAAAGCTGTTACAAGAAAAACAGGATAAGACTTCTTGTAACTGAAGGGATTTTGTTGAATCGTTTAGGGTTATGTTTAACGTTATAACCACTGACAGAAGTCATTCACTGTGACAGTTCATTGTTCTGCTGGGAAACGTTTGAACCTGGCATTCATTCATGTGGATGTTTCTTAGACATGTAGCACCCACCTACATCAGACCAGACACCTTCCACCCCATAGCAACGACACTTCCTTGATGGAAACAGCCTGACAAACACACAGAAACACTCAAAAAATGTGTTGACGTGGCCTCCAAATTCACTAGATCCCAAACTGATCAAGTATCTGTGGGATGATCCACAGAGTTCCCCTCCCTCCCCTCAACCCCCACTAACAACAGAGCATCCTCCGAAGGCCCGTGTCCATTCTCTGTTGAGTCACAACTGTTTTGGAATCACAAGGGAGACCTTCACAATATTAGGCAGGTGGTCATAATGTTACGCCTCAATCCGTCTACAATGTAATAGTATAATACAGAAAAATAAAACTAGGAGCGTATTAACCGAAGGCTCCAGATCCACGAAGGACCGATGAATGAAAGTCATCTTGTCGCCCTTTGTCCGCAATGAAGGGAACAAACGAAGGCCTCAGGGCCTGGTCCACTTATTGTGCGTGAACTGACACATAAGCAGGGGAATATGGGTGTTCCCCTTCCCAGAGGTTTAAGATGTCAGGGCTGTGCGTGATTTGGTGGTGGAGGGCCATTGTCCCGAGTGGGGTGGAGGAATTAAGGCCGTGGTGGTGGTGGTGGTGGTGGAGGAGAAGAAGGCGGAGGAGGAGGCGATTCTGAGGACACGGACGAAGAGAAGGAGAGCGGGTCCAGAGGAGGTGAGTGTGCGCTTGAAACCACGAAAGGGTTCGGACGGGACCGGGAGACGAGGAAATATGAGGTGAGTGGAAATCACCTTGCTTCTCGTCGTGCTGCTGCAACTGTAAGAAAAACCTGATTTCATTTGCTCTGTTTCGTTATTTTATTTTATTTTTTATTTTTTCCAGTGAATTGAGTTCTTAATTAAGTAACATCCATGGATTTAATATAGTGTGTGTCATTAAATACTCACTTTAAATTCACTCATGTTCTCGCTATTAAAATGCAACATTTACACTGTTAAATGTACAATTTAAATTACAAGTCATTAATCTTACATGATGTGCAATAAAGTTATGGACGCTTGAATTTTAGAACAATTAGCATAGCTTAGCATAAAGGTATGGAGGAGTTGCTGCAAGCTCAGCTCTCTGTAAAGATTAAATAGTTCTACCTAGCAACATGTCTAAAGCTATTTCTCACCTTTAAAATTAGTTTAAATCAGCTTGTGAAAACTATAATTTGCAGTATGTGTCATCATTTCCTGAAATTTCAATTTTTTTTTTTTTTTTTGTATGATTATACAAACAGGATGTTTATTAGTGAAGCTTAGCTACACTTACAACATACAGGACATAGTCTGTGTGCAAAATTCTAGCTATAAATAGTAAGAAAAACTTTGGAAAAGCTTAATGTTGCATCGATACAAAAGGTAAAAGAGAAACTTATGAGCGGGTGCTTTACTGTGCACAACATTTCCATACTGTTCCTGAAGTTTCCTTCAGGCTATGGGTGTTGATTGTTTAGTTTGATGGAAGCTGTTCTACGCATTTACCGTCCTGTAACCGCAATGCCTCAAGAGAAGATTTACAGCAGGCGTGTCTAATATTCCCGTAATAGGAGTCATCTCCGTTTTTTTGTTTTTGTTTTTTTTTCCACTGGAGACGCAGACAATAGCGCTGCAAGACCTGAAGGGAGCGTTGGCATTCAACTGGAAACCCAAGCACAAACTAACAGGAGCTGTTTTTTTTTTTTATTATTATTCTCATAATCACAACCTCCCTTTTCCCGTTGAAACACTTTGGAAGCTGAGGGGAAAATCGCTTTGTAAAACCGAGCGCTACTTGTGCCTTTCAGCAAAAATCGGCTCTCGTATTTCCTGTAATGACTGATGAGTTTCTGAAATAATGTTTCAAACCTATGTACATTTATTATAAGATCGTGTACACCCCCAGATTGCAGGCCTGTAGAGTACAGGTTTTTAATGAAATCTTAGGCCTGTAAATTATAAAAAAAAAATAATCATCTAAATGTCTGACCCTCTTCAAAGGGACAGTTTACTTAAAATGGGAAATCCACTTATGGAGCAGAAGGGAAGTGATTAGAAAAAACTTCAAAACAAAAATCTCAATGGCTCAACGGAAGAAGTCATGTAGGATTTTGGCATTTATTTTTAGGTGACGTAACCTCCGTTATTGCAAACTTTGCATTTTCACATTATTTCTGCACTTTGCGAGATTGAGTTCATTATATAAATAATTCTTTATCACATTCACACATGTAACATTTCAGGAGTTATTTGTGACTTCGTTCGGAGAGTGATTTTGGTTCCTGTGTTGTTGTGATTGTCCTGCCGCGTTGATTAAAGAAGAAACGGCTGCTATGCCAAATTATAACCCAGGGCTACAGTGACATTAAATATCAATTATCACGTCAAATCTGCCATTTCTATTTATATTACCTCCAATCACTTCTTTTAAAGTTGCTACTTTTTGGGGAATTAAATCCTGAATATTGGTTTAATTTAGTAACGTGTTACAAAAAGATAACTGACTATGGTATATTTATTACATTCCTTAGCTTTTGAGGTGAATAAATTGTGCATTTTGATGGCAGTTTCGTCATTTGCAACCTCTTTCATATTGTAAATTAATTACTGTGACCCGTTAAATGGGATTAAATGGGATTATACCAGGTTCTAAGAAATCACACAACTGAATCACATGTGCACAAATCGCATCTGTTTACATTTGAGAATGAAGGAAGAGCTGAAAAACAGTAAATGACCTCTTTGGGTGGGCGAGTCCAGATTCCTTTATTCTTAAAGAAGTCGTCTGTGTGTTACGCCGTCCCTGATAACAGACACACGACCATTGTTCAGAGGGATGAAAGTAGGCTGAGGAAACACAAAGCACATAAATAAAAAAAGAAAAGAGATAACACACACTCTGTAATTCGGTCAAATCAAGGTTTTACATGTTTTCTTGGAACACGGATGGATGACATTTCATGCAACATAATCCTCCAGGTGCATGTTCCTATTATACACTCACCTCCCACATCATTAGGTAAGGCAGTGTAAAATTAATGCATTCTGCTGTAACAGTCCTGCACTAAATCCTCCTTCATGACTGCAATAATGTTCAGTTTATGTTGAAGAAAGGTGGTAATTCAACTGTATGATCATTGGGGAGGATGTAGTCGTACAATATAACACAAGCCATTAATACAACAAATCACTGCCTCCAAAACAAAAGCACAGTATCTCTCAGTTACCTGAAATGAATGCTGAACACCTACAAGAAGATTTGATTTAGTGCAGGACTGCTGTATTAGAATACATTTGTTTAAATTTGCCAAGCTCTAAAGCGAGTAAGTGCTGTATTTTGAAAAAAAGCCCTACATCAGTCACTGTGGATGAAAGTTAATTATGCCTGAATTTAATAATAATAATAATAATAATGTTTCTATATATAGCTACAAGGATAAAACAAAAACGGGAATATAGCAAGCGCAGAACGTTTCTAGAAACCTAATTCTCATTTTATTTTATTCTCTTCTTTGTCCTCACAGGTTTCCACTCTTGTGGCTGTTGAGTCTGTTTGCAGTGGTGAGATACTGCAGTGCAGGTATCCGGCATGTTTTCTGAGTTACCAATGCGGTGTTGACTTCAGTGTTCCTTACTTTTTCTCTGCTTCTTGTTCTTCTGCAGTTGCTGAGCCGAGGGAATGCATAGCGGCGGGAATCCAATGCCACCCCAACGCCGACTGTCTGAAGGTCACAAACAACTTCACCTGCGTGTGCACAATGGGATACCAGGGAGACGGTCTGGTGTGCAGTGATATTGATGAGTGCCTCAGTGGCCTGCACAGGTGTCACCCGATGGCGCGCTGCAATAACACCCTAGGCAGCTACAGCTGCTTCTGCGTCGCTGGGTACAATGGAGATGGCACCAACTGCCAGGACATTGACGAGTGTCAAAAAAATAACGGAGGTTGCCATACCGATGCTGTCTGCACAAACACGGAGGGGGGGCGACAGTGCCAGTGTAAACTTGGCTTCAAGGGTGATGGCTTCGAGTGTGCGGACGTTAATGAGTGCACCAAACAAGGGACCTGCCACTGGAACGCCACCTGCACCAACAACCCTGGGTCTTACGTTTGCACCTGTAATGCTGGATACAAGGGCAACGGAAACTACCTGTGTCTCGATGTGGATGAATGCTCCGAGACCCCTTTTGTGTGCTCTTCCTCGCTTGGCTACAAAGGCTGTAAAAATCTGCCAGGGACGTACCGCTGCACGTGCAGCAGTGGCTTTGAAAGTAACGGACAGAGCTGCGTGGATATTGACGAGTGCGCGGCCAGTACTTGCAGCCTGTATGCAGACTGCGTGAACACCATGGGGTCGTACAGGTGTACCTGCAAAGCGGGGTTTGTGGGAAATGGGCTGACCTGCGCGGATGTAGATGAATGCAGTGCAGCCAATGAATGCGACCCCAGCGCCGCTTGCATCAACAGGCTGGGCAGCTACGAGTGCTCCTGTCTGGAAGGTTTTACCGGAGATGGACGACGGTGTGAAGACATTAACGAGTGCGCGAGAGCTGACACCTGCCCTTCCACCACCACCTGCGTCAACACCGGCGGGTCGTATTACTGCGACTGTGGCACTGGCTTCTTCTTCAACACCTCCAAGTGCAGCGATATTGACGAGTGTGCGACAGGCCGCTGTAGCCCCTACGCAGATTGCACGAATTCGCCTGGTTCCTTCTCTTGTCGGTGCATGGCAGGGTACAGAGGGGACGGTTTCAACTGTGTGGATGTGGATGAGTGCTCACTGACCAAGCAGTGCCACACCAACGCAGTGTGCCTCAACCTTCCCGGCTCCTACAACTGCACTTGTCGGAAGGGGTTCTCTGGAGACGGGGTGACGCAGTGCAGTGACGTGAACGAGTGTCTGGTAGATAACGGAGGTTGCAGAAACAAAGCCACCTGCCTCAACACTCAGGGTTCCTTCTCTTGCCAGTGCCTGCCAGGTTTTGTCTTGATTAACAAGACTCTCTGCCAAGATATAAATGAGTGCAATGAGACGCTGAGCAATCCATGTGGAGTGAACGAAGTGTGCAGAAACACCGATGGATCGTACGAGTGCCCCTGCCGGACCGGGTACTACCGCCCTGCCAGCAACATGGGCTGCGTTGATATGAATGAGTGTAGAGACGACCCATGCCACGTCAACGCCACGTGTCTCAACACCGTCGGGTCGTACGCTTGCACCTGTAAACGAGGCTTCATGGCGAACGGCACCCAGTGCGTGGATATAGACGAGTGTTCCAGGAAGGGAACGTGCCACGCTCAGGCCGTATGCACCAACTTTATGGGGGACTTCTCCTGCTCCTGTCATCAGGGCTTCTCAGGGGATGGCTTCTCCTGTCAAGATGTGGACGAGTGCTCCGCGTCTAACGCGACCTGCCCTGCCTTCTCAGAGTGCATCAACTCCCCGGGAGCTCACGTTTGCTCTTGTTTGAATGGTACAATAGCCCTCAATGACACCTGTGTGCCCCCTAGTCCGCTGTGTGACCCCAGTTGCCACAGTCATGGCCTGTGCCACAGTTCGTCCACTGGATACCAGTGTGTTTGTGACCTGGGCTTTGGCGGCGATGGACTGACCTGCTATGACATAGATGAATGTCAGAGGGAAAATATCTGTCTGCAAAATGAAACTGAATGTGTGAACATTCCTGGATCATATTCCTGTGTCTGCAAGCAAGGCTATACTCTCAATGGAACGCAGTGTGTTGGTAAAACAAACTTTTAATTTTTTTTTGTGATCAATCTACAGAGTCTGATGAAATAGATCTTTCTATCTGGAAAATGTGAACAACATCTACACAAACCAAAAAGTAGGGGATCCTAATAAATTCAATGCAAAGGCAGTTTTGCAAAGGCAATATAATGTCTAAGCGCACTATGGACAAGATGTCACATTTAAAGTTACCAGATTCATGATATGTATATATTGTTTGGATGATAAGATGCCCCATACTCTCTAATATAAGAAATCATATAGAGGCGTCTATTTTGAATATTTGCACATGCCCTCCTTTGTATTTGATGATACCAGGCCCCGAAGATTTATTGACTTCACTTGTAAATAAATATCCTTCCATAAAATTGTTCTGATAAGGGATTATTATCCTCTGCTGGGAACCTAATTATCTTCCTGTCCCTCCCCCCCCCTTATCTCCCTCCCATCTGTGCATTACCTTTTTAGATGTGAACGAATGTGAGACAGGGCTGCAGGAGTGCAGTGAGTTTGCCCAGTGTGTCAACACAAGAGGCAGCCATTCCTGCTTATGCCTCAGCGGTTTCACAGGAGACGGGAAGAACTGCTCAGGTAAATATCATTTCATCATTCATCCACTGTAGAGTTTAGTTCTTTTGCAGCTACTCTCGAGTCTTCTTTTAGCATCATGTGGGGCTGTTTCCTTGACACTGTCCCATTTTGGATAAATTATAGACTTTGATGAGTGCCAAGTCCAAAATGGAGGATGCCACCCAGTTGCCAGCTGCACTAACGAGCCTGGATCTTTCGCATGCGCCTGCCCACGTGGCATGGAAGGCAATGGCTTTGACTGTCGGGATGTGGATGAATGCGAGAGGAACTCCTCCTTGCCAAACAACTGCAGTGCCCAGGCGTTGTGCCTCAACACCAACGGGTCCTACCACTGCCAGTGCCAAGATGGATACCAGGGTGACGGCTTTGTTTGCGATGATGTGGATGAATGTCAACTGGCCGCAACCTGCAGCGCAAACATGACCTGCATTAACATTCCCGGTTCCTACAAGTGTTCATGTGTCTTGGGAACGTTGTACAATGAGGGCACATGCGTGAGTGAAGCCACCTGCCTGAACGCCAGCAGCAGCTGCCACCCACTTGCCAAGTGCCACCCGTACCAGGGCTCCTTCTACTGCCAATGCACTCATGGGTATGAAGGAAGTGGCACCGTCTGCACGGATGTGGACGAATGCAAACAGTTGCGTGACCAAGCCTGCCCTGCTTTCTCCTATTGCTTCAACACAAATGGCTCCTACATCTGCGACTGTTGGGATGGCTTTCAAGAAAATGGGACACACTGTCAGGACATAGACGAGTGTGCGACGGGGAACTTCACCTGCCCTGACAACAGTACTTGTACTAACCTGGAAGGGAGCTACAACTGCACCTGTGACCCGGGCTTTGCAGGAAATGACTCCCTATGTTTGGACATAAATGAGTGCTCCCTCGGCTTGTACCAGTGTCCTAACTTCTCCAGCTGCATGAATACAGTCGGGTCGTCCGTATGTGAGTGCTGGGAAGGCTACCAAGGAAACAACACCTTCTGCGAGGATATCGACGAATGCCTAGACAACTCCACCTGCCCTGCTCACAGCATGTGCATCAACACCATCGGAAGCCACCTGTGTTTTTGTGACTCAGGGTTTTCCAGCGTCGGCGACTTGTGTGTAGACGTCGATGAATGCGGTGACAAAGAGCTGGGGGAGCTTTGTGCCAACGGGACATGTATGAATGCTGCCGGCTCATATTACTGTGAATGTGACACTGGATTCTGGAGTAATAGGACAGAGTGTCTGGATGTGGATGAATGTTCAGACTCCCTCAACTCTTCAGTTTGCCAGCGCTATTCCACATGCGTCAACATCCCCGGGTCTTACCAGTGCCCCTGCAATGAAGGTTTTATTCTGAATGGTACAGAGTGTCAGGATGTAGATGAGTGTCACGACCCAGGCGGCGCACCATGCCCTGAAAACTCATTATGTACCAACACAGTAGGGAACTTCTCCTGTCTCTGCGCCCCTGGCTACAAACAGACTAGCTTGGGCTGTGAGGATGTCGATGAATGCGAGAATAACACCGCCTGCCGCTCTGACGAGGTGTGTGCAAACCTGCCCGGAGCATATAACTGCTCTTGCCCTTCGGGATATCACGAGCAGAGGGAGGCGTGTGTTGACACTAACGAATGTGAAAACTCACCTTGCCACCCGTTGGCACGTTGCTGGAACACACCCGGCTCCTTTTCGTGCCACTGTCCCACGGGCTTTTACGGGAACGGGTCCTGGTGCAACGACGTGGACGAGTGCGTCGCCCTGACCAAGCCGTGCCACCCTCTTGCTCGTTGCCACAACACCCCCGGGTCATTCGTGTGCGCGTGTTCGCCCGGCTTCATGAGTATCGGTCCACTGTGTGTAGACACCGATGAGTGCCAGCAGAATAATGGTCAGTGTCACTCTGCTGCCACCTGCATCAACCACGTAGGAGGCTTCAAATGCTCGTGTAACCGTGGGTGGAATGCCACTAAAAGTAATGGTCATGGAAAAGGAGGATGTGTGGACCTGGATGAGTGTGTGTCACAGACACCGTGTCCTAGACATTCGTCCTGTACCAACCTGCTAGGGTCATACACCTGTTCCTGTCCAAGAAACAGCACAATGTGCACAAACAAGGGTTGGCTATACTTTTGTTATTCACCATTTCCTACTTCTGTGTGTGTTGGGCCTCACTTTATTATGTTGAAATTTTATTGTGCCGCTGCATTTCATTTTTTTGTGTCAAACATTAAAAAGAGCAACACTTGTTGTAGTTTATGGAACAGCTGTGAGACCGACTTATGATGAAGGCTCATGGCTTAATCAGAGTCTTCAAGAAACATGCTTTTGAAAAACCCAATAACCATTCACGTGCATACACATGAGGGAATTGAGCACCTGCAAAGTGGAATAAGGCCAAAGCTAATCACATATATCCACATAACTAGCATTTTTATCAAATCTGTGTGGTGTAAAGCAACTTCTGCAACTTATAGTATGATATTAACTGTCCTGAAATTGCAAATGATTGTCTTTCTGTGCTTCTTCCAACAGAGAGCACCCTGTACCCCTATGGGCCAGAGGCTGGAGATGGACAAGTAAAAATAGACTCAGAGGATGGAAACTCCCCATACATCACACCACCGATGGGTTTCCCTTTTCTGGGGAAACTGTATGACAGAGTTTATGTACGTTTCTAACTACACTTATGTGCAACACTATAGAAAATGCTCTTCTGAAGTGTTAGCAAATATTGTTTAATATAAATGATAAGTGGTACACCTTCTGTAAACTAAAAACTAGGCTTGTGACCTCACATTTTCCATTTCCATTTTTTTTTTATTTGCATCTGGGTGTGGTTTTATTTAAATTGATATTATTATATAATAACTAATGCACACAGCCCTTCACAATGACACATACATAAATACAGCATGGAATATTTAACAATATTTAAAGGTAGCATGGCATATTACAGTAAGAGCTTCTGATGCTTCTTTTGTTTTCCAGTTTTCTGATAACGGACTCGTCCAGTTTCAATCTTTGGCTGAGAACGAGCAGTATCTGCTCCCGTCTCCCTCGGCCACCGGCTTCCCCAGCGACATGAATGTGTCTCTGCTGGCGGTGTTCTGGGACGACGCTGACCTCACCCATGGGGAAGGAAGGCTGCACTATCAGGTTAGATGTCATTAAGAGTCTAAGGCTGGAATTAAGATGAATAAAAAACTAAATCCTGGGATGACCTGGTTTGTATTTGCAGTGCCATGCAACTTGTGTTTCCTGTTACTCCTTTTCCTGTGTTTACTCTTACAGGAATACCATGAGCCGGACGTGTCGAATGTCTACTCCCAGATAGTGTTCAACCGTACAGCCGAAGAAGTGACGAAGTTTGAAGCGCTGAAGAAAAAGCCTGCCTTTATCCCAGCCTGGATCCTCAAGATCACCTGGGACAACGCGATGCCCGTCTCCTACCAGAAGATCAACTTCTCAGAGGTTGATATTTATGTTCTCTGAAGCACAGTTGCTACCAAAACCGCACATTTGAAGCTCAAAAAATGCTGCAGGAATGTACCACACGTTCATAAATGATATTTTCTCTTTCAATACGCAGGAAAGGGGAGCTCTTTTTTGAGCTGGCCTGCTTAAAAACATTTGGAAAATGTCAACCCTTTTATCCCCTCATCATCAAACTCTCTCATACTATCAAATATGAACTGATTCGATATTGTTCCATTTACTAAATATGCTTGTCCCACATAAAACAATTCACATCTCGAGTGTGCATGATAAAACACACCATAGGAAAAACATCTTTCAAACTGTGTCTGACTCAGACTCTACCTGTTCCCGAAACCTCTTTCAGTTTCAGAGGAAGGGTGTGAAGGGGCAGGGAGTGTTATTGTTTGTTTACCTGCATGCCCTACTTTAAATAGCATTGTTATGTGCAATGCGAGCCTTTTTTTTTTTTAAAACTGTCCACTGAAAGAAACCGGTATTTGCAGTTTGTCAAATAAATTTGTTTTGCTTTGGCGCCACCTTGAGGTTGTTTCACTTTTTACGGTTCAGTGCAGAGTAACAGAGACAGGATCTGCCTCCGCATGCCTCCATCTAAAAATAACACTGCACAGACTGTGACGCCTGCCTTTTTGTATGTGAATCACTATTAAAAATGGGGAATAATAGAACTTCTGATTTGTTATCTCCAGAGTAACACTTTCCAGTGTATCCTGACCACGGATGGAGCGCGCTCCTTCGCCCTCCTGCGTTACGGGGTGATGAGCTGGGGCCCTGGCCAGAGGCAGCACCACGACGCTCTCATCGGCTACACCGACGGAAAATCTTCCTTCAAGGAGATCACTGTCCCTCCAGAAAACCTTTTCGGACCCGGGGGCAGATACAGGCCTCAGCAGGTGATAGGAACCATGGGTAATTTAGGCCAGCTGGTGTACGACTTGACGGGGCCGTCGGGGTCGGATCCAAAAATCAGGTGCAAGGCGTGGGCGGCGAAGGAGCCTGACCCGGCTGGGTGGACGAAGGTGCTGCCTTCCTGCCCCTGCACCCGCACCCAGGCTCTGGAGGACCTGTCGTTCATGCAGGACGCCACCGATCCGGATCCGAGGGTGAAGGAGCTGAGGGGTCAGCGGTGGGGGGGCACTGGAGGACACATCTTCCAGTCACTGTTGCCTAATAAACACGGCTCAGGGAAGAGGTGTGTGTACGAACCGGATGGTCCTCTGGTGGCTGGATACAACGAACGCTACTTCACTGAGCAAAGCGCGCAGAAACATATCGGTAATATGTTAGGTTTTTGGATTTTTGTAGGATTTAGCATTAGTCTGCACTAAGCCACACCTAGCATGAGTATTTTATCTAACATCTCTTTCCATCCAGACGAAGACCTCCTACCATTCCAGTGGTGTTGCATCGAGTCTCCTCTGTGCCACCTTTACCTCAGCAAGAGACCCCTGGACCGTTGCCAAGGTTACAGCTGGGGCGGCCCAGACGGCTGCAGCCACTCAAAGGCGTCAACGCAGGGTGTAGGTGAGGGAAACTCAATTTAAAACCAACAGTCCTGTGCACATACAGCCCAGCCATCTACAGTGTCTGTGCATGTTCATCCTGCAGCGATGGTGTACGGCAGCCTCCATTTCGTCACGTTCGACGGGACCGACTATTCCTTCAAGGCCCTGGGAGAGTTCGTGATAGTGCGACTCTCATCCAGCACCGGATCCAATATCTTCACCCTGCAAGGGCAGACCGACAAGCTGCACGCAGACGCAAGGGGGATCGCTGAAGTCCCCGTGGTGGTGCGCATGGCTGCCTTCCACCAGGGCATTGGCAAGGTCAGACTGAGAGAGAGAGAGAAAGCCGAGAGTGTGCGCTGAAAAGAAGTTATTTACTTTCTGGAAGTTAGATTAGGAAAATGAATTCCACTCTTTATGTTTGTGCGTTACTGTATGGATGGAGCTGCAGGGCCAAAAGATTAGACTGAGTTCGTTCAGTGTTTTTTGGAACACCGCATGCATAAGAAAATGTTGTAGTACACCGATCAGCCACAACATTATGACCGGATCATGCTTTAACCCAGCTCTAACATTCATGTTTTATTTTCAGATCGAATGGAGGTGCTCAGAGACGGGCGGTGGACTGCAGTTGTTGGTGGATGACGCTGAGGTTCCGGTGACCGTTGGTAAACACATACTTAAAAAGCTGTTATTACATGATTTAAAACAAGACTTAAGACTTTAAGAGTGATTCATCCTTTCAGGTGTCGTGCACCTGGGTGAGAGGGACTTTGCTGTGCGCTGCGAGTCGGTGAATCGCTGCGCTGCCGTGTACGCCAGCGGCCTCCACGCGGTGGTCTGGAGGACCGTAGGCTACATGCAGCTGTCGGCCATGGTGGAGGTGCCGCAGACCTTCTACAACCGCACCGTGGGTCTCATGGGCTTCTGGAGTACCAACCGCTCCGATGACTTCCTCATGTCCGATGGAAAGACCCTCCCATCGACGGACCTCAACCCCCCTCCTGAGGAGAAACTGTATCTCTTTGGCCAGTCCTGTGAGTTGGACCATAGACACACATAGACGTTTTTATTTGCTTTAGAAACAGAGGTCTTCAAGATTTTTCAGGCCAAGGAACCCCAAGCTGAGCCCCTACCTATTATATGTGTTCTATATTAAACTCAGCCCATATCATTCTGCATTCAGTATTAAGCTATTCAAATAATACACAGGTTCAAATATTCATTTGTTTATGTTCAAACAAGGGTGAAAAAACATGTCCTCTGCCTCCATTTGTCCCTTTACTGAAATATGTTGGACTCATGTTTATGTGTAAAAAATATATAAAAAAATGTCTAATCAACCAAAGATTTTGGGAAGACCCATGTTGAAGACCTATGCTTTAAAAATTGAGGACATTTTGACATCTTGATGTCTCAAAGCAGTGAAAAACAGACCCAGAAGCAGAACACAGATCCAAACGTTTGCAGTGCAAAGTGATATGATACTAGTAAATGTTCAATATCATTGATTTTCTTTATCGTTGATACCGTTACGTTATGTTACTTTGTGTAAATACACCCTAATGTGTCTTGTAAACCTAAAAAAAGTAGTGTATTTCAAATCATAGCTTCATAAAGAATACAGGACATCAGAGTAATTTATTTATTTATTTTAAACTCTGAAGTATATCGAATCGATCCGCGCGTCGCTAAAACACAGAAACACAACGAGTAGGAGAAAGAACACATAACAAAATATAAGCCAAGCAACTCTATATATTAACAACAAACCGAGAGAAGATTTTCAACTGAATCAGCACGTTTAGCATCTTACGGGTTTCTACAGATGCAGGATTCAGATATTTCACTTCTTTCATCACGCAAACTCTCACGACTGAATCAAATCTGGGCAACAAATCAGAGAACGGCTACTTTATAATGAATATTTCATGAAGCAGAGGTTTGAGCTAAGCTCTGGAAGGAGATTTCGTCTGTCACGCACCTACTTAACCTGGATTGACCTCTGCTTTACATATATATATATTTGTAGGAAGTAAAGCATGCAAGGGGCCAAAAAGACATCACAACAGCGGATGGAGCTGCACTGACATCCTAACCCCAGTTTATAGCTGCAGTCTGCCTCAGAGCAGCTTTTTAAAACCCGTTTTTACAAAAGGAAACCAAACCTCGAGCAGACGGGTCCCTGCGTGTGAGACGGGTTCTGCTGGGGTTGAGTTTTTCTTTCCCACCTTTACCTCAGGCTTATGTAATGCTTCTTGAGATAACTCGGATGGTTAATGTTATTTTATATAAATAAAAGTGAAACTGAATTATTCATGAACACTCCAGATGAGTTTGCCAACACATTTGCCCAGTTGATAATAAGTCAGTGTTCACTCGTGGACCCAGAGTCCATCTGGAATATACAATCACTTTATGAATGTAGAAGAGTTCAGGTTAGTGTTTCCTCGATGCTTTTTTAAAGCAAAATGATGTCTCTCCTCTATGTTTGTGGGCTTGTATTCCTAGGGTCGGTGCCAGGCCCAGAGAGCATGCTGTTCTCCACGCCTCCACAGACTCCGCTGAAGTCCGTCTCCACCGAGTCCCTGCTGGAAAGCGTCAGTCCCGGCGAGGTGGAGGAGCTGAGGCGAACCTGTAAAAACAGCATGCAGTGCATCCACGACACCCTGGCGACCGGCAGCTCCGACCTGGGCCAGCACACTCTGGACGCCCAGACGCAGTTCCAAAACCTGGCTCTGATCTATGGTACAACCGTCCACGTCTGGAAAAGCTTTCTACACTTTCATCATCGCTGGAGTTTTTTCTAACTCGCTGTTTGTGGTTCGGCAGGGAACATGCCCCCCCTGGTGACGGAGCCCATGGTGATCCACGGTCAGGTCAACTCTCAGGTCAACACCCAGATCATCGCTCAGGACCCCAACGGAGACCCCATCGCGTTCTCGCTGCTCTTTCCCAGGCCTCCGGGGGCTTCTGTCAGCAGAGGTGAGACACGCACAAACACTCGAATCTCCCCAAGAAGCAGAGCTCACCTCCCTCCCTTCCTCCCTGACAGAGACGTTAAAGATGACGTTTCTGTTGACATTCATTAGTGAGATGCTGTAGCCAGCGGTGCAGATGGGACATTTCCGAGCTGAGTCAGTAAATGGGTCACACACAGAGAGAAATACACAAAAGACAGTCTGGCAAATATGTTAAATGTACACCGACCAGCCAAAACATTAAGACCACTGACAGGACAACTCAGTATTCTGCTGGGGAACTTTTTGTGGATGTCACTTAGACATGTGGCACCAGGGGCATCACTAGGAGATGCACCCCCCCCAGGAGATGCACAGGATGTGAACACAAACATTTAACAAAGACTGAAAATGAATTAATTATTATTATTTCAGTCTGTTTTTAAACAGGTTGCAACACAACTTCCAACACTAACTATTAATAATAATAATTAATAACATAGAGGCATGACTTTTGCTCACAGCACAATAATTGTTAATATTAAATACACAGATTACACATGTGACTAAAATGGTTGCAATTTCAAGCCCTGAAAAATGTGGAATTTTTTTTGCATGAATTAATTGAATATTAATGAGTGGAATGGATTAGATAAGGATGCACTGAAGGGGCTACCTTACATTATGAAGGGAAAGGACATGGACGGATTTATGATCATATTTAAGTGATAATATATTCTGGGGTCAGAGTTAGGGATCAGTGTATAATTCGTGTTCTCATATTAAAAGGAAGATACCCACGATGTTCCCCTTTTCTTCCTGATCTACTTCCTTTGAGCTCTTGCTGTGCAGGGTTTACAGACTCTTGTCTCGTTCCAGGTGACGGCTACCTGACCTGGACGCCGCTCAGCACCGAGCCCGTCCAGCTGACCGTCAAAGTCAGCGACAAGCTCACCAGCTCCCTGTTCACCCCGATCCTGCGCGTCTGCAACTGCCTCAACGGAGGAACCTGCCAGCGTGACAGCATTGTCGAAAACCACCAGAAGGGAAAGTTCCAGGTATTTTTTTTTTTTTTTTTTGGTCTCGTCGGAGGTATTCATTTTGGAAGGATTTCTTACTAAGCCAGCTTATTCTCTGGTGCCTCCCAGGTGGTGGGGTGCCTCTGCCCGAAAGGATTCAGCGGGAAGTCCTGCGAGAACACCACAGACATATGTCGAGGCAAACCCTGCTTCCGAGGAGTGCGGTGCCAGCCAAAGTCAGAGCCGGGCCAGTTCACCTGTGGAGAGTGTCCTAAAAACACCGTGTCTCAGGGAAAAGAGGGATACAAGTGCTTTGAGCATGGTTTGTACCATACACGGAGATTTATTCATCCGATTAGCCCCGCCCCCCTACCCCTGCAAACACAGTAATTCTTGCTTGCTTGTGTGTCTTCTCAGACATGTGCAGCCCTCCTTTCCCCTTCCCCTGCCACAAAGACGCAGAGTGTCGCAGCACGAAACAAAACTACACCTGCACATGTAAGCCTGGCTTTGAGGGCGACGGACGCAACTGCACAGGTACTGAATGGCCTCACCGCAGAATGAATCCCCCCCCCCCACCCCCTGTTTATTTATCTACAGCGACTGAACCCAACTGTCTTTGTCTGTGCCGTAGATGTGGACGAGTGCGCTGCGCTCATGTCCTGTGAGAACGCCAAGTACGAGTGTAAGAACATGCCCGGCTCTTTTCAGTGCCTCTGTAGATATCAAAACGACAAGGACACGGAAGGATGTGGTACGTGCACATCTACATATCGAATACTAGTTAGCATTAATGGACACAAGTTTAGTCGTATGAGGTTGGCAATGGGGAAGATTCACACCTTGCATGAGTTCATTTAAGTCAAGTCAACTTTATTGTCAATTCTGACATGTGCAACATAACAAAGGATTGAAATTACCTTCCTCACAGGCCTACGGAGCAGCAGCTAAACAAAAAGTCAGTCGTGGTAAATGATTTTTGCTGCAAAAAAGGAATTTCAGGAAAGCAAAAAAAAATACATGTTATATTTTGGTCAGAGACAAGAACTTTGTGCTTATTTTAAGATTTGTTGTCAAGCAAAACAAGCTTAACCGAATGGCACATTTTTTTTTTCTTAATACAAGATGAGTTGATTGAATATGAGAAAATTTAGCAGATGCACATGTTACAAGTTGTGGGGAATAAAAGAAAATATTGTACATGATCAGTATAGTACTATACACCGATCAGGCATAACATTATGACCACCAATGTTACAGCTGATCGGTGCACAGTAACTCACACTGACTCCTCTTGTTCATGAAAACAAAACACGTGAATGAATCATTCGCTCTCAAACAAAAGACGCTTGATGAGAACTAAAACAGCAGAAATCTGCTCCTTTCATGTCGTGCATATATTCCACCGCGGAGTCAGAAAACCGTGCGTTTCCTCTCTGTACTTTGCCAGCATGTAACTACCTGAAGGTGCTAGTTAAGTGTCATGAAATGTCACACGATTAATTTGCATGCATGTGAAAAACTGTAATTATACTCCGCAGCACATTGTGTGTGTTAACTGTGTCACCCGTGTATATTGTAATTACGTTAATGTGTTTCTCTGCAGGTGACTCTCCCAATCCTCCAGGTAAGAGCTCCCATGTGTTTCCTTCTGCAGCTTCATTAGCTCCATCACAGCTACGCTCTTCCTATGTGGTTACCATGGTAAACATGCCCATACATGGCTTATTTAGATCATCAAACATCTTGTGTTGGCAGGGCATAACATGTTCAACGTCTCTTTGGGCTGGAAGACGAACAGGGCTGATGGACTCCAACAGGTGTGTGTTATATTCGCAACAAGTCACAAAGAAATAACACGATTTAACTTGTCACTGTGTTCGCTGGAGGCAAAACAGAGGGAAGCTTGGGGCGAACGCCGTCACTCGGTTAGTCAAGAAAATATCATCTTTCTGTATTTCTGTATTCTGTAGGTCAAACTTTTATCACATACCAGTCACTTCCAGGATTTGGTGATTAAAAGAAAGGATTGGAGTGAGACGATCAGAAGGGCACACACTTTTCCGTTGTTAGCTAGCTAGGCTAGTTAGCCTTGTGTCTCCTTGTGTGGGTTTCTAATTGTATTTTGCCTGTTTTGCAGAGTGGAGATGTGTTGGTTGACATGTAGTCGCATATCCTATCACTTCTTACCTACTGCTGTTGGCTAGGCTAGTTAGCTGGTGTCTTCTTGTTAGCTACTAGCAGTAGCCTGCTGTTTGGTTTTTCAGTTGGGCTGGGCTTCTAAATGCATTTTACCCATAGATTGTAACATCTCATCCTGTAATTGCTAGATAAAATAAATATCTAGTGCATCATCAGTTTCAGCCTGGATAACGTTGAGTTGGACAAAATTGTGACTGAAATTACGTTACATTAATCATATGATGAATTATTTGGGGGATTCTTGTTACATGTTAATGCTAATGCTAACCGCTAGCTATCCGTCCAAGCAAAAGTTACATTTACTGCGTTACCCTCCACACTGGTTCCACTTACTTCTAGTAATATCTTTGTTGGAGAGGCTTCACTTAATAAAGACCAGACCAGACTTCATCCCCTCTGTGTCCTTCTTTGATCAAATTGTCCATCCAGTGAGTGAGAGTGTAGATGAACATAGTCCCATCAGTCAGTAACACTCACAGGGAGTGAGCGTATGACTATATTCTTTAAAATAGCGTTTTTCTCATCCATTCTTGCCAAAACACCGGCGTTTACAATCTTTTGCGTCCAGCTAAGCCCCGCCCCTCAAAAAAACGTCACGCTATTTCACAGACCGTGAAGGGGTCTATACTAACATGTGTTTCCTGCTCAGCTGGAAGAAATTCTGACCCGGGGTTTCAGCAACAAATTCTACAACATCAGCATGAAAGAGCAGGGATCCAATCAGGGCCAAGAAGAATATCGTCTCGCCGTCTCCAGTGACACGCCGCACTGGTACATCAGGGACTATCTGGCCCGAGTCAGCAGCCACTACTCTTTCAAAGACGTAGAAGTTGATGGTAAAATACGTTTTGTTCATTTATCTGTTGTTTGGATCTGCTGTTACATTAAAGGGCACATAGATAGATAGATAGATAGATAGATAGATAGATAGATAGATAGATAGATAGATAGATAGATAGATAGATAGATAGATAGATAGATAGATAGATAGATAGATAGATAGATAATATAACTGAATATAAAGTATAAGAACATGCTGCCTCTCTGTCTCCAGATCTGGATGAGTGTAAAGCGAAGGAGGCAGTGTGCGTCTATCCCGCCCTCTGTTCCAACACCTATGGAAGCTACAGGTGTGTTTGCAACGGCACAACCGATGTGGATGAAACCCAGTCCTGCGTAATAGGTGAGTCTATAGCATTAGGACTAATATTAAGCAGGGGGCTAAACGAAACAGATTGCTTGGGTTTGTGTTATTTATTTTTATTTATTTTCCATGCATATACCGCGCTTTTCACTTTTTAAAACATTGTTATATTATATGTGTTGATGAGAGCATGAGCTTGTTGTGACTCGGGATTGACTGGTGTGTTACAGGCCGAGGGGAAGTGAGCGACGAAGAGGTGGACCTGGTCCTGGGTCTGGTCCTGGGCATCGGTATCCCGCTGCTCCTGCTGCTGCTCCTGGCTGCTCTGGCCTGTTGCTGCTGCCGCAAGAAGACCGTCACTGGAGAGTAAGTGAATTCACAGAGGGTTTGTTTTTAAATTTAGATACAGCGTGAAAGAAAAAACAGTGATTTCTATATCTATAAATATAACAGGTCATGTGTGACTTACACAGTCACTTTAGTCGCAAAAAAACAACAACTTTTAAACTAAAACTACAAAGTATGTTTTTATGTGTTACAGTTTAGCTAAAGATGGTTAAATACATACAAACTAATCAGCCACAACATTAAAACCACTGTCAGGAGAAGGTAATAACATTCAGTGTTCTGTTGGGAAACTTTTGGACCTGGTATTCATTACCTAGACCAGACCAGACCCCCACCCCACCCCATAGCAATGACACTCCCCAGCAGGATTCATCCTGACACACAAACACTTTAGGAACAACTAAAAGAAAAAAAAAAAAAAAACACGAAGAACAGCACGAGGTGTTGACCTGGCCTCCAAATTCACTTGCTCCCAAACTAATTCCAAAATTGACTTAGACAGACTTTAACGATCCACAGGGGAAATAACTTGGTCCGCCCGTAGAGGGGACCGGAGTCCGCTCTTTCACATTCAGCTCCAGTGAGCCGTCCCCAGCACATCTTCCTCTTCCCCCTGCACTGGCACTTCATTAGTTATTGTACAGTGTATATTGTCGAGTTGCTTGTGTCCCTCTTTTTGAGTATTTATTCACTTCATTCTACAGCAACCCTGTGTGTTGTTCTCTCTGCACGGTTGTGTTGCGGAAATTCTTTTGTCAAAAATGTCACTGGAGTCTCGTTTCAAAGCTCACTTTTACAGAGTAGATCGTGTCCTAGAATGGAGACAACACTGTTTGAGAGACAGGTCAACTAGTCATAACATGGATGTCTCCATGCTCCATGTGTGTGGGACCTTCCTCCTTCTATTTGGTGAAGAGACAGTTTAACCTCTGTATTTTTCCAGCAGGGTGACTGTCTTGTTTATTGACCCCTTGAGGATAATAAATATTTGATTGATCAAGTATCCGTGGGAAGATGCACAGATGCCCCTCGACTCAAACCATAGCACCCAGAGGACCCTCACACTAATAACACTGTGTTCCCAGACACCACAGGACACTTTCAGTAAGCCCGTGTCCATTCATAGTCACAGCTGTTTTTGGAGACCTACACAATATTAGGAATGTGGTCATAATGTTACGCCGGATCGGTGTATGTTCCTTTTGTCCCAAGCGTAGTTAACCTTTCTCTACCATGTGATGTGTTGCGTGCTTCGAAATTATCATGCAACTCTCCTTCCACATAACGTCCTGGGTCACGATCACCCGTTCAACTGGCTCTTGAATTCGTTTTTCTTCATTCATTCAGGGAAAAGAAAAGAAAACACACATTTACCCTCATTTATAGTCGCCACAAAAGGCAAAAGTATTTAGTATTTTGTAGCCGTAGGGAGAGCTTCGCGAAAAATATTTTGCTCCGGGAGCTGTTTAATTAATAATAACCGACTGTAGCGACATTTAGCTTCTTGCGTGGGTCTCTAAAATAATGCTGGCATTAACATTATTTACGCACTAACGGAGCGTTTTTCTTTTGGCACAGCCCTCCTGCTTGTACCTCCTCTTATCTGTCTAATTCTAAGAATACCAGTGTGGTCTCACTATTTATTTATTTATTTATTTTTTCATCCATACAACTCTTATCCAAACGCCACAGGCTGCTGACACACACACACGCCGAGCACAACATATCGTGCTTCCTGCTCCGTAATGAGCTTTACTGTCTCATAAAGCCCAGACTAAGACAAAGTCCAGGGCCTCGGTGGCCTCTGTCACGGGGCGCCGAGGCTCTAATGAGGAAATATAAACCGTGGTTTTTAGGTGGGTCAGCGGCTCCTCTGGGCTGGGTGAGGCAGGGTTCTTTTCAGGTCATCACGACAGATACTGCTGCAGAGGACGACACGCACACGCATGCACGCACATATTATGTATTTGCAGTGTGGTCAAGCATCTCTGCCCAGAGACAATCCTTCCCAACTTGAAGGCTTTAAATCTGGTCCGGGGTTCTGACGCTGCAGCGCTCGCTCTTTATCCTATTTAACTCTCTCACGCTGGAGGACGGACTGCCCACTCTCTTACTATATTAAACAAAAACACTTCCTACTACCAGCTTAGGTCAAGTTATGAAACTGCACTGCAGATAATAGAGAGTGAACCAAGGTAGTGATGAGTGTACTGTGAATCTTTGTTCACACTAGAGATGACAGTGGATGGAATAGGTGCCACTTTAGTAGCGTCGTCACTGGAGCACATGAGATCCTGAAATTAATTTTTGGTCGCTTTACGAATGCTTGTAAATGAATGATCTTGATCCTCAGGATAAAGGTGTGCGCTCTGTGTTAAGCCGAAGCTACTGACTCTATCAGGAGATCATAATCACCTTCCCCGTTTACAAGCCTCTAACAGGCTCTAATCAAAGACTCCTTAGGAGAAATAAACTGCGGGAGAAGTAAAATGTGTCATTGGCTGAATGCGTTTGAATTACACCGATGCATCATTTTTATTAACGCATTAAAACGTCCACCCAATGTTGTACTTGAAGAGAATAGGTCTTATTTTAACTGCTTAGATACTGGGTGGATCACTGCCCTGTGGACATTGATCCCTAAGGAGCCATGTTTACTTCCACTCCATATACACATATAATATATTGTATATTACACCAATGTCTAAAGACGTGTAAATATATAATCCATGAAATTACTGTTTACACTTTGCACTTTACTCATACAGTTATGTTTACATCCTCCATGGACAATTCGGTAAGTTAAAAGTCATTTGTATATACTTTGCTCCTTATAAATGTCTCATGCTTGCACGTCATGCTGCGCTACTGTGCCTTAAACTGCGCCCCAGGGACAATAAAGTTTTTCTGAATCTGAATCTGATCCCCTGGAGCAGTTGTGGGCAAACATTTTAGCTCACACTAAAATCTGACAGACGGGTTTGACATCCGAGTCGATGGACTCGGCTTTACGGCTTCAGCAAAAATCATTAGTGTTATTAGGAACTAGGCTAAATGAATGTGCTGGTTTCATAAATGCTCGATGGGCCGGATTAAACAGCCCATTGGACCATTGTGTGGCTGGCAGGCCGTAGTTTTGCCCTTTACTGCTCTGCAAGTGGTAGTGGTGAGGATACGGGAATTATTATTCAGGTTACAGATGATGTTTTCATGCAGAAAACTGACTTAATCATCCAAATATTCAATAGATTTTTTTAAAGGAGTAGTTCAGCATTTTTATTAATTCTTTTGATTTGCTCTTAAGATGAAGAAATGAATGAGGTTTCTAAAGGTGTTTGCAGCCTTCATGCTAAGCTAATTAGCTTCTTATCTTCCGTACAGACAAAAGAAAGATATCAGACTCTTTACGAAACTCCTGGACACAACCTAAAATGTCTATTATTTCTTTACATAGATGGAAAAATCTGTAGGTTTGTTATTTTTATTTTGAGGAGTCAAATCCACACAGCGCACGCTCTCATACATCGGATCACGGCGGGGGTTTAATACGCGGCCGAGTGAATGAAAATCCACTCTAAAGGACATCTCACGTCCAGATGTACACGCGCTTGAGAGAGTGCCTCGCAGAGTATCCGTTGTGCATGTCGTTCTTAGCCTCAGCGTGATGTACGGCATCTGGACCAAGTGTTAGTGGGCCGTGGAGGCGCGTAATCCCCCTGATGACTGGCCTGCTTTTTGTGCTATCAGCGGAGCGGACCCTATGGATGTAATGGCTGGGGGTCGGCGTCAGCATTGTGGGATTACATTGTTAGATTAGAGCCAATAGGCCGTCCTTCAGCATGGCACAGAGAACCAGATGCAGCCTGTGATGTGATGGAGCTGCTATGGCTCCGGTTACATGGAGTACCACAAAATGTATTCTACATTATGCATTTGTGAAGTCAACAATACGACAATCGACCTTCTAAAGGAATCGTTTGTCACAGTGTTTGTTTTGTTGTTCACATAGTGATTCACGGTGCAGCAGGTCTGTGCCGCCTGTAGCTCATTGTCATTGTTGAGGATGTGCATATTTGTACGGAGGACACCTGCAATCAGATGCAATCCAAAACATCTATCTGAGCTACAAATTAGACTGCAGCGAGCCTAGAGAAGCGTCTCTTTAATCAGCTTTAGCCCAACATTTCAGCCTCTTTCAACACTCCTGCGTGAATATGCATGAGCTGAGTTATTGTCTGTACTTGGAGCCAGGATCTCACTGCAAAAGCGCACACACACGCGCGCAGTATTATTAGCAAAAGGATTTACAGGCCCTTATTTCATCCACGCTATACACACATAAGTGCAAGAAATAATATGCACAACACTTTATTAGCATAGGTTTTCAACAGGGGGTCCGTGACCCCTAGGGGGTCCGCAGAGATACTGCAGGGGGGTCGCAAAATCTTTGGTTGATTAGACATTTTTTGTGTATATATATATATATATATATATTTCAGTTCCCAGGTGAAATCCCATGTATGTCAGGCATGTTTATGTTTACAGCAGTTGCACTCCACCCTACTATTTCACATGTTTGAGATTAAAAAAATGAATACTGAATGTAAAATGATAATAATAATGTATATTTATAAACAGCACTAGGCCGAGGTGAATATAGAACACATCCCTACTAAATCTCTCCATCAGTTTGAGGGTCCTTGACCTGAAAAATGTTGCAGACCCCTACTTTAAAGCATCTGGAAATGCAGACTGAATGATTTCCAATTTATTCCTGCATCCTGACCGACTCGTGTGTTTCCTTCCAGCCTCCCCCACTTGTTGCCGGACTACATCCAGGAGCAGCGCAACCCCCCACCCTTCAACTATTCCGACCCGGCCCTGCACTACATAACGCACTGCAGCCCTCGGATCATAGACAACGTCACACCCAGGCAGCGCACCAGATAGCACACGCTGTGAGAGGGCGCGCGCGCGGAAAATGAAAATGCACAGGTTTACAAAACACAAGCACTTTTTGGAGCCACGGTGCGCGTTTTTACAAAGACAAAGATGAATGACTCTTATTTATATTGTAAGAAGTAATTAAACCTGAGTGACTTTTAAGGTCGATTATTTCCAGTCCTCTCCGCTGAGTGATGGACCCGCCAGGTTTGAGCTGGAGGTTTTTTTTTTTTTTATTTTGTTTTGTTTTACGCCTGGACAACACTTTCAGAGTCAGAGTCTGACCCAGCAGAACCCGACAATCTGTTGGCTGGAGACGCTGATGAAAAGTAAACCACTGCAGTAGTCCACGGCTTCCAGCTGATACGAGGCCAACAGCCTCTGTGATTGCAACATTAGCATTTGCCAGGATACCTGTTGTCGGGCTCCTCTGTTCGTAATTAGAGTCAGTATCAAGCTGGTTGTGGTTCTCGTCCAGTTCCATATTTGGAAAACCAGCATCAATCATAACCGGCAAAACAAAGATTTATTTAGGTGTTATTATTTTGCAAACACAGCGCGGGTGTCACCGTTTCCTAAAATCATTCATGCGCTTTGGAAATTACACCAAATTATTATGCGTTGCTGGATTGTGCCACGTTCAATTAAGACAACAGTGAAATTAAGTGTTTCACCTGCAAGTAAAACTATGTGTAAACACAATGGAAATGTATAAATTCCACTTAAGCGGCGTCATTTCCAGAGAGAATGAAATACATCCTGAAACTGTAAGGATAAAAGTTTAAACTGAGGTTACATATCAATCTGAAGCTGTTGAATAATTTCGTAAGTCTAAAAAGAGATCACGCTACAATAACCACTTCCCCAAAAACATGTTTAAGCCTCTCACAAGCTCCAATCAAAGACTTGGAATTAAAGAACAGCTCTGCTTCTACAATATCGGTAATAAATATGCATCAGATTCAGACTTAAAGTCTTGATTTGCCACTGACTGTAAGTGCATCAGTTGTTTGTATGAGTGGTCACTTTATACAGATAAAGTATAACTGAAGTGGAGACGAGTGCCAGTATCAGATTTGTCGTTAATAAACTACCTAAGTGGTAAAATGTGCCATTGATTAACTGTATTTGAATCAGGACGGTGTATTAGATTATTGGACCATTATTACTAATGCGTTACCATGTGACAGAATATTAATGCTGCAGTGGAAGAGAAAAGAGCTGATCTTAACTACTTAAATACCGGATGATGAGGATGAGGATTACCGCCCCGTGGATAGTGATCCCTAAGGAGCCTTGTTTACTGTCGGTCCATTGGTTGTCTTTTAAATCGCTGGACTTTTATTTAGACGCCACTAAATGTTGGGGCCCTGGGTCATTGCTTAATCTCCCCAGTCTTCAAGAGTACATCACATGTGCAAATACACCGATCAGCCACAACATTAAAACCACCGACAGGATAAGTAAGTAACATTTAAACCGTCTTGTGACAATTTACTGTTCTTTTGGGAAACGTTTGGACCTGGTATTTATCAGACCAGACCAGATACCCCCACCCCATAGTAATGACACGTCTTGATGGCAGCATAGACCTCCCCCCTTGACCCACAGGACCTAAAGGCCCGGCATGGTGATGCACTATGGCCTCACAGCCACAAGGTTTTAGGTTATCGTTCAGCTGGCCGGGGCCTTTCTCTGTGGAATTTGCATATGCACGTTTTTTCTCTGCATGTTCCAGTTTTATCTCAGAGCGGCTTGCATGAAAAGGGTGACTGAACGCCACGTCTTAGCCAGTGTAAGCTGGAACAGGCTTCAGCCTCCCCGGACCCTCTAAAGAATAAGCGGTCATAAATAATAGATGGATGTTCTGTTCCATTCCAGTTAAACGGAAATACTCACGCAAAGTGCAAGTGTATCAAAATTGCATAAACGTACAGTACTTGAGTGAATGTCCTCAGTTATTTTCCATCACTACTTCTGATTAGCAGTTAATTACTAGCATGCGTTTTTGGGAGCTTCGTGCATTTTCTCCTCCAGCCAGCAGGTGGCACAGTTGAGGCTTCCACACAAAGCAGCTCAATCACATTTGTTTATGAGCAAGGTTTAAAGCAGAGAGCACTGTCACTGCTACACACTCACACACACACACACACACACACACACACAGATGACTCGACACCTGCTCTGCAGCTTTCATCTGGAAATGACCACAGTATGCAGTGGAGCCGGCAGCCCCCTGCAGAATGAGATCATCTGAGGGGGGCACGGAGCGCGGCCGCCCTGCAGGTCCCCGCCACTGCAGAGCCAGACCCGGCCTCCACTCCGACGGGGTCAAGGACAGGGGAGCCGATAAAAACACTCTCCCCCTGTCCCCCTGTCACCTCCTTGTTGCGGTAACACGCTGAAGCATCAACCTTGTATAACCTCTGCGGTGCTCTGAGGTCCTCCACTTTCACTTTCTGGAGAATTCACGGAGAGAATGATCTGAGATTATGCCGCGATGCTGCACGGTGATCAGTAGGGGAAACTTTTGTGACTTGGGATTTAAAAACCCAGTGCAAGCAGCGCTCCTGACACCTGTGCTGCACAAAGGCACGGCTAAAGGTAAAACCCAGCGGCGAGGATGAAATCACCTTCGGCGAGGCGAGCTCTGTAGTGCCGTGCTTCTGGAAGGCTCCGAGAAGCAATGTTTCATGTGCTGCTGAAGGCTGCAGTGTTTGAACTCCAGCTCCGACTGCAGCAGACAACCTGGAGGAGGGCCAGCGAGGGAACGAGGGGTGGAAGGAAGAAGGACAGAGTTGGATAGAGTCAAAGAGAGAAGGAGAACGGAGGGAGGGAGGAAGGTAGGACAGGAGGGAGATGAAAAGTGGGAGAGCAAAGATCAACAGTAGGGATTCAGTTTGACAGCCAGTAAGAGGTTTGTCCCTCGGATCCCCTGAAATAAAACAAGTGACATGTGCAGGTTTAGAAACACTTGATTTAGTAGCAGGCCCAACAAACACAAACACGCGAGAGAGGGAGGAGATAGAAAACTAAGTGCATGCTTAACACTATATCCATTTCATCACGACATGATTGAAATAGGCAGGGGATAGTGGGCCCGACCAAATCCTCTTATCTGATTTAAAGCCATTAATCATTTCTGCCTCATGATGCAATTTTGGAACACGGGCATTTTCTCAGTAACAGGTAGGCCAGAACGCTCATGGGATTGGCTAATGCGCGGCTAGCGTGTTGATGGACCTTACACGGCTTATGCCTTTATTGCGTGGCTCTAAAACCACTGACGGTAAATGGGAGTGGTTTGCCCCGTTGGCCCATTGACTGGCCTTTGTATGGGAAGATGTGCTGCTGGCGATCAGGGGTTCTTGTCATGAGCCGAGCAGCTGAAACGACAGGCAGGTCGTAAAAAAACACACCTGACGCACTGACCACACAAAACCCGCAGATGTTCAAACACACACACACACCTGAGAGCAAACAAGCGCGGGCCTGCGCGAACTCACTCGCGCAATCTTTCGGTCTTTTCACTCGACATACGTGACGCACAAACATCTTCCATCCCATGAAACGCGATCCCTTCGCTTGGCACGGAACCAGCAGGTACATTACAAACTCTCATTCATTAATCATGGCGCCCGCGTAGTTTCAGTTACACAGGTAAACATCTTCTCATATTTGTAACCAGCGCTTTATTGCTCAAAGTCACAACATGCCACTTAGGTGCTTGATTTAGCCCTTCTTGCCTGAAAGGTGCTTTTATTTTTCGGGGCGAGAGCGCGCGGCGCCGCCGCCCCTGCGCGAGAAACTGACAAACCCGCCCCCGTTGCTGAAAATGAAACCGTCCCGCATTGTGGATTTTTCTTAGAAGGAAACAAGGCGGCGATGGTGGCGGCGGCGATGGCGGCAGCGGGGCTAGCGAGAAGTGACATCACCGAAGGCGGAGGCGCTCATTTCGCGCTTGCATCTGCTCAACCAAAACAACCTTTGACCCTGCACTAAAAAGAAAGCTGCCATTTTATATATATATAAAAAGAAAAAAAAAAAGGAGCTCGGGGTTGGGCTGTGACTGATAAGGACGCTTTGTGTGAGGTAGTTTCATATTCACAGAGCTGATAAGGGAAGTAGAGGAGGGGCGGGGGTGGTGGTGGTGGGGTCGGTGGGGGGGAGCACATAATACGGATTATTCCGAGTAAGACATAACTCCGGAGTTAACGCAACACCTGGCATGCACACCGTTACACATAATGCACTGAGCTCCATGTTGTGAGTGAAGTCTTCCTTCGCTTCATATCACAGAGATTGGTTTGAAGTTTTATAGCCCATTAAGTAATGTCTCTTGGGATTCAAAACGCCCCGTCCATATTAACCTCCAGCCTACATCCACCTTTGACCCGGACCAGCTCCTCCGGGACCTGGGGATCATTGAAGGACTTGTCGTCGACCAGCCGAACAGCTGATGTGTGCATATTGGATGTGTGGATGTACAGAAGCTGCGCAGGATGACAAACCAGAAAGCTATTCTGGTTTTGAAATATTTACGACCCACCAGTAAACCATTGTCGTGCGGTTTCACTGGAGCAATTCGCCATCGAGGAATAAATTTACTTAAGTATCAGTGGCAAAAAACATATTAGCCTCCTGGGGTTTTTGCATTTTACGGTGTCAACAAGTACCTTTAAAGAAGCGTACGGCGAATTTATGCACATCCGCATGCAGTCCTTCGCACATGCATGAGCTTATCTGGTTCTTGTGACAGATTTAGGCCTTTGCTCCGTCACCTTTGGCATTACATAATCGGCGACAAAAACCCAGAGGCGGAATGAAAAGAATCCAATATGCTCCAGATTAGTTCGTTTGGAGGGGGGAAAGCCTGGCTCGTTCTGGGGCTTCTCAGCAGGTCACATGCTCACACGGGCAGCGGCACCTCGGGAAAACAGAGCAGATAGAAGCGGGAACCACTTTTGGATCATTTTCTTCTGCGTGAACTTCATAAAATCACTGCTGTCTGCGTAGAGTGTGGAGAATAATAAAGAGAGGCAGTGGAAAAGGGAGGATTGACGTGGAGATTCTAGCACATTCTCTGGTGGTTTTTCAAATCCTGCTCCATGCACATCTCTTTCCACCCTCCTCCTCTTCCACCTCCACCTCCTGCTCCTTGCTTGCCGTCTCCCATGGGATCGGGGCAGAGACAGGTGGTCACTGGGAGACAGGGGAGCAGTCAGGCATAAGCAATCAGGCTACCAGATACTCCCATCCATACATGCCGCACAATTAGACCCGAGGATCCACAGTCATCTGACAGCGACGACACAAGTCACACAGTTACACGTTACACATCAAAGCGTGCACGCAGCACTGACGAGTGCATGCGGGAGCTGGAAACTATTACAGCCAAACACTCCAGCCCTGACAGCGCATCTAATTATGCATAAAATTTAAAGTGAGAAAGACTTGCACAATGTGCAGGAAGAAATTCCCTCAAGGGCAGTTTTGTGCTCTGTGGTAACTTTTAAACGGCCGTGCTAATAAAAATCAACATGCAAATAAAAGCTAAAGTAACTGCAGACATAAATGTACAACAAAAACGCAGCAGTGTGAGTTAGAGAAACATATGTAAACACAACTGGGTCAGTAACATCCTAGTTGGGAGCGAGAAGCTATGCTCCTGGTAGCAAATTACTTATCAAAACTATGTTATTGGGCTTCCCTATTAAGATGATGGCCATATGTATACACACTATGCAACAAGCTTGTCAGCTGTGCCTGTGGCACTGACTTGGATGTCTATGGAGAAGATGCAGCGGCAGCGCAGACCATGGTAGTGACGCATTGCAGGTACAAACACACCAATCAGAGAGCGCGATTTCTTTCGGCTACGTCTTGCCACATCACGGAGTAGCAGAAAGTATACATCCGCCGTAACATAGACCGCCAACAATACGCACAATGTTCATAATACAAGCCTATAGCCCTCCGATACACTCATAGTTGTGCATTTGTTTCGTTTTGTGAGGCTAGAAATTCCTTAAAGTGTGTTTTAATTGATTTAGTAAAAAGGGAGAACGGGAAGTCGCGGAAGGATATGAAAGGGGGAGGAGTTTTAGGGTAGCCGTTAAAGGCGAGTCCAGTTGCCTCCGTCTCAGTGTGTTCATTCAGACTGACGCTCAGTCCAAGCTCGGATTTTGTCTTGAACCCACCGCTACATCCACATCAAAATGGTAAGAAACGGGACGAAATTACACTTCTATTCTTTTTTATTTATATACAGCCGCGGCAGATTCAACAGCGTGCCTTAACTTGCTATTTCAAAATTGACGACAATTTCCCAAAAAAAAAAAAAAAAAAAAAATACGGTGGCTAATCTGGTCGTGACGTTATAACCGCTGCGCCGTAACTACCGCAGTGCCGGTAGAATAAATAAATAAACGGCCGTTTACGCGTTGCTAGGTAATGCGGAGTCGTTAAGCAACGCTTGCAACCGGGGAAGGTGCGGTAGTCTGAAAAAAACATAGCCGTAAAGATGAAATTGTGCTATCGTAACGTCGCTTCCCTCTTTTTTTTTTTTCAAACTAACCAAACCTGTAAGTTAACGTCCTACCTAGTGGTGGTGCTCTGATTGGGGGAAAAAAAAGGCAAGTGTTGCGGTTATTTGGCAAACGCTGCGTTGCTTGTGGCGACTGCTGCGTTAGTCGGTCCTCCTTGTAGAAGGTGTGTGTTCTTTTTGGTTCTATGACTGGGCGCGCACACACACACACATATATATATATATATATACACATACAGCCGTAGCTTGCTAACCTTAGCTCCTCTTAGCTCCACGTTTACCGCCAAATCCTAACTCATTCATTGTCTGCGTCTGTTTAGAGGCATCTACAGCCGATCCTACCCTTTTTTTTTTTTTTTTCGTTTATTTTTCGCCCTTACTCTGATGCTTGCACGGGTCTGATCGCTAACCGGCTCGAAAAGAAAATACTCCCCGTTTTCCAGTATTTATACCTTGCAAATTCTGTCATAGCCACTGCAGCCCCCATATGTTTCTGTTGTCATTGAATTGAGTTTCTATTAAGTGTTATTAAGATCTTAAATTGATTGTAAAAATAAATGTGCATATGAGTAATTGCCTTATTTGCTTTTTTTTTATTATTATTTTTAAATTTTACAGGCAGATCAGCTGACAGAAGAGCAGATTGCTGGTAAGGCATCCCTCCATTGATCCTCTCCTTTTCCTCATAACCCGCAAAGAGGCTGGCTTTTATGGATCCTTGCATCCCATGTAGTGGATTTATACTTTTGCCTTTTAAGGCGTTCCACAGGGCGGCCTACTTGTCATAAAACAGGAATGAAAGAAACGGCTGTTGCTTGCTGGCTCTGGATCTCTGAAGGACTCCCTCATGGAAAACTTTGCATTTTTCATGGTTGCCCGTGTAATAAATGATGTAATCTGGAAGGGCTGTGCGCTCTGGCGAAGGTGTTGGCCGACGCCGTTTTACATCCCTACGCATGATGTGGCCTTTGCCCTGGGTGTGTGTGTGTGTGTGTGTGTGTCTGTGTGTGATCGGCAGGAATGCTACAAAGAACAATTGCCGCAGCCACTTGGTGCTTAGTGTGTTATCTTTAAGACGTAACGCAAGTCATACGGGCGGGAAGGGGGAGGGAGGTTAATGCGTTGCTTCCAGTTTGTGCTTGCACGCTTACAGTAATGTGTGCGCTTTATGTCTTGAATGTGACACAGTTGAAGTGGTTTGCCTTGTTGGAGCTTCTGAGGATTTGAATAATTTTAGCGCTAAGGTTTTGTTACATGCTAATAATAATAATATAATGGCACCATTTCATTAGATTGGCTTTTTACGTGGGTAAACCCTCGATTTGTCTTGCTAATGCTTGTAGTTTTAGTTTTGAACAATGCCACACACACACCAATGTGTTTTGACACATCAGAGCATTGGGTGGATACAAACTGAAGGTTGTAGTTGGCTTCAGTGGCCTTCCTCGGATTAATCAGAGCCCCTCTCTGATGTTTCTTGCGGTCGATGCAGAGCAGGTCTTTCCTCAAAAGGGTGTTGCCCTGTGTGTGTGTGTGTGTGTGTGTGTGTGTGTGTGTGTGTGTGTGTTTGTGTGTGACCCCTCAAATGGCAGGGCACGTTGTAGTTTTTATGACGCTGACAAGCTGCTGCATGCCACTACACATTGCCCACTGGCCTCATCACTCTCGACGAGCGTGTCATTGTTTCGTCGTCCCTCCCGGCTGAACCGACCCACTCAGGCTGTCATTTGTTGCTGATGCAGCCAGACTCTGTCTCGCTGCTCTGGCTTGTGGTCTCTGCCCTTGTTTAGACAGAAACGACTGCAGTTGGGACTCAAAACAGAGTGGTGCACCAGTATACTGTAGGTAGTTTATAAATGAAACATGGGTGATGTAATACCCTTTGGAGTATTGAACTAATTCCTGGTTTGGCTCAGTGTGACTTGGAAGAGTTTAGAATAACAGGTTGTAAGGCGAGGTAGGCCGACTGCGTTTACATGGACGTTCGATCGGTTTATTCTAAGCTGAGATGATAAAGTCTTGTTTCTCAACCACTTACACTCTCTTTCTCACTTATTTGCATATCAAGATAAGTGCGGTTACGCTGCCTTACTAAAGAAGCCGACATGCTGTGTTCTTTTTGTTCAGAATTCAAGGAGGCATTTTCGCTCTTTGACAAGGATGGAGACGGCACCATCACCACCAAAGAGCTGGGAACAGTCATGCGCTCTCTGGGCCAGAACCCCACAGAGGCAGAGCTGCAAGACATGATAAATGAAGTGGATGCCGATGGTGAGAGCTCAGCCTAACTTCAGAGCCTGTGAGCCTGGATGCCAGTTCCTCCTCCGCTTTTTAAAAACAATTCTTAACCATTTTTTTGCTGGGTGGTTTCTTCAGGAAATGGAACGATAGACTTCCCAGAGTTCCTGACCATGATGGCCAGGAAGATGAAGGACACAGACAGCGAGGAGGAGATCAGAGAAGCATTCCGTGTCTTTGACAAGGTAAATACTGCTCCCATAGACACACACACACGCATGCAGGTTTTAAAAGGCTGCTTACTGATGGACCTCATTCTCAGGACGGCAATGGATACATCAGTGCTGCTGAGCTGCGCCACGTGATGACAAACCTCGGAGAGAAGCTGACTGACGAGGAAGTGGACGAGATGATCAGAGAAGCAGACATTGACGGAGACGGTCAGGTCAACTATGAAGGTTGGTAGATGTGTGTTTGTGTATTTTTTAATTGGTTTGTTTTGCTTTTTGAATCCATTTTTAAGCCACAACAACATCTTTTTTCCCCCCCACCACCCTTTTCTTCTCCTGCAGAGTTCGTACAAATGATGACGGCGAAGTGAAGGCCTTGTACAGATTTCGTATATAAATAATTTGCCTTTTTTCTTTGTGTAATTTATCTGTAAAATCTTAATAGCCCCCCTTCGTCCCTGCCCCCCTCTGCTGTCCAAAGGAACTGCATGTAAACTGCATAGGCTCTTGTCCCCATGTCCCTTTCTTTTGCTGTCATGGTGTCTTGGAGTGACAGAACGGTCAAACAACCAGAAGCCCGTGGAGGCCCCTGGGAGCTGGAGAACTTCGAATTTTCCTGTCTTGTGTGCTCGGGGCCCCTCCACGCATGGCGACATTAGAAACCTGTCAGCTGGTTGTCACTTGGCAACACTGTTGGCATGGAAACAATGTAGAGGAGTTTAAAACTCTGCATGGACTACGGACAAAGTATATATGGAAATCTCTCAGCATTGCACTACTGCAAAAAAATGACACGGGTGTATCTCCTAGGTACTCTTACAAACTCTTTTTGTATCTGCTGTTCTATATACCAGAAAATGACTAATCTTACCATGCTTTTTAATGTTTTACTCACTACTTTTACTTTTTTCTTTTCTTTCCTTTTCTTTTTTTTTTTTTTTTTAATGGCCTCTGGTCATGCCTGAAATAATCCATTCCAAGTTGTATATTTTTGTTTTCCAATAAAAGTTACAATCTACCCAGATTTGAAAATTGTCTTGTTTTCTCAGTAACGATGGATCCTTGAGTTTGTATGCCCTGTAATAATTCCCTTTTTTGTATTGAGGATAGGATGCTCCGGTTTTTTGATAGGATCTTTCTTTTTCTTGTTGCTTCGAATGCACATGAACTGTTTACCGAATTTAAAAAAAAAAAAAAAAAAAAGAAGTGTCCCCTATTAAATTCCAAACGCACTGAGGAGCATCAGCCAATGCCTCTTAATGTTGAGACGAGCTCACATCAGACCTGTATTGTCATGAAAATAAAGCACTGAGCGGGATCAAAGGCTTCTGTTTTTGAAGTGCACGCGATGGTACTCGACATTAGAAACAGCCTTTGCCGGTCCAGCTCCCCTACTGACTTCATAGGCCATGTGTTGTCTGCTACTGTTGGCACGGCACCATGTAGAAGCTGACTGCCTCATGTCTTACTCGGCATTTGCCCCCCAGTCATGAGGCGCTGGTGATAGAGCGTGCATCAGAAACCATGGTGTAAATAAAGGTGTACCTGTTTCTTTTTTTTTTCTTTTTTTTTTTTTTTGGTTTGTTTTTGTTAATCTGAGTTTGTTACAGTAGCTTGCAGAGATACTAAGTTTGTTATTTTGATGAATGACAAAATAAAGCTCTATTGTGGACCTCTGCTCTTGCTTGCTGTGTGGATTTGTGTGCATCCGAGTTTGACCTCGTGCCGTTATCGCACATTAAAATTAAATTTTTTTTCTGCCAAACCTTGACTGCCAGGAGGCGAAGTGGGCTGGTTGTGTTTTGCGGTGCTTCCCTTGTGCGTACGAAACTCGATTTGGGGTTAGCTTGTGTTTCAGTGAAGCCCAAAATGGGCGCGTTATCGTTTTCACACGGCTTCAGAACCAATTAGCGCGACGTTCTTGGAAAAAAAATAAACTAAACTCAGTTAAACCACCGTCACAGCCTACTTGGAAAAAACTGCTAATTGTCTCAGCCGCCAGCGTTCATGCATACGTCGATTGCACATCGGGGATTATGATGTCTAGCCGTCAACACCTCCTTTTCTGCTTTTATTTATTTTTTATTCTTTCGCTTCCTCATGCCCTCCATTATACCATCTCGTTAATATTTGGCTCTGACGACACCATGTGCTCTGTTGCGCTTTTGTTCCCAGAGCGTGAATTTCACTTCATTTTAAAGTTCTGAGAAAATGCAAGATGGTTAGTTAGCAAGCCTCATATTTATTTTGGAGCTGTAGAGAATATTGTAATTAATTAACACTGATCAGGCATAACATTATAAAGCACCTTCCTAATATTGTTTCCCTCCAAAGGCAGTAACATCCACAGGAGTGAATGACAGGTCCAAAAGTTTTCCCGGCATAACATCGAGTTGTCAGGTCATAGTCGATGCTATTTACTTCTCCTGTCAGTGGTCATAATGTTGTGGCTGTTTGCTGTATAATCAGTGTCACGGTATTCCTCCGAGTATTATATCATGGGTGCAGACTGAGTACAGTTCTTGGTATTTGCTTACTTACCCCCGTTGTGTCTTAAGTCTCGGTCGCTCGCGCCTAAATTTAGCCCTCCACCAGGCCAGCTCGTTTAAAAATTGATCGCTAGCGGAGTCGCTGCTATAGTAACAGCCGTAGTTTTAACGGTGGTCAGGTGTCACCGGATGCCCTGTTAAACAGACAGTGAGTGACAGTGAGTAAAGTGCATGAAAAACAAGGCCGTCTCCAAATTCGGCCGCGCCATGCCCAGGGATGACATTAGGCCGGAGAAGGTAAGTTCTTTTATCTCTGAGCCCTTCTTGTATCTGTTTATGGTTGATGACAGTCGTCACAGCGGAAACACTCTCATCTCTTGTGCCTCGGCTCGTGTCTCGCTCGTATCTGCAGGGTGATGACAGGCCGGACCGGTGCAGCCGGGGGAGCTGGTGGCTGGGATCGCTGAGAGTAGGTGTCACTGCTGCGGTGGTGGTTTCACAGCCTGTCTGTGGAGAAGTGGCTGTTGCACTGCGAACACTTGTTTGCACTGGTTTGTCAATGTGAAGTGGCCCACGGGGCTCGTGCAAGGTTGGATTACCAACTGGGCGCATTATCATTTGCTTCTAATACATAATTTGACCAGCAACGGAGAGAAATGCATTAGATTGTGTATCCTGTAGCCTTGAGTTATGCAGGTAACCATGCAGGCTCAAATCCCATGTTAGTATTCCTAATCAAATTGCTTCTTTGTTATTCATGAGCCAAGTACACAAAATTCCTGAGGCAAGATTATATTATTCCATCACAGAAGTAGTGTAACTCTGCATTCCAACCATTCATTCATTTTTCTGTAACTGCTTGTTCTCTGGAGGGTTTGCATAACATTATGACCCCCCCCCCCCTCATTGGGCCAGAGGCGGGCTACACCCTGGACAGGTCTCCAGTCTATCGCGGGGCTAATTTAGAGCATGTCTTTGGACGGTTTGGAGGAAGTGCCCAGAGAGAACCCACGCAGACATGCAAACATGTAAACTCCACACAGAAAAGGCCATCCAACCAAAAACAACTACGTAAAAGGTGGAACCAAAACCGTTGTCTGGTTACAGGGAAAACACGAAAATGATAAAGGGGAACCATCAGAAGTTCATCTAGGCCATAGGTTAGGAGAGCACCAGGAGAAGCAAGAAGAAGTTAGTCAAGCTAGTTTCCCATCAGCCTGTTACAGCTTTTTATTTATTTTTTTTGTAGTAATGTAATAATATGTCAGTTCCCCATGATTCCTTAAACCCGTCTTCCAGGACACGCCCGTCCCAGGCGTCTATCACATCAGAGACTTCATCGAGGAAGCTGAGCTGAACCCTGTGAGAAAGACGTACGGGTTCAAAGGCGTGGGGAGGAGAGCTCCGACGCTGGATGTGCGCAAGGGGGACCTGCTGCTGCCTGGTGCGTACGACTACACCGACTCCACGCAGGAGGTCCTGACGCGCCAGGCGTCCTACTCTTTCAAAGCCTGCCCGCGATCCAGCAACGTCACCCTGGGAGTCAGAGATAAGGTGCTGTTCAGCCACGACACTCTTATGGAAATCTAGACCTCTAGTAGTGAAAGTAAGCCATGTTTTCTTGGGTTCTTGTTGCTACTTTTTTACATGTGCATGAAAAAATTACAGTCCATGCACATGATTGCTGCCTTCGAATTGAGTCGTGCTTCCCGCATCCACAAGAAAACTGTGGTTTGAGCTCTCGAGCTGTAACGCGTTTGTGGACATTTTCAGAAATGGCAGAAATTGGACATGATTGTACTGAGGAGTGACCCAGAAAAAAAAAAAAAAGCTATATACAGTATAGCCTCAATGGCACCATCTTTTCATTATCCCTCAGCAGTTTGGTCGTTAGCTTTCGAAAACTCTTCGCTCCAGTGTCTTCTAGATGCCAACAGACAGTTGCCTAGAAACGGTCTTCTCACAATTTACGGGCCGCGCTTCGGCGCCAAACGTTTCATGAGCACAAGCTCGCGAGTTTCATATGAAAGCAGCACGTTTGAGGAACCGAGAGGTCGGATGTAAGAAACAAGAAGTATTTTTGTTAACTATCTCCACAGCGTACCTTTAGCTGCACCTGCCTTGTGCATCTCAGTGCATCTTATCACACACAAACTCAAGCTTTTCAGGAGTTTTAGCAAAGACGAGGACAAAATCTAAATAATTAATTTGTTGTCGGGTGCAACACAAGGTTTATTCATCCTCCCTTATTCCGTGCAGTGTCTCACATGGGTAGTCATGCTTTATGTTCTTGGAAAGCGCATGTCCCAAAATGTTGAGCTATTTAACTTTCAGCATGCAGAGCGGAAGAAACCATGTACACAAAGACGTTGTTCTATTTATTTGTCAATGGTTAAAAGTCAGCAGTCCATGCTAAAACTATGAGTAGAACCAGAAGATCATCATTACAGACAACAACAAAAAGTAGAAAATTAATACAATGGCATAACATTATGACCACCTTCTTAATATTGCGGAGATCTTTGGGTCCTATGGGTTGAGGGGAGGGGGCTCTATTGTGGATCATCCCATTGATACTTGATCAGTTTGGGATCTAGTGAATTTGGAGGCCAGGTCAACACCTTGTGTTGTTCTTTATGTTTTTTTTTCTAAAGCGTTTTTGTGTGTGTGTGTCTGACTGCATCTTGCTGGGGATGGCTGCTGCCATCAAGGGGGGTCTTTGCTATGGTATGGGGGTGTCTGGTCTGGTCTAAGTGGGGGCTACATGTCTAAGTAACATCCACATGAATGAACGCCAGGTCCAAAAGTTTCCCAGTAGAACACTACGTTGCCACAAGTTCGTTGATGTTATTCACTTATCATCAGTGGTCATTGGTTTTAATGTTATGGCTGATCTATGCATGTATATGCAATAACAGCAATATTGGTATATAAAAATAATAGTCAAAAAAGGATATACAGGTGTCAATGTACAATATATATTTAATGTATTTTAAGTAGGTAAATATGTCTGATATTAAATCTGAGTTAATACACGTCCATAGATCCGTTCTCTGGCAGTCTGCTGGGGTGTAACTTATTCAGACTATATTTACTAACCGTTCTATGCTGATATTTGTATATATGGCGTCTTGTTCCCGTCAGTACAGTAAAGGCTCTTTAAAACGCTCCAGCAGCAGACGCGGTGACAACAGAGGATGTGCTGGAAACAAAAGACCTTCTGTTTAGGGTACAACACAGCAGCCAAAGAAAACAAAGTCACTGTCGTGTATTTTTAAACACTTCTTTGTCTTTATTCCCTCTGCCAGCACATAAACACCTCGCCGTGCGACTACAATGTGACAGCGAAGCCGGTGGAGAAGATTCCCTGCAAGTAAGCCCTCGACAAACAGCCCCTCTTCTCTTTGACGCTCAGATCACAGCGCGGCAGACGGAGCCGCGAATCCATCCCTTGATCGCGGGATCCTTCCTCCTCATCAGACTCCTCTCTCGGCTCAAAGATGGCGCAGCAATAACCAACCTGCTCTCTAATTCTCTCTGCCTCTGATCATGCGTGGCCTTATTCTTTTTCTCCTCTCATTCTTCCCTTCATTATTCCTTTGTCTCTCTTCCTCTCTCTAGCTTTCTAACCCCCCTCCTCCTCCTCCTTCTCCTCTCCTCCTCTTGCAGGCATGTGATGTTTCGGTCTACTGTGCCTCGGATCAGCTTTCCACCTGTAAGTATCTGGTCACCAAGAGCAGTTATTAAGACCATTCAGTCTTTCCACTGTCCACAAAAAAGGCTTGATTACAATAGACTTCGAACAGGTTTTGGTTACAAGCTGTGACCCAATGTGCATGTGCTCTACACGAGCCGGTTATGACAAGGGTCAAGGAAAGCCGATCCCGGGGGCTGTCCGATTGTATCATTTGCCCCATTTGAAGGCCTTTTTATGGCGCGGCTCTGGCTGAGCAGTCCGCTTTGGTTCGTATTGCAGGGAGCCGCAAGTCTTAGCTCCGCGTCCGCGCTCGAAGCCGACGGATATTTGAGCCGCGCTGGCAGCTGCTGAGTGTTGACAGAGAAGGAAAGGCGCTAAGAAATCCCGAGGGTGTTATTACTGCAGAGTTGGGAGCACTTTTCCGCAGTTAGCGGTGTCACGGCGGCTCGAAGACACGTTTTTTTTCTTGTCAAAGGTTAAGCAGCCGCACGCGTCCTGCAGCGAAGTTGAATGAGATAATTCAGACGTTGGACTGATGGGTCGACGTTGAGGCGTCTCAGTCGTTCACACTGGGAAATCTTTGTCTCGGTCTTGAGATAGGAGACAAAAAAAAAGTCTGATTCATCTGAGCTTTGTCTCGTAGCTCCACGTTCAAATAATAAAGAAAATAAATGTTCTCTCCACATTAAAAAGCAAACAAGCAGTGAGCCGAAGATGTTTGGGAAAACAACAAAAATGACACATATTCCCCCTTTTTCCTCTGATCTGACTTAATTTCCGCATCCCGGGGCTAACGTGCGTCCTAGATTTACACGTTGTCCTTTTTTTTTTGCGATATCGACCGAACGTGCTGCTCCGAAGGAATAAATCCCCCCTTGAGATTCGAGCCTGTTTGAATTAAAGTACAGATCCACGATGTCTTCATATGAATAACAGTCCCGCTGGTTATTGCCAGATCACAAACGTAAATCGGCCTATACAACGATCAGTCATAACATCATGACCACCTTCTTCATAATGTGTAGGTCTCTCTTGTTGTCTCCAAAACAGGTGTGACTCATCATCAGGGTAACAGGATGTCGTTAGTGGGGGCATTTGGGTCGTATGGGTCGCAGATCAGTTTGGGATCTAGTGAATTTGGAGGCCAGGTCAACACATCGTGCTCTTGTTCGTGGTTTTCTTGAGTTGTTCCTAAACCTGAGGACCATGGAGATGGCTGCTGCCAATGCTACATGTCTAAGTAACATCCACATGAATGAATATCAGGTATAAAAGTTTCCCAGCAGAACACTGAATTGTCACAAGATGGTCGATGTTCTTCACTTCTCCTGCCAGTGGTTTTAATGTTGTGGCTGATCTGTGTATACTCAGTCCTCAATCTAAATCAACTCAAGAATACGTTGCATATGTTTTGATTTATGTTTATGTAAATTGAATCCAGCTGCACCAAAGCAAATTTAAAAAGAAAAGAAACGGGTTTAGAAGTTTCGCAGACGGGCAGAGCGTGTGCCAGTTACCTACAGTATGCCACCCAGGAGAAGGTTTCTAACATGCTGTAGGAAAGTAGGCCAGGTGCTTAGGCTCAAACAAGTTTCACTGCTGTCTGCCGACTCCTCTGAAATACACCTGCAGTGCCACCTCTGGGACCCGTCAGGGCGAGGAGGCCCAGTTGCCCAGGATCAAGTGAACTGGCAACCGGGATCAAATGGTGCGTGATGATAGTAGCCATCCCTCCGCGGAGACCCCAAACAGAGGCGTAGATGCCACCCCGTCTCCCTCCCGTCGGAACCGGCGGGTGGCTGAAGATGAAAACCTGGTCCTGCGTTCAGGGACAGGGCGAGAGTTTTATGTCTGGGGAGGAGGGTGCAGGAGGGGTGGAGGAGGGGGGCCGATGCTATTTCTGCGTGGCACGCCGCTGGTGATGACCAGTTTGTGTGTTAGTGGGTGAGCGGAAAGGAGAAGTGAAAGGCAAGGAGAGGGAGGAGAGGCAAAGGCACTGAATGACTTTTGACAATCCAGGCCTCTAAACCGCGGCTCTGCTGGCAAGGGGGGAAGACGACATGAGGGAAATGATATATTGTCGGTCTTAAAACTAAGAATTTGAACCCCCGAAATAGATCTGGTGTGCATTGTTCTATCCCTTCAGATAGGCGGGCTATCGCTAACAGGTTTTCTTGAGCAATATGTCCAAGAGAGACAAGGAGTAAATGTCTTATTTTGCTCAAACACGGTGAATTTACAGTAACACCAGCCTCAGGGCATGTTTCCACCATCATACCTGCACCAGATTTGGCTTGTTTTGTTTACTGGTCCATGTTCTCTTTTGCGCGAGTACAACCGTCGTATTCATAAGGTGGTTTACGCTAACATATATAGGCGGTGCACAGCGGTTGTTTCTTATGTGCCTCCTGTGCCTGTGTGGCTTCCTCCCACAGTCCAGAGACATGCTCCTCAGGGTTAATGTGTGATTCTAATTTGGCCGCGGTGTGGCACGTGAGTTTAAATGTCTGTGTTAGCCTTGTGACAAACTGGCGGCCCGTCCAAGGTGTACCCCCGCCTCCCGCTTAATGACAGCTGCTTCGGCGCTAATAGATAAAGGATGGATGATATTAGCCATGTAAAGTCCTACTCCTTCTAGTTGGTTCTTGTGTCCTTAACTGTCCTTAAACGTCAAAGACTCCAGCATGCTGTCGAGTTAGCTCGTTGACTGTGTTTGGTTCGGTAACAAACCAGGAAGAAGAAGGTACATGCTACCGCTAACTGACATTTTTAAATGTTAAACCATAATTTTAAATGTTAAACCATAATTAAACCATAAATAATTAAAAAAGGGTTTTGTTTTCTACTTTCCAGTTTTCACCAACAGTGTGGTTTTACAGTTTCTATTAACTGCCTTGTGCAACTTTTATTACTTACGGCTCAAATGACAGCCGATAAAAGGTACAAATGATGAATAAAGAGGTAAAATTAGGTTCAGAAATGATGTACACAGATCAGCGACAACATTATGACCACCGACAGGAGAAGTAAATGACATTTAAACCATTTTGTGACAGTTCTGCTGGGAAACTTTTGGTCCTGCCATTCATTCATGTGGATGTTACTCAGACATGTAGCACCCACCTACACCACACCAGACAACCCCCACCCCAAAGCAATGACACTCCCCAGCAGAATGCAGCCTGACACAGAAACACACAAAAACAACTCAAAAATAGAACATTAAGAACAGCACAAGGTGTTGACCTGGCCTCCAAATTCACCAGATCCCAAACTGTTTTAGAGGCACAAGGGAGACACAAGGGAGACACCTGATCTGTGTATAGTGAAGTATCAACTGAAGTATCAACATGTACGCCTGGACCGACGTGGTATAGTGACCAAACAGGGCTAATATGAGACATCTGCATCTGTAAAACCATTTTAAGACATTATCACCATTATCATTACATCACTCAACAAATCTGCAATTTCTCCCCACCTCAGAGAGAGGGTCCCGCTCCAGGCCACTACAACCCACAGAGCAGAGCGGCTAAAGGCATCACGTCCTGCTTCAGATCCACACTGCCCCGGCTCCACTGCGTCCCCTCAGTGAGTCCTCTTACGTGCACATTATATATATATATATATATATATATATATGTGTGCATACATACATGTCCATATCATCACTAACTTAAAGACTATGAACTGATTTTCTATAAGAGCTGCGCCACATTCTAGTATTTTTAAAAGCAAGGAAAAAAGGTATTATACTCACTCTTTAATGATCGTATCATGGTTCTGATGGAAATCCGTCTAATTTTAAAGAGATTAGTCATGATTCGGATAATTCCTGGAGGGAAGTGGAACAGTTACGTAACAGGATCCAGTAAAAGGAAGCACCAGTCGTGCAGATGAGCATACGTGTCCATTGGTTTCACAATTCCAGGATATATTCTGTTAATTATTCATATATCCGACTGGAAATTAGAACCTGGTAGACAATGAGTTTGAAGCTGAGGCCTGGCTACGGGTTCCAGGAATGAGAAACAACATGAGTTTTTATATGCTTTCCTCAGGAGACCCCAGGACCTGGGTCCTATGAACCTTACTGGAAGCTGTATGAACACAAAGGTGGTGGAACCATATTTTAGACATTTTCTGTGGGCTCCGCAACCCCTTCCTCATAAAATAAAAGTAAAAATCCAAACCACACTAACGACCCTAAAGTCTTTTATTACTTGGCTCTGAGGATACCTGCATGTTTGTGGAGGACTTTGTGGTCTGCCAACAACCACACTCATTGTGCTCAAATTGCTCCAGCGACGCCGGCCAGGGAAGCAGAATGATCTTATCAGCAACAAAGGGTACTTCATTCCACTTAACTACATGTTCCTGGTACTGCTCCATCCCTTCATCTCCCCTCTCTCCTTCTCGTCCTCCTCTCTCCCCTTTCTTTGCTGGCAGTCATGCAGCTTCGCCTTCCTACTATCTCTGCTCTGCGATGCACTCAGGAGTAGGAATGCTGCTCAGCCATGCGTCACATGCACATAGCTTAGTGTGGCATGCTGCACCCTCAGATAACACATTCAGTATTAGGGGCCAAGGCAATGGCACACAATAAAATAGCTATTCTTATCACTACCTACTCCCCGTGGCTCATTCCTTCGACAAAACAAACAAGCCCGGCAGATGATGTCAGGAAACGGCAGCGATAAGAATCACTTTTACTTAAAACACGATGGTGGCGTAGATTATCACGTGGCCGGGTACATTTCTTTCCAATTGATCATCAGTGGAGCAACTACAGTGACAAATATGGCTCCTGTCACTCTTCTCATTTTCTGGATATGCATTAAACACTAAACAATATGTTTACATTCACAGTTAATTAATTAAATCCACATTTACATTGGTTCTGTGGAGTATCTTCCTGTTTTCAATACCTGTGATTTTATTATTTTGATTCAGTCTCTCTGCACAACACAGAATTACATCAGTGCCACTGCTCTTTATTGAGAACCACTTAGCAACGAGCTTACAAACATACACAGATCAGCCAGAACATTATGACCATTATGACAGGAGAAGTAAATAACATTGACCGTCGTGTGACAATTCGATGTTCGTCTGGGAAACATTTGGACCCGGCGTTTATTCATGTGGATGTTACTTAGACATGTAGCACCCACCTAGACCAGACCAGACCAGGCACCCGACCAGATATGTTTCTTAGGAGTTGGTTGAGTAAATATCAGACCTTCCTTGGTAAAATGACCAGAGACACAGCTCCAAATAAAGCTGTTTGCTTTCCTCATTGTCTCACATCGTCAGCTTAATAGAGTTAATATTATTGTGTTTACATCCCATTGAGCTGCTGAGTGGCCAAATGGCCCAAAACACATCAATTACTGGAATGCTCCCTTAAGGTTTCCAGTGTAGTCTACGCTAGACAGGAAGTGAAATATTTCATGCCTCAGTGAAGAATTCATTAATACACGGGATTGATGTTACAATCCCTTGTCCCAAGATCTCAGGCAAAACGCATTTACAAGCCCAGTCCAACTGCAAACCGACCAGCAGGCTAGCAGCCAGCTACCAGCTACCAGCAACAAGAGAGTTGGATACCAGCTAACTAGCCTAGCCAAAAGCAGTATACAGCACATCATTGGGGTTTTCAAGTGGGCAGCTCCCTTCACCGAAGTAAGTTGAGGCCCAGGACACCTCAAGAAAGCTTAACAGTGAGTTCCAGCGTCCTTGACTCACCCCCGTCCACACAACCACCTGACTTTCAAAGAGGAAGGAGATTGAAAATCCAACCTAATGCTGGTGAAGAAGGAATCCACTGAGGATCTATTCACTGAGTGGTATCCCTGGACTCTGCATTGTTCTTGTGTGTTGCTCCTGAGCTGTGTGAAAACAAGGAGCTTATTTCAAGAACATTTGTTCATAGATAAAAGATAATGGATTACTGGGAGTTATAGCGGAGATACAATACAAATCGCTAGACCTACTTCTTTACATACACTGACATGAGTGTTTTGTTCCATGGAAGCTGCACAGGACATTATCACGGCACATCTACTTAGCCGTCTTTGATCCCACCACTCTGTTTTCCTTCACGCTTAAGAGCTTGAAGGGGTTCAAGAGCTCGGCTCTTATTTCTCCCTGTCATTATTCTGGAAACAAAGAGTGCACGCTTTCACCCGGAGAGGAAGACATTCTTATTAACACGGGGCTTTACACGCAGTCCGTATCCAAGAAGATGCAATGAGAGAAATTTTGTGCTCGCCTGTGGTCAAGGCACCAAGCCCCCCATAATCTCCGTCTCTCTCAAGCCCTGGCGCCCTTCCTCCTTCTCATCTCGGTGATCCCCGCAGTCCAGCGCTGATCTCTGACATAGGCCTCATACTGACGACTTAGCACCCTCCATCTTCCAGCGCCCGCCTCGACCACAGGCACGGCTGTGCACCCGCTCTTTTGTTGTCAATCAAAGCTCCTCCTCATAGGCGCCCGTTACTTCAGAGAATACACTCGCCGGCGTGTAATTCGATGAATGCACACGCGAGCATGTCCCCGGTGATCCTTTGCCTTGCAAAACCGCACTTGCAAAGTGACGCGCAAACTCGAAAACATGCACACACACACACACACACTCGTGGGCTGTGTGGGACAGTAACTGACGGTAACATGCTAAAAAATATGCATATTCAGAATTGAGTGCGCTTAAAATATTATTATTATCATTGAGTTGTGGAGCATGATTATATTTAAATCACACTTGCGGAGAAGGGGACGAAAGTTGTGTTGGCACTGTGGACTGCTGCTATTTAACCTCCTGAGACCCTGCGTCCTCATATGGGGACATTAAGTTTTAGGTTTGTTGCAGCTTATTCTGCTTCATTTAAACTTTTATCCTCTTAACTAGATAATAGTCGGTGTTAAAGCATGATAACGGACACTTCAACGGATTCATTCTGCAGTCGATCACGTAACAAAAGTGGACACGGTACAAAACCTCATTAAGTTTGACAGTTGAAACTTGTTTATTTATGCTTATTAACTTTTCTAGTTTGATATGATGCACATGTACTCGATTGAGGACGTCGGGACTTCATTATTTGCAATTCTGCTTTTACACAGCAATGTTCATTTATGAAAATTAACATATTTTGTTACATATTGGTGACTTTATCATAGTATTGAGTGATATAATAATATATATTTTATAATCATCCCAGCGTTCTCACATCATTTTTTCCATAAAATACTTCTTGTTTAAAGACGATGCTTGTTTTTTATAGTTCTTCTTATAGATTCTACTAATCCCAAATAAAGAGAGAATGAAGAAATTAAAAACTCATACCAAACAAAACCTCAGGTCTCAGGAGGTTAAAGGTCACGAGACCATCTGATGCCAGGGCAGGTCACATGAACAGTCTAAACATCTACTCTACTCTCTACTCAATGAGATCCACTCATAAATCTGAATTCTTGGCCGTGTTTCCCTAAACATGTGAGGTTTGACATTAGTGCCGGACTAAAGCTATTATCAAGTCGCTGAGTCCCGGCTAAAGGTCTCCAAACAAACAAATCCTCGAACAGTGCAGCCATTGTTTGCCTCGCTGACATTGTGTTCAACTAAAATGCCCTCGCGGTATCGCAGAACCACCCGGGGATCCAGCTACCTTTGTCCCCTGCCCCGTATAACACGAGCGCCTTGAGAAACCTCAGCGCAGCAGGAAAGAAGGTCAAACAAAGAGGTGGCGGGTTTCAAGAGGTGCTGCTCTCCCTCGTGTCCTCTCCAAGTCAGGGTCACATTCACTCTCATCACCGCCGCCCAAGCTAAGGGCGATGACTACCCGGCTGAGGAATTTGTTGGGCAGTGTGACACACTGGGAGGGTGACCAGGTATCCGTTTACCCCCCCCTTTTCAAGCTACTGACAGAAGCCCTAGAGCAACATTGCACTTTCATTAAATGATATTTAAAAGTTTAATCAGCTCCAATGGGCGACTGTTAGCGAACAAGGGGGTCATTGTTTCAGTGGGTAATGGTGCTGGCACCGTTGCCCCGTGCGTGGCCGTGCACCAAGAGGGCTGGAGAGCTATCAGGTGAGGGCCGGCGGCGGAGTGAGTGATGGGAGCGAAACACGCTGCTGGCTAAGCTGTCATTTGCCGCCGTGTTATTAGACCGGGTGCTTTACAGTTCCAATCTCGCAAATGAGCATCGGTGCATGTCCAAACATTTAGGCCGACGGTGGCGCAGGCAGCACCAGAATCGTTAAATAGGATCGCTTGTGGCTGGCACAACAAAAGACTGCATTGTGTTTGAAAACAGACCTTTTCCTTCACATTTGTTGTCATTTAAACCTGTATTTTGTCATGTCACCCTTTTGACATTGATACAAAAACACACATAATCGTGCATTTCACTTTTTACAGTAACTATGGTGCTATAGTCTATAGTAGGGGTGTCAGGGGCCACATACAGCCCAATATAATATCCAGCAACATGGACCAGCAACATAACAGCATAATAACCTATGAATAACTCCAAAATTTTTCCTTTTGTTTTAGTACAAAGAAGTACATTATGAAAAAAGGTCTATCACTTTACTATTTTGCTACTTTGCTGCCATCCACAGTTTAGTTCTGTTCCCTCTTTGCTGATTGGTTCTGAGCAGGTCACATGTTTCACGGGCGCCATGTTAGATACATCTAACCAACGTTCGATGAGGGTATTGGGTTACAAAGCATTTTACAGGCTCATTTAAGATATTTAAAGTAAGTAGACGCTGGGATATTTAAGTGAGGGCCTTTTACATAGTGACAGATGTTGGCAATAACATTTATAGGCCTGTTAATGGTGAAAATCAGACATTTATTTCAACATAGCTCATCCGCCCCATAGAGTTTCACTGTAGAATCTTCCCTCTGGTGTATCTAACATGGCGCCCATGATTTGATTTGGCCAGACTCTCTCTAATGCAGCCCCTAGTGGATAAAGTAGGAATAACAGTTACTTTTATTATTGTAGGTACTTAGCACATTTTGTGAATTCATCCCAAGGGCCAGATTGGATCCTCTGTCGGGATGGTTTTGCCAAGCAGCCTTTAGTTAGCCTAGATTAGACTAAGACAAAAATAAATAAGGCTAGCCTAATGGGTGTGGCATGGAAGAGGGTGAGTTGAGAGAATCTGTGACCATGTGGTACTAGGACAAACTTTATCGCTGTCATTGAGCTGCCATTGAAGTATTCCAAGTACCATAAACCACCAAAAGGCAACACAGTGCTACCTCGCCTGAACTCGTGGCTGGATTAAACCCTGTTGACACCATTGTACATATCTTTTTCTTTCATTCCTCTCCTACATTCATAGCGTTCCTCCAGCCGCACAGCCACCCATTGTTATCCCCCTGCAGATAGGAACAAGACTCAAGCCCAGGAGACAATAGATTGTCTCTGCTATGATGACTCTGCTATGCCAAGGATGTGTTGATGCATTTCCCACATGCATCATCCACCCGGAGCCGTATCGGCCGTGCTCATTAACCATGAACAGCTACGAGGGCTTTAAGACAAAGCCTTACCCTTAAGCCTACCTGCATTACGGTGCAAATTGCAGTATCAGTATATTGGATTCTCCGGCGTCCACATGCAAAACACTTTTTGCAGCTTAGCGTCATCTCAGACTCACATACATGTCCTTTAAAATGGTTGTGGTTTTGAAAAAGGTTTTCTTGGCCAGGTCCAGAGACAAATGGCAAATTTTGGTTGCCAAGAGTGGCTAAAGCTAACAGAGCTTAATGCAGGAAATCCAGAGTCAAAAACTCCAACCTTACCAAAAATATTCCACTAAAGAAGTCATGAAAACTGCACGATGGGACTATTTGTATGGACATTTCTCATGAAAATAAATAAATAAATGAATAAACCACGCCATTTCACGGCAGCATTGGACAAGTAGATTACAACAGGAGCTGGAAGGGGAGATCTAAAGATGCTCGTAAGTAGAAAATATGTGGCTGATTCATGAAAGACTTTTAAATCAGAGCTTAATCAAATTTAGCTAACTGCTAGCTGACTGCTTGTCCACTTATTTTCCGTGCGTCACACGTTACTCTGTGTGCATCCTGCCCGACTACTCTTTCAGACTCTGTAAAAATGACAATTGTGGATTTTATGACGTCGATTAAAATGAGCAACATCTTATATAAGCAGCAGCTGCGAGTAAGTCAATATAATTAATGAAAAACATTGTTTATTGAGGATTTACACTCATGTTGGAATATTAAGATTTAAACAGAGACGGAGTATTTCTGAGAGTGCACGGTGTTCACCCCTCACCTTAAGGCTATTCCTAAAGACGCTTAAAATTAATTCCATTATAACATGTTAACAGTTGCCACAGGCACGAACCATATACCGTCTTTTCATTTATGAACGAGATGACGGAAACTACATCTGATCCTCATAACCTCCGTCACACCCCCTCACCCGTCTGTGACTCCCAGGCCTTGTTTGGACATCACGCTGATGGTTTATGGTTTCCTTCCTGGCGCCCTGCACTAGTGGCACCAGCCAGCCAATGCCCTCCGTATGCCCCTGGTGGGTTGGCATCAGCGCAGCCACACACTACAGACACACACTACAGACACACACTACTGATACACATGCCACACACACTGATCTGCAACAATATTATGACCACCTTCCTAATACTGTGCAGGTCTCCCTTGTGCCTCCATGTGTCTTGTCGGAGAATGGACATGGGCCTTTTTTTTGACAAAATGTTGTTAGTGGGGGGTCTTCGGGTCCTATGGGTTGAGGGGAGTGGCCTCTATTGTGGATCATTCCTCAGATACTTGATCATTTTGGGATCTAGTGAATTTGGAGGCCGGGTCAACACCTTGTGCTGCTCTTCATGTTTTTTTGAGTTGTTCCTAAACCTGGGGATGGGGATGACTTCTGCCATTAAGGAGTGTCATTGCTATGGGGTGGGGGTGCCTGATTTTCTGTAGGTGGGTGCTACATGTCTAAGTAACATCCACCAGGTCTAAAAGTTTCCCTGCAGAACAGTGAATTGTCACAAGATGTTCAATGTTATTCATTACTCCTGTCAGGGGTTTTACTTTTGTGTCTGATCTGTGTATATACAGCCCTCTTAATCTTAAACTCAAGAATACATTGCATATATTTTAATTTATGTTGTAAATTGTAAAAAAAAGTTGTATCAGGCTGCACCAAATTTAAAAGAAATAAAGAAACAGGTTGAAGTTTAGACGTTTTGCAGACGTGCGGAGTGTGTGCCAGTTACCTACAGTATCACACCCAGGAGAAGGTTTCTAACATGGTGTAGGAAAGTAGGCCAGGTGCTGCCATCAAGGAGTGTCATTGCTATGGGGTGGGGGAGCTTGATCTGGTCTGGTTGGGTGCTACATGTCTAAGTAACATCCGTACGAATGAACGTCAGGTCCAAAAGTTTCCCCGCAGAACATCGAATTGTCACAGGATGGACGATGTCATTCACTTCTCCTGTCGGCGGTTTTAATGTTGTGGCTGATCGGTGTACAGACCTCATTCAAAGTCGTCCCAAACGCTTGATCATTGGATATAGGTCAACATTCAGTCCAACATGGCTGCAGCGTATTTCACGATGATATAGTTCTTTGTCGTTAAGGGATAGAAGTGAGACAGTTATATGCATACGCTGTATGTAAAGCATGTGTGTGTCAGTGTGTGTCTGTGTGTGTGTGTGTGGTGACACCAGGTCCAGTGAATAGAGCTTCATCTGCCCGTTGTCATTCTGAGAGGCTTTGCAGCGGGCCGCTTCCTCCATTAATCTGTCTCCTTTTACCAGAGCTGTCAAGACCGACGGCATGCGCGCGACTGTGTACTTTAAGCATCCCAGTGTGTGTGTGTGTGTGTTTGTGTGCACGTGTGAGAGCACCATGTAATATTTCACTCCTTCCCCTCGGGGATTAGACCATTCATCTCCCGGAGCCCTTGTGTAGGTGTCTCACACCGCTAATGAGGAGGGGATGGAACGAAGGGGAGAGTTGGCGAAGTGAGGAGGGGGGGGAAAAAAGTAAAAATAGATTCTTTTTTGGACGGCAGCAGAAGAAGAAGAAGAGGAAGAGGCGACGGGGGTCGATAAGTTCCGCGGCAGAAATCGAAGCATCGATCGACGAGAGATTTTTTTTTTGTGCCCGGAGTGATGGGAACGTGGGCGGTTGTGAGAAACAAAAACAAAAGAAAAAGGTAGGTATTTGTAGTTCTGCAGGGAAGAAGGAAATGATTAATAAATAGCTTTTTTTTTTTTGGTGAGAGCAAAGACAGGGCCTCTTCCCATAACACAATCAATTTACAGCAGCTTGAGACATTGATTATAGCTGCCTCATACCTCACATGGCAACAGCAGACATCAAACAGACACTGTCAAGCTTGTAAAAACCACACAACGGGACCATTATCTGCCTTTCACTGTGCGAGCGAGTGTGTCTTTCCAGTATATGTGTGTGTGTGTGTTGTTCGGCAGACCAGATATCTCTCTCTATGCTTCCCCGGTTACTCAAACAAGGGGATGGCTGCTAGGCAACCAAGCCACATCACATCACATCAGGCCAGCCAGGAGAGAGATTGGAGGAGGAGGAGGAGGAGGAGGCAGAAAACTGTGCTGGCAGTATTACATAAGCCGGCAGCCCAGTCCCACAGCTCACATTAATGTGGTTAGGCACTCGGAAGTGATGTCCATTAGTCACAAGTGACAAGGCAGGTGAAGATGCGGCATCCAGCAGTGATTTTTCTAAAAGCAGTGGTTGTTTGTAATGGGTCAAAAGAAAAGAACGATATAAAGAAATTAAAAACGCACACACACAGATGTGAGTCAGTTTCTGTGCAAGAACACAGAGACTAATAACGTTTAACACAAACACACATGCATGAAGATACATAATGTATATATATATAAACCCTTGTATGACAGGATGCACACACACACATTTATAATGATAGCATATGGGATAATACCTCTGAGAAAACCCTCATTTGAAGTCGAGTGTGTGCACGCGTGCACATGAAAAGCAGCATCGATCATCAAAAATACATCAAAAGGCTAAAATGAGGACGCAGAGGAGCGTCTGTGGAGACTGACAGACCTGCACATGTACATCATCCACCTATATCAGCATGTCCGCGTGCACCGTGCGTCCGTTCTCAGGACGTAACCAGCACATCCGAGAGTCACGGGGCCGTCAGAGAAATGTCCAGCGATGAGGATTATTAGAAAATACTACCGTGTGATTTGTGGCTGAGAAGTCTTACTTATGTGCTAATAACTCCACAGGAGATGTACATTGTTACAATACTTGCATCAGAACCATTACGCCCCATGTTGCATTGATTTCCATGACTGACTTTTTGGTTTCATTCGATAGCTCTCTAAAAACAAAAGGTAGGAACGCTCACATGTTAAAGGGACAATTAATAGTTGATAGACTCTGTTATATAAAGATATATATAAAGTACTGCATAATTATTGACAGAATTCACACTTTCTCGGTGAAAGGTTGATGGAAAGATTGAGACCACTTGCGCATTTTGAAAACGTTAGCATTTTAGCTTAGCATAAAGACGTTTCATTCACTTGCCAGTTCATTAGGTACAGTAGTAAAGCAGTCGTTCCATGACTGGTAGGATTTTTTATGTAGAAATGGTGAAAGAAAACTTGGTAATTCAACTGTATGAAGGTGTTTCTGTTATTAAGCTGATCTCTCTGGCTAATATGGTGTTTTATACATATATATATATATATATATATATATATATATATATATATATATATATATATATATATAACTAATAGAAATGTGTGTTGGTTGGTAAAAGTACAACAAACCAACCAGGTTATCAGTCATCCAGGTCATGGTATATACAAGATAAATAAAATAAAAAATCAGCGCCTGAAACGAAAGCTGGCTGAATATGTAGAGTTTCTTTAAGACACGTTGTCACTTGTGATGGAAGTTTACTGATAATCTCATGTATGATATCATGTATAGTCCTGTGAGCACCTACAGAGGATCATGTGATGGATCATGTGACGCTTCCATGCACGTACCGTAGCTGATAAGATAAGAGGAGTATTGCTATAATTGTGTGCAAAAGGCAAAGACACAGTTGGGGTTTGGATCTGATACATGGCATATTTTCCACCAGTGTAATTAATGAACTGGGTAGTGAGTCTAGTGTATAGACAGTGGTATCAATCTTCTCATGTCCCTCTTAGATAGAAAGCCAATAATAAACCTATCCCTGAAACATATACTTTATTATTTAACAATCATTTCTGTATCATGTAGCGTGAAAGGTCAGTTCTTTAACCCTAACTCAAAGCTACGCCACCCGGTCCGGCCCGGTCCAGGCCTTTCTCAGAGCTCCCTGGAGATGATGGTGAAGGGCCGGATGGGGCAGGAGGCCTCCAGCTCCAGGGCTGTCAGGAAGCAGTCGGGGGCCTGGCTGGAATCCCGTGACTGCAGGGCCTCGCCCAGGCAGCTCCACGCCTCGTGGGAGGTGCTGTGGATCTGAACCGCATCGCGCAGGACCTTCTCGCCCAAGTGGACGCGCCCGGTATTCACCAGCAGACGACCCTGGATGGACAGAATGATGGAGAGGTGATGAATTAGGTGCATTACAGTCCAGCTTTAAGAGGAAAAATAGTGAGAACCTTCACAAACTCATGTTTTAAAAAAAAGATTGAATGTGAATGTCTGCAATTCAAGCTCCTATTATACGTCAATGACCACTGACGGGAGAAATAAATAATATTGACAACTCTACAATAACAGCAGCCATGTGTGCACAATTACACATTACACAAACCGTTTGCACGTCCTTTTGAGACGTGTTAAATATAGACGAGATCTCTATGAGCAAAATTGCTAAATTCATATATTTGCATTTTCTCCGCCCAACACACGCTAAATTTTATTGCATATTCATTGAGGTAAATGTGCTATTAGCGTGCGCCGTTAGTAAACCAGTTTGTATGTTGTTTTTGTTTTTGTTTTTTTGCACGCCTATTGTGTTTCCAGACACCACAGGACTCCCCTCCCCAGAAGGCCAATGTCCATTCTCTGACGAGTCACAACTGTTTTGGAGACACAAGGGAGACCTACACAATATTAGAAAGGTGGTCATAATGTTATGCCTGATTACTAAATTGTATAAAAAACATACACCAAATAACTAAAGTTCACAACATGTCTTAAATTCTTACAATATACAACAAAATATAGACATAAAAAGCAGTGAAAAGTACCAGATATGATGATATACAGAGAGAAGTAAGTACGAATGTGGGGGCATGTGGACAAATAAATAGAGACAGTGTGTAGTGCAACTTGTGTAAAATGCAGAACTGTTCATCTGTCACTCAGAGGTGAGCTGTTGTACAACGTCAGGAAGGATTTCTTCTTTATGACGGCCGAGCTGAGTGAGTCTAAAAGGTGACCTATGGCACGGTCTCATTTTCACGATACAGAATCACATTTAACCTCAGTTCAGTATCTATTTTTTTTTTACTCCTAAATATCTGCCATTAAAACATTTTCATGGCATGATAAGATCAAGGAAGCAGATGGTGGCCTTTCCACCCACCCCTCCTCCCCCCCAAAAAAACCTAAACCTTGGATTATAATGCCTGCTGTTCCGTGGACTAGTCTGGGACGACAAACAAAACGCAACACCAACCGATTGTGCTACACTTTGCCAGAGTCATAATCAACTGGGATTGTTCATGTGAAGGGAGAAAATCCACAAATGATGAGATTAAGAGTGGAAAAAAAAAACACGGTATAAAGATGGAGCAGTATGTTGGGAGTCAGTCACACGCAACATGCTGGTGCTGCGTTCAGGGCCAGACTTTAAGCCCAGACGCCAGGAGTTTTTGAGACGATTTAGCCACTGAGGAAGAGTCTGTATCTTGCTGGGTATCTGGTTATGGTATTTACTCATCAGGGTCTGCAGGAATATGAAGCAAACGAGCTAGCTCTTGAGGCTAAACCTTAGCTAGCTTGCTACTGTTGATAGGTACTAAAACGGACACTTGAGTTAACACTTCACCGCTTCCGCTTCTCTCTGAGCAGAAACCACATGCTTCATTGCCCCTGATCCCTTGTGCATGTTCGGCATAAGACCACCTGTGATGTTTCTCCTTGAGTCCAGTTTTAACACTCAGTTAGGATTCCCGTTGTCTCATCCCAGGCGCAAATTTTGCATTTGCACGTTACATCACCGTCAGTTACTCACCAAAATGCTCCCTTGCCTTTTTATATTTGAAAACCGTGTTTTTTCTACCTTCAGGAAAAAGTAAACGCTTCGATTTGTACTGGTTTCTGCTAATGATAAATAAATACAGAATGTACTCAAAATTACTCTGAAAACTATAATTGCTGTTTGCGTAGTATTATCACTGTCAAATGTCGTGTTTAACACTGCAAAGCCTTTAAATGCATGTATAACAAATTATGTATGTAGGAGCTGTTATGTATGTACTACAACACAGCTATCCTAACAAAACGCCAAAACGCTGATACAGCTTCCACCCTGAACAAAACCAGGTGATTTTCTAACACTAGGGATAAAAAGACAAGCCCATGACAACATGCATTCTCCTTACTAAAAGCTGATATGATCTCTCTACTGGGACATTGGTGCCCAGCACTGACCATCCCTTTCATTAACCATCTTTAATAACCAATAACACTATTACTCGTGCAAATTTTAATTAATTCAGGTAGTGCTAAATGCACCATTGTCTTGTTCCTTTATAGAGCACATTTTCCCAAAGTCCTAATTTGTAGTGGTGTGTTGACCAACCACTGCCCAAGGCTCTACCAGGGAAAGAGGTTTAAAATGCTGCATATCTCAATGTGCATCCAACATGGCGACTGCAGGCTCCGCCCACTTCTGGCTTCTTTTTCGAGGTTCAGAATCCACTAAAGCTCATAGGTTGGCCAATGTATATAACATCATATAACTACACACACACACACATCTGTACAACATATGGGGCAAAACAGCAGAATATTATGGGCCGTGTTTAAGGTCATGCTCAGTTGTGGTGTGTTTAGGGGTAGTGCAGAAACTGACCGACATGGAGCTAGGGGTCAAATCTGTCCCATGCACACAAACACACTCTGCAGCCCCACACACAACATAGAGGCAAGCTACAGTGTCACATGACGACAACAGACTGCCACTCTTTCACGATATCATCCACTCACTAGCTTTTATCTGTTCCACACACACACACACACACTGACACACACACACACTGAGCTGGCCTGGGGTCAGACAGACAAGTCTTGTTATGCAGGCTCTGCTCACAAGCTCCAGATTAATTGGGCTGAAATTCACATAGCTGTCTAAGGGTCTGACGCAACATTCGATAAGGAACACACACAAACGCCAGCACACACACACACTGAAATAAGACACACACAAGCTTGTAAACCTGTGTACATCCTGTGACAGGTTTGATCCGTACCCTGGAGTTCCTGTGTTCCTCTTCGCTTCTTTTTCTCACAGCAGCAGCAAGAAAAAAAAATTGAGAGCAGTGTGTGTGTGTGTGTGTGTGTGTGTGCGCGCGCTTGAAGTGTAGGAGGTGGATGATGCTGCAGTGCTTACTGCTGGTTTTGCCACAAGCACCACATCTTACACCACATCTTACGCTCTGTGATTTGTGTCTCCAAAGTTTCCTGGCACAAACACAGGTAGCTACTGTACTAACATAGACATGCCTACACCCACATCCATCCATCTTCCACCCCACGACAGTTGTGCTGCCAGCTGTGCAAAAGGTAATGCTTACATGTTAGCAGATCAATGAATACTACAGTAGTCGGATGGAGATGGTGCTAAGGGAGGATGTAGTGGGGCTGTTGTTCGTGAAGGAAAGACAGAAACATCACGTGAGTCTGCTCTGTTGCAATGTCTACACTTGTGACAGTGATGTTTGTCTGGACATCTCAAGAGTTCTTCACCAGAGTTCTTCACAGAGCTCCTCTGCAGCAGGATAAAAGCTACAACGATCACAGAGGCCTCTGTATCCCATGGACAAGAAGCTGTATCTCTTGGTATCTTTGCCTATTCCTGCAACACCTGCGTTCTCAGGTACCAGATGCATTAGCAAACAGCAACATGACTGACAGCTCTGCTGCAGCTGAGGAGGCTGACAATTATTTCCTGTCTGGTCATGCAAACCACCGCCTCATAACCCCTGTGCTGAGAGGCCCATGTTTTCAACCGCGGTTAAAGCACATGCCATGGAGCACAGTCATGGCCGTGAGCCGTCAACTCCAACTCCTTAAGCTGCAAACTGCTGTGATCTTTGAGGAACCTGAATACCTGGATAGTCTCTGGAGTCTAATATTTAAAGCATTCCTGGACCAGATGGCGGCATCAGCCACTATCTTGAGCTTGAGCTAAGTGACAGTTAGCTGGCAGTTAACTCGACTCCCTTTTTTTTGCTGAAACCCTTTATTGAATTAAACTGTTGCTCACTGCGAGCAAAGCAGAGAGAGAACGATGCAAGCTCAAGGAGCTAATGACACTAATTAGTGCCAGCATGCTCTGGCTCACGACCATGCTCGCGGTTACCTGCCAGCTACAGCACTTCAGCACCGAGCCCTGTGAGAAGCTGCTTCGTCGGTAAGCTCCTGGAGCTGCTCACGCCATCGCTGTGCTTACTTTTCTGGGCTGAAGCGACCTTTACTGTGACACGATTTTATGAAAGAAAAAAGCCTCAGTTTCCCCAACAACCCGCAGACTTCTGGTTTTACTTTTCCTCTGGTCTAATGGAATACGTGGATGCCAGAGTTAGAGGGGTTTCCCCCTCGTTTTCCCCTTCCTCCAGTCTGCATCCAGTTGGTATATGATGCAGACATGGGGCTGGCAGAAGAAGTGGTCTCGGAAAGAAACAAGAGTACATCTAAAATATTGAACTGTTCCTGTTGCTCCTTACATTGGAAATAAACAGAGCGATTTCCAAGGCATATGAAAAAGATTGATTCAATCGTTTCTGACAGTTAAGTCGTTGTACCTCATCTGCGGTGTGGTAGGTCTGGTCTGGACAAAACACTGATACGACTGCAGCCATAAAGAAAACGACTGAGGGTGTAGGAGAGTGAAGAGACTGCCGCCTAATGTTGGCACTACGCTGATAAAACTTGTTGGTTTTGTCTTTAATTACTCCGGCCATCTGTCTCCAGTTTTACCTCAGCCGATCCCATCAGGCTTGGCAGCGCAGGTTCGATTCTTGCCGTGCCATTTAAGCGCAACTGAACTCGGCTGAGGACGAAACCGAGCGAGTGGGCTGTCGCGTTTCCGAGCCAGATCCAAACTTTTGAAAGGCAGCACGCAAAACACGCCATTTAATTAAGTGTACTTCCATCAGATAGAGAGAGAGAAGGGAATGAAAAAACCTGCCAGTAAATAAAAATGCCTCGCCCAACAGAGATTGGATTACGGACTTGACGTGGTATTGTAGTAATATTTTAATACATCAGCTGAAGTTAAGCAGCCACTGTAGCAATTTAATCGTCAGATATAGAACTTCTTCATTACCTAAAACTTTGTCTCAAGTGAGCTTTAAAAACTTCCTTTCATAGTGCGCAGCGTATACGAGGATTAAACCCAGGTTAAGTACAAAGTCACACACAGATTAAAAGCTGCAGTCTGTCACCAGATGGATGTGGACCACTGGATGCGGAGCTGAACTAACCAGACACTAAACAAACCGAGGGTTACACACCTACACATGACATACGACTCAAATGCAAAATTCAGTTAGTGATGAAATGATCATGCACAGAAATCAGCGTCTTCTAGACAGCGGAGAGACAGATGAACACTAAATATAGACGCGCAATCTGCTGTTGTCAGCCGTGCTGCCTACAGAGCTGAAGAGCTGTGAGTGACCGCGCAGACCGGGGAAATAAAAATAATGTCAGAAGCGGTGGGTTTTTACCGCAAGGTAAGAAATGGTGGTTTTAGAGTGCGGCACGGTTCGCCACGATCACCCATTTTACAGCCAGGAGGCTTGTTATGTCACCTAACAGCCATCTGTTGAACCCCTGTAGGCGAACATCTCCACACATGCTACGTGCAGCGTAACCCAGTGGCCTAATGCCCCGCCGCTGAACCAAGACGACAGATTTTACCTGAACTTTTAATCCCATCAGTGGCTGTCTGGGCGGGCGGGGAGAACCGAGGTGAGTCGGGACTGGTACTTCACTGAGTCCTGCATGAGTCTAAATTTTGCAGAGTGGCCTGTTCTCTCATGCACATGCAATAATCTCTGAGTCAGGAAGAGAAAATGAGCCAGAAGCCTAAAGCAAAACAAACATAAAATAATAGCCAATGGATTAAAACACACTAAAAGTTAAGTAGTTTTATCTAATTGGCTTTTTTAAAAATTATTCTGAGCTGACTTACAACGGCGACCAATAAACCAAGTAAAACGAGTGGTTTCTCAAGGCTTCTTGCTACTTATTTAAAAATAAAGCTCAGTCAGGGTCAGTTTTCTACACCGCTGCAACAAGAAGAAGTCACGGTGATGGTCCAAAGGTTTCATTATGCAACACACAGACGGCAGCAAACAGCACAGCTTTCTGTAAAACGATAAGTGAGGTGCGGACACACAAGCCACATGCTCGAGCCTCTTTCTGCGCAACGTGGTCTTATATTCCAGGAATCCCATGTATTGGACACGAGTGACACCACTTCCCAAACGAGCAGCACGTCCATTACCAAGGGTAAATATCCTCGGTTACACAACATTAGTGGCACATAAGCCATGTTAGCAGATTTTTCCAATGACTAAGGAACTGAATGCTGCTCACATTTCAGTCAGTTTGGATGATGACAGATGAACCTCGCTACATGTAGCCCCTCAGGCTGCAGACGCCTCTACATGCCCATCACACACACACACACACACACATCAATAAGTGTAACTGATTAAATAAGGACTGATAAGCAGAACTAATAACGGCAGTATCAATAAAATCTATTTAATATCCCTCCCTAATAATAAAGGATATACAGGTACATTAGGCTCCTTGAACAAATTAAAACAGAATCTGTAGAAACATGAATTAAAACCATGTCTGGCTTTTATTTTACCAGCTGTGAGTTGTGGATTGGAAGGTAATCAACATTTGTAATTAAAAAAATCATAGTTTTGTCTTAGACATTATAAATATCATTTTCTTTTATGATTTCTCAAAGGGAAAAACAAAAAACAAAAAAAGATTCCTTCTCACCAGGTATCTGTGGGTGTTTCGTTAATTATTTATCTGTACCTGTGAATTTATATAAATATATACAGTGCACTTTTGTGTTTGGAACTTTTTGCAGCATATCTCGCCAGTGCCCAAACAAGGCTCTTTGCTTCACGCTATTTTCCCATGGGATACGTGCGTCGCCATCTTGCAAGTTTGGAGCCAGATTATAATCAGTACAGTCCAAGAATGAAGCCGCGATATTGATAACCTGACTACACCCGCGTTTTTGTCTTTGTTTAATTAATACTACGCTCTGCTTCACATACCCATGTTACAAGGAAATGTTGGATTACACACTGTTCTTACTTTCAAAAATTAAAAAACAATTAAAAAAATTGGCATGGCAACTGGTGGTCGCCGCCATGTCATAATGTCACATCCTGTTTCTATAGCGTCATATAACAAATAAACGGCAAATAACCAGAACTGAAACCTAGCCAAAGAACTGACACTTAAACATGCATCAACGTTATATTAACTATCTAAAATGACAGAAGCTATCCTTGAAAAAAAATGATATGACGTGTATTTTAGTGTGGAGGGGGTGGAGCTTATGACCTATACTGCAGTCAGTCACCAGGGGGAGCTCTACTTGCTTTGGCTTCACTTTTAAGGAGCAGTTCTGCAGTCCATCTTTATACAGCCAATGGAAAATACTATGAGCAACAAAAGCTACAACTTGGTCAGCGTTGCCAGCGGACGGATCTGCCAACACTTATGGTTAGATCACCAGTGAAATGACAGTTGAAGCCAACTCTCGCCCAACATGTAGCGACAATTGTTGGGCGTCAGCCTGTCGCTACATATCACCGTCTATTGTAGTTTGGCACTCTCTCTTTTTTTAAATAAAGTCATTCAACTCTTAAACTGGATTCAAGTGAGATTAATGAAACCACTTCTTTCCCACTGCCACTAGACTCCTGAACAGCTGAGAGGAGTCCTGTTGCATGTTTACATTTCAGTTTGCAGATCTACAAGTGCACACTCATTACTGAATGTTGCACAAACAGCTGATGCAGTTGTATTTCTAGTCTATTTTATGCTGCTTTTTAAAACTTAAAACCTTTACTATGGTGCCAAACCAGTACTTTTGAAATGGCGCCAGTGCTTAAAGAATGGAAAACATACAAACTTTGTCCAAAAACGGTGCCTTTTTATTTTTTAAGGCATTTTGTGACATGCAAGTTGAAAATAATATTATGTTAAAAATATATTTTTAAAAATATATAAAATATTTTTTAAAATAATAATATAATAATATTCAATAATATTTTAAATAAAATAAAAAAAAATGACGTGACGTCACGTGTAGCGTCTGCACAGCAACAGAGCTAAGGGGGACGGGCCGACCCATGTTACTGCCAAAATTAATTGGAGGGGAAAAAAGAGGCAAGGGGGCAGTAATTAAACATTCAGTGGCACCGAAATCTGCGTTTCTACTGTTAGCATCAGCATTGGTGCCATTATCGTACCGAGTATCGGTTCCCATCCACATTTACGTTGCAGGGCTCTCAAGTCTCACACCACACATGATATTTCTCACGCCGAAAAATGATAAAACTCGCCGCACACAGACTTTAAAAGAGATTAGTAATCTATGACTAGATGGCGCAAAGGAAAGCAGCTCTGCTTCAATCAGAAAATATCAGCGGCCAATCAGAAAATAGTATTTGTGTTGCCAGGTGAAATAGGAGCAACCTAACCACGCCTTCCACAATGAGCACTCCCCGAAGAAGAACTGTGGAAGTCCTTGATCACTAAATTTTTAATAATTACCTACATAAAACAGCTGATTAGCTTAGCTTAGCTTAGCATAGCATAGCTTAGCTTATCTTAGCTTAGCTTAGCATAAAAACTGGGAGCATACACAATGCGACCACAACTGATTCCACCAAGTACGTTTTCAACTTTCTGCAGATGATGCTGCATATATTTTTATATATGTGTGTGTGTGTTTATATAATTATATAGACCATAATAGAATCAATGTTAACATATTGCACCAGGACAGAGGGAGGATGAAGGGACTCATACTGGTGCCACAGAGGAAAGAAAAAAAAGGAAGGAAGGAGGGAAGGAAGGGAGTGTGAGCGAGTGAGAAAAGAGCTAAACTTGGAACAATGAAGAGAAAGAAGAAGGAGATGTAGAAAGGAAAGAAGAGAGAGGCGTCAAAGAAGAAGGAAAAAATAAGAGAGCCCAGATGAGCCATACATAGCAACGGAGGCACCAGCCAACTCCCAATCATCTCTCCGCTTTAACCCCCCCCCCACATCCTATTTTTTCCTCCCCATTCTCTCTCCATGGTTATCAGAGGTCCTGCTCAGTAGAATATATTTCCCTGGTTGCTAGGCAATCCCGTAAAGCAGCGAGAACGAGCAAAGTGTTATAAATAATGTATTTGCATCATCTAATCAGCTGACAACCACCCCCACCCACACAGAGGAGAGAGAAGGAGACGGGAGGGGGGGAGAGAGAGAGAGAGAGAGAAAGAGAGCAGGAGAGGGGGGGGGGTGCATTTGATAATTGGAACGCAATTAATTCAATGAGCACAACTCCTCGTCCTTGAGAGTATGCATGTACATGTGAAGCTGTGTATGAATGTGCTTCTGTTCTGAAGGGGAGCAGCAAATAAAGTGTGTGTGCATGTGTGTGTGCATGTGTGCACATGTTTGTGTGTGCATGTGTGTGTGTGTGTGTGTGTGTGTGTGGCTGACTCAGAGAAGAAGGATCCACTACAGAACAGGAGGGATGAGATGTGGAGGATGCTGGGAGTGGGTCAGATTCATCGCATACCATCGCCGGAAGCGAGGCTGGGCCATGTTTCAGTTTCAGCCACAGCCATCAGAACGCACACGTGCACGTGCCACTAACACACACGCACAGACACACACACATCAAGCAAACAGTAGCCGTAATGAGGTTACGAACACAGATGGGCAAAGGCGTGTTCGCTTACAGTGTGATACAGAAAACGAGTGCTTATCTATATGTAATATCTCAGCATACCGTGGTCCTGTGCCGGCTCCCCTCCCTGACACACCCTTCATCCATCCATAAATACTCTGAAACCAGCAGCTGGCCAGAGTGTGAGTCACTGTCTGATCAGTGCACACACACACACACACACACACACACACATATATATTCCCAAACCCCATATGGACTTGCTAACACAACATAGCGGTGGTGTGAGTTAAGTGCAGTGCGGTAAATAAAGGGAAGACGGTGTTTTTTATTTTTTTTTTTAACGTACCACACTGCAGGGGCTGCTGAGTTTATGGGTTTCCCTTACTCACGTTTCCCTTTCCTCATCCACCGCGGCTACTGTGGAGAGAATTACGACTTTGCTCCACACTGGTCTGGCCTGAGAGACGCTTTGCAATGCTGTCCTTTAAAGCTCTAATGCACGGCCGCTGCTTCTACTGCTTCTGCAGGAGGATTCAGATTTGAAATTACAAGAATCTTGGTTGTATAATTTGGACGACGTGGCTGCTGCTGCTTTTCTTTATGCTAATCTAATCTAATCTAATGGATTTTCAGATCGGGTTTAAACACAGAGATGTGTCAGTTGTATTGACTTTCACATCTAACTCTTAGCATGTGAAGATATGGTTAGACAAGGCTACAGACAGATCAGCCACAATATTATGACCAGTGACAGGAGAAGTGAATAAAATCGATCATCTTGTGACAATTCAATGTTCTGCTGGGAAACTTTTGGACCTGGCATTCATTCCTTGTGGATGTTACTCAGACTTGCACCACCCACCTAGACCAGATCAGACACCCCCACCCCATAGCAATGACACTCCTTAATGGCAGCAGGATGCAACCTGACACAGACACACACAAACACACAAAAAAACGATTGAGGAACAACTCAAAAAAACATGAAGAGCAGCAGAAGGTGTTGACCTGGCCTCTAAATTCACTCGATCCCAAACCCAAACATGATTAGGAAGGTGGTCATAATGTAATGCCTGATCAGTGTATAAAAATGAAATGAAATGAAATTTAATGAAAAATGAAAAAATAAATGTGTAAACGTCTGAGCCATTCCTGAACGTAGCTTATTAGTTGCCTTTGTTGCCTTTGTTGCATGCTGTGCATTTGTCTGCTTGTACTGTACACTGCATATCTAGACATTACACTGAGACTAGTCAGTGCCACATGACGCTACTGCATGTCCATCCACGAGAAAAAGTCAAAAGACTCTCGTGGCAACAAGAGGAATTTGAGCGTGAGGTCGTAACCGGAGTCTTCCATCTTTCAGAAGACGAAACGGCGACGCATGTTGAGGACGTTCAAGGAAAAGTACAGTATGTACTTTTGCAGAATAATAGCTCAAGAGTGCAAGAATATCAACCAAGAATATCATCAGTATTCCCCTTAAGGCAGAGCAGAATAAATGGGCCACTGGCACACAAAGTGTCCACAGCAGATACAGTATAAAAATAAATCCAAGAAGCCAGAGCCCCAGAGTGGCAGGAACTGTAGGTTTTCATTCTGGCAGCCGGATGCAAGTCACAAATATGGGCATCACTCCAAATAATGTCCCCCCCACACACACACAGACACACACACACACTGCACTGTCCCACAATGCAAGAATGCAACAATTTACCGCACTCCTCTATTAACGTGTATGATGTGCAATCCACAGTCCGTGACAGACACAATCAGTTTGTCTTAATCCGAGTGGATACGTTCAGTTTACTCAAAAAGAAAAAAGAAAAAAGGACAAATAGTCCACATGTGTGTCAAATCCACGGAGGAAGGCTGGCAAACACACACTCACGCCTAAACACACACACACACACAGTCACACACTCAGAGAACACATCTGTCCTGTAAGAGACCCAGGGTAGGACACCGCCAGCTGGCTTTGTTTCAACTTTTTTCAGCCCCTGGGATTGGTTCTCCCACAGGCCAAATATGGAAGAGATGCGTACCTCTGGCTACCCCAGTGGGACTGTGCTTTCTACACGCGCACACAAACACACACCATCCAAAAGTGCACAGTAGGAGCTAAAGCATTAGCCATATGTGGTCACAAGATGGCTAGTACTTAAGCCAAAGCGATATCAACCAGCACATCTCTGGTAACTATGGAGACCACGGTTGCAGGCGTGCGTGTTATGTGTGCGTGTGTTATGTGTGTGTGTGTGTGTGTGTGTGTGAGCCTGTGTCGGGTGATGCAAGGGGTTGCGGATTTGAGGAATATCCCTCTCCAGCTCCTTCTCCATGACAACAGAGAAAGTTTAAAGGTCACAGTAGCTGTGGTTAATCCACTGGATCATCTGAGAGACTAAGAGAGAGAAGATCTGCTGGAATGAAATAAATCTGGGAGAGAGATCAGTCTTTGAGCTCGGGCTTTCATTTTTTTTTTTTTTTTTTTTCTCGTTTGTTGGTTACGGACCAAAATTGGTTTCGTTCTATTTTCAGACATTTGGCAAATTAGTCCACATCAGAAGACAACAGACGAGACATAATGCAATAATTAGGAGCCTAATTATCACAGTCCTTATTCGGACACAGCCCGATTGTGGGCGGCCGTCATTTCTACCGCTAGCACGCATTAGCAGCTAGTAGCATGTTAGCTTAAACATTACCTGAGTAAATCTCAAGCCAAATACGAGGAAGCATCAAATACACTCGCTCAGAACACAGGTTAAAGGTGTTTTCTTCGTGCACAAGTCTGAACATGGTGCATTTTCCACATTTCAGTACCAATAATGCTTCACAAGCATTTGCATATGTGCTAATTTGCACATGCAATGAGTCTGTACACGCAAACATTTAGTAGATCTAGCCATAAGTCGTTATAATTTGCATAGCAACCTCTGCAGAATCACAAAACAGCTTTAATGTAAGTGAAGTTCTGCTCTAAGATATTCATCAAATAAAAGTTTACTGTGATGAAGGTCACATTTACGCAAGTGGGGGAAGAAGGCTGGCTGAGGTTTGCTTGGAGAGGCTGGTGAGACGGTCAAAAAACACAACTTCTAAAGCAAAGAAAATAATAACGAGGCACATGTCGCCCTCGGTTTCACCGGTGCAACGGTGGGTGACGAGGAGAGACCACAGTGTGTTGTGTGTCTAAAAATATTTGCTTCTGACAGTTTTGAAAGTCAAGATGTTACTTGGAGACGGCACATCCAGAGCATAAGGACAAGACGGTTGATTTCTTCTGTCTGGAGAAAAAAATAAATAAATAAAAAACCTTGGGCATCAATGCATTAATGAGACACGGCGGTAATGAGTGATAGTGCCTTTTTAAAAATGGAGAAGGAGAACGCACGCCAACATTGGTGAGGTTATGACAAGAGGAAAGAAAGTGGAGTCGCACACTTCTTCAGGAAGAAGAAGTCTTCCGGGTCGAAACGTTGGTCATGCCTGAAATTTTTCCTTAAAATAGTGTCGAGCTTTCTGATACTGCCTCTTTGACACGTTGTTTACTGGAGGTGAAGTTTAGTTTCTTGCTTCCAGCTGTTTGTAAAATACCTGCAGCTTCATGGAGCAGCTGGAACGTGTATGTGGAACAGCCCTGGAGTCAGAGAAGCTGCACACGTTCAGACATGTGGTTCTACATGATCCTCAACAAGAGGAACACGCGTTTAAAGGTCGGATTAGTCCTCAGTGGTGTGGTGGTTAGAACTGACGCCTCACAGAAAGAAATGCTGGATTTGGATCTGTCTGGGGCCTCTCAGGTGGAGTTTGCATGTTCTCTTTGTGTCTGTGTGGGTTCTCCAGCTTCCTCCCACCGTCCAAAGACATGCTCATTAGGTTCAGTGGTGATTCTATTGTAACTGGTTGTAGGTGTGAGTGTGAATGGTTGTTTGTCTCTCTGTGTTAGCCCTGAGATAAACTGCAGACCTGTCCAGGGTGGGATAGGCTCCAGCCCCCACCCCCACCCCCCCGACCCTCTAGAGGACAAGAGGTTATAGAAGATGAGAATGATAAAATAAATAAAACTGCAATTTGATTTTCCAGATATTAGGAAACATCTTCTTCTGTTTCACTACAGAGCGCCACAGGAAATCATTCCTGCCTGTGACCTTCAAACTATGCAACTATGCGACTTAGAGCGTCAGACGCTCTGAGTCCTTTGGTGCAATAACCCACATTTACACTAACTCATGTTCACTGCATATTCTTCTACAGATTTCCTTATACATTTATTGGACTATGAACTCACCATGTGCAATATGCGCAATATGGCAATGCCCCATATTCTATGCTACTATAGAGCAGCAACAACTTATGTTTACGCATGTTTACTTATACTTGTTTATACTTTCTATGTTTTGTATGTGTGTATTCTTGTTATAATTGCCTACCTCTTCTTACATATTCTCATTGTTTGGACCCCCGACTGACACAATTGTGTATTTTGGTGAATAGCAGTAAAAAGTGCTAAGCTAATCTCTCGTGGTTGAAAGTGTGTGTGTGTCATGGGCCTAACTTAACGAAACATCGGCGAAGGGAGGTGACTACTTGAAAACCCCAATGATGTGCCACATACTGCTGTTGGCTAGGCTAGTTAGCTGGTGTCTTCTTGTTGGTTGCTAGCTGGTAGCTGGTTGCTAGCCTGCTCATTGGTTTTCAGCTTCCAACTGTGTTTTGCCTCACATCTTGGCACAAGTGATTGTAACATTTTATCTTGTGTGATAATAAACTGCCTACATTGCTCCTTAGGATTAATAAAGTCATTCTGATTCTGAAGACCCACCAAGGCCACCGTCTCAAAATTTCTTCTTAACCACAGTTAATACAGTGAAATTTATCTGTATCAGACATTTGTTAATTTACAAAAAGAGCAAAGTAGCTTCCATTTCTACTGCCAGCTTGTATCGTTCACTTGTCATAGAAGTTCATTTGAAAATATCACCGTATGATATACTTGCGAAATGTGACTAAACCTTAGTATAACCTTTAAAAGAAAAAAAGGAGGAGGGGGGTTGTGTGTTCATCTGATTCAGCCTAATGAGGTATTGATTGGTGTATTGATTAAGAATGCCGGGAAATGTTGAGGTTAGCAAAGACATTGTCATTCTTCCAATGTCTTCATGCATATGTTGAGTTTGAGTCGCACTCAGCGTGAGACTAGATTGCATATTTCTGGTGACTACAGCACCGTGTAACGCACTGATGACATTCTCATCAAAGAATATTTAGATTAAAGTACAACTTAAACTCTAACGTGCATTTAAAAAGTGTCTATTTTGCCGAGATGTTGGCTTTGTTTCTTCAGCTGGATGTCCAGATGTTTAGTGCCTGCAAACAGAAGCAGCTGAATGAATTCTGAAGGGTATAGTGATTCAGACAAATTAGACGCTGCTACACAGGACAGATGGACCCAGTGACCCAACAAACATACTGTGAATGCAACGCAACGAGTTTCTGACGGTAAAAAAGTGGAATATTCTGCGATAAATGGCTGAGTAGGTTGAAGACACAAACTGAAGGATTCTGAATCAGCATTTAAAATTGAAAGTTTTGTTAAGGTTAGTCCATCAAAAGCAGTTTTACGCCCATGAAAATAGGGGACTGTGTACATCAGTGTGTAACATCACTGCGTACACTGATCAGTCACAACATTATGACCACTGATAGTAGAAGTAAGTAATATTAAAACCATCTTGTGACAATTCAGTTCTGCTGGGAAACTTTTGGACCTGACATTCATTCATGTGGATGTTACTTAGACATGTAGCACCCACCTAAACCAGACCAGGGACCCCCACCCCATAGCAATGACACTGCTTGATGGCAGCAGACATCACAGACACACAAACGCTTTAGGAACAACTAAAAAAAACAACAAAAAACATGAAGAACAGTACAAGGTGTTGACCTGAGCTCCAAATTCACTTGATCCCAAACTGATCAAAACGTCTTCTCAACCTATAGGACACATGTCCATGTCCTCAGAAGGCCCATGTCCATTCTTTGATGAGTCACAACTGTTTTAGAGGCACAAGGGAGACCTACACAATGTTAGGAAGGTGGTCATAATGTTATGCCATGTGTGTGTGTGTGTAAATATGCATAGCGTAGCAAGGTTCAATCCTGCAGCACTGTGAATGTTAATATCATAAATATCTGTGTTTCTTTGTAGATATAGACTCTGTGAGTGCATGTGTGCAGCCTCTGTTGTTTATTTACATCAAATGAAGCTGAATTTCATTTTGTGTAATTCAATTTAATTGATTTAGGGAAAACCTCATTCCTTCAGTATGTGAGTCAGGCCGCGTTAGTCGCTACATGACTGAGCAAGTCGCATTTAATTCCGAACTTCTTGCGTAACGCGTGACTTAATTTAACTCGGTGAACTCGAGTAAAGCATGGGATACGTGTACACGAACGCGTGTGCTCGGCTGCACGCCAGGACGCGGACATGTATGCAAATGTTTGGCCCCGCGCGTCGCGTCAGCTCAGATTTAGCTCGGCTCCGGCAACGCACTTAAAATGCATCAGTGTATCCATGCATGTTGTGTGACACTCAGCAGAGCAGCGCGTTATATAAGTCCTAATTCAATCTCCGCCGCCGCCTCACCATGTGCACCAGTATGCGCTCTCCCGTGGGATTGATGGCCAGCGCCTCGTCGTACAGGCCCTTGGCTTCGTCCAGTTGGCCCCGGAGCTCGGCCAGGTGGCCCCGCTGCAGCAGCACCGAGTGAGAGTTGGGGAAGATCGCGCTGGCCTCGGCTATGCAGAACTGGGCCTCCTTCAGCCGACCATCCGCCATGAACAGCTCCCCTGGAGGAGCAGACAGAGGGGAAGAGCCGGGATAAGAGGTGGAGATGATGGGAGGACGGAGGAAGATAAATAATCAGAGAGAGAAACGAGGAGAGGAGCAGAATGAATCTCTTTAGTAACACGAAACTATGACAGGGATGAACTTTGTGCAGCATCACGGTGAAATGTAAACTGTGACGGACCCTCACTCACCCAGTCACAAAGGCAGTGAAAGAGGGAGAGGGAGCACCGTAGTGCCTGGGAAGTCGTGAAACTCTTGCCTAAATATGGCCATCGCAAACTAAAGCCGCCTGCCTCCTTTCTCCGTGGCTGGGAAGATGAGGACAAACCCCAGACGCAAACACACACACACACACACACACACTCAACAGTTAACGCCCACAAGCACTTCCTTCGCCAATAAGCTCCCTGAACACTGAGCTAACCAGAGGTCCCCCCTCCCCTCCAGAGGCCGGAGAAGACCAATGCCTGGGCGGGACGCCGGAGCGAGGAGCCGTCAGTCATTCTCGGTAGTGGACGCTGGGGTCAACGCTCAGAAAAAGAAAAAAAAAAAACCCTGAGAAAGAAAAGCTACAGCTCCAGACGCTGCGTTACAGAACGAGTAAATCCTCTACGGAGGGATCAAAAAAATGTAAAGGCAATCCGAATCGAGAAAGGACAAAACAGTCGCCCGTAAAAAGCAAAATAAATAAGTGAAATGTGAGTAGTGAGTTGAACCGGGTTGTGCAAACACACCGAAAGCGCCGTCTGCTCCTGAGCGCGAAAGGAACCCATGTGTGTGTGTGTTCGGCAGCGGATGTTTTGTTTGTTTACCTGCGTCTCACAGACGAACAGATGGGAATTACGGAGTGGATGCACCTCTGCGAGATGAATAAAATAAATAAATAAATAAATAAATAAATGAAAGCCTCAGGGCTCCTTTTCATATAACTCGGTTTTGGGGGAAAAAAGTGAATGGTTACGCAATGTCGTCTCCTCCTGCTCCCACCTGAGCTCTCCCAAAAAAAGAAAAGCCTATTCAGTCAGCGCTCGCATAGAGACAGTTTGTCTGTACGTGTGCCATGTAAATGCATCCTTTTTTTTTTCCTTTTAATCCCAAGCTTATGTATATTATGTGTGTGTTTTTTCCTCCATGGCCGATGAGGATGTGAGATTGTGAGAGGAAATGACCGACGAGAGAAGGAATGCTGGGAAGGGGAAAAAAAAAAAAAAAAAGAGGGATCGGGATCTTTTGTCTCACACATTTTGCTGTAACAGTTCTCAGCAGAGAAATACCAAAAGGGGGTCAAAGGTCAGACACAGAAAATAACCTTTAAATCACGTCATAGGGGACGTGACCCCCTTGGCTCTTCCACCCAAACTCCTCTCGTACTGGAATGCCGGACGCGTCGCCGCTGCCTTTCCCCGCTCCCGTTCTCATGCCTCAAACACTCGAGCTGAGCTGAAGGAGGGTTTTTATCTCTTGTGTTCCTCTCCCGTCACTTCCTGCTCATGCACTCTGGTGAACTTGCAAAGGGCGGACTGAAGACTGAAGGTAGGAGCGGTATGCATCGCTGACAGCCTGTCCTTATTAGAGCGGCGGCCACACGTCTGCAGGTACAGTGCACTCTCCTGCTCGGAGCATGCAGTATTCAGTGAGACTGGAGCGGCTCGGAGGTCACAGCAAATGGCTGCAGGGGCTCCAGCCTTTCATATATGTGAGCGAAAGTAAATATTCTCACTGAATCCCGGTGCCTCTGCTCGCGTTGTGCCGAGAGAATAAATAAGTAAACAATGTCCCACTCCTATCAGAGATGCAAATTCAGCCAAGCATGTAAGCGGGTCAGTAAAACTGTGAGATGCTTCCAAAATAATATCTGCAGGGAAACTCGGTGTAGGTTTGGTTTGGATTTTCTGATCATGATAACAAAGAAGGGAATGTCACCATTATATATATCATAACAAATACTGGTATTTTTTGGGTGACCAAACATCCCCGATTTTTGGGGACAGTCCCCATCTTAGAGGACCTGTCCCCTCGGCTAAAGCTGTCCCGGAAAGTGTCCATACACTTTAGCTTTTTATGAATAAGAAAAAAAGTGTTGCGCGTAGACTACAATTATTACGGTAGCCGGTCGCGCTGCTATTGACATTACAGACATAGCAGCTTAAATATGTTTAGATATGAATATGAATGGTCCCTGTTTCTTCATTTCATCTTGATAACATTTAATTCTTTTTTCTTCGAACTCCGAGCTGTAAATGTCTCCAAATTTCCATATCAGCAGGCAGCGCTAACACGTAGCCATGCAAACCTGTTTTACTACTAGTGTCTACAATATTTACTCATCATCACAGTAAAATAGTCCATCCTTAGTCAATCTACTGCATTAATTCTTCTCTCAGCCTGTAGAAATACTGGCAGAATTTTGAAAAATAACATGATATACATTATTGGTCATACCGCCCAGCCTTAGTTACCATCACTAATGAACTCCAGAAATGTTAAGAGAAAGGCAACTGGACGTGGACTCCTCTAAGTAGGTCCATCTAAAGGCGTTACCCATCAGAACCTCACATGACTAGTGTCCGTTAGCAACCAGATGCTAACCTTTGATTGGCGAAGACTGTTTGTCCTCTTTCTCCAACGAATGGTGCCATTGTGACTTAGACAGACTTTAATTGGTCAGTAGCTTAATTGTTACAAAAAGTTGTTATACAGCTGGATAGAGTAAGGTATAAAAAAAGTTCTGTAGCATTGACTATGGCAGTGGAGCTGAATCAGTTTGCTGGAGAATGAGCTCCTCTGTCCCTCCAGTGTTTGGTGCAGTGGGTGAGATGGATTGTCCATAAGATCTCCAGGATCTAGTCGTTAACAGGCCCCAGTCGTACAAGTTTCTGATGGGTAAAACCACTAGATGTTCCTATGAATGGATGGAACAAAGTCAGATATACTGTGACCTGGATGACTGCGTTAAAGCGATACCAGGGCAGCATGTACAAACCGAGTGGGAACATTTCATTCTTGAAGCTTTGTTTTTTTTTTAGCATCTGTGGTAATGTGAATCTGCCATTAATTCCTTTACAGGCATTTATGTTTTACCACAGGCTGTTCTTTGACATTTCCGCAGCATTAAGTTGACATTTTGGGATTTTTGGATAATTACTGAACGCCTGGTATCATCAAGCAAGACGGTGAACAAACGGTCGCAACGGCTCCTCCGTTTTAGTAGCTTCCTGTGTTTTTTTGTGCATGTTTGTTTGATTGTTGTATTAGTTTTTATTTTTAGATATGCTAAAGTTCATTTTATTCTCTCTTTTTATTTATCCGATAATTACAATAAAAACATCTTATTTTTTTCATATATCTGGTGCTGACATACATATTCATTCAAGAGCTTTGGTGTCTCTTGAGTTTTAATTTAACACTATCTTCATATCAAAATGTGGCTAAATTCCTGATAAACGAATGGCATCAGTCTAGTTTTAGTCAAACCAAACCTACAGAACTTGGAAGCTTCCATTTGGCTAATGCTAATAGGATTAACACTGGGAAGACATCACAGTCTCGTCATTGTCTTTTTTTTGTTTGCTGACAAACCAGCTGAACCTGCACATCAAACAACATAAACGTTGCTGCACAAGGAAGACGAAAATCCTATATATGGAAATTTGTCAAGCATCTATTTGCACACGCTCAGTGGGCAGCTCAGGAGCTTTGGTGTCTTAGCCAAGGGCACGAAAGGAAAGCTCTGTTAATTCACCCCACCCCTTGCACATTTCCTCCCATCTGTCCAAATGTGATTCCAAACAAGCGACCCTACAGTCCCAGGCCCGCTTCCCAAACTGCTAGCTTCCAGCTGCCCCCCAAAGGCATTTCAAATCTCTTGGAAAATTACCAAGAGATCCCAACCCCAAGACTTTTGAAATGTTGAATGTAATAAGTCGTGTGTGCTGCCGTCATACCGGCCTGCAGCCAGATGCGTTCGAGGGTGGTCCAGATGTAGGTGGGTCCGTGGCGGCGGGTGGAGCTGAGGTCCGACACCTCTGACAGCGCCGCCTCCAGGCGAGACACTGCGACAGACGAGGGGCTTTGTGAACCTAAACCAAGCGAAAGGGACAGGAAACATTAAGGGCTGAGAATTATTGGAACTTTTAGAAAGAACAGCAAGGAGCTCAATGCTGGAGAACTTTATAATAACAGAATTAAAACTGCAAACATTCCTTTAATATCCAGGATATTAAGAAATTTCCTGCGGCTGAATGGCAAGTGTACAGATCCCTGATCCGGCTAGAAACACCGGTGTAGAGGTGAGTCACATCACTGATATTTAAACTGGGTGGCAGACAGGCAAACAGGGTTTTAATCCAGAATAGGTCAAATGCTGGGGGATTTACGGCGACCTGCAAATTCACCTTTCTCACTGGTATTTACCCAACGCCGAAGAGGAAAAAGGAGCGCGTGTTTAATTTGAAATAATCAATTCGGCGTGCTGCATTCTAAATATGCACAGCGGCCTAAGCGGCCTGAAGCAGAAAGGCAGCAGACCAGTGGAGGCGTCCTGGAAGTCGGGCAGGGTGAGGTGGATGGAGGGCTTCCTGGCTCCGGGGCTGACCTCCGCCCTCTCGGCCATCGGTATGCTGCTGCTGTCATCGGTCTCACTGCGACAAACACAAGAGAGGCATGAAACGTGTACACTCAGTGCCAATTAATTAGGTACACCAGTGAAAACTAAAGCATGACACAGCCTCCAAAGTGAAAACACAGCTCAGTTGAGTACCTTCATGAAGCTGAAGGTATCCACCATCGTATTATCCACACTAGCTAAAAGAGGGAGTTTATTAGCGATGGTCATTGCCATCATCAGAGGTGCAACCTCTTAGTCTTAGTGTGTGTCTACAGCGAAAAGACACGCATCCCCACATTATTGTTATTTTTTAAAATGCTTTTTAAATAATTAATCAGAAAAAAGTCAATGATTGGTTCATAATCAGGACATTTTGAAACTTTAATATTTGTATTTTTATCAGAGAAGGTGAAAATGAATTTTTACTTGGATGCAACATCTGTCCCAGGGACTAGCGACTGAAAACTAGACTCTCTGCTAATGCTAACACATGTGTGTTTAATCACTGTTTATTGATATGCTCTGTCCCTGACTAAACAAACATGATAAAGTGATGACAATTTTACAATTGGCAATTAAGTGGAGTATTTTTTTTTTTACATTTTTTTCCCATATTAGCTTAAAAATGTGAATTACCACCCGATGCTAACTGTACCACGATCTGTGTTGGGTTTGTGTGAGTGCAGCTTGTGTCTCCATAAATATTGACTGAAAGTGACTCAGACGCTGGCACTCGTGGCCCTAACTGCACAAGTTTAAAAATAGAAGCAGATCCGTGCTATTCTGGAAAGCAGACAGTTGGAAAAGGGAAACTCTAAACAAATTAAGAATAACAATTAAGGCAATTCAGAGAAATTATTGAAATCATTTGTCTCGTGTGCAGGCGCTCACCTGGAGCGGCTGACGTCGTAGCGGATCTGCCAGCGCTGCAGCATCTCCTCACAGGTCTGCAGGGCTGCAGCCGGGCCCAGCAGGGTCTCCTCAAGCTTCACCTTTGTGAACAGCAAACTGGACCAAGAAACACACACATACACCCATTAATCCACCTTGCTTTGTCAGGTTTTATCACCATTAAATTAAAACCAGTTAAAACAGAATCCACAGTTTTATACCAGTACGAGCAAATGTTGTAGATCTTCAATCTGCATTTGGTGGCTTGATCTTTGGAGGGGATAATACGGCAACAAAGAGAGAAAAGAAAGTGATTTTTCCACCCACATTCAACATCAATGTTTGGCTAAGTGTCAATGTCCCAGTTTACATGCAGCGCAAGAAAATCGAATAACTGTTCTCCTCCTCCACACTAGGTGGCGATACGTGTCTTTTCAGTGGGATAACACCACGTTAATACGGCCCGATTTCCGGTTGATCTACTACGTGGTATAATAAACAAGAGTCGTTCGTGCGGATTACCGGCATTTCAAACAACAAGCAGACGGATAATAGTACATTTTTTAACCTTGTAAGTAATGTTCGCGCTACTTCTGGTAAGATCCGCACTATCCCTCAGACGGCTCCGTTTCTCTTCTTCTTCTGTGATCGGCTTTCTTGGACGTTCTTGGAGCATGCGCACACGCATTATCCGATGAAAACTCCGATTATTATCCAATCGCATTATCTGTGTGTCTCAATCGGACAACGAGAACTCCGATTTTAATCGGAGTAACGTGTTTACATGCACTTAAATTCTCCTGTTATAGTCCGATTAAGGCAATAATATTTTTTTTCACGTGCATGTAAACGCACTGAGTGACTATTGCCGCTGTAGACTGTCAAAGTATGTCCAAAAGGTGTTTAAAAAAAATGCACTTGTAGATTTTCTGTAGAGCTTCTACAAATCCAGTTGCCATTTTATTTAACGAGTTTTGGGTAAACTGACCTGGATGACTGAGAACCTGTCAATGAACCTCTGGATATATACCAATCAGTGTCAAGTTGGTGCTGTTTTTACGTGTTTTTGGTTTGCAAACCGTCCAGATCGGGAGGACTTGCACTGACTAGTTTGTGTCACATAAAACCTGAAGAATTATCTCAGGACTGCTGAGGCATCTGGTTAGCCAGCAATCAGGAAAATTCCTGTGAAACGCAATGACTCAAGAAAAACCAAGGAGAACGTGGTGTATTTCCAGAGGTCCAGACCTGTAAGTACATGGGTCTACATCTGCATCACAAACTGGACTGGTTGGCTAACATAGACTCAGAAAACAAAAAAAGGAGAAGAAGAAGGACACCTCTCGATTAATAACTATTGCACCACCTCTGGGAGATTAAGCAGGAGCCTCCACTCCTGTCGATCTTAATCTTTTCTGTGGATGCAATGTAAAAATGCAGACTTTTCGCCCATTTGATAAGAGCATTTAGTCATTATTTATTTATTTAAAACATGCAATATGATTTTAAGCCACTGCAGTAGTTGGGTAAGTGCCCAGAATCCACAAACATCTCACGGACGCATGCAGACTGATGCACCCGTGGATCGATAGACACGGAGAGAGGGTAAAGATAGTCATCAGCTACAAGCTCTTCTGCAAAAGTGTGTTTGTGTTTGTGTGTGTGCGCGCCTGGTTTGTTGCAGTGTGTTGGAGAGGCTGATGAGTAGAGGCCGTGGAGTGTTTCCGCTCAGCCCTTTTAGTCGAAGGCAACTGGTTAAGTGATGTGGGAGTCTCTGATGTGAGCGAGTGTGTGCGTGTGTAGTAATTGCCAGAAGGGGCTCTCAAAGGATGCGGTCTGTCATGGGCATCAGTCATCCATGAGTGTGAGGAAAGAGGGAGAAAGAGACAGGGAGACGATGGCGTCCTCCGCGTCTGATGCCTGCCTGCCTGCCTGCCTGCCTGCCTGCCTGGCTGTCCAGTGCCTCCCCGCTGCTGAAGGCTCCTCCAATTATTCTGTGCTCTCCTGTCATAGTGTGGGGAGTGGGACGAAGGGAGGGAGGGAGATGGATGAGGTGACAGCGGGGAGGTTGAGGATCGATAACGGAGTGAGACGAGATTGTGTCGGGGGATAAAACTCTCGTTGAAATGCGCCTCGTTACCGACTCGACGGACGATGGAGGTGAGGGGTGGGCTTTGAGTGTGTGTGTGTGTGTGTGTGTGGATGCAAAGAGAAAATGGAGGGATTTTTTTTTTTAAAGAAAAGGAGAAAAGAAAAACAAAGTGCATGTGTGTGGGAGGAAGGGAGTCGGATCTTCTGACGTGCAGATGACAAGTGCTGCCGAGGGATGCTGTGTTAAGGATACGCCTGCCAGTAGGAGTCCACTAGTGCGTGTGTGTGTGTCTGGGCTTCCCATTACCAGTGTGACAAAGTGCTTAGAAGCAATGTGATGGTGTAAACCCATCCAAGTGCTGAAATGTGACAAGGTGTATCTGTGTGGGTGTATAACTTTCTCTGTGTAACTTGGATGTTCGACAAGGGAAAAAAAAAACTCCTTGTTAATGAGAAAATCTCAAATGCTTTAAACTGAAGTAGCTCACAAGTGTGTTTAAAAATATTTATTATTAACTGGAAATATTTTTCTCAAGTGATAACCAATGAAAGCCATCGCTTCCTGTAAATGTGTCGCAATGAAAAACCGCCAGTTTCCAAAATAAAGCGAATGTCTTGGTCGTTTCAATGAAATTTAAATATTTTAGAAAATGGATTTTTATTTTCCAAAGTTTCCTTCAGTCGGCCTGATGAAGAGCCACTGGGGCGAAATGCATCCTTAAACTCTTTGGGGAACCTGACACAAGTAGACGCTCTTCATTTTAAATGGAAACCAAGAAAAGGAGGGAAGTTTCCCTTTCAGCCTCTGGAAGGCTTTCAAATTTGGAGCATGCGTGCACTGAAGTGGCTGCAATAGAATAAGACTAAACTAGACTAGAAAAAAACATGCAGGAAGGAAAAGTTTTAATTAAAAAAACAAACAAACAAACTAAAAAACTCTTCTCTTTGTCGACGAGGACCCAATTGGAAACATCTAACTGTCTGCAGTGTGAATTAATATGTTTAGGTTGTTAACATAAATTAAAAATAGCTGTGGAGAGATTCTTTCTCAAATGTCAACACACCCATTTATGTTCACACACTCAGAGCACTAGGCTGCAACTTGGGTGGTTACCAAGGGAGCAATTTGGGGGTGAGGTGGTTGTTCAAGACACTTGGCTATGGACAGAAAGGGGGATGTGAGCGTGTTCTTTCCAGGCTCCTTCTCTCACCTTTACCCCACAGGCCCCCCATCCACCCCCCAAAAAACATGAGGCAATTATCCAGGTAAACACAACAAGGAGCGAGGCACTGCTGGGATTTGAACCCAGGATCTCCTGTTTACTAGACAGGCACTTTAACCAGCTAAGCCACAGCGCCACATAAAACAGGGACTGTGTTTAAATATATGTCACATTTTTTAATCTCTGACATATAAATATATTCACCCATTTTCTGCACTATTCAACTCGGGGTTGCATCAGCCACTTTATGTATATTGTCGTGCACTATGTCACGTTTCTCTTTTTAGTCTACTTTGTACATACAGGATGTATTTTTATATTTTACATATTTCGTAGGCCTTTGAGGAAGGTCATTTCAATCCTGTGTTGTGCTGCACATGTCAGAAATGACAATAAAGTGGACTTGACTTGCGCTTCCTGCAGAAACATCTCACTGAAAGGTTGACAGAAAAATGCAGCATCGTGCAGTTTAAAGCCTCTGGAAGGCTTCTGCATAGCCAGTGTTAATCCTTATCAACAGTAGCATTAAAGCGGATGATATTCAGTGAGCTTGTTATTGAGAAAATGCTTCCATTTACTCTATTTCTATCTCCGTCTCTCTGTCCTAATATCTCAATCTGTGACCGCAGAGCTCCAGATTACGATGTACATGTATTCTTGTTGTATTTAAATACACTTCAGATTCATACTGGCATGAGTTAAAGATAAAAAAAAATGTAATTAAAATCAACTCATTTCTGAATGAACTTCCTGCAGCAATTTCATATTAAAATCTTGCTAGAAAAAGGTAACATCGTGCTGCTTGAGCCAAGGAAAAGGAAGGAAAAGGAAAACTAACTCAATAAAATAAAGCAACTAAATCCTTCATGTACATTCAAACCAGGCAAACTGAAGTCATCCAAGGAGAGACACCAGATTGTTATTCATTACTCCATCACAGTCATTTTTTTTTTTTTTTTTTTCGTCCTCCAGAGCTCCAGTAAAGGATAGATTTCATCAAGATTACAACACCCCAAACTACACATCTGATTACACAGGCTGTCATTTCCAGCCTCGCGGGAACGGGCAGGATGCGGAGCGCGGTGTCGGAGGACGGATGGCAGAAGAAGAAAGTTCTCGGCGGCGGGCGGCCGGCTAAGAGCTGAGAGCGCCATGGTAAACTCCATGCAAAAATAGCTAATAATGTTCCCTGAGAAAAAAAAAAAAAAAAGTGGCTATACGGTATTACTCATTCTTCACTCCCACAGATCAGAGTGTGCACACTCCACTCACAAACACATACAGGTACGTGCATTCACAAGTGCACAGACTCAAGTATAAATGCACACACACACACACACGACAAAGCAGATTAACACACTAGAGCCTGTGCAGACATGCTTTCTTTTTTACGTAGCGGAGCATACAGTAAGCCGGTAAAGCGTGCATGTGCAGGACTAAGACACGCTCGCGGAGATGCACATGCCCGCACACACACTTACTCCCGCTGCAACATGAATGCAGAATCAAAGGCCGGGATTAATCATTCTCTTTAGTACAAACTACGAGACCACAATCACCCCTCCCTGCCCTCCCTCCCCCCCCCCCCCTCTCTCCCTCTGTTGCCTCAGCTCTCTCAATCTGCACCAGAATCCCATTTCACATTGAAATGCACGCCTGTTTACTGGGTGATTAAAATTTCAAAGAAAGGGGAGAAATGCAGACTGAAAGACAAAAAAAAAAAAAAGTGGGGGAGAGAGGAGAGAAGTGAAAGAGAAGGTGAGAAAGAAAGAAAGAAAGAAAGGCAGAAGCCGGGGGTAGCAGAGGATGTGGGAGAAAAGGAGGAAGGAGAAACTGGGTATGCTACAGCGAGCTGACAGTTTGCTGTGGTGCAGGGAGGCAGCGGCTAACGGGAATCACACACATGCATGCACACACACACACACACACACACACATGCATGAAGTGGGGCACGCAAACATGCATGTGCAAGATTACGATCTCGTGCACACGTTGGCATCACCGCCCCCCTCAACCCCATCCCCGTAACACACAAGTACACACATGCACGCACAGGAATTCTCCCTCCGTCTATCTCTATGTCTTCGTCTCTCTGACTCTGGAGCTTCAGCCTTCAGCCGGTCATCGTGAGACTGTAGATGCTGCAGATCAGTATTAAATGCATACTGGGGGGTGGTGTTAGGGTTAAAACACTGCTGAAGTACCACCAGCGTTATCAAACTTTTTGTGTTTTTCTCTCACTTGGACTAGTCGTCTCTGTTTGCTATATACCACAAAAAGACAAGACACTGAACGCCACAGTGTGTTGTAACCACAGTTAACATCGTCCTCTGTGCGGATGTTTGAATCGTGGTGTTGCTTTCTCTCATGTGTTCTCTTATAAACTTTTGGACCTGGCATTTATGTGGATGTTACTTAGATGTGTAGCAGCCACCTAGACCAGACCAGACACCCCCAGCTGCAGGATGCACTCACACAAGAATGGTTTAGGAACAGCTCAAAAAAAAAAAACCATGAAGAACGGCACAAAGTGTTGATCTGGCCATCAAATTCACTAGATCCCAAACTGATCAAGTATCTGTGGGATGATCCACAGGGGCCCCTCCCTTCAACCCATAGAACCTAAAGACCCCCACTAAAAATATTCTGTTGCTAGACGTCGCAGGACACCTTCAGAAGGTCCATGTCCATTCTCTGATGAGTCACAACTGTTTTGGAGTCAAAGGGAGACCTACACAGCATTAGTCATAATGTTATGCTTGATTGGTGTATGTGTTGACGTCATCATGTTTATGCTGTGTGTGTGTAAATATGCATTAATTAACTGTAGCAAACTAAGAAGAAGGTGACTAAGGAACTCCTGAGGCTCAAAGTTTAAAAGGCCTTTGTTGATAAAGGCTTTTTAAACTTTGGACCTCAACAGTTTTTCTGTTTTTTTCTTCTACACATAAATGAATGTTTGCATAGTGCGGCATGGTTTCAGTCATGCAGTGATGTAATTGTTAACATCCTAAATATTTGTATTTCCACTTAGATAGGCCTTTGTCACAACTGTTTTGGAGACCTACTCAACATCAGGAAAGTGGTCATAATGTTATGGCTGATGGGTACCTCAGTGAGCCGACAAACCCAGGAGCATTAGAAGCTATAATTTCACCGCCGCGCGGAGCTAAAATCTCTGCCCTTCTCCCCTTTCCATTGATCCGCTGGTGCGTTCGAAATGTTTAACTTATGAGCGGAGCCACAGATAAATACACCGCGGCCGTAATTATACAGCTGAAGAACCTCCAGCAGCAGTTCCTGTGAACTCCCTCTCTGACTCAACGTCTCCCCGCCGATCCATAACAACGGTTTGGAAACAACAACCGACGCTGCCTTGCTCTACCCGTATGACCTCATGGTTACCGGGGCGATGGGGATTCCTGGCGCAGGGAGCGACGCGATTGGCTGAGCCTGGAGAAAGAGCTCTTAAATGGGTCAAAGCAGTCAAGTGTTTCTACGGAGGAGCTGCGTGTGTGTGCGTACGCGTGTGTGTGTTTGTGTATCCAAGTGTGCATCTAGATGCAGAGAGAAAACTGATTTCACCTCCCAACTGAACAGAACTGATCAGTAAAGCTTGAGAGACATCCCCTCCATCCATCTCTCAGCTTCTTCTCATGTCTTGTCCTTGTTTTTTTTCGCCGTTGCATCAATTTTCTTGTTTTTTTTTCCCTGCATTTCCTCTTCCTCCTGATGTATAGTGGATGCATCCCCCCCTCCACCTCCACCACCTCCCATCTGTCCGTGTGTCTGTCTGTCTATGTGTGCCGGGGCCGTGGAGGCCAACACTGACCCCAAATGGCTGTGCTGTGAAATGCTTTTACTGGTGTTTGAAATGGAGAGAAAACACACCAGAGGGATGATGCAACACGCTTCCACGTTATTGTTAGTGTGAAATAATTGGCCTTGATGGTCGATGCTGTCTGCGTCTGATACGATGGAGCTTCCACCGCAGCTAATGAGCGCGTTTTTCTTTCTTTTTCTTTTCGTTTTTTTTACAGCTTCTGTCCCCGGATAGCTGCCGAGAATTACGATGTGAGGAGAAAGAAAACAGAAACATATGATTTGGTAAAAAGGCGAAATAGTGGCCAGAAACTGAAGTTATTTTGTTTTAACGTGCTTAGAAAAGCAGGCGGGTTTTTTGGGAGTGCAGGGGCGTCTCCGTCCTGTAAGGGAAAGCGAGCAGTACCGAGGCTCGGGTCAGCGCTGCAGTGTTAAAAGGGTAAGGGTGTTCAAGGGGCATAGGTACCGCAATGCAGGCTTCCACTCTGGCACGTCTAAATAAGGCGTCGTGTGTGTGTCGGTGTGTGTGTGTGTGAGCTTGGCCTCCAACATAGTGGAGCTGAGACACCCTATCCCTACGGGGAGGACTGTGTTAGGACAGGGCCTCACTGCACCACCGGCTGGAGATACTCTTGCAAACGCACACTCTTAAAGAAAAAAGAAAAAAAAAACACACCACGCAAAGTCTTCTAAGCACAAAGATCCCCCGGTCGAACAACATATCCAGCGAGTTTTTTCGTGTTGTGGGTGGGATGGTGCAGCAGGGTTTTTTTACTTGAAGTTGTCGGGGTGCTGGCTCAGAGCCAGGACCAGGGTGTCCAGGGCATGGCGGTGGTGTTTCTGGGCACTCAGCAGCAGGGTCAGCAGGTGGAGCGAGTGCAAGTCATCCCCACGGAGAGATAAAGCCGCCTGCAGGGGCTCCATGGCTGTTGATACCTGCCACATTCACAGACATTTTTCCAGGTAAAACGCACAAGAATTTGCTGATGACGAGACAAAACGAAAAAACAAGCAAAAAAAAAAAAGGGCTTTTGTTTTTGTTTCATACCTGGCGCACGAGGGCCAACTGCAGAGCCAGGTACATGGCGATCTGGGCATCCTGGGGGTCTAATGAATGAGCTCTGTGGAGGAAGCAGAGGTTATAAGGCTAGGAAGAGGAAACTTCTTAATTGAAGCATTCGTCTGAGTTCTGAGACCCTGGATGTTAGTGGAATAAAATGAAAAAGTTGCGCTTGAAGCATTTCTTTACTTTAAAAACAACTTAATAGCAGCACCGGCAGCTCCGTGAGGGTCTACTGTTGGTGAGAGCTAGTGTCAGCATGTCCTACAGCAACAGGTGTAGTTTAGCAGGAGCAGTTTGTTAATTGTGTTACCCTCTAAGTTTGTACTGTTACTGTACATACTGTAGATTCTAATTAACATTGCTAATTGGAGCTAAACACAAAGAACCTTCGTTCTTCGGATGTCTCTCATTGTTGTTTCCTTGAATAGTAGGACTGATCGTTAGCACAGTGGTTTTAATGTTGTAGCGTGTATCTGTAATATCCCTACCAGTGGTTCCCAAACTTTTTGTCTCATGAGAGCTTATAAAGAAGCTACTCTGCTTCTTCTCCCGACAGTGGTTTTAATGTTGTGGCTGATTGGTGATTAGGTCTAACAGATAAGGACAGGGCAACAAAAGAGACGGGACTTACTTTTGTAAAGCTTGTAAAGCTCTTTTGTTGAATTCATTCCGATCTCCTTTCAGAGTAGCTGGAGAGAAGACGAGACCAAGTTTAGTCTAATTTCAGCTTCTTCTTCTTTTTTATTATTTTTTTTACATTTATAACTAATGTTGCATTTAAATTGTGAATAAGAAGACATTGGTTATTCATTTCCCAAAAGGACTCTTATTTATCACACTAACCATAAAATCTGTGTTTTATGGCACCGACTGGTTAAGATGGCAAAAAGGAAACTTTTTTTTAAATTTTAGACCGTATTGTTACATGGAGAAGATCACAGCGAGGGGTCTGTTGGGTCTGGACTGTAAGAAGGATGATGCTAAAGCCGAGCTTAGTGCCGGGTCAATCAAATCGTTGGGAGGGCTGGCAGATGAGTAACATGGTCATGCATGTCAAGTGAGCAGCGTGGAGTTATTTTTACCACATAAAGACTCTGATTGGTTGTGGGACTATCCAATTGCATGCAGTTATTTTTCATCTCTGCGTAATAAAATCTTCTGAAAAGATTTGAATTTGCCTACGTCAGTGTAGCTTGTTTATTTAATCCATATTAAAATTTAGGTGTAGAATTAATGGGAGTTAATTAATGGGGAGTATGTTTTAGATAATCCTTCACCTTGTCGTATTTTCAGCGAGCATACAAATAACTGTGTCCCAGGAGAAAGCTAATTACTTGGTAAAAGCTGGAGAGGGTTTTCTCGGGGTTGATATGAAACAAACCAGACCCAACCCTGAACTCTTCATGGAAAAGTGTTACTCGCTACTTTCGTGACCACGAGGCTTGTCAGAAAACACGAAATACACGCCTCGTAATATTCTCCGTATGCTTGTTGTGCTGGTTCGTGCATCCTTACCATCCGAGGCTTGCAGACTGCAGCTGAGCCCCAGAGCCATGTAAGCCCTGGGCAGAAATCCTCCTGCTTCCTCCCCCATGGACACCACACTCTGGGACAGAGTCTCTGCCTCCTCAAACTGGACACACAAAGCAACACGTGACCAATTAGCCTCTGAAGAGCTATAAGGTGAAGACACCATCTGGTTCCATAAAAGATGCAGTGAGGAGATGAAGCCTTTCTGAAGAGCAGCAACAGCAGCAGCAGGAGCAGCTCTGGACACTTGTGCACGTTTTTTTTCGAGATGCTTGGCGGCTAAGCTGTTCGGCAGCTTGGGAGTACGTTCTCAGTGTGCTCTAATCCCAGACTGATCCATGGTGTTGAGATCAGGGTTGCATGGGGACCATCCCCTGTGGGGCTCCTTGTTCTTCCCGCTGATAGATCTTCACTTCTCTGCATGTGTATTTGGGTCTCTCTGTGTTAGGCCTACGGCAAAATGTCGAGGGAGCACCCCCACCTCTCGACTAATAACAGCTGGGGTAGGCTCTAGCCCCAACCATGACCCTCCAGAAGACAAGACAAAGGGAGATGCCAATGAATTTAAACATCTAAAGGGGCAAGGGTTATTGCATAATACTGATCTTCAGCGGATTGCATCGTCCTCTCATGCACAAAGACTCAGCAAAGCAATGTGTGTGGCCACTGTTGGCCGCGGTGCAGCGGGGGATGGAGCGGAGCGTCCATGTCTGAGTCTGGTGTCAGTCCAGCGCGAGGACGCAGCGAGCTGAAGGACAGCGCAGAGTTTGCTGAAGGACACGTACTCGCTCGCGCACAAACACTCGCCCACTCAGGCGGGAGTGGCCTGAGCTGAGCCGAGCCGAGGAAAAAGTGTGTCACACCGTGTGAGGTATGGCCGGTGCCGGGGAGGGCAGGTGGTTCGGTGGGTGTAGGGGGGGAGAAAGGGGGAGGAAGGGGGAGGGGGGGATGCCTTTGACGGCACGCCAGTGCAACAGCAAGTCCTTCCTTCCCCTTCATCTCCTCCTCCTCCTCCTCCTCCTCTGTTCTCTCTCCTTCTCTGTGTCTCTTCCTCTGAATCCAGGCCTTGCTAGTTCAAAGCCTGCACACAATAGCTCCGTCATTTAAACACGCAGCGCACACATGCACATCTAAGGAGGATTACGGTTTCTCTGGGTTTTTTTTTTTTTTTGTTTTTTTACTCATTCCCTCCTTGAATAGTGTGAAAGGAGAACAAGATGCTGTCGTTCAGTGAAGGTCTGCATTGCTGCTCTTCAGGAATTCAGAAAAGGAGCTCTATCTATCTATCTATCTATCTATCTATCTATCTATCTATCTATCTATCTATCTATCTATAGTTTCATTGGTATACTTTGCATTTTACTATAATAATCAAGTATATACGTGACATTCGTTCCACACAGGATATTTGTATGCAGACTACCAAAAGCCACAGAGTTGAAGTGAATAATGCAAGAGTTTTTACCCTAAAACTAAACCCTTCGTTTATTTTGTTGTCGTTTTTTCAGCAATGGTCTGGTAACAGTAATGTACACCTAAAGGTAAATTTAAGGAGAATGGTGCATATCAATAAAATCAGCAAAGTCTGATCATGCAGTAAATACATCCTAAAAAACACAACTAATGCATGTTTTTAAGAAAGGAAAGGTATTGTGAACAGAAGCTTGGACTTGCTTCCAAACTTTTGGCTTGTAGTTAAATACTGTTGTGCCTTTATAAAAACTCTGAAAAATATGAAGAAGTTCTGATCTGCTCTGTGAGCCAGAAGATCGATATGAAGAGCAAAATAAATAAATAAAAGAAATGTTTCTTGCTAGGTATCGGTCCAGTGGAGCTGATAACAGTGGCCCATTTATGTAATGCCACACTGCTGCACTATGGCCATAGTGTCCCATTGTGATTAAGGCTGTAAGCTCCTTAGTGTCTCCGGCCTGCAATGATCTCCAGCCACTGACAGATGTGCTCTCTCCATGCGCCCCTGTTATCTCCTCTTTTCTAATCTCTGACCCCTTTCTCTTTCTCTCTCTGTCACACTCACCCCCTACCCATTCTCTCTCCACGCTAAATACCATCGCCGACGTGACTTTCTGCCTCCTGCTTGCCCCGATCACGAACAGCAGGAGCATTCAAGCTGGAGTTCAAATCGACGTCTATCTGTCTGAGTGACACCAGAATTAATCCTGACGCAGAAGGGACGCCATAAATTCAAACGTGCACGTCAGCCTTTGCTGCTGCTCTTTTGCCTTCAGAACTGCCTTAATTCTTGGTTTCATACTTTCAACAAGGTGTTGGAAACATTCCTCAGAGATTTTGGTCCATATTGACATGACAGCATCACACAGTTGATACAGATTTGTCGACTGCACATCTGTGATGAGAATCTCCCGTTCCACCACATCCCAAAGGTTCCTCTATCTATTGGATTGAGATCTGGTGACTGTGGAGGCCATTGGAGTACAGTGAACTCAGTGTCATGTTCCAGAAACCAGTTTGAGATGAGCTTTGTGACATGGTGCATTATCCTGCTGGAAGTAGCCGTCAGAAGATGGTCCACTGTAGTCATAAAGGGATGGACATGGTCAGCAACAATACTCAGGTAGACTGTGGCATTTAAACCATGCTCAGTTTGTACTAAGGGGCCAAGAAAATATCCCCCACACCATCACACCACCATCACCAGCCTGAACCGTTGATACAAGGCAGGATGGATCCATGCTTTCATGTTGTTTACACCAAATTCTGACCCTGCCGTCTGAATGTAGCAGCTGAAACTAAGACTCATCAGACCAGGCAACGTTTTTCCAATCTTCTATTGTCCAGTGTTGTTGAGCCTGTGTGAACCGTAGTCTCAGTTTCCTGTTCTTAGCTGACAGGAGTGGCCCCCGGTGTGGTCTTCTGCTGCTGTAGCCCATCTTCTTCAAGGTTGGACGTGTTCCTTGGTTGAAACCAGTGGTTATTCGAGTTACTGTTGCCTTTTCTATCATCTCCAACCAGTCTGCCCATTCTCCTCTGACCTCTCACATCAACAACTGCCAATCACTGGATATTTTCTCTTTTTTGGACCATGGAACACAACAGACACAGAACCATGATACAACAAGCTACAAGGACAATGCTTACAATGCTGATGTGCGACTAGTAATGCCTACCATGCCCTTAGTTAGCTTGCAAACATTTGACAACTAGCCTTAAGTGCACTGTGCAGCTAAGACCGATGGAAACATTATTATTTCTGAATGTGTTTGATTACTTTAGGAACCTGCAGCAATGTCAGAAATGGTAAAATATTTTTTCTCTAAATAGAATAAGCCTTATTTTTACGCGATCATGGTGAATGAGAGTGAACCCCCCCATCCTGCACTGTCTGGCACCAGGATGTTGCTAGCGGGGGGGGGGGGGGCTTTGGGTCCTATGGGTTGAGGGGAGGGGCCTCTTTGGATCATCCCACAGATACTTGATCAGTTTGGGATCTCGTAAATTTATAGGCCAGGTCAACACCTTGTGCTGCTCTTCATATATTTTTGGAAAATGCACCATAAGAAAACACAAAAGAAAGAAAACATACAACATTTATAAAATTATACAATAACCCTATGTATGTTTGTGTGTGTGTATTCACCCAGTGCAGCTGACCAATGCAGACTTTAGCAGCCAACAGGGGTAACGAAGGGTCCTCTGGTCTCATCCTGGCACACTCTTTGAATACAGAAACAGCACCAACCCCCTGGAACACACACACACACACACACACACACACACACACACACACACAAACATGCACACAGACAGAAATGTCAATGACAAATTGAGATTCATGTGCACACAGCAGCCACTTATCATGCGGCCACGGATGACACGGATCGCTTTTAAGTGAGCGTATCAAACACACATCAACTGTCCTTACGCAGACCAAATAGGCCCATTTAGACACACAGCCACTTAATACATGTAGGTCAATCATTAATGGGCCACGTGCGTGCACACACACACACCCACACACACACCCATATATACATGTGTGTGTGGGTGTGTGTGTGTGTGTGTGTGTGTGCCACTGGCCCTAAATAGAAGCGGATCTGACGACACCGAGGCGGCCCCTTCCCCTTCTAGGGAACAGCCTATTTCTAGCGCTGTGCATTGATCTGCAGTGTCATTTTATCCTGCAGGCCAGATCAATTTTTCTGTCACACACACACACACACACACACACAGAATAAAAAAGAGAAGGGAGCAATGAAACTGTGATCCTCCCGCTTGAAGAATGTCCGTGCAAACTTTTTAGAACATTTGGGGTCGTCACGTAGCTGCATCACACAGATGCACGGTCCAGATACACTAAAAAAAAAAACTAAAAATTCAATGCACCTGCCACTCGGAGGAGGCCGAGAGCATTTGGCTGCCATATTTTTTTCACGCGTGGACGTGAGGGTGCAATCGAGAGGGTTGCAGGACAGAGGCAGAAGGTGGATGTCTCCCCTGGGCGTGGCTCGGCTCGGAGCTCGCGGGGGTCCGACACCGGCGATATATAAAAGGAGAAATGAGCTCACCTTCCCGGCCGCCATGAGTGACAGGCCCAGCTGGTGCCAGAGGTGGAACTCGTTGAACGAAAACTTCATGGCTCGCTCCAGACACTGCGGGGAGACACGCAGACACACAAGATATGTTCAAGTTATGCAACCGTGCACAAGCAGGAGGTGGAGGTCTGGGCTGGGCGACGTTAAAATTTCTTCACAGAGTCGCTTCCCTCTACAACCACTTTAGTTGACACATTTTTTTTCTACCCTGAACTTGTCAGTCACCGACTCGGCGTTGAACACTGCTCGGTCGGATGTTGTCAGTCACACAGGAGTGAGCGAAACCAGCCTGGTATTGTGATTAAATAATATGCACTCATTAGAAAAGGCCGCTGACCCTGTAACATGCACACGGAGGTGTCGTGGAACCGCACACAATAGCAGCCTCAGTGGGATATAATTAAATGAGAGTGTTTGGACTGTGTAGTTAATTGCTACCCTGAACGGGCTCTACTTTTTCTTAAAAGTGCAAATGAGCTGAAGTGTCGGTGTATTTTGGTTTTCGCGTGTGCAGTCAGGTCTTTGCGAAGCTGCAGCTATGTTTGTGGCTACGTAGCGTAGCAGCCCTGACCCCTGTTAACCCTGTTAAACGAGGCCTCAAACCATTACAAATCCCTATGTGGCCCTCCTTTAGAGGAGTTAGCGCGAAGAATGCATCGGCCCATCCTCTGCATTTAAAGCTGCACGAGTTCATATTTTCCCTTTATTCCGATGAGGGGACGCGAACCTCTTGCTCCACTTTCCCAAAGCTGCATCGCTGACTCCACGGCTCCCCGACCATCTATCGATCCAGTGCTAATGCTGAAGCTAAACTGGGGCTTCAGCAGCCTGAGGTAGGAAACATTTCTCTTATTGCCATCGTTAGATTTGCAGGTCAACAGGGAAACATTTCGCACAAAGTGTAGAAGCTTCGAATAAACAAAAATGGACATATTTGTGCAACAAAAGCTAATATATGAAGGAATAATTAAATATGAATAATCAATGAGCATATGAATAAGCTTTTATTATTATTATTCAGTGGTGTTGCTACGTTTACTTGCCTCCTAAAACTGCATCAGCTGATCTCACTCTGTAAATTCTGATATCTCCCTGAATATCACCCGTGCACTGATGGGAAAGTATTTTTAAAACCCAGCTTTAAAGCAAGGTGGTATAAAATAAAAATTTGATAACAGGCCCCTCGTGGATTTATCAATGCCACGCTATGTACGTGATCAGTCAATGTGAATCTCATTCGTGACATCGAAGATGGATCGTGCCGACCCGTCTGACATCTAATTTCAAACGAATGGTCCATATATCAGCGAACTGACCCCCTGGATGTAGGTGGAACTAAATCAGTCTGCACGAGTGTGTGTGTGTGTGTGTGTGTGTGTGTGTGTGTGTGTGGTCCTCCGTACGAGATGACTGATGCCATCTATGAATCAGTGGGACGGGTGGGCAAACCTAATACCAGAAACCCTGCGCCTCCCCCAAATTTCACACATCTGGGTCGAGGTCATGTCGGGGGAGAAGCAGAATTTTCGGAGTGAGAAGAGGAGGAAGAAAGAAGCGGAGAAATACGGATGAGGGAGGTGGGGGGAGGGGGTGGGGGGATGAGGAAGACACATAATCCCCCCACTCTCAAAGTGATAAGGACGTTCATTAAAAAGTTTGGGCAAAGGCAAAGCTCTCGCTAACGGGTCTCATCTCTCCTCCCTCTCCCTCTCTCTCTCTCTGCAGACCTCCAGTGTAGAATATGTGTGTCAGAAGATGTGTGCCGCACACCTCGGACAACATGGCGTACTGCCCCCTCCTGGCCATGCCGATGGTGAGCAGGTCGTAGACGGAGGTGGCGTCCTGCAGGCTGGCCTGGCGAGCCTCGGCCTGGTCCGGCAGGCGGCTGATCACGGCGTCGCCGCTGGCCTGGACGCACAGAGGAGGGACATGAAGACGAAAGAACAAGTGAGGAAAAATGTAACAGAGGGGGGAGGAGGAAAGAGGCGTTCCTTCCTTCGAAGAAAAGAAAGGATGAGGCGTGTATGTGTGCGCGTTTGTCCCTCACCATGGATTCTGTGATGAGCAGCAGCAACACGGCCTCCTCCACCACGTCCTGAGGACAGAAGCAACTGCCAGGACACAGAAAAACAGGAAGTAGAACCGAGAGCAGGAAGTTTATCCCTCACACACACACACACACACACACACACACACACACACACACACAGAGCCCACAGGTAGACTGCCAAGAGTGTCCAGTTTCTACCTCACCTGTGGAGCTGTAACACAACACGGACCACCCTGGATATATCCCTACCCGGCACTGTCTCGCATATCACACACAGCGTCTCCTTCATTTCTTCCGATGAACTCCCCCATTCATCACTTTCTTTCCCCGTGTCCTATTACAGCGTTTTTTTTCGCTCACACGCATTAGTCAGAAAATTCATTTTTGTGGAAGTTACAGTTTGTTACCTCTACGTGTTTATGTACAAGTTGTTAAACTTGTATCATTTCCCCTGACGTGGCAAATAATCTTTTTTTTTTATTTATTTTTTTTTCCCTACACTGCTCTTGGTCAGCATCACAGTTTATTGACCAATAAATAGTGATAACACACTAAGAGACCTATTTTTTTCTGAAACTGAAGCAATCTTCTTGTTTCACCTGCATGTCACAGAGCTGAATGTGCAAATATTTTTCCACACAGCCGCTCTTCTATATACTTCTCCGTAACTGCACCTTTGTTGCAAAAACCTGACTTAGTTGATGTTGACCTCAGCTTTAAAAATCACATACTTGCTCTGTAACAATAAACTTCATCTAGACCCAGTATTGAGCAGACATTTGCACCGATCAGCCATAACATTATGACCTAATATTGTGCAGGTCTCCCTTGTGCATGAAGGAATATGCTGTTGTTCTGTATCTGAACAGTTCAGATTTGCTCCATGTACCATTAGCTTAAGTCCTGCATACATGCTAATGGTTCAATAATCATCATCCAGGCCAGGCACACTGATCAGGCATAACATTATGACCGCCTAATATTATGTAGGTCTCCAAAACAGTACTGTGGCCTCTGATGTAGTTAGTGGGGGCCTCTGTGGTCCTCTGTCGATCATCCTGCAGCCAGGTGAACACCTTGTGCTCTTCTTCATGTTTTTTTTTCGCTACATGTCTAAGTAACATCCACACGAATGAATGCCAGGTCCAAACGTTTCCCGGCAGAACCCTGAATTGTAACAAGATGGTCGTTATTCGTTATTCACTTCTCCTGTCAGTGGTCATAATGTTGTGGCTGGTCGGTGCAGGCTAAAGCTTGGATATGATGACCTCTAGTGGCCTTTTTGTGGAGCCTGCGTGACAGAACTAAGCCACTGCTCTTTAAAGACACATCCTCGGGGCCAAGAGGCCAAGTGGTTTTGTTCCAAACAAAACTCCTCTTTAAACTTTAAGCAGGTGAACTAATAACAAGTCTCGTGAACTCTAAGCACGCGTCTCCTCTGCTTACACTTTATTAAAGCTCACGTCAGTTTTACTAGTGTGGCTCAATGTTACATATTTGGCTCAAGGGTCTTTACAATTTATAGCCAAAGACTCTCTTGTTTTGCTCAGGAAAAGCTCCACCCTTGAAACGATCGTGGGAAAAAATGGTAGGAAGTCCAAGGATGAACAACAAAGGAGGGATCCCACTTATTTTATAGAATAAACAGGTATATACACCAATCAGCCACAACATTATGACCACTGACAGGAGAAGTAAATAACATTTACATTCATGCTGTGACAATTCAATGTCCGACTGGGAAACCTTTGGGCCTGTAGCACCTAGACCAGACCAGACACCCCCACCCCATAGCAATGACACTCCTTAATGGCAGCAGGATGCAGCCTAACACAGATGCAAAAAATGGTTTAGGAACAATGTGTTACCAGACACCACAGGACACCATCAGACGTCCATTCTCTGATGAGTTACAACTGTTTTGGAGGCCTACACAATATTAGGAAGGCGGTCATAATGTTATGCCTGATCCGTGTTTAAAGGGCTGCGGAATAACATAACATAAGTGTTGCAGGAGTCACTTTTTCACTTGTTTGGTGTGATTTAACAGAGTAACTAGAGACTGAAACACAAAAAAAACGCTCTACGAACCATTCGCTGCTGTAACGCTGTGGCGGTTTCACGGTGGGGTAGATGGCGTCTTTGGAGGCGGCGGCTCCCTCTCTGTGAAGCCACGCTGAGGGCGGGGGGCCCAGCGGGGGCCAGTAGCTGTCTTCACTCACAGAGCTCAGCAACACCTCGGCCAGCTTCCTCGCGGCGGACTAGAATCCAAACACAATCATCGTTACATGTTCCACCGCTAACCTGCTGGTTCAGATGGAGCTAAAACCTCAGTGTTTTTATTTTAACCTCCTGAGACCTGAGATTTTATTTGGTGTGCATTTTCAGTTTCTCCAATTCATTAAGAACTATAAAAACTTAGCATCATCTCTGAAAAAAAATCCAGTCCTCGTGTGTGGATACAGGGATTATTACACTCAATATTACCATAAAGTCAACAATATTTAACAAAATATGAAAAATGTTAATTCTCATGTCTGAACGCTGCTGTGCAAAAGCACAAATGCAAATAATGAAGTCCCAACATCCTTAATCGGGTACTTGCTAATTAGCAAAGTTATAGCTTCTTACTATTGATAGAAATTGTGTCATATTAAACTAGAAAAGTTTCAGTTGTAACATTTGATGAGGTTTTGTATGAATCCGTTGAAATGTCTGCAATCATGGGTTTACACCAACTAGTGTCTAGTTATGAGGATTTAAAGTTTAAATGAAGCAGAATAAGCTGCAACAACCCTAAACCCTAACGTCCCCATATGAGGATGTGGGTTCTCAGGAGGTTAATTTTAGCCAAGAGGTTTTACACTACATTTTGGCGACTGTACAGTGACGGTGTGTTGGTAAGTAAGCAGGAAATGTGTGTGCTCACCTTCCTGAAGTTCTGAGACCCTCGTGACTCCACCACCCTGAGCACTCTGCGCAACTGGTGGGCGCCCTGTGCAAGATGACTGAGACGCAAACACACACAAAGCAAAAGACACACACAGAGAAAGACAGGGTAGATGTAACATTAAATAAAAATAAAGAAGCAGAAGAAGAAGCAACTGGGGCGTAATACTGTTCACTGTGGTAGCGTGGAACGATGAGAGGCAGCGCATCGACTGTAAGCAAAGCATTTGCATATTTGGAACATGATTTATTATTTTGATGGCATAAGCAAAAAGGGAACATCGGAGCTTTACAACATTAGGGGAAGAATTTATAGCACAGACAGAATGAGTGTGTGACAGCTCAGCAACTTTTATTTTATATCTCAGAGCAACACTGACACCATCTGGTCACAAACTAAAATGCATCCAGAAACCTGGCAATGAACGAATCAGCAAAGACTGCAGCTTACAAACCATTATGATCATTGTTTGTTGTCTGACATTAGCTTTAAAATGTCTGTTCAAGATGATATTAAAAGAGTGTATATGTATGTTTTTGCATATGAATAGTTGGTTAGACTCACCCTCTTTGCAGAAGACAGATGTAAGCGCTCTGTAAGGCGGCCTGCAGGAAGTAGCCCAGGTCGATGTCAACGGTTGAAGGGAGGAGGCTAGTTTTAGTTGTTTTGACGTGAGGCGTAGTTACAGTCTGAAAATACAAAGTTTAAAAGTGTAAATCTTTTGACCCTGGGTCTAGTTCGCAGTCAACAGTTCAGACGTTTCGCCAATCAGCCACAACATTATGACCACTGACAGGAGAAGTAAATAACTTTGATCATCTTGTAACAATTCTGTGTTTTCCTGGAAAATTTCTGGACCTGGCATTTTTCACGTGGATGTTACTTAGACATGCAGCACCCACCTAGACCAGAACAAGGCACCCCCCCACCCCATAGTGATGACCCCCTGCAGGATACAGCCTGACACGGACACACGCAAAAAAACGGTTTAGCAACAACTCAAAAAAAAACATGAAGAACAGGACAAGGTGCTGACCTGACCTCTAAGTTCACTAGATCCCAAACTGATCAAGTATCTGTGGGATGATCCACAGAGGCCCCTCCCTTCAATCTATAGGCCCCCACTAACAACACTGTGTTACCAGACACCACAGTACACCCTCAGAAGGCCCATGTCCATTCTCTGGTGAGTCACAACTGATTTGGAGACCTACACTATCTTAGGAAGGTGGTCATAATGTTATGCCTGATCAGAGTGCCTGACCTGGATGATGCCTGGATGATAATTATTGATCCATTAGCATGTATTTAGGACCTAAGCTAATGCTAGCTGGAGCAAATCATAACTATTTCTACATATTTCTGAATACTTCAAACAAAATGAACAGAGAATAAAAAAAAAACAGACACAGAGACAGGAGACTGACTAAAGAGAAGACAACGTCCTGATCAAAGTGTCTGGTTCTTTTTTTTTTATGCACACACAGCGCGTTCACACTCTACAGGTACGGGCGTCCACCTTATCGAGCTCCTGCAGGTAGGACAGAGCCGCGTCACAGGCCCTGAGGAAGCAGGACAGACTCTCCTCCTCTCTCTCCGAAAGACGAACCCGAGACACCGACGACACCGTCTGGTGGTCCAGAGACAGACCTGAAACACGAGAGGAGGCCAGTGGGCGTGAATGTCACCACCAACAACACCAACACCTGCTTTCACCGACGGGGAAAAGGTCGAGATGAAGCGTAAGTCACAGGAATTAATAGATACAATAACATCTAACAAAGAAGATGGAAGGAAAAGCAGGATGGAAGTGAACAATGGACAGTGATAAAAGAAACATCTGAGGTGCATTATGGGAAATTAGAGGATGCAGCAGCATAAGTGGTTGCCTCATACTGTGGGCTAAAGTTGGAGATGTCTCTGCTTCTTCTTTTAGTAAGAACTTGCGCAATGTTGAGATAATACAAGATGCAGACGTGATTGTTGGATCATAATTTATAGCAGTTTTCTATCTCTAGCCATTATGATACATCACCATATTCATCCCCTGTTTCGGCTGATCGTGTATAAGGTGCATGGTGGTGTGGTTTGATGCATGAATACAGATGTAGTGGGTGTGAACGTTGGTCGTCCAGATGCTCCGTTCGATGTCTGCTGGTTTACTTGCTGGAACAAATAATCGGGAGGGAGCGGGGGCAGGAACTTCTCTAGACCGCAGGAGGTCTGCGGCGACGGCAGCCTCAGGCCAGACGCCAGGCCAAATCAAATAAGCAGACAGCTGCCAACTACCAAGACATCATCATACAAACATTCACATCTGACTCCATTCCCACAGCAACATGCGATACGTTACGGGGAGAAAGCATGGGAAGGATCTGACCTGCGTTCGCGAGTCAGAAAAAACGTCCCGACTGTGAATATCATCCAGTAGGGGGGGGCACACAAAAACAATCGCAGCAAATCAAAAAGTGACAGTTATTGAAACAGAGTTTGTCTCACGTCTCATGAGCATGAGGTAATTTCCAATTATCAGGAAACAGGGAGTGTAACAACATAATGATGATGACCGCGAGGAGAGAAACCAGATTATCTGAAGCTCTCTGAGTGTAATGCTCCGTTAATTTGATCTTTGACCTTCTTTGACAACAATGCAGCGTTTCCACTGCGTCACAGCAGAACCTGAATGTATCTCCCTGGAAAAAAAATAAAAAATTTAAAAAAACAGTTCGAAGTGAACCCAAAATAGTCGGCGATAACAAGATGGCATTTCTGGAACTGAGACGGCGTCTGGGAGGTGTGACTAACTCTGCAAGTGACTCACGATCATCTGATCTTTAAAGAGGCCGTACGAAGAAGAAATCTGTCAAGAAACGGGGCAGAGGGGGCAAGTTTGCTCCCTGAAGGACTTCGTGTTGTTTCAGTCTGTCTTATCGTAGTGAGAAAACACAGAGGTTTATCTTTCACGGGCGCAACAACGCAGGCAACACATTTCTGTGACATCTGTGTCAAGATGAGGCTGAGAACGAGGTCGCTGACTTACCTACTAACCCCAGCTGCCCAGTTAAGCAGATATTTCCCTATTTTGGCAAAAAAGAAATCCCTTCTCTCCCCTTTACATTTCAGAAACCCCTACAAGGTGCTTGTGATTCTGGGACTGTAATAACTCCCGGGAAATGGTTTAAGAATGTGCGCAGGGAGCAGTTCAGTCTTGTCTGCGGTGTTTTTCCTGCCAGTGCTCGGTGCTGCCTACGCTTGCTGAAGATCCAGGCTAACGGGAAGGAGATGTACACCGATCAGGCATAACATTATGACCACCTTCCTAATAGTGTGTAGGAAGGTGTGTCTAAGTGACGTCCATATGAATGAATGCCAGGTCCAAAAGTTTCCCAGCAGAACGATGAATCATCACAAGATTACAAGTTATTTGCTTCTCCTGTCAGTGGTTTTAATGTTGTGGCTGATCGGTGAAGTCCACAAAGTGTGAAATCCCAGGTTTGTCAACCCTGTCATAAAAAGCTTTGTTACACGACGGTATAAATCTTGTTTGCTAATTGCGTGTGTGACATTAAATGATTGGAGTCTCACATCTAATCGTCAGTTTTGATGTTTTCAGTGTGAATCAGCTGATACCAGCTTGGCAGCAAATGATAATAAATATCTGAGGTCTGTTACAGCACCAGTGATTAAGAGGAAGTCATGTTCCTACACGTGTGTAATGCATTTCTGGAGGTTTGTCTGAGGTTGATTCATAAGGGCTCGCTCAAATGCTAATGCTGCAGACGCTAAACGCGGCCAAACGTTACATTGCATGAGGAAGAGAGGGCTTGTCTGTTGAGTTCAAATATGAACAGCTTCCTTCACCACTGCTTGGACACGTAGCCTGAAAGCAGAACCCTCACAAGTATTTCGTGGTACATAGTCGGTCTGGAACCGTTCCGTCGGGAGCTAATTATTCTTTGCGTGAGCTTTGATGTGTTGACCTTCACTGCATGTCGAGATGGACATTTTGTCGCTTCATATCGCGTCTTTTTTTCATGTTTCATATGAAAAAGACTAAAAAAAAAAAAGCTGTTGCTAGTAGTGTGAACGTGTGAACATACGCTTACAGTCAGGGCCGGGCGCGATGACCAAAACTGTTTATCGTGGTGTTTTTTCAAAATTCTGATGGTATCGTGGTTTATTACAGTATTTTTTTCATGCATAATCACATGTTCACAACATTTCCTGTTGGCTGAGAGAGGAATTAATGCAGCACATTAACTGAGGATGGATGATGTGAGATGATGAGTAAATACTGTAGAATATTTAAGAATAATAGTTTGCGTGGCCCCGTGTGAGCACTGCCTGCTGATGTGGAAATCTGGGGACATTTACAGCTCGGAGGTCAAAAAAAAAAAAAAAAGTTAACTGTTATCAAGATGAAATGAAGAAACAGGCATAGTTACAGTTTCATTTACTTTGAAACTGTCTCGCAGTGCAACTTTCCTAACGCTGTGTAATCAAATGCAGCAGTATGCTGATATATTAAAAATTTATATCATAACGGAAAAAAAACACCACCCTGTTCTACTTACAGAGTTATCAGACTTTGCTGATTAATTATCTAAGAGCAAAACAATGGCAAATGTTAGTGTGTCAGCGAGCGGAATGTATGCTAACACATGGGGCTGCTAGGTAACATCCTAAATAGAGCACAGTGGGTTTGTAGTGGCCTGGATGTTAGCCCAACTTCGCCACCAACAAAATGTTCCTGCTAAAAATTGGTCCGGAGTGGGGGAACTGATTACGGTATTTGGAAACACGTGCAGGTAAAGTGGCCACGGTTAAATGTGCTGGAGTGCAGGTGTGGGCTTTGTGTGTCTCACTGATCTTTCGCTGTCCACCAAAGTTAAAAAAAAAAAAAGCTAAAAGCTACAGGGGCAACTCAGAGTATGCACTGAAAAGACTTCACCACAGTAGCTGCTGAGAACTAGGAACATGAGAATATTTCTAACAGAGTCCAGTGGGACAAGAAAAAACAAGCTGGCAAACAAACAGGGCAGAAAGATTATCTGAAAAGCATGTTTTTGAAGTATAATTGCAGACGACCAAAAAAAAACAGCAGCAATCCCTTATGGCACAGGAGGAATGTGCTTTACAACTGTAGAAGTTCAGGGTACTATGTCACGGATTAAGGTTAAATATTGTTGCTCCTGAATGAAACGTGAACTGTTAACGACAAAGCACGGCAGGTACCTTTAATGACGAACGCCTCAGCCAGCAAGCGGAAGTGGTAGGTCGGCTGGTCGTCCTGCGTCAGCTCCTCCAGTCCCACCCTGGCGCACATTCCCTGGGCGTCCCTGTAGCGACCCTGCACGTAGTGCACCTTGGCCATCAGCAGCAGAGCCTCGTTCAGGTACCTATGCTGCAGGACAAAGAAAACGTTTTATCGGGGGGGGGGGTCACTCATTTGGTTTGGAAGGAGTCTACCGGGCGAAGGGAGAAGCTTTGACTGACTGTGAGACGGCCTCGGCTCAGGAGGGTGTTGAGGTGGGCTTTGGCCCGGCACAGTTTGGGCTGGTTCTGGTCCACCAGAGGCCTGGAGCTTCGTAACAGATCCATGTTTTCCAGCAGGCACTCCTCCAGCAGCGCCTCGGCCATCAGCAGCATCCCGTAATCATCTACACGGGTGGGATCGAAAAAACGTGAGCTGAGTAAGTCTGAGCCGGAGGTTAAGGGTCATTTGTTTCCGCGGCCAAAACAAACCTCCCTCAGTCCATTTAAAACAGCATTTCCCACCAGGCTCTGGGAGCACAGGGCAAATATACTCCAGTTTTTTATTTGAAGCCACAGTTTCCATTTCCCTCCCTCTTCCTTAAATAGCTTTAACATGTAACCATGTGATAAGCACCTCCACTGAAAGAAGACATTAAGGTTTACACGCAGCGGTAAATCAAACCTGTTCTGACGTTGAGCCGGTGTCCAGTAGTAAAGCTCAGATTCTCTGTGTAAACACGCGATTAAAGCTTTCCTGTTTAGCCATTTCATTCCCTGCGTGTGCATGAGGGAGAGAGAAGTGTTTATCCCCTGATACACTTGACATATTTACACTTTCGTTTTATCAGCACAGCCAAGGCTGAGCCTATCTATCTCTGAGGGGAATATGGGGGGTAAACATCGGGACATGTCTCGGACCACGGCCACAGTAACAGCTATTTAACGATTTCACACAATTCAAGAGGCGAGACTTTGGAAAGAGCCGGTGGTGCAATAAAGAAACTCAGAGGTCGCCGTGTTGAAATAAAAAATATTCTTGTTTCGGAGCACAAAGTTGATTTCGAGAGTGACCTCGCCCCTCACTTGTCGTCACATGTTAGCATACATTCCACTCACAGAGCTAACGTTTATAATTGTTTTTCTTTACACTAATTAACTGGCAGTGTTTGAACAGGAGATTTTAGTCCACGCCACCGGCAGAAAAGCAACGAGCTACAAGCCATTTTCAGCGGAATCAGATAATGTTTATCTAGAATCTGATACAGATCAAAGCTGAGGGAAGCCTCAACCTTCTGTGGTGCTCTTTGAATGTATCTGTGTCAATCACGTGTGGTGTTTTCGGAGTGTGAACGTAGCACATAACACTCAAGCTATGGCCACACAGCGAAGTGTTGCTCAAGCGCATCCATCTAAAAAGAAACAGAGAAGCAATTTGGGGATTTGGTAAAAAAAAAAAAAAAACTTTGAAAAACTTTACTTTTACCGTGACTTAGCATGTTAGCATATGTTAATACATGACATGCACAGATCAGGGGTTTGTTCGTCAGCAAAAGGTTCTGAGGCCTAATAGTTCTGTTAACAAGTGTTCTACTAAACCTAATAAGCGTAGATAGTCCAAAATATGTATATTATTTATTGACTTCTTTTATATTCTATTTTGCACCTACCTACCTAACTTTATGTCAATCTGTTGTGTACCTTAGCTTTTTTTATATTTATTGACTTCTTTATTTATTTATTTATTTTATCTCAGGTGTTTATGTTCTAGTTGAATGTTTAAATGATGCACCACAGGCTGCTGAGTAACAAACTTTCAGTCCTGTGTACATCAGATTCATCTTCAAAATTTAGAAAATGTTATTTCTCCCGGGCGTCAGTTTAAGGCACAAGTGAGCTGCATGACATGCAAGTAAAAAACACTTTTAAGGAAGAATATAAAGTATAGACACACACACACAACTATGCCGTAAACTATCCTGTAAATGTAAACTGTTCATGGAGGATGTAAACGTGGCTGTAAGAGCGAAGTAAAATGAAAAAAGTGCAGAAAATTGATGCATGAAGTGGACGGAGCGAGCCCCAATTCCATCCCCCACCCCAAAACCTATTTAATATATAGTCCCTGAGTATCAGAATCAGAATCAGAATCAGAAAAACTTTATTGATCGCTGGGGGAAATTAGTTTTCATTAGAGCAGCTCCTATTTCAAAGTGTACCAGTGTTCATCAGTGTAAAAGAAATATATAAAATACATATAAAATATGTACAAGTGTAAGTGAACATGTGTTAACAGCACTGAATATGGGATACTGCATAGCAGGAAATTACTGCACATGGTGGTCCAATATATATATATATATAAAGAAATAATTAGGTAATTAGGTAAATTAGATTAGATAGAGGAAGCATCACATATTAAACTGGTAAGAACAGATACTACATTTGATTTGAGGCAGAATTGACAATAAAACTGTCTTTGATTTGCAATTTCTTGTTTAAAATCCTGATGATCTGCAGCAGTGCTGCCGTATTCAAAATGTTTCTCCTTTTGTTTTTATATTAGTTCTTCAGGAATACTCTGTGAATTCGTCTTCACCCAACATGAAAGCAAAAGAATGAGATTTTAGAGCCGTATTTCTGCCCAGACTCTCATACTTGTATGAAAACGCAGAACTTACAGTACATCCTCATTTCACATCACCCTCTTGTGTGTGTGTTAGACAGATATGATGCATTTTGCTCAGACACACTAAATGGAAAAAGAAACTCCTTAAATATTCAATAGAAATACTTCCATCAGTGAATAGAATTGCCTATTAAAACTATTTTAAGTGTTAAACTTAATCACCTCCGGGTCAGTAAATCCCCCAAATTCCCAGAAAAATACACCAGTGTGGTCTCAGATGTCACCTGGCCTCATTATTAAGATCACTGAACAGTAACGTCCTGGATCCGCTTTCAATAACAATACTCGCTCTGTGAGTGTCAGCGACTTCGAGTCAGACTCTTCAGTCACTGTGACACGAAGCGAAACACAACAAGAACGTGACAGAACAGCTGCCATCCCCTTTCTTCCTCCGCCTCTGATCTTAAACTCCCCTGGTGCACCCTCTCTGCCGGATCAGCTAATGCGAACCACGCGTGCTCGCAGTAATACCACATTAATTTAACACCTGAACGCACGTGCAGGCGGCGAGAAACCCCTGGGCTACGTTTTCAGCCAGCTGTGAGCACAGTAAGTGCAGACTGTAACAGCCAGGTCACCTGAACCCGTATTTACTCTACCAAGGCACGGCGAGGCGGAGGCAGGTGCAGGTGCATTAGTGGCCCGCTACAGTGACGCTTTATGGGGCACCGCGTGATAAGTGTGTTTGCATTTCTTTGAGCACACGTACAGTGTGGAGAGATTTCAAGGGTAAAGGCAGGCGGTTAATGGTTCATTGGAAAAATCTTGTTTTGCATAAACTGCTGTCAGTCCAGAGACAGGCACCGTCCTGCATGTGGAAGGTCATGTATACAGTCCTTTAATGTGTTTGCTGTAAATTTGCAGGGAGTGAAGTTGACTTGGAGCCTGGTCTGGTCTGACCCACTGAATTGTAAACAACTTCTAATCATTTATATTGTTGTTTTTTGTGGAATAGATCTCTTGAGAAAACCTTTTTTACTACAGCGAGACACTCGGTCTTGTCTTGTCTAGAGTCTAATGTCCAACTACATAAAGAAATCAATCTTTAGCAAATATTTTACTTTTACTTTGTCTTTCCACAAATCAGTCTGACTAAATCTGATTGCTGGTGGACATTAAATCCTTTCTGCTCCAAATCAAATCATTTCAAAGCACTGTCAGCCTGAGTGATCTTTCTTTAAAGTGCCTTTATAAGAACTTCCTGGAAGTTAAAAGTAAAAACAAGTGCAATCTAAAGAACCTTTGTCATGAATCATGTGGACTTTAAACCTGATCATGGATCCATTTGTTTTACAGTGTGCAGATCTGTAAACAGTTGCCAGGAAGTGATAGGTAACAGTTCACCGCTCTTTTACTCACCGTCCTCGTGGAACCGCGCCGCCTGCATCTGCTCGATGATCGCGGGCATCTTGTCCCACTGACACTCGGCTCGGCAGCGCTCCAGCTCCGTTTCCAGCCGGAGCTGGGTGAAGGAGACCCGGGATGCCATCGGTGCTCTGTCCCGGTGGTGACTGTACTCCCCGGACACGATGGGAGTGACTGCAGACTGCCAGGGGAAATAAATGTGTAATCATGTAGCCGAGTGCGGAAGAGGGGTGGGGGTTATGACGGGCACAGAAAGTCATCAACAACAAAACTGAACGATAACATAATATAAAAACGGAAATACGGACTTTAATATCATTGTTTAATGTTATTATTACATTACTTCTGCAAAACTCTGAAATTGTATACCGCCAAATTGCATGAATTATGATGCATATTTAACGCAGTGGACACATCCCATACAAATAATATTGAAGTGAACCGAACTTCCAGAATTACGCATGCGTAATACTAGAAATTCTAATACATTAGTGGCTTCTGCCCGTGTCTTAGAATCGAGCGCAGCATTTTGAGCTGTGTGAAGCCAGGGCCATCTTCCCCTTAAGACCCACGTTGCTAATCTTTGTCCGTTAACACTTTAACTGGATCAGGTGGGGCTTAAGAAACAGCAGCGCACAGAAAGGGCTGCAAAGTGTGCAACTCAGCCGAGGCAGGGCTGCATGCATGCATATGAGGGATCCATACATGGTGCTGCTCCCTGCAGTTAATGGCGTTCATTTAATAAATGACTTCATTGAAAAAAAAAAAAAAGTAATTGCTTGGCTTGCTCCCTGATCTGGGTTCAGCAGCATTGGCAGGCTGGTGCTGGCTAACCTCCTGGCTCAGTTACAGAATAATACATCTGTCAGCCATTGCACCGTGACATGTAATTGCACTTTATCGAGCGCAGGGTTGTGTAAACCAGTATGTGCATTACACACATTTTTTTCCTCTCTTTTCTGCAAATTAACCATCGCGGTTTTAATGAGGGGAAACTGTGTACGGGGAAAGAGGAGGGGGGGGAAACTCACAGGAACCCACCAACAGTTGAGGAACAATCAACATTTGTCCATTAAGCACAGCACAGGGTGTACAACGGGGAAGGGACAAGGGTCACTCACAACTGAGAGACTCTATCAGCTACTTTATGACATTCAAAAAAAAAAAAAAAACCTCAAGCCTCCTGAACAGAGATTTTGCGGCGTCATTTTCTCTCTGGAAAGTTGACATTTGCTTGTCAGTGACGACGCGTGTCCAAAGATCTCCACAGTGGACGTCCACCGCACAAACAGCGTGTCCCTGAGCTGCAACAAGCAGTGCGCGTAAACCTGACAGCTGAGCGTGACTTCACTCGTCCTGCTGACGTAAGCAAGAGTCACCTCAGAGGATTTATCTCTGATAAGATAAGTCGCGACGATAAGCACTTGTTTTCTCGTGTAAAACAAACACGTTTTTAAAGAAAAAATATATATTTAGTCAAGCGACCTATACGATAGCTTGTGTCAGTAATATCTAATTTACTCATAATAAGACCTTGCGTATTAACGTGATTTCACCTGGCGTACGAACCCGGAAGTATATTTTGTTCAATATTTAACTACGTTTTTTAACACTATTTTCTCTCTCTCTCGTAATTTTAATATACCTTTCATCATTATTCTATATATTCTATATTCATGACAATATTTTAATCATTCCTATAGAAGCTCAAGGTTTTAATAAAAAAAAAAAGGCAGCGAAGTTTCAGTCGGCGTGGGTTTGTTTTTCCTGGGGTGAACCATCTCGCTCCGGCTGTTTACTCTTTGATAACTTCAACCAATCAGAATGAGCTGTCGTGTCCAAGCGGGGCTACGGGAAGCCGCTGGGTCCAGAAAGGCTCTGACAGATCATCACTGCCAGCCAAGTAGTAAAACAACGCAACTGTTCTCGCAGTCAGGTGAAGAGACGATTCGTTTAAAGTAGGTATTAAACAACTGCGTATATTTATTTTTTCGTACTAAACAGCGGCAGTTCTTGCAGTAGTCCACGCGTTAAGCGGGCGCTGCCACTTAAATGTGGAAATGAAGCTTCGCGTTAGCAAATCTCAGAACCGCTATTCAGCTAATGCATGTTTGTGTTCATTAATGTCGTTTAACGGAACTTCTGAGTTTACGATAATCTGATATTTGCGCAGTAACGGTGTCGCTATTTGCACAGTTGGGACTATTTGCTTGTGGTGGGTTTGGAAAAATAAATCTCTGAATGTCACACGAGACTAACATATGGTGCATATTTACATTTTGTTTTTAGCTTCTTTGTTGTTTTTAAGTGGATGGAGCGTCTATAAATAGGATGCAACTATAAAATCATTTAAAGATAAGCTGTATTTTCCTTTTCTCACTCTGATTTATGAATGCAAATAGTGAGGAAATAGAGAATCAGAAAATGTATGAACAAGATATATAAAATGTTATATCCACTATATTTTTTGCAGAATACAGTATATTAACTTGCTGTCTGTCTGTTTCTCTATGTGCATTTCCTGCAGAATGAGGAGCAGCAGGTGTAGTGTGCAGTGGGGGGGTCTGCTCCTCCTTCTCTCCTGCTATCTCCTGTACGTCCACTGTCAGGTGGATCCACACCACCACCCCCAGCAGCATCAGCAGCAGCAGCAGCAGACGCCACCGGCCGTGGAAAGCGGCGCTCACATCACCGGCCACGGTCGCCTGGACAGAAACATGGTGCAAGACAAAGAGTGAGCGACACCTGTTTTAAACAATGCCTGACGCCAGCGTCCCCACCCTGTGTAACCAGAGCCTTTTGTTTTTGTTTTTTTTTCATTCCACTGCCGGCAGCCACATCATGGAGCATTTGGAGGGAGTGATCGACAAACCAGAGAAAGACATGACGCCCCAGGAGCTGCAGCTGCACTATTTCAAGATGCACGATTACGACGGGAACAACTTGCTGGACGGGCTGGAGCTGGCCACAGCAATCACACATGTGCACAAGGAGGTGGGTGCATGCACTCACCTGTCAGTCCGCGCTACAACGTTATTCTTTCATGCAACACTGGTGATAAAATAACCTGGAGCTCCACATCTCATTCACACTGCAGTTATTCTTCGAGATGACTGATGGAGACTTTAGATCCTCTGGGCAACCAGGGTGAGATGGAGATGGGGGAAACGGAATTTTAGTCATTTTTGACTCTTTCATTCAGAAACAAACACATCAGCACTATTATAAATGCTCATCTGAAACCTCGGTAACAAGGGCATTTTAAAATATTATCTCCTAATAGCTGTTAACGAAGTAAATAGTAAAGAAGGCAAAATAAACAAATGAAATCATTCAGTATGAGTTCACTATGGGCGTTTCTGTCATTAATGAATTGAGTGGTTAATTATTGACGCGATCACGTTGATGTGTGTGGAGTTAAGTTACAGTTTTCATACAGTATTTCCTCTTATTAATAATAATAATAATAATGATGATAATAATGACAGTAATGGCCGACGTCTTTATTGACCTGTATTACCAAAGATCTTTCTGGCTCTGCTTCAAACTGAAAAATAAAAATGTATTTCTGCCACGACTTCATCTGCTACCAAGGTGCACGGAGGAGGAGGAGGAGGAGGAGGAGGAGGAGGAGGAACTGTAGAAAGATCAATACTAAACTATCACATTTAGCAAATGGAACAACTTTTAGACTGATGCATTTCAGCTCATGTTCTCCATCAGGGCGTCAGGAAACACGCCAGAAAGGGCAGTTTAAATAATAATAATAATAAAAAGTGTCATTTTAAATAGAAACAACCAGTCTTAAAAACCATCTCTTTAATCTGTCTTTTATGTCATAGTCTTATAGCTATTTTATTCTATTTTACAGTTTTATTTTCTCACATTTTTATTTACATACTTGTTTTTTGTTATTCTTATTTTTTTTTTTTTTTTTTATTAATTTTGAGCATTTCTGTGATTTATTCTATATTTTTAATTTTCTTATATCTTATTGTTTTTATATTTGATCAATTTTATATTTTTATTTATTTATTCTTATTTATGTATTTTTTATATTTTATTATTTTAACTTATTTTTTTTTGCAGTGTGCATTAGACTCCATGTCCTTTGTTGTGCTTGTTTGTTTTCACCTTTTTTATTTTTATGTTTTTGTCAAATCGAAATGTGAAGCACTTTGAATGGCATTAACTTTTCCTGAAAGGTGCCATATAAATATCAGGCCCAACCACTGGTGGCTTCAAACAGCACAGCAGTGAAATCAGAGCGGTTTTTAAGAGTTGAGTTATAATCTGAGATTTGTGCAAGTCTTAAAAAGTGACTAACATCAGGGTTGAGATAAACAAATAAATAACTGCGAGTCTTTTTCCAAAATATGTACCATTTCCCCAGGTCCTCGTGTCGCTGAGCACATGCACCAAACAGCTGTTAGTTGCGTGTGAGTCAGCAGATGTTATAATGTTCAACTTCCCCCCAAATGATTATTACTTCAGTCAATAAACTGAGATCAGATCTCGAGTGCCGGCTGGGGACGCATTTTAATACCAGATGTGACAACAGATACGTAAAACTGGCCACACGTGAACAGACTGTCCAGGATCGTCTGAAACTAATATTTCTATTATTATTATTATTGAATCCTCCTCATTTTGCTGTTGTTTCTCCCCCAGGAGGGAGGAGAGAACAGCCAGCCAATGAAAGAGGAGGACCTGATCGCTCTCATCGATGACGTCCTGAAGGACGACGACAAAAACAACGACGGTTACATAGACTACGCCGAGTTCGCCAAGTCTCTCGAGTAGAGCGTCTCCCTGCGTCTTCAACGGAATCTGCACAGGAAGCGACCGGGGGCCACGGCGGGAGAGCGGGGACGCGGAGCCAAACCCAGACTCAGCCTTCGCTTTCTCACTCACAGCCAATAAAATCTAGGAGATTATGAAGCAATGGGGGGAAAAATATGAAATATAATAAGCAACAAAAGGGGTGGAACTGAAGCGCTCGCACGGGCCTTTTATTTCCTCTGCTTTTGTGGATTCCTTGAAATCGTGACTTTTTTTTTTTTTATGATAGTCAGTTCATCCCAGTTACTAAAATATATATATTTTTTATTATTTCTCCCCAACATTGTTGCAGTTCAGTTCTCACATGCAGAACACGCTGGAGCACAATCCTTTTTTTTGTTTTGTTTTCTAGCTCTACCTCCCACACACACTTCAGTGGTGGACGCTCAGTCTGGAGTCGCTCTGTTCCCGACAAAATCCCGTTTAAAACACAAACAGGTGTCATAGGTTAGTTAAGGCATTTGAGGAGATTCATACTTCAGATAATTAGTTGTAGGACTATCCAGTTGCATGCAAAGTTAGTTTTGAAATGAGCCCTGTAATGAAATCATAGGTGGTGTAGGAGGAGAAACCTTTAACCCACAGAAACTCCTCATTTACCGTTAATCAGCACACGTTCGCTGCTTTAAAACTAGAGGACCAAACCGTTTCCTTCTGTGAATCCATTTCATTCTCTGTCTGTGAGGACGAGGAGACGAACAGACAGCAGAAAGTGGCCTTGACTCGACGGGTTGAGAGGCGTTGAAGTCTGCAGGTGCTCCTCAGGACCATTAGATCCACGGCGAGAGCCGACCATCGTTCTCCTCCGCTGGAGGAGGCTCGACGCGAATCATCCCAGAGTGAATGTAAAGCAGCGCCGCTGCCGATTCTTTTATCACTGGAGTTTATAGACTCAACTGAAAGCCGCGTTTTTTCATGTCGAAAGCTGATTCTGTTTCACGGGTTTTCCAGTAGAGCACATAAACACGACGCGTGTTTGCTTCGGATATTAGCTGCCTTTAAAACACACGGAGACGCGGGGACACTTGATGTCAGATCCCGTTTTTTTTAGTTTTTTTTTTTTTTTAATCCATCCGCCGTCTAATTTCTCACACGGAGGAGTTCTATATATTTTTTGCCATTCAGTGTTGATTCTTCAGCTGATTCATGTTGATGAATGCGAGTATTTAAAAAAAAAAAAAGAAGAAGAAGAAGCAACGACGTTGTCTCTGGAATGTGAACTATTAAAAAAAAAAGGGTAATTGAAAGACGTGTGTGTGGTTGATGGTGTCTTCAGGAGAAGCTTGGGTTTGGGACAGAGGTTCTGCACAGACGTGTCTCTGGTTGTGAATGAGGCAGTTTTATTTAAGAAGCACAGCTGTAAAATAACAGAAGTCGACTGAAACGTTTTACAAACAGAGTGAGAAGAGCATAAAAAAGTAGAAAATGAGAGACAACGTAAAAGGAAGTAATACAGGGAATAAAAATATGTTCAATATGTTGCAAATCAATCAAATCATTACACTGATTTATGACATTTGAGCCCCTGTAAATATGGGACTGAACCCCCTCAACTTATTTTAATACACGAACCTTGAACCAGCTACACTTTAACCTGCAGTGACTAAATGTGTGAAGACGTGTCGGGTGTCTCCGGTTCCTCCCTAGCTCCAGTGGGACACGGGGTCCAGAGGCTGCATGGAGGCCAGCGAGAACATGGGCGAGGCCAGGTTTCCCCTCAGGGGGCCGTACCAGTCGTCGTGCTGCCTCTGGGACGCCGGCTGCGTCGGGACGCTGCCGCAGGGGAACTGGGCGACGGGGCCCGGGTGGCGGGAGTACGCCCCGGCGGGCGGCGGCGGCGGCGGCGGCAGCATGGAGGAGAGGCGGGGGATGTGGGCCAGGGGCTGGGCGCTGTAGTACTGCCGGGCCACGCCGGACGCCTGGACGTGGACGCCCCCCAGCAGCGCCCTGTGGCCCTGCATCACCCCCACGGACAGGACCTTCTGGGAGGCCCGCTCCTGCTTCCGCTGCTTGGCCCTTCTGTTCTGAAACCACACCTGTTCAACAAAAGGAAACGTGTGGTTCTTGCTATTTCAAGTTTAGTTTTAGACTCCAGAATAAAAAATAAATAAATAACAATTTCATCTTGAGAAGCAAAACCTAATAATGCAAGATGACCTTAAATACATGAAACAAGAAACTGGAAATAATAGAAAACGCAGACATTATTTAATTATGTATAATATCTAAACTTTTTTTTTGGCTTGTTGAGGGAATGTGGAGCCATAAATAAGTGTAACTAACCAGTAAAGTCCTACTGATTTAGTACGGAAGAGTATTATGGCCCAGGAGAGGAGGTAGATTTTATTTCTCATCATGCACTTTGAGCAAAAAGTTGTAAAAAGCTAAGTCACCTCACGTTCACCATGAGTACAGGTGCTACAGCCGGTTTGTACGTTTTCACAACATTTTGACTTTATTCTCTACATTGCACTTTTTTTCTCAAAGTACATGATGGAAAAAATCTACTTCCTCTCATTTTTTTCTCATGAGTGGCCCAAATACTCTTCTGTAAAATTTTAACCGGCATTAAAAAAATACTGTCTCATCATCGACTTTTCTTTATTTGTTTGCAAAACTAAGGCAGCATTTTCAACCTATGGCAGCCACAATGTGACAATATTAAATGCATCACTCCTGAAATTGTATTTTTATAACTGTTTTTTCCTTTTTGGATTTAATGCAACAACAGGGAAACACAGACACTAACAATGTTCAATATGTTCAACTCTGAACTGTTTAGCCTCAGTGAGTGGATCTAGACCATGTACTGATACGAATGATTTTGTGCCTATATTAGACACATTTATATACTATACGTATAATAATATATACACACTACCTGTCAAAAGTTTTAAAACACTCCAATATTTCTTTCTTTTTTTATTGAAATGTAGCAGTTTAATGTCTCATTTTACTCTGAAATTAAAGCAAAGACCAAAATAACAACTAAAGTTAAAAAAACAAAACAAATATATAACCCAAAATCTATTCTATAAACTTCAGACTCATCACAGTATCATCTTTGTCTGATTTAACATGTTGTGACATTCTTTCTTTCTAAAATGGAAGTTAAATATTTTATGTGTGTCTCTTGTAGGGAGCTTTGCTTTCCCTCTTCTGTTCAGTTCATCACAAACCAGCTCCATGGGGTTAAAGTCTAGAGACTGGGCCATGGAGACATGGTCCACTCCATGTTCTCAAGCTTCCCATCTAGTTTTTATCCTGAGGTAGTTCTGGTAGAGCTCAGACTAAAGTTCTGGGTCATTATCTTGATGCAGGATGAAGCTCTGACCAACTATACCAGAGGATACTGATGCTGATCTAAAACTTTTGAACGGTCGTGTATTATTCTGTGCCTAAACTTTCCAATTTTAGTATTTTTCTAGTATTTAACTCATTAATGTCTTTCTAATTTCTCTGGACAGGTCTCTGGTCTATCTCAGGGCTACAGACAGAGACACAGACGACCATTCACACTCACACCTATGGTCAGTTTAGCCTAAGTAGCAGGTCTTTGGAGGGTGGGAGGAAGTAAACTCCACCCAGAAGTTTCCTCGACTCACCTGAACCTGAACCCGAACCCGTGCTGTAATCTTCCCGTGCAAATGGAAAATAAACTCAGTTCTGTAATAATAACCATTAAAAAGCTAAAAGCTGGTGTAAAGTGAGCACCGTCCCACCTGTATCCGGGCCTCGTTGAGCTTAGTGACGCGGGCCAGCTCCTCCCGGTAGTAGATGTCTGGGTACTGGTTCTGCCCGAAGGCCACCTCCAGCTGCTCCAGCTGCTTGTGGCTGAAGGTGGTGCGGTGGCGTCTCCTGGCTGGGGAGGGGTAGGCCCTGCTGCGCCTGCTGAGCCCCACGGCCACGGAGGCCTCGTACAACGCCCCCTTCCTCACCGACTCCCCTATATCTGTTTTCAGGATGTATTAAAAAAAAAGAGGGAAAGGTGTAGAGGCCTTCACTTCAATGACCTTCACTTTCTAGGAGACAATTCTCCAGCTCCTGTTTCTTGAATCCTTTGCAGTGATTTGTTAAAAGCGCAATCCACCGATGGCCGTTTGAGAAAAGGAGGGATTACACCGACCTCTGGTTCCCACTGGCCGCGGGGCAACCTGAGAGCCGGGGAGCTTTAGCGGCCAAACACAAGCTCGTGAGAAAGAGATACCAGAAACTGGGGGATTTGGCCGAGATTATTCCCACAATCGCTGACAAAGTGACCAATCTGACCAAATGGTGGACTGAGCTGATCCCGTCTGTTCACGCCGTCGCCGCTGATAATTTTATCAGCAAACACTGGAACTTGAGGTTTTTCTTTATTGTTATTGAACTAGTTGAAAATACGGAGCCTCCTAAGGGATATAAATAAATAAAAAGACAAGATCTTGCAAAAATTCATCTTTTTTATACTAATATCGATGTTTTTCCAGGTTATTCATGCTCAGAATGAAAACAAATGAAGTACGATAAACTTTTGTAATTTGCTATTATTTTGAAAAATATTTTTAAATGACTCCCACTAATAATGAACCCGTGTCTACTGTCAAGCACTGTTTTAATGTCTTTGTATTTTAGGTCCAGCTCAAAATAAGACTCAATAAATATTTTGTTTTTGCTCTGAGCGTTAATGACCTGGAAGAACATTGCTACTATGACATTGCAAAAGTTATTTTGTCGCTTCAGGGGCTCCGTATAAAAAGTACCAAGGTTTGAATATACAGATAATTTCTTCTTCTACAACACACATCTCCATTTAATTGATTGACAAGAGTCCAACGCAGCAAATAAATACAGTAAGTTAAAGCATTAATTTATAACTGAAGCATAATTATTATACATTTGATAGTTGTTGCACGTTAAACTCCATCACTGGTGGAAAACATGTATATGAACAGATGAATAAAGACGTTCACGGTGTAACTTAGTCGCACGGATCCCAACTTATTCCTGGTTCCCACTCACTCACCTGCGCTGGAGCTGACCGTGGCCATGTCAGAGTAAACCTCTGTGCAGTCCTGGTGGTTCCCCGCTCTGTCACCTGCGACCTTTACCTGGGCCATCGCTGCAGCTCTGATCCTCCCACACAGACGCACTCAGCTACACACAGAGACACATGTCCCACCCATTGGGAGTCTCTTCACCCTGTTACCTGGACAGCACCTGAAGTTTCACGTGGTCTATCTGCTTTATGACAAAGGATTTTTGGACCAACAGTGTAAAGGTGTTTTTTTTGGTGAACACATTTAGAAGATTTTCAACTTTGGGGACATTATTTAAATGTTTTCTTCTTTTTTTTTATGTAAAAATGAAAGAAAAAACAGTTTATTTATCAATAGCAGCTTTTAAAATGTTTTATCTGCAGGATTTACTTTAGGTGAGGTTTGTCTATCGCAGTTAATTAATAGTTTTCTACAGTTTGTTGTTTGTTTGTTTTTTGAATTAATGTTCTACAACTTTACTGACAGAATATGTGGATTTTTTTGTGGATAAGGTTTTTCTGAATAAATATATTTTGTAAATTAATGTTTGACATTTTACTAAATTAGTTTTTGACACTTTAACTGAAGTTTTTTATTCTGAATATTTATTATTTTACTGACACTTTAATTGAACTTTTTTTAAATTAATATTTGGCACTTTGCTAAATACATTTATGACGCTTTTATTAATATAAGATCATATTTGACACATTGTGTCTTTATGTGACATTTTTATTATTATATATTTGGCACTTTCACTGAAAAGTATTTGATATTTTGCTGAATGTTTTAATAAATATATTTTTCATAAATTAGCATTTATCATTTTCATCAACTCAATATTGAGTTATTTTACTGATTTTTTTACACAATTTTTAACTAATATTTGGCAATTCACTAGATGAATGTGTGACACTTTTTTTAAAAAAAATATTTGTCATTATACTAAATACATTTTTGACAATTATCGATTTGTTTTTTTAATTAATGTTTGACATATATACAATTTTTGGCATTTGACTAAATGTTTTTTATTATTTCGACACTTTTACTGAATAAATATATGTTTCTTAAATTAATGTTTGGCATTTTTTTTCGACTGATATTTTTGTTATTTTACTGATATATTCATCACTTTACTAAATACATTTTTGACACTTATATTAAATACTAAATTATTTTTTTACACTATTTTGACTGATGTTTTAATTATTAACATGTGGCATTTTATTACCTGAACATGAGCTAATTTTTATCACATTTATAACATATTTTACTTAAATATTTTCACTCTAGTAGCAGCACTCTTTTTAATTGGTGTCTGTCTGCTGCACTAACCCATGTGACCACCAGGCGGCACCGTTACGTCAGACACTGAAAAACTCGGCCACAAAACCAGTGCAATGTTTTCTTTCATTTGTCTTGCAATGAAGTGTGTGGTGGTGGTGGTAGGGGGGTTAGTGGAGTAGAGTGTGGAGACCACACAAGTGAGTCCACTTCCATCTCTTTTACTTTGCTGTGCTCTGGACTGACAGTTCCCCCCCCCTCCACCCCCACCGTGTGCTGGATTACCTCCTCTGAACTCCCGTGTATCCTCACAGGAACCCAGCTGCTATCAGCAGTTCCCACAGTGCTAAGCTCATTCCAGGGCCGGCGTGTGGAGGAATGGCCATCTCACACGGCGCATGATACCAGGAAACCCGCTAATGCCCCAGTCAGCACTGAGTCATGATAGGGCAGCGGGGAAGGCAGCAGACATAGCTGGAGAGCGGCAGCAGCTGGCTTCTTTATCAGGCCTCCAGCGAGACGGTAATCCATCGCGTACTATATTTGTTGAACAATGTTATTGAGTGTGTACATGTCCGTAAAGTCTTTTGTTGCACATGTCGAGGCCGTGCCGCTTATGCAAGGAGGTTAGGCCATGTGACCCGGGTTCGTACGCGGCTACGCTAGCATGTTTAAGGATCCTAGGATGTAAAAGCAGGATCCTGTATTTATTCTGAATTCTCAGCAGCAGCAGCAACAACAACAACAACAACAAGCCGGGAGGCCCGAACTAACTTTACTGTACTGCAGAGTAAGCCTTGTTCTGGGCTCGTCTGTGCGCCGGCGTCTAATTTGATTTCTTGTGACACGCCGTCTGCGAGGGCCAAGTCCTGAGCGAGCGCCCATCCTGCCTGTATTGTGTGTGTGTGTGTGTGTGTTTTGGTGCGACGGCGGCTGCCAAGTCCTCTACAGATCCCATATTCTGCTCACACGTTTCCTGTCCCAGACAGCGACCCCTCAGCCGCCCCCCGCCCTCCGAGGCGAAACACTCAGCCTCGTCTCGCGCGTTCCGCCTCTACCGCCGCTGATAAACACGACTCCGTCCGCTCTTAAAATACAACCTCAGTTTGAATCCAAACATTTCAAAGTTACCCGTCGGAGCAAAGCGACTGCCGAGTGGGTTGAAGTTTTTATATCTCTTCAATCAATACCATATTTTATGGAGACTCCAGACTTCCTGTCTCACAGAGGACGTTACCATATGTCCTCTGCTTCGAGCCAGATGCGGGACTTTAGGTATTTGGGCGCAAAGAAGAGAAGCTGAAGCGAAGATGATCTCCTCCTAATTTCAGTCGTCAGTGACGATGCAAACCTTTGACCTGTTCAATGCCGCACTAAAAGAAACATCATTCGCCCGTTTCCTGTTAGCCTGTGAGCTTTTTTTTTTTACTTTTTCGCCGTGTCCCTCGTGTCGTCTCGGCGCTGATCTAATATTTTCTTGTGCGTCGTAATTCAATCTGCGTGACAGTCGCTAAAAAGTCGCTGCTGCAGATACGCGGCCCCCGAAGGTCGCACATGAACACGCTCACACAACCCCTGCGTCTCTTACAGTGTAAGGAAATAACATGCAAGTCATTTTATACTGGGTGCTCAGTTTCTGGCGTCTCTCACACACACACACAGACACACACACACTATTACACACACACACTCTTACACACACACACACACACACACACACACACACACACACACACACACACTATTACACACACACACACGCGTAGTGTCCACAGGCCTCTGTGTGGCTGTGGCTGTGTCCAGTATGGACACATAGAGGAAATTCTTCCCTTCCAATTTCCCGGGACTGAACTGGGAGTGACCTGGTTGGCAGACACACAGCCCCGATGGAAGGAATGTAACTCAACTCCCCCCACCCCCCCCCCCCCCACCCCCCCAACCTCACCCCCCCACCCCCACCCCATCTCACCCTCTACAGCCCCCCCCCCCATCCATCCAGCAGTGTGCCGGGCCCAGCTGTGTGTGTGAGAGGAGGACGGACAGAGAACAGAGAAACATACAATAGTGTAAGGTGAGAGGGACGCGCTTTATCTTCGTCATATTTCCGTGCGTATTAATCTTTGAGGAGTCTGGTGTGTGTGTGTGTGTGTGTGTGTGTGTGTTCACTGTTTAAAAGATTCATCTCTGACATCAGGTATCCGGACGGCACGGAGGCGCAAACACACACAGTGTAATATCACGTTATTCCGGTAAAGAAGGAATCAGAGCAGGAGTCACGTTCGATCTGGAACAAGAGCAAAAACAGCTAACGGGCCTAAAGTAACACAACAAAACACTCATCGGAGAACGGACATGTGTCTTCTGAGGGCGTCCTGTGGTGTCTGGCTACACAGTGTTGGGGGCCTTTGGGTGGAGGGGAGGGGGCTTCTGTGGATCCTCCTACAGACACTTGGTCTGTTTGGGATCTAGTGAATTCGGAGGCCAGGTCGACACCTTGAGCTGCTTTTTTTTAGTTGTTCCTAAAACATTTTTGTGTGTGTCTGTGTTAGCGTCTGCATCCTGCTCTGGGGTGGGGGTGGGGGGGTCTAAGGTGGGTGCTACATGTCTAAGTAACGTCCACACGGATGAACGCCAAAAAGTTTCCCAGCAGAACGCTGACAGTGGTCGTTATGTTATGGCTGATTGGTGCGTGTGTCATCGCTACCTGTCATCCAACACATTACGAATGCGGCAGAAGTGCTGTAAAGTAATAACAATACAGAGTTTATCTGATTACGAGATTTATTAGACACAAACTTGGCGTTTCACTTTTGCACCTCTGGCAAAGTTTACAGCCTTTTGTCTCCCAAGAACTTTTTAAAACTTTAAAGCTTCTCAGCTTGAATTGTCTTTCTTTACCCATTTAAATTCTCATTTAAACGGATTTGCAGATTGTTAAACGTGGTCAGCACACACACACACACGGTTTTGCTCGAGCAAATTACGGCTGTTGCCTTTACAACCCGAACCGTTTCGGTCATTAGTCTGTCTCTCTGACTCCTTGGCCGGGAGCTGCAGGAGAAAGTGGGAACCTGTGCACTATGACTCGGCAGATGGAGCGGTATGCGGAGCGCTGTCCTCTCATGTGACTGCAGAAGTACTCTGTGTTCGATATTTGACTCACGTAGGACGTCATATTATCCAGCGCGCTGGGAGTCTCATCTGAGCTGCCCATTATATATATATATAAATATAAATATATAAATATAAAGCCAAGAAAGACATGTTTGACCTGGACAGGTTGTCCTACACACGGCTAAGATGTCCCATTCTTCACATATATATATATATATAACTTTAAAGTCCTCAGCTCAAATATTCTAAACCTGAAGTAGTTTTTTGACTGTAACTTTAAATGTTACTCAGCTCGCCCCCCCCCCCCCCGTCCATGTCTGTCACGCTTCCATGAGAATGTCAGCTATACTGCACAGTGATTGAGATAATGGTGGCGTGTGGCAGCCTGCCCTGCGTGAGGTTTTCGAGGTTCAGCTGTCTGGCAGGGAGGGCGGGTGGATTTGCAGAGCTGTTGTCTGGATGCCTTCTCCTGCGCCAGACTCCCTAGGTGGTGTCCTCTTACCCCACCCCACCCGCACCCCCACCCCCTCCACTGTCTTTTATCGGCTCCGCGGGTGTCCGGTCGTCCTCAAAGGCGCTCCCCGAAGTCAAGCAGGATTAAAACCAGCTCATATCAAAGTATCTGCCAAAAAAAAAAAAAAAAAAAAAAAATTAAAGGACACGTTGATTGATGGGACATATTCGCTGCGTTGGCCGTTCGCCAACGATTCGCTGCAGTTGCTGAACATTAGTGTGCAAGGGGAGGCCTTCATTTCATGTGAGCTAATTTTTTTCAATCTCATACAGTAAAAGATGCGTCTGCAGAAAAAGGGAGTTTGCAATAGCGATAGCAAACGATCTAAAAGGTCGAGGCACATAAAGCATTGGATCGGGCCATCGTCGGCGCAGAGCTGCCCCGTGAGCATCCGCGGCCATAGTTTCTTCGGGGTGTCCTGCACCATTGGCAGCAGTCAGACCGCTGTTGCCGGCTTTTCAGCTTATTCAGCTTGCGGTGGCAGAGGAAGTAATTGAGAGCTTAGAGAGAACCAGTGCACGAGAAGAAAGAGCGAACTGGGCGAAGAGTAAGTATAAAAAAAAAAAAAAAAAAAAAAAAGGAAAGTTCAGCGGGTCCGTCTTCGTCTGATCCGAAAACACTCGGATACACAAACATTTAAAGATCATAATAGAACAAGGGATGCCCAGTGCGTCGACTGGGAAGGTAGCGGAGGTGGATCACGTGGAGCTCAAAACTAAATCTTAGCTGCTAGTCAGGATGGCAGTTAACATGTGGTTGACGTAAAACACAATGGTGCATTGACAAGTGGCCAGTCTGAGATCTAGCCGTGCATGCAAAACTCTAGCAAGCTAAGCGGTTAGCCCTCCAGTTTATACGACTGAAGAATGGATGCAAACAGGAGTGCAGTGCAACCCAGTGCAGTGCAAGTCATTAGACTGAGGTTAGTGGGGATAAATGCGGTTATGCAAAGTGTGCAGCCCCGATTCATCTAGTATGAACTATAGATCATGGGTCTTAAACAGGGGGTCTGCAGAGATACTGCAGGGGTGTCGCAAAACCTTTGGTTGATTAGACATTTTTTTAAATATATTATATTATTTAAATTTCCCCCCAGAAATTAAGGCTAAAACAAAGGCTAAATACACATTAACATGAATCCAACATAGTTTAGTAAAGGGATAAATGGAGGGAGAAGACGTCATCTATCAGTCAGCACTTCACTCATTCATTCATCACTCAGTTGGGTGTGTTTATTTCATGTTTGGAATAAAAAACGAAACATTTGAACCTGTGTATTATTTGAATAGCTTAATATTGAATGCAAAATGCTAATAATAATGACGTACATTAAAAAATATCACTCGCCGAGTTTAATATAGAACATATATAGTAGACAGGGGGTTCCTACTTAATCTCTCCATCAGTTTATGTGTCCTCGGCCTGAAAAACGTGGAAGATCTTCAGACCAACCTGTCGCTAGCTCTTGCTAGCCTGCTAGCTAATAGCAGCTCTTGCAGTTTCTCGTTACTTTCTTCTCACGCAGGAGCGGACTAGTCTTTGCAATGTGTTTAAGTGGAACCTTTTTTTTCCCCATATAGTCAGGTCTTTTTTTTTTTGCTGGTTTATTTTTTATATCAGTTTGGTTTATCTGCACCTTGAAATAGTGCTCCAGCCCTGCTCTGACCCTCTTCAGCCTCCTCTAACCTTACTGCTCGTGGTGAACCGTAACCCCCGTAAGAAACGCGTTCTTAACACACATGTAGTTATATTTTGCCTCACACACACTCACATGCGCCCTCTCTCAACTCCGGACCAGAACTTGCACGCACACGGTTATGACCTGCAGTCCAGTATAGGGTTTCTACTGCTGTTGCAGTGCATATTGTAGTCTGGCCTGCAGACTATTCTTAGCAGCGCGCTGAATGAAAACATAAGGAGGAGAGCTGGAGGCTTTTTAAAGTAAAGCACACATAAGCTGCGTGTTTCAACAAATCATCATCTAATGCACCGAGGATGAAATACTTGAACGTTGTCGGAGTCTGTTTCTCTTCGTTTCTGTCAAAGGAACGAGAGCTCTGCAGTTTTTTGACTAAAGTCATTCCAGAAAGTCAGGGAGACGCTGCTCCGCTGCTGTAGGGATGAGATGACCAATGTGGACTTGAACATAGATGGGAATCATAAATCTGTTATGTAAACTTCTGCTGCATTTGTAAAGAGTTGGATGAAAGGTGGCGTTGACACAAACTGATCAGGCATAACATTATGACCACTGATAGTTGAAGTGAATAACATTTAAACCGTCTTGTGACAGTTCAGTGTGCTGCTGGGAATAGTTTGAACCTGGGATTCATTCGTGTGGATGTTACTTAGACATGTAGCACCCACCTAGACCAGACCAGACATCCCCACCCCAGATGCAGCCTGACACAGACACACACACACACACACACACACACACACACACACAAAAAATGCTTTAGAAACAACTCAAAAACCATGAAGAACAGCACAAGGTGTTGACCTGGCCTCTAAATTCACTAGATCCCAAAATGATCACGTATCTGTGGGAACAGCACTAACAGCATCCTGTCACCAGACACCACATCACACCCTCAGAAGGTCCATGTCCATTCTCAGATGAGTCACAACTGTTTTGGAGGCACAAGGGAGACCTACACAATATTAGGAAGGTGGTCATAATGTTATGCCTGATTGGTGTATGTTAACTGACCTTTCTATTGACATGGCATATTTGAGTATCCACATGTGTGTTCTGCCTTCCCTATCAGGACCTCGTCTCCAGCACTCAACTAATGAGCACAACTCCTCGGAGTCTGTGGAGGTTTCTCGTGGTGCCAACAGCAGCAGCAGCAGCAGCAGCAGCAGCCACACCCGAACAGCTCCGACGAGGACAGAAGTGCACAGCTGGGCGGGAGAAAGAGAAAGAGAATGAGAGACGAATGTTAACACAGCTCAACGCAGTTAACACCACCAGACCAGACCAGACCAGACCAGACCAGGAGAGGGGCTAAAAAAAAAACAAAAAAACAAACAAACAAAAAAAAAAAAAACGTACACTACCAGTTCAGTGGCTAAATTGCACTCTTAATGCGACTGGGTTGCACTTTTTTAACAGCAAATTTGGGGGCACATTACGGGCCGATTCAGAACGGCATAAAAAGCCTCAGTGTGTGCATCTAGACGTGTGTGTGTGTGTGTGCTGTCTGAACGGGAACAATGCGGCCATTTACGGGACGAATACCACGGCTTTTAACAAGGGCCATTAACATATCAACCATGTGACCGTTAACATGTAAGCGTGCGATAAAACGCCGCACGCTAACGTTCGCCGAGTTCTCAGCCTTAAATGACGCACGATCCGAGGGCAAAGCTTCACCACCGGCGGCGGCAAAAAGTGTTTCATTAAAGTTGCATCAGGACCGTTAGCGTAACGTTAGCGCAAATAGCCGCCGAGTACGAGGGAACGGGTGGGAACGGCCCTGACTTCTGACCTATGGAGTACGAGCCAGGCCACCTTCGAGGGTGTGATGTCACCCCCCGAGTACAGAACAGGCAGTGCTGCTGGAAAAGAGGGCCTGAATATATAAAAAAAAAAAAAAAAAAGGAGAAGAAGAAGAAGAAGAAGAAAAAAAAAGGAGAACTGAGAAACACGGTCCAGGAGAATAATTATATGAGAGAGGGAGTGAATCAGGAAATAGCTTTTGGTTTGGGAAACTCAACAGTTTGAGGGATCGCTGCCATGTGCTAAATGAAAACAGCACTTGAGAAAAAAAAAAAGAAAAAAGAGAGAGAGAGAATGGAGAAAGAGAGGAGCGTAAGAAAAACAAAAAATAATAAGAAGAAGAAGTAAAAGAAAAAAAAGGAAGAGAGAAGGGGGGCAGGGTAGCCAGTGGTCAGCTAAGAGAGTATCCCTGCCTCATTCTTCTTTCTCCAAATTTTTTCCATTTCCATCAATCTCTGCTGCACTCCCCTCCTCCTCCTCCTCCTCCTCCTTCTCCCTCTTCTTCTTCTTCTTCTCCTTCTCCTCTGACTGGCTGGCAGGCTCTCGGTTCTTTCCTCTTTCCTCACACGTTGTAATGGGTATCTTCCCAATCACATTTTTATTGCAGGAAATTTCAGCCACACCACATTGCGTGAGCTGGAGGAGTGCTCCATTCTTAGCTCGGCACCGTTCGGTGCCAGGGTGTGTTGCCAGTGTGTAAGCATGCATGCATGTGTGTGTGTGTGTGTGTGTGTGTGTGACTGTGGGTATGGGTGGGTGAGGGGGAGTTGAAGTGGCAGCTCCCCCCCTCCCCTCCCTCCTCTTCCTCTATTGTTACTGGAAGAAGGAGGCGGTGGACGGCCCTTGCGTAAGGACCACCGAGGAAAGGACAGCGTATTTTTTTGACTATTTTGACTCACTGCACTGTGGCATAACTTTGCAAGAATCTTACTCAGAAACTCCCCTCACCCCGCCCATAACCACCACCCAACACCCAAACTCTGACTCCGTTTGCGAGGGCTTCAACTCCTCACCTCTCTCTTTCCTCACTTTATTTTTTTCCCCCCTGGCAGCCACCTGTTTTTTTTCTTCGTCTTCTTCTTCTTCTTTTTCTCTCTCTGAAAAAGAAGGCCGTGGTTTTTGGGCTTGCGGTTTAATTGAAATAATATTTGCTGAACTCCGCTGCCTCTCGGGTTCTATTCTGCCTTAACAACGGACATTATTTTTAGCCTCTGCGCCCGAGTTCTGTCACTTCCTGTTGCAGGGCTCGCTTCGCTTTTCGAACCACAAACAGACTCAAACACTCCGTTTTGCACCTAAGCAGCACAGCGTGTCCCCGGGTGAACGATTTGTGTCTTGTACACGACGTCCAAGCATCGTACGCGATTCAGAACCGACTGACCGCCCGACATCATCCAGCCAAAACAAGCAAATAGGCTTTTACTGACTTCAGCGGGTTCTCAGATGAATCTGTTTTCTATCAAACAAACAAGTTACACACGAACCAAATGTACAGGAGTCCATCTTGAAACTTGCACAGAATCGTCCCACGGGGGATTTTATTCTGAAGCACATGGCGCAAAGACCTCACATGCAGCGCAAAGGACCACGTTTAGACGGCAGACTATACAGATCCCTCCACAAATATACATTGAGCAGGCAGCAGAACGACCCCGCGCGTCGAGGCAGCAGCTGAGGAGGAGCAGCGACGATGCACCAGATCGTACAGTTCGGTGAAAGCCACCTGCAAAGGGCTACATCTGAAGCAGAGCATTCTGCAAGCATGCTTACATAACATGCACCCACACACCAGCGAGCACAGTGGAGAATCTCAGCTCGTCAAAAAGGAAGTTATGCATTTATTGTGTCACATCTTTAAACCTGAGTAATGATGTTGCTCCAAAGAATAAGCATCGAGCAACTTCTTCAACAAAGGCATTAGGAGTGAAATGATCTCTGAACGTTACTCAAAGATCACTTCTTGATCATTTTGCTTTTCTAATTTTGAGCTTAACTCAATTTGAGCAACCCAGCTAGCTAGCCAGCTAGCAGTGAATGGATGGAATATAAATGAAGTAGGTGTGAAACAGATTCAACAGGATGGTTGTTGTTTAATGACCAATGGTTCGAAACTAAACACAGAATGGGGCAACGGATGCTGCTCAAAGCAAACCAAAGAAACAAAGCTTATGCTTCTGCAGACCCTAACACAGAGCTGTGATTGGTCCACTCGTTTCTGTTTTTATTTATATATAAAGCAAATAAATCTGCTTCATAGTAAATGTGCTAGTGTTAGCCACCTGACTTGTTTCCACTGTCGTCCTTTTGGTGAGATGTTTTAAAAACCATTATATCATCGGTAAAGAAGGAAAAAAAAAATGTTAAAATTAAAAGAGTCATTCATTATCCACTGGGCTAGCTCAAAGCTAAAACAAATACATGACGACAGAAACAACACGAGGCAGATACAGCTAAGGACATATTTGAAGCTCGTCCTTCAGGTGCAGACTAAATGTATTGTAAGAGGTGCAGTTTCTTATGTCAACAGGTATTTTATTCCATAATTTAGAAGCTCTCATAGAAAAGTACAGTTGACTAAAGGCACTAAATCTATGAGAGACCACAGTCCCCTCTGACGGCTGACGACGTTAAGTTTATCAAGAATCCCGTTAATAGCACATTTCCTCTTTAGTGTTTCCGGCCTCTTCTCCATCTCTGCAGTTTTTGAATTGATTGTATTGGATCAATAAAGATGGAACACATGTAGGAAAGGTTCACTGAAGAGGTTCAGAGATACAACTGCGACTCAGGTTTGACTGGCGTTATTACAGAGTGAATGGATCGCACTGGCGTCGGATGTGGGCGTAGGTCACAGCGTCTATGTCCCACAGTACTTTAAATGAACTTTTAAATGAGCTATTTTAACCTAAATCTGCTGATTTTGCTGAAAGGATAAAGAAAAGCTATTAAAAAAATCTCACCGTACTGAAAAAAACAATCTTGCACACATGGGTTTTTATAAAAAGGGAACCATCATTTTCTTAAAGCAGCAGGGCATGGTTCTTTTTCCAGAAATGTTACTCAAACAGGAATAAACAAGAGGCTGAGGCTCACTGGGGACTTCTTCTTTTAGCTGCAAATTAAATCCGTACTTGGTCGTCTGGTGCGAATTTCCAATGTACAGCTACGTGTACGCAGCGTGTGGGTTCATGGTAATGAAGGAAAATGTCACGTCGCTCCAAATTTGTCAGTAGAATCACATTGTTGAACATCAGCAGGTGTTTAAATCCTGTATGACCACCCACTGCCTCCACTTTCTTTTATTTTTAGAGGTGTTGACTCTGAAGGCTACTGTGCTCAGTTCTCTAACAGCGCTGTTAAGTTGTTAAGATGACAGGTTATAGCAATGGCATTTTACTAGCCACAGAAATAACTGACAAAACAATGAAGATAAAGTTGCACATAGTAAATACAAAAATAGATGGTCAAAATAACATGTTCAAATAAAAAAATAAGAATACAAATAAAGCATAATAGCATAAGCAAAGAAACAATATACAAGATTCATTAAAATCTAAATGATTAGTATAAGAAAAATAATTAAAATACACAATATTAAAATAAATTATAGTATATAGTATATAGTATAGTATAATAACAGAAACAAAGATTTATTAAAATAATAAAAATAAAATACAGTATGATATTATAAGCAAAAAAGAATATAAAAGATTTATTAAAATTAAAATTATTAGTATCAGAAAAAAATAAAAATACACAAGATTTATTAAAATAAAAATAAAGTATAATGGCAGAAGCAAAGATTTATTATTAAATTAAAATAAAAATAATAAAATACTTGAAAATAATATAAGCAAAAAAGAATATACAAGATTTATTAAAATACAAAATAAAGCATAATAACATAAGCAAAGATTTCCTATCAAAATTAAAATAATAAAATAATACAAATAAAATTCAGTAAAATAGTATAAGAAAAAAAGAAAAGACAAGATTAATTAAAATTAACAATATTAGCATTGGCAAAAAATACTAAATACAGAAATTTATTCCATCTTGGAATAATCTCAGCAGATAGAACAGACTTGACATGGAAGCACAGGTTAAATCATCCTAGAGTGACTCCTCGGAGCAAGTTTCCCAATGAGCAACCATTCCAGACGAGTTACTCAGTCCTGTGCACGGATGCACAGGATGTGAAAACAGAAGATCTTCTATAATTTCACATTTTAAGCCACTAAAATTATTCCATAAAGCTACGCTCGATCGTAAAAGTTGCACCTCTAGAGAATTATGGCTGCAGATTTGTAGCTGTGGAGTGAAAATAACGCTGTAAAGAAGATGATCATTCAACGCATCCATAGAAGCTCATATGTTACGTTTATAGTCCTGCGTTTTACGTGCCAGACAAAATAAAGCACATGTCAGCAGCATGTAAACAGCACATGGGTACACGAGCCCCCCCCCCCCCCCCCCCCGAACCGCCAGCGAAAATATGCCAACGCGTTAACAAATCAAGTGAACCCTACACAGCCGCTCGTATAACTGGTGCCCGGTGGTGTGACAACAGCTGTGTGAGTCACTGGGGAAGAGAAAGGGGCCAGTGTGACGGATGAGTTCAACCGAAGCCTCTCAGCACCTCAACCCAAATCATCCCGGGAGAGAGGCGGTGAAGAAGGGGCCCCGGAGGAAAAGCCTCCGGCCTCCTTTTGAGGTCACTCCGGGCTGATTCACTCTTCTGGGAAAGTCGACTGGAAAAGGAAACCACACACGACAAGCCCCGGCTCTCGCTGTCTGTTCATGTTTCGCTCTCATTGTTTCGTTTTTTTTTTTTTTTTGACTTTGCTTCGGAGACAGATGCGGCGATGATTCAGTCTTCAGCACGATCCGTCAGACGACTTTGAATAATGTGAGCGGACGGAGCGTTTTAGTGCCTTCCAATCTCGCCAGTTTTACAGTTTTGATGCACTCTCACTTCTCTCTGGGCAGTTTCCAGATGCAGGAGGAAAAAAAAAAAAAAAAAAAAGGTTCTGCTAAACGTTCAGTATATTTCCTGTCTCACAGAATGACTAACCTGTGAACAGCAGCGTATGTTGTCATGGCTTCCTCTGAGGTGAATCACGGCACCTCTTCATGTTTCACTGGCGTTTTTAGGCAGTCCCCCTCAAAAACACTCACACGCCAATCAGGCATAGCATCATGACCAGCTTCCTGATATTGTGTAGGTCTCCCTTGTGCGTACGAAACTGTTGTGAGTCATCAGAGAACGGACCTTATGAGGTAACAGAGAGAAGGAGTCTAAGTTATTAGACAGCACACTGTTGAGTACCGTTAAATGCTACTGATGCTGAGTTGCAGCCTGTTTTTATACAGGCTATACATATCTGCAGCTCACAGAGTGTAGCACTTGAGCTGTTCAGGTTGAGAATATAGATTATTAAACATGCATTTAACAACCTAACATGCACTAACCTCCAGTCCAAACCTCTGGGTTGGAATATTTTTATTGAACTGTAGGTGTTTTGTAGGTTTAAAGGGGGTTTATAGTTACCGTAACTCACTGATTGGGCGAACTTAAAAGTGTGACTGAACACTGCCGTTAAAGTAATGATGGAGCGACGCAGGTCGAAGGTCTTCCAGACGAAAGCTCCCAGTGTCCAGCCACACTTTGAATTTTGTCAATAAATCCAACCACTGTAAGTTTCGGCGATTACCGTGTGGTGTCTTTAACGTATCACCAGCGAAACGTTTTGAAGGCTTTGAAGGGTTAAAGACAACCCTACCTAGGATCCCCCATTATACTTATGGCACCATATGTGGTTAGAGTTAGCTTGGTAACACGTTATATGGATTTCTTTATGGGGAGTGTTTAAAAAAAAAATATCTGGATAGTCCTCCAACCAGTCCGAGCCTTTTTCCTTTTCTTTTTTTTGTATACAAATGCATCTCAGTGGTTCTCCAATGACGTAACAGTGTCCATCTCCACATGAAGCTTGTCCACATGATTTGATTGGCTGTGAGGATAATAGCTACTAAACAGAGCGACTTCAGACTCAAACAGTTTGTGGGTGGGGGAACACTGGGCCTGCTTCCAAGCTGCATATATGGAATATATGATATTCTACTACCGGATAACCCGATACCATGAGAAAAGGAGTATAGTATTTATAATTTAATTAATTACAGAGTGACCGGTATTCCCAGAGCCAATGACCCAGGCGATGGCCTGCCATAAGGAAATACAGCTTGACCACATATTCCATAGCCGAACCACAAGGCCGATCTGAACCCGTCGCTCGCTTGTCCCGCTGCCTCCGTAATGGTGCACCCGCCACCGCAGAGACCATGGCTCCAGCTCCAGGCCCCATAGCTCCTCCACCACACGGCCGCTGCCTGCACGGGGGGAACGAGGGATTAAATATAATGCTCGCATGTCAAGTCTGCAAACGCGAGCGAGGGGAGCGAAGAGGAAGGAATTTGTCAGAACTCCATAAACACATACACGGATTCGCCTCGCGATGCCAACGCTCTTCTGAGCGGGGAGAACTTTTTTCCGGAGGCTCGCTGAGAGCGGCGGGGAGGAGGACGAGGGTGAGAGTAAGCAGGGCTGCCGAGCGAAGCCCAGGGTTGACGCAGAGGCCAGCCAAGCAGCAATGATACACTGCGCCGGAGGAGAAGGACACGGGGGGTGGAACGGGGAGAGGAGAAAAGTTGTCGAAGTGGACGCAGGGAAACGAGAAAAGACAACCAAAATCCCTGCCGTCGGAATACGGTCTTTATTTGTGCACACACACACACAGACGTATGGAGAGGCCGAGATAGGATCTGGGAGGCAGTGAGGGAGAATGAGGAAAAAAACGGAGGAGGAGGAGGAGGAGGGAAAGACAGAGGAATTAACAGGACATGCCCACTGAAATTTTCCAGTATCTCTGCCAGAGAACAACAAAAAAAAAAAAAGACTGTTCACATGTGGTCCGACTTCTCTGGAGTTTAGGGGCGGAGGGAGTAGGAGAAGGGAGAAGGTAAATCGTGGTTTCAGATTGTGATTTTAATCAAAAGGCAAAATAAACCCGGGACGTCGCTTTTGACTGGCAGATGCTGGACAGGTGGAGGAGACAAACCCCTGTAGGATGTTAAATGTGAACTGGTTTTAGGATAAAGATCAGAGCCGTTGATCATCAAACGTCTCCGTGCCCCTGTAGATGCCCCCGACTCATGACTGGGGCTGTTGTTCTTGGCCCGGCCGGTGGAAGAGGAGCAGGCTCCAGACTCGGCCCTCCTCGGTCCCCCCCCCCCGCCACTGGGAGGTGAGCTCGGCGGTGGGTGTAAAATACTGTCGGGCGGATATATTTCTGCTATGAAATATGGATGTAAGTCTGTGTGTGTGTGTGAGAGCGCGTGCCTGTCCGTGCATCCTCGTAAGGTTAACCGGAGGTCAACGCTCACTTTGCCGCCACAGACTTGGCGGCGCTCCAACGCCGGGGAACGGCAGCAGCAGCAGCAGCAGCGTCTCTGACTCACTCCCCGTCCTATCCCTCGCTCCTCGTCTCCGTCCGTCCTCCCTCTCGCCGGTGCTCCTGCGCTTCGCGTGCAGATAGCATGCAGGCGGCCATGTGGTGTGTATCTGTCTTGAGCTCCTGGCTTAGCGCTGTGTGTGTGTGTGTCTGTGTGTGTGTGTGTGTGTGTGTGTGTGTGTGTGTGTGTGTGTGTGTGTGTTCATGCCGGGCAGAAATGTGGGCTTCGGCGGAAGAGAAGTGAAGGAAATGAAAAGCCTAACTAGTTCACAAGTGAAACAGGAGTCAGATGAGCCCAAGAGAGTGTAAGAGGAGGAAACGTTTCCGTACACACACACACACACACACACACACACACACACACACTGCTGGTGATTTCAAAAGATTGAGGTTGGAGGACCGTCCTCACTGGTGTGACTGGCACACTAAAAAAAACAAAACCGATACGTTTAAGTACCTCTGGAAGTCTGTTTGCTCTCGTAGACTTAGCTTAGCTTAGCATTCAGTACAAAAGCTCTGTCGAAAGATTCTTTACTTCTCACCTGCTGTTATTTAATGTGTCACCTGTCAGCTGATCAGGCACAACATTATGACCCCCCTTCCTGCATAGGCTGATGGATAGATGGCAGATTTTCAACCACAAAACCAGTTGTTTCTATGTCTGCAGTTTGTTTCTCTGCATATATACATAAAGAAAATAAAAAATATAAAAATAGTGCAGAAGGCTAAAATGTGCAATAAAAATGCAGCCAGTGTGGTGCATAGAGCAGTAGATGGTGGGGGGGTCACGTCAGGTTTCAGGCACAAACCAAATGGTTACTTACCTTGCTGGATCTCATTCTTCTCAGATCAGGCAGAACATTATGACCACCTTCCTACTCTTGTGTAGGTTTCCCTTGTGCAGTCATCAGAAAATGGACCTTCTGAGGGTGACCTGTGGTGGCAACACAATGTTGTTAGTGGGGGGGGTCTTTTAGGTCCTGTGGGGTGAGGGGAGGAGCCTGTGTGGACACTTGATCCGTTTGGGATCTAGTAAATTTGAAGGCCAGGTCAACACAAGTTTTTTGTTGTTGTTGTTGTTGTTCCTTGTTGTGTGGCTGCTGCCATCAACAAGTGTCATTGCTATGGGGGTGGGGGTGTCTGGTCTGGTCTAGGTGGGGGCTACATGTCTAAATAACATCCACACTACTGAATACCAGGTCCAAAAGTTTCCCAGCAGAACTTTGAATTATCACATGATGGTTTAAATGTTATTTACTTCTAACTCCTTATGATCCATGCACAACAAACAGTTTGCCATGTAAAAATGATTTTATGTCACCCTTGTGATTTGGACACACTAACAAAATAAGAGTCTTAATTCACAGTCTGCAGCGAACACACCAGCAGTGAAGTGTTGAGTTGCGCAGGTTTTGGCCGGAGCTCCGCTAACAGCTCGACGTGGCTACACACATACAGACACGAGGAGCGGCGTCAATCATCTCCATCTCCTCGGCAAGTGCGTCCCGACACGTCAAAGGAACGCGTTCAACTTTGCCCCAATGAACAAGGCGCAGGGAGACACGTGAAGGCGCAGGCCTTTTTTTTTTTCTTCTTATCAGCGCGCGAGGCGTTAATGTGTGAACCGGCGCTGCTTTCAAATAACAAAATAAAGCAATGTTCTCAGCATAAAACAAAGACAAATAAAACTTTTAATCTTGATGGCAGCCCCGGTGGTTCTCACCCTCGAGGGATCTCTTGATGTCGCTGCCAACAGCAACAGTTTTATTGCGGCTGGACGTGCCAGCCAGAGATAGAGCGGTGTGTGTGTGTGCGGGGCAGGCCGACACTCGGGCCTGATAAGGAGGCGACTGGGCCACAACCGAGATGAAATCTGGAAGCTTTTGGGTTCTTGATAAACTGACAAACCCCTTCATCCTCCTCCTCCTCCTCCTCCTCCTCTTTTCAGTGACCCACATCATACCCAAGATTCCACAACTTATTGCCGGAGAGTTATTGCTCGTGGTTTCTATTCTGGTAGCGCCGGAGGGTATAGTGCGGGACATTTTTAAAAGTTTCTTACTTTTTTTTGGGTTTCTTGTCCTCTCCTTGTGCCCGCCCAATGTTTCCTAGCTTCCCCCTCCTCACGGGTGAGCGTCAATTATTCATAAGCCTTGGGTAGCTAACTTGAAACCGATAACCCACATGCTATTTATACTTCATTTCAAACGAACAAATACTTAACTGTGAAGTTGCAGGCAGCTTGGTCGTGTCTGTCTGCATAGCTGCTGCTGCTGGGCACGGACGGGGAGTTAGAGTTTGGGGCATGGAAAAGAAGGCTTTTTTTTGTGGGGGGGTCCCAGGGGTCGTCCGTGTATCGGGAAAAGTTTGAGTCAGCAGCTGCACAACACAAATGTCGGCGATGGGCTCCTACTCCTGCACCTGAACGACGAGGGGCGCACCTTTGAGGACGACGCTGTCATTATTCCAGCCAGAGAAGACAGATGGTTTGATGGAGGAATTTAAAAAAAAAAATAAAATAAATAAAAAAAGGACATTTATGCACGTTTGGAAAACCAATTTATCCCTTAACGGTTACACCCTCGTTTAATACTCGAGTCCGTGGAGCTTCTGGCCATTTACGGGTCGTTAAGAGTTTGACTCATTGGAGGAAAAGAACTGGAACAAAATAAATTCCTTTGCAAGTTGCAAGTGAGTTTGTGGTTGTTAACCGGCGCCGGGTCGTGTTGGTTTCAGGGTTTCAGGTGGATATTTAGAACTGAAGACGCCATCTTGGATGATTTATTATTGCAGATACTGGACGGACACAAGCTACCACCATCTGGTCAAACGGTTACTTCCCTTTTTTTTGGATCTCGTTCTTCTGAGCGGGAGCTAAACCAATCAGGCATAACATTATGACCACCTTCCATAATTGTGTGAATGGACATGGGTCTTCTTCATGTCTTTTTTTAGTTGTTCATAAAGTGTTTTTGTGTGTCTATGTCAGGCTGTGGGGTGTCTGGTCTGGTCTGGGTGGGTGCTACATGTCTAAGTGACATCCACATGAATTAACACCAGGTCCAAGTTTCCCAGCAGAACTCTGAAATGAAACAAGATGGTTTAAATGTTATTCACGTCTACTGTCAGTGGTCATAATGTTGTGGCTTATTCTGGTGCCTCGCTGTAGTCAGCAAAGCAGTGCTACAGTTTACGGTCCCAAAGAGATGTAGATTAAGTTCTTTCATGTATTATTTTCATATTTAAACTCCCACCTGCTCTAATCTACTATGTATATATACACATATACTTACTTTTTAAGTCTATTATTGTGTTTCATCGTGTCGTCTTTTATGCTTATGGTCGGATCCCAGGAAGAATAGCATCAGTCAGGCTAACGGCTAATAAAACAGACTGTATAAGGTGATACTTCATATCAATTTCAGGTACAAACACAATCGTGCACCGTGACACGATAAAGACAAAAGACACAGTCAATATTATATCATGGGCCAGTGTGGATTACACTTAACAGTTTTATTTGGAATATTAAGACAATGAAGCATAAGCCAAGCACCAAGTGTGACAGCTACAAGTTTCGCATCATACAGCTCTTAAAAATGAACAGGTTATACTGGAAAACAACTTTTTTAGTTTTATTTATTTTATTTTATTTTATTTTTTTTTTTAAATCTTCCTCTTTGAATGGTGAAGCAGATAACACAGAGCGGACAGTGAAATGTGAACATGATTATGCCATTTACACGCTCCAAATCCTACCTGACACCAGAAGGAGAGAAAAAAGAAAAGGAAAAAAGAAAAAAGAGGAAAGTAAAGTGAGGAAAAAAAGCAGACACACCACAGAACACGGCGATATTCAGCTCGGTCAATCAGCCCGTGGCCCCCGGATTTAAAGGGGCTTCTTTTTTTCTTTTTTTTTTGTGTGATTGGCCAGAACGAATAAGGCAGTGTGGGAACACGGCAGTGCTGCGGAGTGACAACCATTAGTTCCCATCATTGTCAAGTCCTGTTGCCTCGGCACCCACATCCACACAGCAACCAATGTGCACATACAGCATTAAAGTGACAGAGGATTGCAACCATTGTTACACTACACTCCATTGCATATTAGGGTGAAGTAATAATGAAAAATAATAATTCTTTCATACATTTTTCTTTTTTTTTCTTGTTTGCATATAGAACTTAACCCAGCTCTCTAAAATATATATGGGAACACAATTTATTTTAAATATCTCTTCTTCTTCTTCTTTTTTTTTTTCTGCAAGGTTTAAAACTATGAGTCGTACCGAGGTGGAGGAGGTGGAGGTGGAGGTGGAGGTGGAGGGGGGTGGAGGGGAGGTTAGGAGGCGGGGGAGTCCTACATCCAGGGGTGGTGGTGTTGTTGTTGCTAAAGGGGGCAGCTAGTGGCACAACCATCCTGTCTTCACTCCAGATCAGGCCCAGTGGTTTCCTGCCACAAATGAGGCTCTCGTAGTGCAGCTAAATAAGTGTCTAACGACAATATTGGGTCCAAAAAAATAAAAAATAAAAATAGAATCCACGTCATTTGTTTGAATTAAGAAGATTAAACACAGAAACCTCCATTTCTGCCCCCCCTCCTCCTTTTCTTTTTTTATTTATTTTTTTTATTTAAGGGGAGTCACACAGAAAGGTGGCGCTGGCTAAATGTGGTCCATGTTTACACATCGCTGGCTCGGGGGGTTGGGCTGTGGGAGGGTGTGTCAATACCTGGGGTAGTGCAGGTGTCAGAAGAAGCGTGTGTGTGTGTGTGCGCGCAACTGTGTGAGTGTGTGTGCGCTCCAGATAGTTTACGCACCACAGAGGAATACAAATGTCCTTTCATCAGCCTATTACACAAATCCATCATTCATCACACGTACAATGTTTGTTTTTATTCTCTAAGTCTACGGGTTACATGGCAAACATGTGCTACGGTTAATGTTAATGTCAGATATTTCCCATGGGGAAAAACTGGGTTGAGAGGGTCCTGGGACTCTGCCTGAGAATGAGGGCGGCGGGGGGGTCGAGGTGGTGGTGGGGGGGAAAGGGGGCGCAGAGGAGCATTGTTCATAGGAGTTAATCGGTTATCACCCCTCACAGTCCACTCTCTGCATCCCGCCACGGGGTAAAAAACCCTCCGTACACTTAACACACTCCCACACAACAACACGCACGCGTCTGCAGCGAAACCTCCGGTGGTGCAGCTTTCACACCGTCTGAATTTAAGTGAAATGTTTCAGGATTAACCGGGTTTTTATTGGTAACGCTCGCCCCAGCTTGAGCCAAAACACACACACACACAAACACACACACATACATACAGCTGGCTCTGTAGTGCAGCGCACTGGTAATAGAACAATTATTACACAGCTTTCTTTTTCTTTCTTTCTTTCTTTCTTTCGGCATCTCTGAGGGATTTCAAATTCGCACTGGGCGTGTGAAGGAAACGCACTTATTTCACATCAAAGCCCCTTTTAACCATTTCATAAATGCGCTGAAATGAAAGACCGAGCAACAACAACAACAACACGTGTCTCCGTCCTAATACCTGCAGGCTGCGCCGTAGAAACGCAAATACACAATTAAAGTGCCGTGTACTTCTGCAACAAATCCCTTGCCCTTCTCTGCGAGGCGTGCCTCCGCCACCACAGGAAGCCAGGGCTCCACCTCTCCTCCTCCTCCTCCTCCTCCTGCTCCTTAATGTTCACTTTGGGCCTGGCATCGCCCTGACGGGAGTGAATGGGGGAGTCGGAAAACAAACGGGCCTTAAGTTCGCTCCACATCAGCAGTTAAGTGAGGGATGTGGTCCGATGGGGGGGGGGGGGGGGAGAGCGCTGTTGGATGTAATTATAATAATGATAAAAATAATTAAAAAAAAGGCCTCCTTGAGTCACACAGCAGCCGTAAGGCAACAGAGTAGCACTAATAGCACCCAGCTGATTCACATCCCAACACGGCAAAGTTACCAGGGCCTTTGTGTGGGGATGGGGGGCACTGTAATCGCTAGGCAACCCCCTTGATGGACAGGTGGCGACAGGAAAGCATGATGTGTGTGGGTTTTTTCAAGATATATATATATAAATATATATTTTTTTTTTCAGTGTGGATGCTAATTATCCTGAAAGATCAAAGTGCAAAATGCAAGCAACTCAAGTGTCAGCCATATTCCCTTCCTCTTCACAGTCGCGCCCGCCACTTTTTAAACACATGTAGGTGATTTCAACGTGCAGAAAGAGACGCTTTAAATTGAGAAAACAAAGCGTGTGTGGGGGGGGGGGGATAACGGAGATAACAATTTCACACTGTGGCGGAAAAAGCAAATATTCAAGATGAGATACATTTTAAAAAAAAACACCTGCTGACTAAAGAGGAAATGTATGTACTGATGAATTAAGGGTGCAGGTGCAAGAAAAAACAGCCAGAGGACTCAAGCTGTTCTTTTTGCATGTGAACTCTGAAGTCAGCGTCTGGTTTATATTGTGCAGGAGGAGGATTTGTTTTTGCACCGATATCAAAACTACATGCTTTTAGGTGGATCTGCATATATCAACAAAAGAGTGTGTGACGTCTGCAACGCACTCACTTGCTCTCTGTGAATTCTCCAGGCAATTACCTGCCTTCTTCTCACTCTCTCTCACACACACACACACAGGCTCAAATGGACAATACACAGACTTTGTGCCAGATAGCTGGAAGGCTAAAGTCCGTTTCACGTCTGCTCTGACTGTTTCGGACATGTGCCTCCTCACATACTGCTCCTCCGGGTCTGGGAAATAAAAATGTAAGGGCTTCCCCCGTCTGTGTGTGTGTGTGTGTGTGTGTGGAAGAGGATTTAGATCCCGCACTATGGAACCAGCCTTAACTTTCTTTGTAAAATTATGATATAATTTAGCCAACACCTCCGAATACAGCAACGAGCGTATATGCCATTAGTGAACACATGCAGAACTTTGGTCAGAGACGGATGTTGGTGGGAAAAGAGACGTCATTTGTTTGCGATTCGTCCTCAGTGATGAGCGCACGGCCGCGCGTGGGCGGACAGATGAGTGAACGCACATGTGTAATAAAAGCACTCGACGGTCGTCAGAGGCGTCGTGACCGTGCGCACGTTTCGAATGAAACAGTTTTGTTTTACGTATCACTGGTGGGATGTCATCCGGACACTTCCCGGTTAATCAGTTCCATTTCTGCTCTTTCTATGAACGTGGAGGAGAATCACCGCGCTGACTCAAACGATCTCGTCCTCCCACGCTCGTGTGCACGAGGCGATGGGGAAACAGGAATCATCAGACTCATCAGACTGAAACAAGAAAGAGTCACGGTGGAGGGGACAACGCTGCTCGGGACGTCCCAATCAAGAGTTTTTTGATCTGATACTCTCTGTTTTAACATCGAGTATCGGCCGATCCGATGTTAACATATTCTCATGGATCACGTGTTCATCGTGGGGCTGGATTAAGTGCAATAAATAGGGCTGTCAAACAGATCCAACAATGTTAAAAGCCTTTGTTCTCTACCACTGAAATGTGCTGGTAACCAACTCACGTAAACCTCTAATATTTATCCTATTCTGTTCTGTTTAAATATTTTTTTTTGTTGACGAGTAAACTTGATGATCACCTACCACCTCCTCACCAAACATCCACATTGCACAATTTAAAAAAAAATCTACGTCTCCGTTTTCTTTTTGGCAGCTCTGACGCCAGCCATTAAAACAGAAGACATTTTGACACCACGGGGACATGGTGAAAGCTCAAATAAATAACCATAATAGATCGGGCTTGGCTGGAGCCTCATAATGATACGATGGACCGGGGACGTCCCTAAACTGCTTCCCAACTGAGCGGAGGCTTAGCACAAAACCCTGGTTTTAACCGTGATGGCCGAGCTGGGAATTCACTCATCAGGACCTGAGTTAACCTTCATGTCCACCCACTAGAACGGTTTGTCAAGTTGCACATTAGGACCTATAAATGTGAGGGCTGGACATTGATATGTTCCACTGAAAAATGCTACAGCATCACGGCTGGCATTGGACCCGGTAACAACCTAATACGACCATATAGAATGACTAATGCATGCAGCTATTCCAGTCATCTGCCGTAGTGTTTATCAACGTAGCACCACTAAAACGTTAAAATAATCTTTAATGTACACAATTATGTAACTGAGCTCGGAGCTCATGCACCTTTTCGTTATTATTATTATTATTATTATTCGCTTCAGTCTCATCTGATGGCGTTCGAGTGGACTGTGTTGAAGCACCACTTGTTCCTGGTTTGCAGCACGAAGCAACTGATAATGGAACAAGACAAATGGATATCTAAAAAAAAGGCACATAGGTTACAGTTAATTTTGAAATAAACCGGACGCTCGGTCCACCAACCCCCCCCCCCAAAAAAAGTAACACCTTCTTCTGTCGGTGACAGAATTCTTCAGGACGTTTGCCACCTAATTCTGGGAGTTTTCCTATTTTAACAAGCACGTGACGTTATTATAAATTCCTCTGTGAAGACTTGCACAGCTGGCTGCACCGATGTTTGAAACGTTTAGCCTTCGTATACGGGGGTCACAGCTTTCTGTATGCAAGAAACCACCAACAAACACTTGAGGGAACTGAGAGACGGTAAAGCTAAAGACAGCGACCTCCCCAAACTTTCATTTGGGAAGCGCTGAAATCTGAAATGTGTGGATATATGCGCAACAGGGCGTTCGGAGCTGAACCAAGCGTGGCCAGTGAAGAACCGAGAGAGAAACCGCTATGACAAGTATGAAGATGAGCTCAGGGGGGGGGGGGGGGAATAAAGCTGACATGTTTTGCTTGCTCACTAAATAGGACAACACAGTAGATCGATGTATTTATTATTAATCACTCATCATTACTACTTTAGGAAGAACTTGTGTTCTTTTTAAGTCCGTAGTCACTTTCCCTGACGTGCTGTCCTGAACTCTATGGACCCTCACAGAACCTGTCCTCATCTCTGGCTTAGCTGATGCTAATTTGTGCGAAGAATGTGCCTTATGTCCATGGGACAAGCTCTGACGTCAACATGCCAATTGCACCTCCAGATGCCCTCTCAAACAACACTCACGCACACACACACTCACACACACACACACCTTCTTCTTCTTCTTCTTAAAAGGTGCTCTACTAGGTGCTTTGGCCAAAAAAAAAAAAAACTAAAGAAAAGAAAAAATAGAGAGAGCACAAAGTGAGCTGTACAATGTAGCTACTGTATGTGAGCCTAAATAGCAGTTTGGGATGAACGGGGGGGGGGGCATGCAGGCAGGTCTACAGGCAGGGGTGATGTTGTGGGATCAGGCAGACATTTAGCACAAAAGCAGGAGAGAAAAGACACAAAGCGCTGATATTTGTGCCTTCCCCTCCCGTCAAAAACAACCTGTTGAACACAAAAAACATGTGCTTGCCAGACAGCATTATACTGAATATAATCATATGTATTTTTCTGTGATGTAAGTAATAACTAAAACAAAGATTAGAATGAATCTTGTATAGCTTGTTACACTTAAATTCCATCCCCCACCAAAAAGAAAGCCATGTTAGTACAGCCTCCAGTTGGCCAACGAGGAATTTCTAAAGTTCTATAATCCTCCTGCAGTGTGTGTGTGTGCACAGGCAGTGGAGAAGCCCGCCCTATTTGACCTTGAGTGGCGGTTCCCTCTCCAGCCAGCGAACTCGTACTTTCTGTTTATAGTGATACTCCTTGAGGAAGTCCTGCAGGGCAGGGGGCAACGGCAGAGAGCCTATACCATCGTAAGTGGTCCAGCGGCAGATGGCGGCTCGTGCCAGGTGCTGCAGGCCGAAGGGAAAGGTCCGATGGAGAGGTGCTGTGAGCAGCGGTTCGAAAAACATGCAGGCGCTGGGGTCCTTGTAGTGCTCCAGCAGTCCCGTGACGGTAGAAGAGTGGAAAACGCACGGGTCGTGGGCGTCGAAGCTGAAGTTGTGGTTCCACTGCTCGATGCGTGCGTGCAGGGACCGGTTGTAACGGCGGAAGCTAACGGAGAAGAGATAGTCCTCCTGGGCTGAGTCACGCAGCAGGAAGGTGCCCTCTGGCCGTCCATCCAGCAGCGCCTCTGCCTCGTAGCGGTCCATTACGCCCCAGTAACAGGGCAGAGCTGTGATCTGTAATAGGTCTGGCACCAGGCAGTGAATGTAGTCTATCTGAGTGTGAACCTTCCAGGGCCCAGGTTGCTGCCGACTTAGGTGACCGTCTCCAGAGGCGTGCCTCTGCTTTGGTCTCCTGGCCTGCAAACACAAGGTGGTTGAATCCTCCTCGGAGTCACAGTCCTGGGCTGGCTTTGCAGCCCCTAACACCTGCACGCAGGCTCCTGTTGATCCGGAAGCCACGGAGAGGCCAGATGTCGACGCCCGGCTGTCCCCCGAGGCCTCTCCCATGCCAGGAGCCATCTTTGGTCCCAGTTTGTAGAGAGAGGAGCCTGGCACTGAGGCCTCCAGGGTGTGGATCTGTGCATTAGGTGGCGGGTCCACACCTTCCTCGATGCTGAGTCGCCGGCGCTCGCGCAGTCGTTCCTCCTCGTCCTCGGGAGAGGGGTGAGCTGGGTCAAAGGCATCCAGAAGTGCAGTGGAGGAATGAGGGCTGACTGGTGCTGTGTGTTGTTTGATCAAGTGCCACTTGTGAGCGAGGTCCGAGCCCGGTGGGAAGGGGCAGGTCTCCAGCATGAGCTCCGTCAGGTGGATCTTACGTTTGGAGCTTACGGGGTTCTTAGCGGAGCGGGAGCGTCTGCGCGCAGGGAGGGGTAAGCACAGCCCGACCGTGTCGCTCAGCCGCTGACGCAAAGACCGAGCGTTCAGACTACGCGATCCGGATACAGAGTCGTTCATCTCCTGAATGGAGCTGACTCCGTAACGCCTGTCCCTGCGGTTCCCGCTCCCCCGTAAGCGTCCGGACCGCCTGTCGGCCTCCAGAGAACTCTGGGTCTTGGTGGAACACGAGTGTTTTTTCTTGCCCCCCCACGGAGCGTGGCGGGAATAGGAGTCTCTCCGGGCCAGCGGGACGCCTCCCGGCCCCCCTCGGACATCTTCGGTGTCCTTGTCGATCGTGATCTCCACGATCTGGGGGATGTCCGACACGCAGTTGTGGTTGTGGTGGCGCCGTCCCGTTGTCACCACCGGCACTGGCAGGAGGCTCCGCGACGGGCTGGAGGCTCCTGAAGCCAGAGTCTCACCGGAGCTGCATCCTAGACCGAGATCCACCACGCAGTGGACGGTATCCGCCTCGACCCTGCTGCCTTCACTGGCTTCTGGGCTGTTGTTGTGAAAGAGTGTCTGGCATCTGCTCTTCAGGTTGCTCCACATGTTGCCCACCTTCTTCATCAATAAGAGTCCCTGGGACCTGCAGATAACAGGAAACAAAGCTGGTTAACTCAGGTATATAAAAAAATAAATAAACATATACATATAAACCTCACAAGAGCAATGGCACCTACATTTAACACTAGGGTGGGAGCTACATAAAGAATGCCCTACATTTAAATTCCCCAGACTACTGTGTATCCAGTAATTAGACATGGTGAGAGTGTAACGGGGCCAAAGTGTCTGAGAGGTTGGTGAGCTTGAGTAGTTGGAACAGCAGAGTTAGGAGTTGCCAGGCAGACGTGCAGGGACACAAGGCCACAGCTATAAATGAACCCAGGATCTGCTCACAGCTGATCTGCTGGTATGTACTGTATTACAGAGCCAGTCTAGACCTGAACCAAAAACTTTCCCTGTAACAGCAGCAGCAGCAGCAGCAGCAGCAGCAGCAGCAGACGGGGCACATGTACACGCACATACACACCGACATATGCCGCTGATTTATCGCTAATGGAATTTGACAGGGATTTGGAAGTAGTAGCACCGGGCTGCGTTAACCGATACACATGTTACAGGTGGCAAAGTCACGTCAGGTAAACGACCTGTCGCACACGAAGCCATGAGAGTAATGAGGCATCATCCCTGTTTCCATTCATTGCTTTCATCACTTATTTTTAAACTCGGAAAGAAACAGAAAGATACTGCAAAAAAAACAATTACACCTGCAGCACATCCCATCATATTTATGAGAACATGCAGCTTAATCATGGTTCTCAATGAAAATCTCCATCCTACTCTGCTACTTACTAAAAGCTATATTGTACTTGGCATCCTTTTACTTTTTAGCCAACTCATTCACTTCCTGGGCTAAATGCATATCAAGCAGTGAGCAGGAAGGGGTTTGGCTATAAATCATGATTAAAAAAAAAGAAAAACCCAGATTTGTACTGACAAGAGATATGTGATGCAAAGGAACCCAGATTGTGGTATGTGACAATTTTAAGGCTGTCAATAGTTTACATTACAATTATTCACAAAATAAAAGCAATATTTCAGATTTTTTTATATATTTAGTTTTTGGTACGCGTTTCCATTTCCATGCTTTGCAAATGAGCTGTGACTCTTGTAAAGTCTCATTGCGCAAGACTTCAATTGAGCTGGTCACATGACCCCCCTGCTTCATCTCTGAAATGTGAAAAAAATGTTCCCACTGCATTTCTGCGATAAACTTTTAAATCGATACATCTGAAAAACCACCGTATGAAAACGTAAAAATGTTTTAGCGATATTTTAGAAATTACAAGTTTTGTTTTTATTGCAATTTGTGCATTTCTAGGGTTAGCTGAAATACAGCAACTTTCATTTAAGCCTGTATCAATGATACAACGGTGGACACGTTGGACATCTTTCTTTAATAGCCTTAAACTCTTTTGAACAGAAATCCATAGCAACTGACTTTACTCACTTCCAGCACCAAATTCCCATTTAATTTTTATTTATTTATTTTTTTAAATGTCAAGAATTACTGCTCCAATTAATTTCATTGTTCCTAACTGCATACTGCAGGTAGGGTTGGGTAGTGAAATTCACATTTTAAGGGTAGTGACCAAACTGGTGGCACTGGGACTCTGTAGCTGGGTCTAAAGAATAAGAGAGACGAGTCTACAACTTCTAGTCGACGTAACAGAGAGTGGAAAGCTGCCCCCAGCCAGAGTGGATACACTTCTCTAACCTTCAATCGCTGCAATATTTGTAATGTGCAATTCAAAGCTGGCCAGGGCGACACATCTAACCTGAGGAAACACCCAGTCGAACACAAAACAAAGAATGAAAGTCCACACAGGAAACGCAGCATTAGTTGCACACCTGCAGCCGCCGCTGAAAAGCAAACTTTAAAGTGATGGATCGAGGACTATGTACAAGAAACTCAATAACCGGCTGCACAAGACGTTGGTGAAGATGCCCACAGCTTTGACTGTGACAAACCCATTAGCATGTGTTTTCCTTATTATACTGCCACGAGCAAGTAGGGAATTTAAATACGAAATCACCAAAGTAATTACTCAACGACACAATCCTCATTTTCTCAGCAGTCGTTGTGAACTCATTCCCAGTTTTGTGAACTCATTAAGGTGCCTTTTATTGTGCCACTGCTATTGTAAAACCACCAGCACAGACTGATAATAGTTCCTCGTGTTATGGCAAGAATCCACACACATGCTTGACAAAGACACGCGCAAATAATGCTGAACCAGCCCGCGATTAAGCCAACTCATACATCGAGCTGTATTGTTGGCAGACCATTTAATCCATTAGTGAATCAACCAAGCAGTAATTGTTTTGTAAGTCTCTTCTCAGCCTTATTAAAGTGAACATTTGATGGCGATGCCTTTGTGCTTATAGATATTGTTTTCCAATGTTTTACGGAGAAATTAATTTCCAAATGAATAGATAATGGAGCCAGTCATCCAATCAAAGTTTCTCAATACAGTTACTAGACAGTCTGAATGATTTAAACTGATCAAAAACTACATCTACATAACTATCCACATTGAGCTAAAGATTAAATATTGATCATGACATGATTATACTGTAAATGTATGAACCTTGTGGAATAACTTAAATAACATCTGCAAAAAACCTTAAACAAGTGCACATTTAATTAAAAGGAAACATGCACCACGTCCTGCACAGTACAGTTGTAATTAAAAGCATTTGTGATGCAGGATGAGAAAGCTGGTTTTTAAATTCTTCTACCGAAGATGGAAAATGTTTCTCGGGGCTTATATTTGTGCGGGACCTGCAACATCTTAAAGAGAATTCGGTCTTAGTCAGAAAAGCAAAAGTGGGCTGTGAAAAGCTGCAACCTGCATTGCATGGTTTTGTGGCAAAAATGACCTACTAACAGACACGTAAAACGCTCTACGGAGGCACAGACGAGTCTCACAGAAAGAGGCAACATGGCTCAAAGCGAACTTGAACAATTCATCCGGCCAATTTGGATTTTTAGAACTCACAATAAACAACCTAAATTTTCCATTCCCTTTCTGTAAAGATGCCGTCGACTGCAAACAAAAACTCTCCCCCGAAGAACCTAAACCGCATGAGCACGAGCCCTCAACTTCCCTTCAAGATGAACTGGATTTGTGAGGGTAATAGTTTATCAGCTGCATCTAGCGAACCTGGATTTTCCATCCGGGCTGGTGCGCTTTATCCCTCGGCTTACTAATCACCTCAGAAAACACAAACAGTTAACGATAGTCATGACCGAATGGAAACTGTCTCTCAAAAATTATAATATTTATTTTTCTCAAGTGTCATTGTTGCTGAGCTTTCCAATTTTCAAAAAATAAACATTTGTCAGTATTTCCATTTTAGCTACGTCTACTGTGACCACTTTATTTTGCTTCGGAGTCAAATAATAAGTAGCAAGCGCTTGCAATATTAACTTGACAAGCAAGCGGTGAGATTGCTGGGGAGTCGTGTCTTTAAAATGAATCAATGAGTTACTACGACTATGAAGGAATGACCACTGGGAAGTCGTCACATGCATCGCTACAAACAAGCATTACGTAAAAACGATGACCTAAAAATTCACACATAGGAGGCTCAGAGGACACGCAACACAAGGGCATCTCGTAGCGCGGATTTCTGTCTACAGTTCACCAAAGTCAGCAAATTCAAGAGGGAGATAGTCCTACAGTCAACACCTCCCCGACCGTCACCATTAATAACAATGGTCACACCAATACCGAGCTCCAGTCCACATCCATTTTGAGCCGTCCTGAAACAGAACTAGGCTACTTCTGCTCTCCGGCAGCCCAACACACCCATTCTCCTGGGATCATACTGATCTAAGAGGGGGCTGGAGAGAAGACAAGATTAAGGGAGGACGCCTTCTCTGCTCAGACCAGACCAGGCCAGAGTTAATGAGATATTTGCAGCGCCTCGCATACTATGCAAGATGGCAGAGAGCCACACAGGGGTCTGTAAATAGCTGATAAAAAACGCTTTGATTCACGTTGCTATCGTTTAAATCTCAACAGATTTTTAAAAATCTCGGAAATTACGATTAACATAATCTTTTTTTTTTTTCCATTTATAAAACGATGCAGGACTCATTTTTTTAATCTAAAACTTTAAACCTATAACCAACCGTATAACGCAAGTAATCCAAAGGGTGTTTAAAAAGGCAACTGGACTTGTGGAGTTTAGTGAAGATTCCCAATGGGAATTAGTTGCACCAGTTTCTGGTTCCTACAGAAACAAGTCAAGCAAGTTTCTGATGGGTTTTCTACCCCACAGTTTCCTAACCTCAACTTCCCACCAGTTTCTTAGAACTGAAGAAGCTACTCGGCTAAATGAGCGGCTAAAACGTCTCATCAAAACCCCAAACAAGTCTAGTTTAAATGCATTTTGGATAAGCCACGACCTGGATGACTGAGGACCTTCACAGACATGCCTGCAAATAAGTGCATTGTTCTTCAACAGTGCATTAATAATATGCTGTGTTTTTTTAGATGCAGTAATAACACCAGACTTGTGGAACCGGGGTTAGTTGTTTGCATTAAGTAATTAACCAAACAATGATAGAATTAACAACAAAAACACACCTTTTTTTCTGCTATACAATGCCTTTATGTTAGTCCCATTCTCCCCCCAAAAGTGCCACCGTTTCAGTCTGATCTTATCACACAGATTAGCACAGATCCGTTATCTGTAGCGTGGCGGATTATGTACGTTTTTACCACCTACGTTTACAGAATAAAGACATATATGCTGCCATACCGTTATCATCTATACAAATGGTCGGAAGGCCTTAAGGTCTGTGGAGGCCCCACTTTTCCCCCTAGCTAAAATTGCTAACCCACTAGCCACATCCAGCCTCCACACACACCGCTAAATGTTTAGCCCCAAGACTCCGAGGATAACATCCCCTCACTATTAGCCACCTCACTCACACGTTTACGATTTTATTTCATTTTTTTTTAAACGTGTTTTTATCTAGTTTTTTTTAGCTAACACCGAAGCTAGCTGGGGGTTAGCATGTTAGCTTCTCCCTGTGTATGTGTGTGTGTGTGTGTGTGTGTGTAGGGGGGGAAAAAATCCCGACACAAGAAATATAGAAATAAATCGTGCGGTGCTGCGTTGGTCAAACGTCCCGAGCACACAAAACGGGACATGCTCGACACGTAATGGTTTGTTAGTGTGATTAATATCTTACCCTTGTGCCCGGTGAAAGCCCTATTCAACAGCTCTCTTTGTCTGCAAAAAATGGCTATTAAGAGAAGTCAGGCATATATCCCCCTCGCGGACCACGGCGTCGGATGAAAGCACAAAAAGTACACGGATACTTGACGGTATCATCCCGAAAACGTTAAAATATCTTAGTAAAATACTATTTTAAAAAAAATTATTTCAAAGCATAATTTGTCTTAAAGTGCCGCAGAAGCTCGTTCTTCATCATGGTGGGGGTCTTTTTTTTTTTTTTTTTTTTCCTTTTTTTTTTTTTTTTCTCCTCTCCCCCCGCCGTGGTCGCTGCTGCTGCTGCTTCTAGCAACCAATATGACGGCGGTCTCGGCAGACACGGAGCCGGAGAGGAGGACGGTGCTCGACGGGAGGGGACGCGACTGACAGCCGCTCGGTCCAATGGAGCTCCGGGAAAGGGGCGAGCGGATAGGGAATGTCCCCCCCCCGGTGACGGCTCCTCTTGACGGGCGTCGCGTTTCGCCAATGAGCGGACGAGAGCTGGGTGACACTCTCCGCTGGACTTGGAAACGTGGAGTTTTTTTTTTTTTTTTTTTTTTTTTTTTTTTTTATTCGACAAACATTATATACAACAACCAGTGGCGGTTCTGGCTTGACTTGCGCCCTGGTGCCCCACTCCCCCACCTCAGGCACACTCAAAAGTTGCTTAATAGCAATTTCTTTTTTCTACATTAATATAATAAGAGCATAGAGCAACAATAACACACGTCATACAAATGGGAAAACACACAAACTACTTGCACTTAGGCGACTGTGCCGTGCTTTCTAGGAGTGGGTTTTATCCGATACTGAAACTTTTGAAATAGTGCTTAAACGCTGCCTGAACCAGTGTTTAAAGAATGGAAATCATACAAACTTTGTCTAAAAAGGTTATTTTTTAAGGCATTTTGTGAGTTGCAATTTGAACAGTAATTTAGTGACATAATTATCATAATAAAAACAGTGGCATGGGTTCTTGTAGGCTATCAAACACGATACATTTCTCGGCTTTAAAAAAAATATATGTCGTCAGATGTTTAATCAGATTCGAGGTGTTACCTGCCTTGCACATCATTATGCAATATCCATTGCATAATGATCCACAAGGGAAATTACTTGGTCACAGTAGATTAGTTGCACATAAATAAAAAATAAAATAAAGTAAAATAAAGTAAAATAAAATAAAAAACAGTGTCATCAAAATATATACAGAATTAGCATTATGAACAAATTTACAAAAAAGTAGTTGGCAAAACATTGTCCAAGGTGATCCAGTTGTTTGGCACGCTTCCCTGGCACGGTACGGTTGGAAGAGGTGGACTTTGGTACGGAACAGTAAAGTATGCGACGTGCGAAACGTAACCATGACCATCCCTCCATCACAACAACCATGACAGCGGCAAACTACTCACGTTTGTCAGAGGAAGAGGGCTGACTGTTTTAAAGATAGTTTATAAAGAAGAATAAAGTCACCGCAGCCGCATTGTTACTTTAGTCACCATGCATTAGTGTATATAATATTTTATTATAATCAAGTTATTAATGAAGTATGAGCAGAAATCAGTGTTAAACGAATTAGAGGAAAATAAGTCCTGGAGAGTTTTCTATAAAGTTTGAATTGTTTCACAATAATAAAACAAGCCCTGTGTTGTTTCGGTTTGTTTTACACAAATAACAATTTCCCAGGAAACGTGGAGAGGTGAAGTGATGCAGGTGGTATCCCGGAAACCACAGCACCATGAGGAGAATGTGGTTTCACAATAGTTTTTATCGCAAGTCATGAGTAAAGAATGTGCAGAAATGACTGTGCAATTAATCCCACCAGTAAGCAGCTACTGACTCTAGGAAACTGGAAAATGTTTGGTTATGGTTGTGTTTATTATTATGTGTCTTTTATGCTGCCAACCCCGGAGCTGCTAAACAGTGTTTCATTGTTGTCCTTTGTTTGCTTTTAATATACATACACAGATCAGCCACAACATTAAAACCACTGACGGGAGAAGTAAATAATTTTGACCATCTTGAGACAATTCAGTGTTCTGCTGGGAAACTTTCGGAATGGCATTCATTTCACGTCCATTCTCTGATGAGTCACAACTGTTTTGGAGACACAAGAGAGAGAACCTACGCAGTATTAGGAATTTGGACATAATGTTATGCATAATCAGTGTATGTTTCCAAAGCCAAGAGAGTCCATGTGGCAAAATCTGGGTTTAAAACCATCAGCGTTCCAGTTTTGTACTCTTGTTCCGAAAACGGGGGGCAGGAAGCTGACAGCAAAGCTATCATCCCAAATGGAGAACATGTCCCACCTCATGCAAGGCACTCAGTGACCAGCAGAAAGATATCACAGATCCTTCTTTACTGGGTGAACTCCACACATACGCCACATACAACAGGGCCAGTATCACTCACATGCAACCACTAAATTGATATATACAGTATTTTGTGATAACATATGCAGTTAAATGTCTTCGTATAACTAAAAATGTAACATATATTTTATTATATATATCTAGTCAAGTACTACACTAAATTACTTTTCCACTTCCCTTTATTGCAAGGGGTTAAAAGACTATCTTATATATGTGTTTGTCATTCAGAAAGAAAGCAAAAGGTAAATGCACTTATGTCTGGTAGCTCTTTAAACGAATTCAAACTCTTGCGATAGCCAAGCTGGCGAGACCAGATGTGCCCCAGACGAGTGGCTATGTGTCATAGCCTACACCGAAGAACAATTAAAACATCTCGAAGGAGCGTTCACTCGCGCCCACACATGAGGTCATCTCCTGGACTCAGATCTTTCAAGAGCGCATGACACAAGGAGTAATGGGAAGTGGAAGTGGTGTGAGTAATGTAGTAGGTAGCCGGAGCTGAGGTTCAGTTCAGGGGAAATCACCGGCAGTCTGAACACATTAGCGTTTGCGTCTCCGAGATGCTGATCTAATTTGCGCTTATGAAGGGAAATGAATAAAAAAAAAAAAAGGGAAATAATTGCATTAGCACTGATTCTTCTGCCAGGGATGATTCACGCTGTTTTAGTAAACGGCGACCTCTCCTACCAGGCCGCTGCTGTGCTATCTGCAAGAAATCCATAGCAAGGAAACAATACCGCCACACCGGCTCTACACTTAATAGGAAATGTGTCTTTAAGTAAAGAGAACAGAAAGTTCATCACAGGAGATTTAGCGTGGAGGGAAGTGGAGTTTATCAGGATCTTTATGAAAATGTCAGGCTGACACATCAGTAACAGATAATTCAGTTAATCTATTGCAACAAGCAACTAGTCTGACGTCCAAATAAACAAATCATAACTTCTGATATATAACTCTTGGGACCCATGTGGTGACTACATTTGGATGCACATATTTAAGAGAAGTTTGGTATGGTGTGTAGTAGTTTAAATTTTATTTATATATACTATACTGTTATATATAAACTGTAATATATACCATATATACTGTATTTATATATATTGTAACTGTTTGTGTTTCTTTACAAAGTTTTCTGTTCAGATAATCCACCACATCCATGTATGATTGTTAGTTCACATACAACATAACTTAAAGTTTTTTAAAAAAGTTGCTAAAAAGAATGAACACAAACTAAAGAAGGGGAGAAATCTCAATAGGTTTAGGTCTATTTTAATTGTGTTGCATTAATCCTGATATGCAGCCTCACAAGGGTTTGTTCGTGTACTGACAAAGGCAGTGTTGCCATCTTGTGGCAGCAACATGGAAAGAAACTGCATCGTCTATTTACAGAGACAAACAACCATTCACACTCATGCCTTGGGGTGAATTTAGAATCACCAATCAACCTAACGAGTATGTCTTTGAAGGTGGTAGGAAACTGGATTACCTGGAGAAAACCCACACAGACACAGGGAGAACATGCAAACTCCACACAGAAAGGCCTGAGCTGGATTCGAACCCGGACCTTCTCGCTAGGAGCCATCAGCGCTAACTTTTACAATAAAAGTTTTATTGTAGTGTCTGCTCATCGGGTGTCATTTCATGTAGTCTCTTTTATCTAATCCAGCTTTAGATCCACGCTTGTTCTGCTGCTGTGACTCATTTTCTTTGTATATTTCATAAAAAATAAATCAGCAGAATGAAGAATATCCTCATGTGGTGCCGGAACTCCTTAAATATGCACTTTAAGAATGAATTTAGAATAAAAATAGACATGTGGCCTCTGAAAGTATTTGCAGAAATTAAAAGAAGAAGTCTATTGAGTAAAGGCGAAGATCAAGGAAGAATTAACTTGAGGGTTCAAAGGGATGTTAACAAATGAGAAAAATGTGAAATCAATTAGCTTACTAGAGCTGAACAGATCCGCCAGACGGGGGCTAAGATCAAGAGAGCTCTGGGGAGGTGATGGGAAATCACAGAAAGGGAAATCAGGAATAAGGAAAGTACATGACAACAGCCTGGAGCCTGCAATTAATAAGTTCTACATGGGACCTAAATGTCTTCATCCACTCGGATTGTTTTCCCCTTTAACATTTACATCACTTAGTAAAGTGATCCTTCAGCAGTGCACAGTGATGACAATACTAAACCTCAATGGCAGCTTATTTTGTGAACCTTCCCTCTGTAGTTCATTTATTGGTTCATGTAAGTTTTACTTAAACAGTTTCTCCCCATTCATTGAAAGAAGCTGCAAATACGCACATGACGGATTACTTCACTGCATTAGTCACAGCTGCATTGTGACTGTCAGCACGGCATCCCCTGATGTTACCTCTGCAGTCATGATAAACTAATTAACTAAACTTAATGGCACTTATACAAAATACATATAATTATGGAGCAGAATTTTGTGTCTTGTGTAGCCATTCGTTGGTCCAGCCATCGAGGTTATTTAGTCAGATCAACCTATCTTCTTCAGTCTTGTGCGGTCAGTAATGTTGGAATGGTGGTGTGGACATTTCTGAAATGACTTGCTTGTGTTGTCTACATCCCACTGTTTTTTTCAGTTTTAAATGACTGGTGGAGTTAAGGTGTAGCATGAAACTGGTTGAGGAGACTCAGAAAAAAACAAAACTATCTGGCAGTTCATCTTTGTACTTGATGTTGGAAGTGGGTGTTACGCTCCTCTGCACTTCTACTGGCTGTGCAGGTGTGTTCGGCCTGTGCTTAATCACCTTGACCGGCCACACCTGAGAAGACTGAATGAAGGGCCTTGTTGAAGAGGCCTAGGAGAACGACTTGTCAGGTGCAGAGGTTTAACATGTCCGTCTATAAATCCTTATTCTTTTGTAACTCCGTCATGTGTCTTTACTTTTATGTTGCACCTGCGTCGTAACATAAATCGCCCAAACACAGACTAAATACAAGGAGAACAAGGAGGCAGGGGTGAGATACATCAGGGTGGGGTTAACAATCAGAGGCAGTGACCACAAGGTGGAAGTGAAGACGTCTGAAATGACAGAGTTAATAACTTACTAAATACAACCAGTTTGAGCTTTATGTATTTGGAATATATTCAAAACAAAAGGATAAATAAAGAAGAGACGAAGAAAGAAACAATATGTTTGAAAAGGCACAGAGATACAGTTGATCATGACCTGGTGCCACTGAGCTGGATGCTACATTAGGTTTTATTTGCTCCAAACTAACCACACAAATCTTAACAGACATTCACTGGAATATGTGACTTTAAACGTGACTTCTGTGCTGGTTCATTCTAATGAATGTTCTCAGAAACAAAGATGTGATGTGCGACGTGTCCATTCCAGGCATAAGATGGTCAGCAGGGTGAACTTTGACCTTCAGCAGGATGCATGATTAAAATTAGATGCACCACTTTTCACTGCTTATAGGTGACTGATATACAGTGTGGAAGCATGTGCACTTTCCCCTGACGTTACTTTCACTGAGGCTTCCGGATGTGAATGTAAATAATAAACAGTCACGTATTTATATGGAGCTTTTCTACCTGTTGGTACTTAAAGCTCTTCACAGAGAGAGTGGCTCTGACTAGGTGGGTGCTACATGTCTAAATAACATCCACACCAATGCCAGGTCTGTAACTTTACCAGCAGCACATTGAATTGTTTTGAATTTCCATCAGAGATAAAATAGTATATTTCACATACGTCACATCAATGTGGGAGCCCCGCAATTTATCTATGAAGCAGTAAAGCACACAAATCCAGCAGCAAACATATACAACTGACACAATAAAGAATGCCTAAAGCAAGATATGCTATCAGCGTGCTGTATATGGTAATAAGAGGCTGAGGTGTCAGTGGAGAAATCAATCAATCAGTGGTGCAGCAGCGTGCAGAAGGTCAGAGCAGACGGTGACAGTCAGATTTATCTGTGACTGTCTTCACTGGCTACAGCTGGGATTGGTCAGTGGAACAGTGGGTTAGCTTTGTCTGAATCAGTGTGAAACATCAGCCTGTTCTCCATGCTGCACACGTCCGGTTTATGAAGCTGCCGCGCTCGTAATGAAGAAAAGTGTGGAATTCGTTTTTTTCAGGGGCACCGTGTTCTGTCGTCATCTGGGGTCAAGATTTACACACAAGATTTCCAATGCATTCCATGAAACCAGCATCTGTCCCCTGCTGTGATACTTTCTCATCCTGCTCATCTGTCAGTAAGAGATGATGAAAACCAGCTTCATTTTAGCATTATACAGATGTTTTTTTTTTAGGGGGTCTTGGGAACATCTTCTTACATCACATGTTTTTTTTTTTTTCTTCTTAGGCTGAACCAGTCGGTGACAAATTCCATCTGAATTTATGCCACGTAGATGATTTTCCTCAATGATCAATTCAAAATCATTTGGAGATCATTTTATAAAGGCCTGTATTTATCAAGTTAGAGCTTTAAATAAGACGCTGATCACTTTCTAAGGAGATTCTGACCCTTAACACCTAATCTGGAGCCTGATTCTACTTTTTAAATCATTCATTTGAAGGCGGTACAGGTATAGATTTACTTTCCATGTGTCTGAGTACAAATCTTCTTTCTTTAGCATCCATTTAAACTAACATCTGTGCAGGCAGAGGGAACAGGGGTAGGTTTTGGAGGAGCACATGCTGCTAAAATGCCATTTTATTTAGTTTGATTCTTTATTCCAATTGATTGGCATAACCTATAGATGCAGTACATGTCCACTTCGGGAAATGAGTATCTGCTCGGTTTCAATCCTGAATCCCAAATGTCAAGCTCATGGCATCATGGGGATCCAATTATTTACACATATGTCACAGGATCTGTGTGTGCGTGAGCTCATTTGAAATCGATCTACATGCTGATCAGATGCTTTTATCGTTAGCATTGTTAGGTCTCCATACTAGTCTTCATATGTGATGCCCCATAGATGCATGCGTGATGCCCCTGGCACCAAAAGTATCAATGAACTCGAGTAAATCAAGTCTTAATGGTGTAATCATATATGTACATTTTACATACTACATTCTAAAATGCAGCCCATCTCCCAATTAGATGTCCTCAGTTAACTTCTTGGAATTGGAAGAGCGTTAAGTGCACGCACGTCATTTGGTCCTGAAGAGCATCACGCCTGTTTGTCTCAGGGGGTGACAGCAACGCCCGAGGAGCTTTCACTGCCTTTAAAAACACAAGACTTTCCCTACTGAGACTAGAGATCGAACAGCTCACCAAAGGGCCCATCTAACTCTGTTTGCTAGTCTGCTTTACTGTCAGTTTCCAAAAACCGCAATGGACTTCCATCGCACTGCCGAGGTGAATGGAAAGATGCCTCTTGCAGCTAAGCTGACCAAATGCATCCAGTCTAAAAATGACGATTTGCGCAAAAAGGAAAATGACTGTAAGAGACCCGCAGACCTGAGTGGACTTTCTTACATCGCGGAGGCTTACGGCACCATACTGAGTGAGCTTGGAGAGAACACCGAGAGGGAGGGCCTTTTACGCACGCCGTTACGCGCAGCCAAAGCCATGCAGTTCTTCACAAAAGGTTACCAGGAAACGATAGGAGGTGAGTGCAGCTTAGCAAATTAAATCCTTAATTCTATGAACCTTTCAAGCTGTTTTTGTATTGGTGAGTTTTTGCATAAGGGACTTTAAATTTAACTTAAAGCCGAAGAGTGGATTCATTCAGGATCTGCTGGAAGATTTTGGTTTATTGTCACATTTGGTCATTATTTGTAAGAAAGATTTTAGCCTATGATATATAACTTTTAACATATGTATATATTTCAATCTCCACAGATATCTTGAACGATGCCATATTTAATGAAGATCACGAAGAGGTGGTGATTGTCAAGGACATCGATCTCTTCTCTCTTTGTGAACATCACCTGGTGCCCTTCTTTGGCAAGGTAACTTCATTACATAGCTGTTGAAAGGCCTCGAAAAGATATTTTCTTCCTTATTATATTTTCTTCTTGCTTTGGTCCAATATGTCAGGCTCACATAGCATACATCCCAAACAAGAAAGTGATTGGTCTGAGTAAGCTGGCCAGGTAGGTGATGACAACACACAACACATTTATAGGCCAAAAAGAAAACTATAATAACTCATAATATCGTTTTCTCCTTTTCCAGAATTGTCGAGATCTTCAGCAGGAGGTTTCAAGGTAAAATGCTTTTCATTTTGTCGTTATCTTCTCTGTCTTTTTTTTTTTTTTGTACTCCATCCTTTTTGTTTTTTTTTCTCCCCACAGTTCAGGAGCGTCTCACCAAACAGGTAGCAGAGGCGATTGAGGAGGCGTTGGCACCTGTTGGCGTGGCAGTGGTGATCGAAGCTGCGTGAGTGTTTTCATGTCGTCTTATTGTTAACTTTTAAGTTTAATCCAATATTTGTGAGTAAACTGTACAAAAAAAAGAAAAAAAAAGCCAATGATTCTGACTTTATTGTTGATATATACCAGACTAAAAGGATCACAAGGAGATCCGCAGTCTCCTGTAATTACCAAAATGTTTGATTCTTCTTTGTTTTAAAATGTGTGTTATGGACTTTTTTTTTTTAAACAAAGTTGATCTGAAGATTGCTTTCCTTTAATTTCAGCCACATGTGCATGATGATGAGAGGTGTGCAAAAGCTCAACGCCAAAACTATGACCAGCGTCATGTTGGGAGCGTTCCAGAAGGATTCCAGGACCAGGGACGAGTTTCTGACTCTGGTACTGAGGAAGTGAGCTTTGATTCTCGTGCACAGTTCTGCAAATGGAAAACAATCAAACACTTGTGGATTTCACTACGCGTGCATCAGATTTATGTTTTTGTTAAGTTCTGCAAATTACAGTAAATTAATCTAAAATAAAACTTTTGGAATGTTGTTGTGAAATAATGTCTTACGTCTGATTCTCCAGGAGCATTTCAGAAGGTGAACAGTGAGGATTTCTCCCGAAAACCTCAAGCATAAATAATTGAAAATATCTGAACATGCTTTATTACCATATGCTGATCATTCGTTTTAGCTGACAGAAGCCTCATCTGTGACTGATGGGGATATTTATTCCTCTGTACAGTCAAAATATTTAAGTAAAACTGACACTCGTTGTTTTTAACTTTAATATTTTGGTTTCCGATTAGTATTTTTAGCTGTATGCCGAGCAGGCACACCTGAGGGGACATTAAGTGCTGCTGTCCCAGTTGTTTTTGTGCACCAGGAGTTTGTAATTTATTTTACATGCATGCCTTTGACTTGTGGCTGTAAACCCCTGTAGCAGTGAAGAGTGCAGTGGTAAATTGCAACCTGAATTCTGGACATGTTGGTAAAGTGCTTTCCATTGCCCTGCAGGGAGGTGAAGGCCTTTATAAATCTGCACCCAGCGAGTGGCGCTCATGCTCAGGAGTTTAACAAAAGTCGTTGTAATATTGGCTTAATGATGAACTGCTTAAAGTTTACGATAAACTCAACAGATCTAAAATCTGTGAACGAGAAGATGTGTGTTCACTCAGACATCCCTCGCGGATTAATTCTCTCATCCAGTGAACTCATTATGAACACCGTTACTTCCAGGAATAAACACAGGAAAAGTTAATTTCACAAACGGAGAGAGGACCACGTACTGTTTGCAAGTTCAAAAAACCCCCCGAGGCGGCTTATTAACACAGTAAACACGTTTATTGAGAATAGAGGAGAGCATCAACGGATAGAATGCATTGGTGGCTGCGGCACTTAGGTCCTGGAACCTGAGGGTGGACCTTCACACGACGTAAGCAAGCAAAACTGTCCGAGAGGGAAGGCCGCCGACCCCCCCGCCCCGCAGCCGCCTCCGTCTGCGGCTTTAAACGCGGTCGTACAACGTAAGCTGGGACAGAGAGGAGGAGCACCATGTACATTAAAGCTTTAATCAATCATCACGTCTGACTCGGAAACAGAAAACCAAAAGCAAGAGTTGGCACCTTCGATTAATATCTTTAAAAATGTGTTTTTAAAAAGCCAAAAATAAATGCATAAAAAATAAGCTGATATATATATATATATTTGTTTATGTTTGGCTTGCAAGAACAGTTCAGTCACAACCTTTAAGTTATTACTTAATGCACCGACTGCAGACATGTGGGCTTTGACCTTTGTTGCATACACTTGTTTTGGGGGTTAATAGACATTTAAACGTTTCTCTAAATCTGGTTAAACTTTACAAAATAGCTATTTAAATGTTGAACGATGAGACTGCATTACATGGATCAAGATATTCTTGGTACATGTGTTTTGGTAAAAAAAAAATCCTTTATGCCTGATCCCCAGATCCATAATATGACATTATTTGGCTTAAGATTTTTTAGAAAGAGTATCTACAGACAGGGTTGCACAAGCTATTCATATATCCATCACAGTGGCTGCGTTTGTGTGTTGTAGGCTCACAATTAACTTAAATTAGTGATTTAATGAATCAGGTCGCACAATTCAGTGCGACGTGTGCAAAGTAGAGTAAAACAGAAGTACAGTTAGTGATTTTTGTGAATGAAATTGTGCAATTCTCTCCATCTGTGGAGTTGTTTTGGGTGAATTCATCTTAAAGTATTCCCATTTTATTTCCCATGAAAATCAAATTCAAATGCATTAATTCTATACTATCCTGTTCAGTCAATGTACAGTTGTTTTTGAAGCTCAATGGGTCTAAAACAGGCAAAGGGGTGGAGCAGGTGACGCCCGAAATGAAGCATAACTTTAAGCTTAGAGTTTGAATGGGTGAGTTATCGTAAGGTGGTTATTTTAAAATGGAGGCCTGACTTTTGGAGCCTAAAGTGGCTATAGTCAAGGAATGAAACTGTGAGTGCTACTAGATAAATGCATATTTAGCTCCAGTTGCTGTTTCGTGGCAAATTCAAACAGCGTTTTAATAAAACGTAAGGTCAAATGAGGAAAATTTGGTTGTATAGCTAAAAAAAAATAAAAAGGCATGCAACTGGTACATTATGCATCCTAATCACTACTACTGGGTGTTTTATTGTATAAATTAACTGTAAAAGATCTTAACTGTGACTAGGATATTTTATTAATAGCTAGTGCAACAAGCTGCAACTCACTCTGAATTACCTAGGTTAGCATCTTTTCTGAAAATGTTGACATTTGGGCGGATCGAGGAAGCTTTGTAACAGGATTTTGGAGATAAACTTCATAAGCTTGTGCAGGTCGAGATGTTGTGCCGTGGTCCTATGTGTGACCGATGGAACTGTGTGCATCTTGTGTGCTTCAGTCGGCCTTCTCTGGGACAAGGACGTGGTTTAAAAGCAGAGGAATGTGCTCTGTTGTGCTTGGAAATGGAGCGACACTGGCTGTGCTTCATGTTGTGCATTAAACATTAGGTATCGGGTCGTCTGATGTCCATCTGATTCGGATGAAAGCGTGTGCATTGGATTCTTTGGGCACTGATATGAATCTAAAATGAGATCCCTCTTCTTCTCTTTCCTAAACCTTCTAAAGGTGATAAAAAGGATAACGCATTATTGCAGAATAACACAAAATTAAAGCAAAGGAAAGTCTATTTTCAGCTGACAAAATATTATTTTGCACGGACTGCGTGATCTCTCTATTTTAGAGATACAGAGTCTTAAACTCTAGATAATATATATATATAGGCTTTTTAAAAAATGAATAATAAACTTCCAGATGAAGACCTCAGCCCATCTTAACATATCATGTGTTTTTTTGGCATGCCACACTATATAAAACAATGGAGATTTCATAAGGCAAAAATAAACAACGGACACTCAAACTTTAAAATAATACCATTCGAGTTCCAAAATCCGTCCTCTGAACAACATTCGACTTAATATAACCCATACAACGGAAGCATCTTGTGTGGTTGTCGAATGACTACGACAGAGAGACAGAGTTCGAGAGTATTTTCTTTCTTTAAGCATATAATGAATAAAAAAACTGGCCCTTATGTCCAGATACGCTATATATCCTGGGCACTGTCACAGTTTCACATTAAGTCAGCCTCGTTATTCATTAGTGCAGCTGTTCTCTCTCTGCTTTTGGAAACTCACAAATCAATTCAAAATCTATTTTCCAAAGCCGTAGAAATAATATGAACTCCTTAAAATGTAGTACTTCTCTCCAAACCGAAAACCGTGTGACAGCATACACCAACATTTTACAGAAAAATGATTAAAAATGGTTATAAAAGAAGGTACTTTTGAGGCCAAAGTCTTTTTAGAAGAAGAGACTGACTTGGGCTTTGTGCTCCTTTGGTAGTAAACTGCATCCTCACGCTCAGAGCTGGACAAGCAGGAGAGAGTTATAGCCCCTCCAAGAGCACTGCAGCATAAAAGTAGCTCTTGTTTTGTCTCTTTTTTTAGTCCCACTCTTTTGTCCTTTGCCTGTCTTCTGCCCCCGAGTCCAGGTTTGGTTTGTGATCGGTCGCTCTGTGATCTCCGTGGTGGACGGTGCGTATCACGTGATCAGACAGCAGTTGATGCAGCGGGGTCCCAGCCTCCTCTTCAGTGACCCCTTCTTCCTCTTGGGAGCCAGGATGGCGATGATGGCCTCGTCAAACACCGTCTTCAGGCCCTTCTGGGTCAACGCAGAACATTCCACATAGCAGCATGCACCAATCTGAGGAGAAACACCAGATGGACCGTCAGTCAAGGCCAAACAGATACAATATAGTACTATAAAATAAAATGTTAATGGTATAAAATGTTTATATATAAACATATGCCTAACCCATGCCCCTGTATCTAGTATGGCAATGATAAAAAAAGGCCATTGATGACTCATCGCGCACTCATGGGTGTATCCTACGGCATCACTCCTTAAGAAGAAGCAATGCTTGACTTGGCTGCCACGATTAAATGAATCTGATCGTCTGTGATATTTACATTTAAAATACAGGCTCTGCTACATATCTGATCAATTAGCTTCTCAACCATTAGTCAGCCAACCACCAGGGGGCGAACGCATGGTAAAGGCTTAAGATATCTAAATAGCAAGCGAGTGCATGTCATCATGAACTTGTTTTGAATTTAGGGCGAGTGACGTGAAACAAAAACACGTTATATGCAAGGAGTGCAGCAGAGTTGCATCTGTTTAACCATCTAAGGAGACATCACACTCTGAAATATAACGAATGCATAAAGGCCGAAGCTAACGCTGCTTCACTAAATCCACGCCCGTGTTCATCAGCAGCCCAGACAACGCTTTGTGTAATTTTTATTTTTCATAATTAAGCATTTATTCTAATTTAAAGTTTCATTTTGCACTGAAAACTGTTTGAATATTGTTTGATTAAAAGTAGCGCAATAAAAACACAGATGTTTTCCCTAATAACTGTCATTACAATACTTATCAAAATAATCGTGATGATCATTTTGGCCATAATCGTGCAGCTCTAGATTGACTTGAACATGTATGGGTGGCATATTCTAAAGCCGTTGGAGCTGACCAATCAGAATAGACTGAGTTTTCTAGGGGGAGGGGTTATTTCCTGCTGTAACTTATTCATGTAGCCAACACTGGTGCGCGCCATCTATACTTGTGCGCTGTGTAAAAAACACTACCCAAATGCTAGTTGGTGCCCTGTCTTTTTTGCCATTCAGGATAATTTCAGTTTCTACTTCCTGCTTCACTTTCAACAACCGCGACTGAGGCTTTTGCCACAATTTCACCGAAATGTTGCCTAAGACGAATCACACAAGTCTTCGTATCTCCGACCCTCTTCAGTTGACTTTTAATGATCTTAAATTGATGTGTTCCACCTTTATTCATCCAAAACAAAACAAAAAAAATCAAAAAACAGATTTGTTTTAGTCACAACTAGGCTCTAGATTATGCTAAACTAACCAGTAGCCAGCTATAGCTTTATATTTACCATTAATCTGTTTTTATTTTAACAAAAAGAGAAATGGTGAAGTCTCTTTAAGTCTTCTTTAGTGTTTCTACAGTTTAGAATATGTTCAATGCCACTGCGTACGGGAATTGTGAATGACTTAGCATTTTCAAGTGTCTGAGTCAAAGGCCACAACACATCCACCACAGAGGAAGTGCAACAAAGAGAGGCAGTGGGAGGCAAGTGTGTATCTGTAACCTAGTGCTATGGCTGCATATAGCATCAGTGTAATGATATGTAATTTACTCTGGCGCTGGCTGATATCATGGAGTAACTTTAGCTGCTAATGGTGAGTGGACGTTTTTACAGAGCCTCCTCAGCCACAGGAAAAAAAAAACTAACCATTCTTTAGTGGTGTGTAGAATGGATAAAGTCTGAAATGACACTCATGTGTTGGCAACATACACCGATCAGGCATAACATTATGACCATTGACAGTACATTGATCATCTTGTGACAATTCAGTCTTCTGCTGGGAAACTTTTGGACCTGGTATTCATTCGTGTGGATGTTACTTAGACATGTAGCACCCACCTAGACCAGACCAGGTACCCCCTCACCCATATTTACATTATTAAAAACTCAAAATATAATATGTCACACAGTAAAGATGTGAATTGCCTAAAAAAAAGCATCTGTTTCTCCATTTTTCATGTAACTATTTGCTAAAATGTAAAACTGTTCCTTTAAAAGTCGCCTTTTTTTTTTTTCTCAAGCCTGTTCCATGGACTCTTTTACGGAGGACAAGTCATGAACAAGAGCAACATTTTGTAATAATATCCAAGGTAAAGTGCTGCTCATTTTGCAGGAAAATTGCTCTAACTGTAGCTGATTTTTCAAATAACTAAAAATGATCTTAAATGGATCCTTGTGGCCTCCAAATACTTCATGGCTCCATGAGGCAACAATCCCAATCTAATTCTTCACCTAAGCTGCCAAAAGAGCACGGATATCAGCTGTAAATTTGACTTAAAATTCTTGTCTCGGCCTGACAGGAGTGATTAATCCCAGACCACAGTCGGTATCTATGTCCTACGGCCTCAAACTCGGCCGGACGTCCATCTTGACCCAGAATGTATTCCTGGATTCTTTTCCAGGCAAAGAATGCACAGAGGTCTGATTCCAGGCATTTCACCGAAATGACTGACATTCATGCAGAGACGTTCTTGGGTCGGATCTGCACACAGGAATCTAACTGAACCTGGCAGAGCACTGAAAAGGAGCAACGGCATTTCTGTTTTCTTTCTTTCATACAAACCTCCTTTGCTAGTTTCTGTCCTTGCTCGGTGGCGATGGGCTTCTCCTTCATGTCATTCAGTTTGGCAATGGTCTTGGGGTCATCGCGAAGGTCGATCTGAGAAGGAGGAACACTTCCCGTGAGCTAAGGCATCGTTAATACTGACATTAGAACATGGGTTTCATATTGGCTTGTTTTAACCGTTTCAGATTTTGAAACAAAACCGTGTTGACCCCACACTTCCTGCTCTTGCGCAAAACCAATTTCACAGCCGACCACAAGGTTCCTCTCCTCTTTTATCAATCACAATAGCTGAACGTTACAGGGAGCCATGTTTTTGTTTTTTTTTTTCTTGATTGGTGTGATTTGCAGCATGTGTCAAGAAGGCGGAGTGTGCACGTATCAGCGTCCCGCCGAAGAGCAGCAGCTAGGAGAGTTTTTACCGAGGGATCCGATAAAAGAGCAGTAAACATCAGCTGACCCGAGATAAATCAGACACCCACTCCATCCTCCTCCTCCTCCTCCTCCTCCTCCTCCTCATCACCGCTGGGCCTTGGCTGCACTGGCATTCGGTTGCCAGGGAACACAGACCAAAAAAAAAAATAAAAAGAAATCACCCACCACAAGTCTGCACTCGGTTTTAAGAAGGCAGCTTTTATTGGCAGTGGCTTTTAAGGATTCAAATAAAAAAGCCAATACTTGGGATTAATGTCATCTCTTAACATCTTTTTTTTTGTATTAATGAATCTATAAAACATCACAAGCCATTAGCCCAACTTGATCCTTGTTGCAGAACTTAATTGCTGCTTTAAAAGATTTGGATCTAATGATTACCTTTAAGCAGGGAGGGGGGGACTTTAGCACCAAGCCGCAGATTTTCTAGTGATACAAGCCACAACCAGCATTGTAATGGTTGGTTCCAGTTCCTTTTTCTTGAATTTAATAAATGTCCGTGCTGTGACTCAGGTTTGAGTGGGTGAGTGGTTAAATCTAATTAAAGCTGCACTGATCGATAGTTTTATATTAACAGTAGATAAAAATAAACGAGTGAACTTTCAAGATGCCGTCCTGTAATCACAAATCCATACGAAAGTTATTACCTGACTGTACAGCTCCCCTCAGTATCTTCATCTATCTGACCTTTCCTGTTTTAATTCAGTCTCACGCGTTCATCAATCAGGCAGATATTTTCAACCTATAACTCTGATAAACTTACTGTACGCAACCAGCTGTTAATAGTCGAATCAACCAAAGATTTTGCAACCCCCTTGCAGTACCTCCAAGACCCCCTAGGGGTTGCGGACCCCCTGTTGAAGACCTATGGCGTGGCATGTAAGGGCCACAGAGCAAGATACTTCCCTGAGGACTTGGTGGAGACACAAACGGTGCTGCAAGGACACCCATACGTCGGGAGAAAGGAATACGTGCATGTATTAATATAATGTAATCTGGTGTGTTAATACTGTGCAACTGTCTGCATTTGCATGCAGTTTGTGCTATTGAGAGTATTAAACGCTGACTTTCCTGTGCAGGAAACAAAAAGAGGAAATCTGAGCTTTGATATTGCATCAGTGTTTCGAAAATGGCACCTTTATGGCCTTAAATTCCCCCACGACATAATAGATAACAGATCTGCGGTTACCGGAAATGTTGCTGTTGCTGTTATTGCTTCATATGCTTTTGCACAAGTGATTCATTTTCTGTCCTTAGTTTTATTTGGTTCTCTTTGCCTACTTTCAGGACTTGCAGGTCATTTTTATTCAGACATATAGGAAACTTTTAAGAGACAATCTCGAACGCATCTGAGCAGATATTTCAAGTTCAGGAACTAACCTGGGTGCCAATGAGCAGGTAAGGGACACTGGGTGCATACTCCTGCAGCTCGGGCACCCATTCTTCACGCACATTCTGGAAACTGGCAGGGTTGACCACGGAGAAGCAGATGAGGAAGACATCCGTCATCGGGTAGGACAACGGCCTCAGGCGGTCATAGTCCTCCTGGGAGAAGACAGGAGCAGATACCGTCCAAGGTCAGAGGAGCAGACGTGAATCATTTCCGTTTCTTTAGCACCTTGAGAAATTACGACTCATCAATTATTGAAGTGCAATGAAATAAAAAATGACCTCCGACGTAGACTTCTACTCCCCGCTGGAGAGCTACGCCGATCAGCCAAAACATTAAAACCACCGACAAGAGAAGTGAATAACATCCAGTGTTCTGCTGGGAAACCTGGACCTTGCTTAGACATGTAGCACCCACCAAATTCACAAGATCCCAAACTGATCAAGTATCTGTGAGATGATCAACAGAGGCCCGTCTCCTCAACCCATTGGACCCAAAGGCCCCCCCACTAAGTGTGCCAAGATGGCTACTAGATATGAAAGCGTATGACACTCATATGGAACTGAGCTATAAACAGAAAAGAAATGAAAGGAGATGACATCACACAAGAGTTCCTCCCTCTCAGACAGTCTGGGATTATTTTACATTTGCAGTCTTTCAACGCGGGCCGAGCACAAGGCATCTCCACAAGACAGTGGACACCAGACACACTGATATCTCCCACATTTGTGCGTGGTGTAAATGGCTAATTCCCAGACACGAAAGGCCGCCCTTTGTGTGGCAGATCAGGCGCTCCCTTGTCCTCCGCCAAAAGATAAACCTCTTTTCGACAGAGTGTCCGACTCTCGTGAATATTCATGACCCGCCTCACTTCCTACTGATGGCAATGTTTTTCTGCTGCTAGCTGGAAGACGCAGGGAATCAATGGATCTCCAGTAATTACATATGACTCATCCAGACCAAGTGAGTCAGACTCATTTTCTTGCCTTTTTATTGGAAGCAAATCAGGAACAGTGCGCAACGGGGCTAGAGATGGCTGCAATGAGCCAACCGACGCATGACAGCATGAAGGTGTTTCATCATGATTCGTTTTGGAAAACTGAAAAGACTTCACAAATGAGTTGAACATTAGAAAAATAGCAGGAGATCGGCCAGGCAGAGAGGGGGGGGACATGTTTTAGGTTTTATTGCAGCTTATTCCGCTTCATTTAAACCCATTGTCCTTATGGAATAGAGGAACCTTACGTCACTGAAAAGGCCATGGGTGAAAACAAAGGAGACGTTGCTGTTGTTTTGTAATGTTCAAACTTAAAAGATAAAACTATGAGATTTTCTCTGTCCCTTCAAGACAAAAAACAAATAAATGTACGACTTCAGACCATAAAACGTGTGGACAAAGATGGAAAGCCGTGATAGTCGGAATGTGTGCTTAGTCATGATGATGGTAACGTTGTTACATGTTATCATGTTAAAAATACATGTTAAAAAGTCAAAGTAGTGAATGTTGATGCTGAACTGAAATATTTTAATGTTGGCTAAGCTTCATGCTGTGTTTATGTCACGATTCATTAATTTAACATCATGGAATGATTATGAATTGATGACAGATGTCACACATTACCGGGCCATTCAATGAGGTAAATGTCCGGTTATGACATCTCCGGCCACTGAGTGGCATCGTTCACCCATTTGTCAGTTGGTAGGCTATGTATAGACATACGGCCCCTAGTTTTTCAAGTTTTTCTATGTAATGTCACTGATCATCGCTGGGCAACGACATTATATATGTGTCTGCGATTTGTATTTACCGCCAGTGGTTTGTTTTCACTCAAATGGGGGTGTGGCCTAATTTGCTACTCTCTTCTATTAATTGACGATTTCGTCTGCCATCTAGTGATAGAAAAGGTGAAAACATATTTACTTACGCTTATTAATGTTTCTAGTTTGACGTGACACACAAATTCAACAAATTTTATCAATAGCAACGAGCTACGACGTCGCTAATTAGCAAGTACGACTCCATTGTTCCCAATTGTGTCTTTGCACAGCAATGTCCAGGTATTAAATCATTTTATATTGTGTCACACATTGGTGACTTCTTTATACTATAATTAATGAAATAATACCAGTGTCCACATAGGAGGACATCTTTTTTCCCCCAAAAAACTACTACTTCCTGTTCAAAAATGACACTTAGTTTTATACGTCTTAGGTCCTACTGATCCCAAATACCGTAGAGAAATTAAAAATGCATAGCAAACAAAAGCTCAGGTCTCAGGAGGTTAAATAAATATAAATCTCCTCTCCTGTGTTCATATCGTGGATGAGTGAACGATGCCTCACTGGAGCGGGTCAGGTGGACATAATTCAAACACGTTATGAGTTGTTTACGGTCTTACTTCCAAACTGAGAAGGGTATTTCACAGGCAGACCGAGGAGTTTTAAAATGATTAGTGTTGGGACGTGTGGACGAGTGGTTTGACAGCCAGCAGTGGAGTAACTTCCCTGTGACTGACAGCTCACCTGACACTGCCTGAACTCCCTGATGTGATCATTCAACTATAAATGCGAAACCAACCGGCGCTCCGAGCAATGAGGATGATTTGCAGGCCCCGTGTGACACGCGTCCTCTCTTACGGAGTTAAGTAAGCTGATAAAAAGGTCATCAACAGAAAGACTTCGAAATAACAGAATTGCAGCAATCGGTTTAAACATGCTGAGTTCACAGGGTTTTTAAAAAATAGTCATTCAGAAGGCAGGAAGGCAATAAAAAAAAACGTTATTGTTCCGCATTATGAGACACACGGGATCCAGCCTTTCTAGAACATCTAATGAGGAATAACGTCATCCTTTCCGTTTTAATTTGCCCATTCATTTTGAAAATCTCTCTCTTGTGAGGACATTAGCTGTCTGTAGAGTGCAACATTAGAGAGCCTTTATTACGTCTCAGGGTGCAGAGCTCATTCCAGACAATGTGGCAAATCAGCAAGTAGCACTGAGCGCCACCAATATTGGATTTTTGCATTTTTATGTTTACCATCAATCCAGCGAACCACCGTGACTTGTCAGGGTATTTAATTCACAGAGTTAGATGAGATGCAGTCTTGTTTATCCATTAATAATTACTAATCTGTTTAGAAACAAAACTAAGATCGAAAAAGTGCAAGAAGTTAATCCATATTTAATTTGAGCCTTTTCAACAGCGCTGGTTCGATGTCATTTTTGCAGATTGAACCCTAGAGATGAGGGGTGGGGGTGTCAAGGAGCCTAGAACAGACTCAAAAAACTGCTTCTGATGAAGCTCTGTTACATTTTTATACTGAGGTGATGGTCACCATAGATTGACTTATACGCTTGGAAAAGGAAAGTTGAGTTTGGGGGTTTCAGTTGCAATGCTCTGCCTCATCTCTAGATGCCACTGAACACACACAGATATGTTAAACATACAAAAAACTCACTGTATATATATATATATATGTATATATATAGCAGCAGCCAACCCTAGGTCCAATTTCTTTATAAAGCACAATTTTAAATAAACACAAAGTGCTGTAAAGTAAAACAGACACAATAAATCAAAATAAAAAGATAAAAATACTAAAGATAAAACCATATAAATAAACAGATGGTCCATCCCAAAAGTAAAATATCTGTCCACATAAAAAGGAACAACCTACGTGGCGTGAGAAGAGAAAGAGGTTTTAAAAAGAGCTTTAAAATTAGACAGTGAGGAGGTCTGTCTAATGTGCAGCCGCAGTTCATTCCACGGTTTTGGAGCTGGAGCAGAAAGCGCTCGGTTCCCCTCTGAGCTTCAGCCCTAGATTTGGGAACCCTCAGGAGCAGCTGATCAGATCCCAAACTGATCAAGTATCTGCGAGAGGATCCACAGAGGCCCCTCCCCTCACAATCAACCCACATGTCCCGTCCCCAGACACCACAGGGCACCCTCAGAAAGCCCGTCTCCACTGCACAAGCGAGACCTACACCAGCATTAGGGAAGGTGGTCATAATGCTATGGCGTATTGCAGCGTATGGGCCCATTTGCAATCACACGTCGGATCTCTCCTCCGCCCTCACGTGCACACGTTATCGGTCACATGGGATCTCCGTGTCTTCACGTGTTTCTCTGTGTTTATGACCTTTGTGAATCTGATTCCCCCGGTGAGCCGCACACACACACACACACACACACACACACAAACACACACACACACACACACACACTGAAAGCCACTCAGCAGTTTACCGTAAACAGGCCTGGAGCTCGTCTACGGCCCCGTCTCTGCACCACACATTACCAAAGTCAGTGAGGCCGGATAGACCGCGGAGGTGCGTCTCAGAGCTCCTCTCCATCAAAGCTTCCACCGGTAATATGTTTTATTCGTCCGGTTCAACAGTTCACGAGTACATCGTTGAAACGTTGCATAACACATATAACCGAGTGTACAGTAAATATTATGATGAGTGGAAAGAGGAGAGAGGAATGAGAGCAGCTTGTGACTGGTGTGATCCACTCCTCTCTGTACATGCCCATACATCGCCATCAGGGTCGTCTTTTTGGCCACTGCTGTGTGACTGTACTCTGTTGACTCAGTGACATATGAGTGCTATGATATCAGTGAGTCACCCCCCCCCACTCCCACCTCCCACCTCCCACCTCCCACATCCCCCTGCTTCACACACTCTCTCCCTCTTTACCGCTCTCCCTTTTCTTTCTTTTCTCCTCTTATCGTTTCCTCGGGGCTCCATAAACTGGCTGCATCGACAGAGTCAGGGACGCCTGCTTTAACATGGCCGCCGGGTGGGGAGCGCAAGCCCGGACACAGTCGCTTCTGCCTCTCATCTTCAAAGAATAATAATAAGATTTACAAAAAAACCCCGCTATTTATACGTGTCTCTGTCCTACTGGCCTTTAAAGTTGATTAAAGCTTATCAATCACCGCTCTAATGCACTCTGTCTGTTCATGCCTGGATGGCGAGAACATCCTGCCAGACTCCATTCAGAAATCTGACAGTTTAATATCGCCTTTAATGGCAGTCAGAGACGCTGGGACACGTCATAAACCTGAGGAATTAAGATCAGATTTTATGCAAAGGCTTTTAATTTACGCTCGAACGCGTTGCAACTGGTGGAAGAGAGATGGCAGACGTAATCCAGAAGATGTTTAAAATAAATTCCACTGATAAGATCCACAAATGTTGGTCCGTTCATCATGGAAAGTATTACTCATCCTGTGAAAACAGTTGTATAATCTCTCCTGTGGCTGTGGAGGAGCTTCGTCAAGTCCCCGGTGATGCCATTAGAGTTTCAGCTCATAGAAGACAAACTGTTCAGGGATAAGGCTGGAATATATACACACACATATATATATGTTCTATTTATTAATCAAAAACATCAATGAATCACCCGTACGATTCTCTGCGAATAATTAAACCTCACCAGAGGGCCAAACGTACATAAATCCACAGGCTGCAAATAGTCCTCGAGAACCGTTTGATTAAATTACAATGCTCAGCTGTTTTAAGAAACAATATATTAGTAACTCTGTCGACATAGTATCCACACACAGAAGTGTATTTGATGTTGGGAAAGTTGCACTGCGAGACAATGTTTCAGATCGGACCACTTTCAACGTAGCGCTAATAAACAAGCCGTGGTGAAGATGGAAAGGTCTGAAAACTAAGTGGCAAAACGAGAAGACTTGCACCAAAAAATGCACCATGTCAGTTGTTTTTTTTGTTTTTTTAAGGTGATCAGATGTATCAGACTATTTCCGGGGACAGTCCCTATTTTGGATGTCCTCTCACCGCCTTCTTAAACTGTCCTTGAAAGTGTCCCCAAGTTTAGCTTTTATGAATGAGAAAAAAACTGTTGCACACAGACTACAATTATTACGGTAGTCGCTGCTATTTTGGTCAAGCTTAACCCATTGGCAGATTTCTTTCTTAATACATTTGATTGAATATAAGAACATTCTGCTTCTTTCTAGTAACGCTGTTTTCGCAGAAAGCAAAATTGCAAAATGCTCTTAAATTTTTTGAAACAGGACATGAGGAAATTACACTGTAAAAGTGCGGACGACAACTTTAGGATGAGTTTATTTTTATGTTTTTGTCAAACGTACAAGCCACAAAATGAAAAGTGAAGCCTGCCCAACATAGGTGTGAGACACTGCGGTGTTTAGTTTCTGTCGTTTCAGCTTGGGCTCGACAAAACGAAGCCACTCAAGGAAAAGCTCAGAGACCGCGCTCGCTTGTTTCCTCTCCGAGAGTCGACACTAGAGCTCCTCCGAAGTGTGAAAACTTGTGTGACTGTATCTTTGTGTCTGAGCAGCTGAGTGCTGACAGGCTCCCAGCAGGGTAAAAGCATTTCCAAACCTCGCCCCTGCCTCACCCATTTCCCCCACCAACCCCACCACCCCACCTGCCGCCCTCCCACCCCTGCACGGGGTCACTGGGCCACTTTGGGTTGCTGAGTCAAAAAAGAGTCATCGGACTGTACCGGGCGCAGGAGAGAGCCGGGTTAATGGGTGAAGTGAAGTGGGAAAAGTGATTACAGGATGTGCAGTTGACTGTGAAAGCGTCTGACGCGCCGACGGGCGAACGGGGAACAGCTCAACAAAGAAAAAGAGAGAAAAAAAAAAAGGAAAAGTGGCGTTTAATGGGGCAGCGGGACACCCAACTCCTGAGCTCCTGTCCTGAAAAAGCGTTTCCATGGGCACCGCAGCACTTAGCATCCGCTTCCTGCTTCTTCTTCTTCTTCAGGCGGCGCTGCTAGATCTTTTTGAGTGCAGCAGCAGCAGCAGCAGCAGCAGCAGAGAATGAATGAATAAATAAATAAAGACTTTCTGCTCCCTCATCACATTCAGACTCCTCTAGACCTTCCATATGGAATAATTCAATAGGCAGTGCCAGAGGGGAGCCATGTGCAGACAATAGCGGGGCAACATCAGCAGCAGACCGAGCTGAGCCGCGATTATGTGGCTCTGACATGTAACACCGACGTGACGGGGTCTCATCCGGCGGGGGCCCGCGTGCGACGCCGCTGATAGCCTCGTGGAACGGCGAGGCATCATGGGAGCTCCGGGGCCATGCCCGGAATATAAATATTATAGCGAGGAGCCTGGAGGCCAATCGAACACGTGAGGCGCGAAGGCTCAGACGCGGGGAGATGAAGAGCGGCAAACGGGAAAAGAAAATGAAACCAAGAGGACGGAATTTATTCAATTTGTGAGAAACCTCCCACTCCCCCCTCCGCTCTACTTTCCAGCTGTCTCTTTCTCTTCCTCTTTCCGCGTCTCTCGCCGTTCCTTCTCCCCCTCTCTCGTCAGCCCACCGGCTCTTTGATCCGACGCTGCGGCTATAAACATTACCAGCTGGCCTTGCGCTCCACATAAAGAGGTCAGCCGAGTCGGAGGCAGACGGGGGGCCGTGATTTTTTCCTGAGCGGTAATTCTACTCTCACCCGCAGCAGACATCTGGGAGGACTTCTCCATTTCAGAGACACTCTGAATCAGCTAAAAACAAACCCTCATCTGACCAACGCACACACACTATCAAACACACCAGAATAATAAGACAATAAGGTTGTGTTCCTCTTTTTAGAAGCGAGTAGTAACATTTCTACCATCTGTTTTCTTTAGAGGGAGTAAAACACACAGCGCAGCCACAGGTAAACGTCTGGAGGGAAGAGAAACGGGATGTGATTTGCTATTCACGGACTTGTGCATTTATCATTCATGAATTAAAAACGTCTTAATGTTCTCCAGCTGACCTTTCAGGCTCTGCTTTTCTTTTCTTTTTTTTTTTTTTTAATTTACGACTAACGGATCGCATTTCAGCCACAATCTGAAATGCGACTTAAGAGGAGGAGAGTGTTAACTATTCAGCATTTGACATGCGTACAATTTTAGGTTGCCAGAAAAGTCCCGGGGTCAAAGGTCTCGGAGGCCGGAGAACGAGCCGCTGCTTCGCTGCTGCAGCACAGCTGAGGCCACGGTGTAAGTTTCTCACCAAAACACTCTGTGTGTGTCCCTCAGGTCTGCGCGAGGGCTGAATCAATTTCCTTCCTCTTAATCGTTTGCAAATTTCTTGTGTATGTTGAAGTTGTGCAACAGTTACAGCTAGCGTTCCTCTTCTCTGCTGCTCTCTCTGCGGCGCCGACAGATTTAGCTTTGCTTTGTTTGTTTTTGTGGCAGCTTTTGGATCAGCTGGACGGACTCTAAACCGACTGCGCGCGTCAGTCTGTTGCTTGTCGCGTCCTGTTGACTGAACACGAACTAAACTAATCGAGAACACGCGCAGGAAAACTGTTTCCGGCTCTTTAGCGCAACTAGTGGACGTTAAAAACTCCACATGGCGCCTTTAACCGTTTATTCTGAAATTCTAAATTTACCTTTTCCACTAAATTTAAACAAGTTATTCTGCTAATGATTTCCTCTTGTAATGACCACAAGCACAAAGTCAGATATATCCACTCTACTGTTAAATATGACTTGACAAAGAGAATTAACTTATATCGAAACTATGGAAGCAGCATATATTTCTTTATTTCTTTATTTACTTACTTATTGATTTTTCTTTTTCCAAAACCAAAGGCCAGACCAGTATTAAACATAATCTAGATTAAAAAACAATCACTTTGACCGTTTTGCCTAAATAAAACCTGTAGCCCACCGATTCATTGGTCGTATATTTATATGATACCTCTCTACCTATTTACCTACCGATCAGCCACAACATTAAAACCATTGACAGGAGAAACATCGACCACCTTGTGACAATTCAATGTTCTGCTGGACCTGGCATTCATTCACACACAATAAAAGTTTAGGAACAACTCAAAAAACCATGAAGAACGGCACAAGGTGTTGACCTGGCCTCCAAACTCACCAGATCCCAAACTGATCAAGTATCTGTGGGATGATCCCCAGAAGCCCCCTCCCCTAAGAGGCTGCCCACTAACCACAGGATGCCCCTCAGAAGGCCTATGTCCATTTTCTGATGAGTCACAACTGTTTTGGAGGCACAAAGTTAGACCTACACAATATTAGGAAGGTGGTCATAATCTTACGCCTGATCGGATTGAACTGAAATCTACCCACACACACACATTCAGACACCTGTGCCAAGCACTGGGTTCACTACTTCCTGCAGCTCTGAACCATCATACCAACCATATGATGCTTTTGGCCTCACGATGGGACGAACAAGCAACTCACAGCACATATCTACATCTCCCAAATCTCCTCCCACCGGTGCCCTCAGCGAGCTCGTGTCTGTTTCACATGGTTTCCTCCGTCTGTGTGTACACTGGCTCCTCTGCTGAGTGGAAACATTATTGTGCGTGTGCGCCAGTGCGTTTTTCTGTACAGTTTTAACTCTTGCCCGCTGAATGGCACATTGTAAAGAAAAAGCCCGGGCGTTAAGCAGCCCTGCGAAAAAAAAAACCCTGTGACATCACTACTGGACATAGAAGCCCTGTTCTCCACATAATAGAACTATTGAAAACCCCTTCACTACCATCACTGTCTGCAGCACACACACGCACAAACACACACACACACACACACACACACTCTGGCAGTAAACCCATGTGCGAAAACCATCACCTGTTGCAGCTTAGTGTCTGGCCTGAATATGAAGCCTGTGGGCGTTTCTGAGGCACGGCCACATAGTTCTAGGTCCCAGGAGCACACGAGGAGGCCGAGACAGAGATAGACTGGTGTGTGTGTGTGTGTGGGTGTGACTGTGACTGTGTGTGTGTGTGTCCTTGGCGTTCTTGGCACCCAGCCGGAGTGAAAAATAAACCGTACCTGACCAGCTGTGTCGTAGAGTCCCAACAAGTACTGCTTTCCACCGACGTTGACACTCACTGCAAAGAAAATGACAAAGAGCAGTTGAGAGGAGGAAGCAGAGAGGTGAGGGTGGGGAGGGGAGCGGAGAGCCAGAGGAGCAGGGAGGGAGGGAGGGAGGGAAAGGAGGGAAAGGAGGGGGCTTAGGGTCCCCAGCCCCTCTGTGCTATGAAGAAGGCAAACAAGTGGTTTTGATTATAGCAACAGATGCAATGCAGTTAGAGAATGAGTGGCGGAGGAAACAGTGAAATCACTCTTCACTCTTCATTCTAATGAGATTTCAATCTGGGGAAAATCATTGCAACACATCACTCACACATCAGTGTCAGGGCATAATCACAATAATGGATCGCGTCCCCTCACCTGCATAATGATCAAAGACTGTGGGCACATACTCCTCGGGAAAGGCGTCGTTGGCATAGCTCATCAGGAGACACGTTTTCCCCACTGCACCGTCTCCAACCACGACGCATTTTAACATGATAGTACCGGTTCCGTTAGCCATGATCCCGACCTCGCCAGCAACATCATCGGCCCCCCGACGCCCTGTTGTCCCGACCTCTTCCTCCTCCTGCCGCTGCCTCTGCTGCCTCTGCTGCTGCTGCTGCTGCTGGGCGGTGATCCCGGCACCGGGGGCATCACCAGAGTCGGAGGCGGACTGCGCGGCGCACCGAGGAGTCGGGCTGGAACTGCATCTCTCTCCCTCCCCACCGCTGGTTATGATACTCCCAAATTTTGGCCGCGAAGGAGTTTTCTTTGCACGTCTTGGGTATAAAAAAAAAAGAAGAAGAAAGAAAGAAAAGAGAGCAAGATCCTGCTGGGCTTTAACGAAAAGGTCCTGCCTCCAAATTCCGCTGTCGCTCCGCGGTGCTTGCCGGGTCCGTCGTGCCCGATCCCCCGGTGCGCCCCACGCCTGTGCTCTCGCTTGCTTGCGCACTGTGCAGCCGCTGCCGCCGCCGCTGCTGCTGCTGGTGGTGGTGGTGGTGGACAAGGTGGGTGCGCTTTGCTGGAGAGGCGGAGCTTGGGTTTGAACGCAAGGGGCTCTGGATAAAGTACACTCCGCCTGCTCGGGATGTGGATCAAAGACCGTAAGAAATGACATCATATGCAGTAGAATTCAGCAGGAAGATATTGTGCAGATTCCTCAGAGTCTCAGTGATGTGATCAATGGGCTTTGAACGTGAACAGGTGATTCTGTTTGTGAGGCCATAAACTTGACTATTAGTCTAAACTCATTTTGCAGCAGTGTTCATTAGTTTTTAGGCCAATAAGTACACATTGAATCATGGTGTCATCATCTAAAGCACCGTAGTATAGTAGAAGTATCTATACAATGTAGAACACAATATATTATATGGGTTCTATATTAAATTCGGCCTATTGCTTTTTATAAATATACATTATTATAATCATTGTGCTTTAAAATATTAAGATAAACATGACTGACATAATTGAAATGTAACGACTTCTGGCTCCATTTATCCCTTTACTAACACATGTTGGATTCATGTTAATGTGCATTTAAAGAAATTAAAATTGGTGGGGGGAAAATAATAATAAAAAAAAGTCACACGTTGAAGACATATGAGTTTGTGGTAATATAAGCCAGTGGAAAAAAGTTTTCAGACATCCTTAAAAAGTGACACGATCTCAAATATGTGTTACAGAAGGTGTGACTGCGTTAGAAAGACACAAACCAATACAAATTACATTTATTTAGACACGAAGCAACAGAAAAATGTGTCTTTTAATATAAAAGCCTTCATAAGCGGATGACCCAATACCCAAAAGGTCTTTTATCTGTGACTGTACGAACAGAAGTTGCACTTGAAGACCTGAGAGTGATTCTTAATGCAGTCGTTCACACTTGCATGGGCCGTCCCAAAACCTTTTTCCGCCACCGTGCAGAAAGAGAGAAGCATCAGAACACACAACAACTGCCTGTTTAGGTAATAACATGCTGCAACGTACTGTGAGTCAAAACACTTCGGAGACTGTCTGTCTGCTTTTCACATGACTTTATGCCTGAGGAAACGAACAGCTGACCCATGTGTGTGTCTGTGTGTGTAGGATGGATGGGCGCTGGGAGCTGCAGATGGAGACACCATGGGAGGAGGTCAGGCTTTTCTGTGTGAAAGGAGGAGCGGAGGCTCGGGGCTTTGACCTCTGAGGTGCAGGTGGCCAGGTGTGAGCTGTCTCCCCGAATTAGTGCACTCACAACCGCCTTAACAAAGCAACTCTCCTTCATGATTGGAAAGGAAGGAGCATGCGTGTGTTATTTTGCTGTCTCTATTTAACGCTTTGCTGTCTGGGTCACATGCAAAATGAAAACCTTTTATTCTCAGCTTCTTAATGTCTCTCTGCAGTTCACACACATGCTTTACAGAACCTCTTCAGTTTAATTCCATTTATCCCATCATTTATTCATTGTTTTTTTACATTAACATGCATCTTTTTTGCATAAGATCGTGCACCCTCTGTTTATGTTGCGTCTAAATGCTGGCACACATGATGAATGAAACCTCACACAGAGATTAGCCCCGTCCCCACGAGGTGTCACATTGCATGGACACTAAAACAACTGCGTTCAGTACGTTTGAAGGAACAACGTATGGTGCAATCCCTTTGGGATCATTTTTAATGCAATGAAAGCTAAAACTCTGACATCTGCACTGCCTGTGTCGCAAAAACTAAGGGAAATTGAAAAAGGGGGCTAAAGGGAAGTTGGTGCATGTCTTTGTGACCTCGAATCAGTCACTGTTGCAGCAAATATAAAAGAAGGACTAGAAACGATCATGTTGCACATTTTGCAGTACGCAGAGCACTCGGTGATGAACTGAGCCACAGCTTGCAAGAAACTTCTTCTTTTTTGTGTGAAAAAGAAAGAGGAACGAACATAAAAATTTACAGTAATTCAACTCTTAGACAATAAAACATGTCTGACAAGAAGTAAGAATATCAAATATATTGCTATTCACATGCATTATATACATATATATCTATATCTATCTATATATATATTCCCTCCATCCCCTCCCCTCTATAGGCTGAGCTCTTGGTTGATGGTCCCTAGGCAGCTGTAAACCGTCCAATCAGCTGCAGGGGGCGGGGCCGAGGATTCTCCTGCTATCATCACATTTGACAGCTGCTGCAGCACCTCACATGACCAAACAACAATTACCTCATACATGTAGTACTCCTGGCTGAAGGTGTTGCATTGGAGTCACGACTCCCTGAGGTGGGCTGGGCTGGGCTGGAGAGCAACAAGACGGGAGTTCAGCTCAAATAAAACCCAAACTCCGGCCTGCAGGGACGACTTTCTAATAGATGCACCTTACACTTCTACTCTGCTGAAAGGCTCCCAGCATCAATCAATGTGTCAGCCCTCGCCTCCTATAGCTACACGTGTCTCTTAGATGAAAAGGTTGGTAAATGCCAGCTGCATTATATCTTCTTTCACTACTCATCAGAATATGCACATAAAGTTTAATATTATTTATCATGAATCTGTGTAAAAGACATTACAGTTCCATGGGGATATTACAGATTAGATTTTTATGATGACAAAGCAGCCGTGTTCTGTCATGTGTGTCACCCTGTGATAGTTCAGCTGTAAAATATGCGCAGCATCCAGGATGTGAAGCGTACGGAAAATTTAGCTCACTGTGATATCATGATTTATGATTATTGTGGTGCAAAATAGTTGGTGAGTTATGCAGTAAAACATATTTAATTCCTAAAGTATTTAGATTTTAAAGTTAGTTATGGTATTTATCATGTCAGTCATTAATACATTTAGTGTTCAAACCCTCAGACTTGTTTGTGCCAAGTTGCTTTTTGGGACTCGAATTACGAGCATGGATTAAAAATCAGCTTTTATTGAAATCAACATGTCTCTGTGTCCCTGTGTGGAGAACTTCAGAATCATTATAGAATTATTTCTCATGTGATGAACTGTTATACAAGGCCAGAGCATCAAAACTAATATGAGGCAAGATGGTAATAAGAAAAGTTCCTGGGGCTGCAGTTGTATTGTCTATTTTCTGAGTTCATCATTTTACTAACTACTAATATAACAAACTTTTTCAAATTTGAATTAATCAAAACTTATCTGAACATAGTATCTATGACTGAAAACCTATTTCACTGTTTGTTGTTTTTACTATATTCTGTCTTTAATTAACTGAGTATGACTGAACTTGAATGACTTGTGCTGATAATCAGAAATGCATCATCCCGTAGTGGAAGGCCACTGTTTAGAGCGTGACAGTGATTGAAAATGACCTTGTTTAGCTTTATGGGCCTATAAAAGTGCAGCGCTGGCATGCTAGCGATTAGCATCCGTTCTTGGGTTTGTGACCACCAACCATCATTCACCGTAATGGTCCAAATATTTGGAAATATTTACGACAAACAGCATCTATCGAGCATCTGAGTCTTTTTAGTCGTTGTAGCCTTAGTTCTTACACATTATGTGTCTTCGTGGGATCAATTCTAACCAGGTATTTCGAGCAGTGCTGACACGAAAGAGCCAGAAAGTCATAATTTAAACTGATCAGGAGATGGAGATGTGTTAATTAACATAATTGTCATGTGTCATAGTTGATCACATTTTGTCTGTTTTCAGGCCTAAATCAACCAATCACCAATGTTTCGTAAAGATTCTTCAAAATATTACATATACAACTGAGTAAATTGAAATTGAAAGCTACTCATGAACATGTTGTAGTAACACTGTTGACACGCAATAAATCCACACTTGACTCACACACTACTTTCTATTAAATAACTAAAGAGGAGGAAGAACAAACCTTGGAGCAGGTCACGTGATTTGGATGAAAGTGAAAGATGAAAGTGATTTATCAGACACGGATATAGTTGTCAAAAAAGAAATATCTGTCATGATTATCTCAAGTTAAGAAAAAGAATAAGCTTATTTTATTATTGTTTAGCTAATTAAATGGTGGTTGTTATTAAATACGGGCTGTTAGATATTCTGGTGATATCTAATCATTTTTTAGTAACAAGTGATTGTTTCCATAATTAACAATTATGGATTTTGTAAAAACATGATTATAATGAACATAAAAAAAAACATTTTTCTTACTTTTAATAAAAATGTATCCAAGATGTTGGATCATCTGGGTCAATTATATATTGACCCAGATGTATTTGACCATATGAGCCACAGATTTTCCCAACTGAAATATCTTATTGAAATATCTTTCAATTTAATGTTAGCAACTACAGTTTGTACAGTGCAAACTAAAGCTAAAAAAACACCATTTGTTTGTCATGTGGCGTCAAATCCCCCAAAACTGAACTGTCGCCTCAGCAAACAGCTCCACCACCTCCCCCCAGTCATGTTATATATGTACATAAAGAGGCTATATACTGTACTATAGCTATATATGTAGAGAATTCAAATTTCATTTTGATCCTCACATATTGTGTCTCTGATCTGCGGTGATGACACAGATTTCCCTGTCCCCTGCTGAGAGAAGAACATTACATTCTCGAAAACGTCCGTCCATTGTCTTCCATCTAAGGACATTTTGCGACAGACGCTGATTGTGATCGCGCAGCGTATCAGGTTCGTTCGGTTGCTATAGACCGCGTTAGCGCCGGCACGTACTGGAGGACTCTGCTGCCCCGGGAGTTCATTAGTGAGCGGCTGACCTTATTTCCCATGTGGATGACATTTAATATCAACTGTCTATTTCTGTGTGAAGCTAAGTTTAGAGGCGGGGGAGCTTCAATAAAACACACCGGTCTGTTGGATTCTGTGTCCATTCACCTGTAAACACAGATGCCAGAAATGTGGTGAACCAGCAACAGACGTTGTTCACGGTTGACTGGAAGCCGCATTGTGTTTTCAGTGAGTGAATACGAACAGGAACAAACATGTTGCTGTGTAGTGTTTGATCACAAAGCGCTGCTGGTCTGGTCCGCCAGTTTGGTTTGTCGTTCTGTTTGAGGATCCTCGAGTGTCTCGCGTCCCCTCTCCGGTTTCCAGATGTTATCTTCTCGACGCTACGCGAGCGCACACGCACTTCCTCTTCCCTCCGCCATCGATCACAGGCGGCGGCTGAGGATGAGGCAGCAGACGGGACTGACAGAGAGAGCGGCTGAGTGCAATCACAAAGGCGCTCACGTGAGCTCCTAAATTAGAGCGCGGAGCCAGCGTGGGTCTCCCTGGGAGGGAGGAGTTTGGTTAAATTACAGGCCGTATTTTTAGTGAAGGCTATAGGCTTCGTCTCTGGAATGACGAGCAGCTGAGGACCATCACTCACCCGTCCGTCTGCCTCCAGCTCGCACGGCTCTGGAAGATGTAAACGCTTGTGAACAGAGCAACAGCAAAAACTGTGAATTTGTCTATGACACATCTCTAGGAAATATATATAACGGCTGCTGCAGTGTTCATAGTGAAATACTAGTGATACTAGCTTGTTAACCTTCATGGAAAACACACACAGGGGTCGGCATGATGTGTAGTTCAGCCATGACAAACATACCCTCTCTACTGGCCTAAACTTTATCAAAATCACTGACTTACATTTCAATATTTTCCCATTAATCTTATTAAATTATTCCTTAAAGACAGTTCTTTTAATTTCATGGCCTGTTTCTGTCTCAGCTGTTGTGTTTCTGGAAGTTTAATTTTGCAGTTTTATCCAGTCGTATTTCAGTCGTAAGTAATTTAACCTGACCGTTTTTTTCCCCCAGTAACGAGTAATCTAACGCATAATTGGATTAGAGTTACTTATCCAAGTTACTATGCATTACTATTTTTCCCATTTTCCTGGGAAAAAAAGATATATTTGTGCTTGCTTCCTGTCTCGAGGAGTGACGTCACGTATGCAACAAGTCATGTTTTCAGTATGAGGACAACACACAAATAGGCAACAGCACCAAAAAGTCAAAAGAAAAACATTGAATGTCTCTAAATGGTCCACCTACATTCATTTAATTCTTGTCAGTGATTGACAGCTGTCATGTCACACCCCGTCAAAGGTGCTTCTGGTGTCAAAGTGGGGGAGGAGGGAGAACAAGTTCAGCTGTACCAGCGTTAGCATGAACAAGGTGGATTAATTACTTTCTAATCCATTTTCCTCTATGTATTTGGAGGAAGAGTCAGACGTTATCGGTCAAACGATGTAAAAATAACTCCGTAAGTAACCGTGAGTAGCCAAGAATTTCACTTTTCTGTTTTCTGTGCCTGCTTCTTTTTGGAGGAGATAGAGCATGGACCCAACAAGGAACTTAGAAAACATTTCACCACCAGCCGCCACTGTTCTCACGTGTAACACCAGTTGACCCTTTGCTACCACTAGATGGCAGATAAAGGCGTCCACTCATGAGGACAACGGGTCTAAATGAGGCAGAATAAGCTGCCACAAACCTAAAACATAATGTCCCCAGACGAGGACGCAGGGTCTCGGGACGTTAAAGGAGTAACCATTACTTTACTTTTTACTTTTTCAAGGTTACCGTGGCACGATGGTTTCCAGATGCTCTGTTTAAAAAGAGCTAGCGGTTTGTGTTCATGTATCGTGACCCACATGGGCAAATTGTCCCCGTTTACGTTTTGAAAGCTATTTGTTGAACCCACGATGGCGGAAGGAGGAGGAAGCACATCTTTGTAGAAAGCTGTCTTCACGGTGGACGTTGGGTTTGGGTTTGACCTTTCCTCACAATATCCAGCTTCTTTTTGTTTCTTGAGTGAGTTTCTTGCTTTCGTAATTTAGCATTTATTTCGTTAAATTAGATACCTGTCTACGCTGCAGTGTCCTGTTTTACTGTGCGTCCTTGTAGCGTCGTTGGTTTCTATATCAGTGGCGTCACAACGATCGTATTAAGTTTTTTATTGAGTTTGTAGTTCGTTGAAGGCCTGGGTGGTCCTCCACTAACAGGAACATTTATGGCGCTAATGAGCTGTCTCCGTTTACTGTAAGCGATTTACCCTCAGTCTCCCCATCTTGACCTCAAGCGCAGCAGCGATTGCACAACAAAAACACATTTCCTCTGAGACTACGCACACAGCTACAGTGAATCCAGCATTGAACGCATCATGAGGTTCGTCATGTGTCTTCGGGGGTTACTAAACAATACCAACGTCCGTCCGCTTCACCCGGGTTCACGCGCTTCCAGACGGGGGCAAGTTGTCGTAATCAGCTGAGTTCTTCATGTGATGACGGGTGTGTGTGTTTATATTTATCTGCATGTGTGTGTGTGTGTGTGTGTGTGTGAGGCTGGAAGCTTCTGGTAAGATCAGTACGTCTGACCCACATTCTCCCGTTGACCACTTCCCTAAGTCGCACACACCCATTTACACGGGGACATTCCATAACTGTGACCCTGTTCACCACATACGAAACAGAAACTAATAAATGGATTTCTGGTAAATTTGTCTCTCATACATAATAATTAGTTTTATTGTAGCCCAACTCTCCCTGTCCTTCTGAGTGTGGGTAGTTTTTAATTTAATGACGTATGATTTTATTTTATTCATCTTAAGCCGTGATTTTTTCTTACGATCATTGTTGTATCAATGACAATTGATTCTTTTTCTAAATCACCAAACAACTTCATATTAATGATATGCTAATTAAATGAATTAAATAACTTTAATTATTTTAACTCTGCAGTAACTAACCCTCCCCGGCGTCTTGTCGTCTTTTAAATGATCTTACCTTAGCTTGTCAGCAAATAGCAGAGGAAGAGGTAAATGTTCCAATAAATGCAGTGCAGGGATTTACTGGCACAGCTTCAACTAGACTACTTCCAATTGAGGAGCATCAAAATATCAATACTTTTGATGCTTCGGTCATTGGAGGTGATGTGGGGACACAGTAGGAAAGTAACTAAACTATTGAGTTGTGGAAACACAACAAAGCTTGTGAAACACCTCAGGTTGAACCACAACACAGAATATGAGACATTTATGATGAGGAAGAGGAGAGAACAGTCACAATTAAGATGAAAGGTTTCGTTTTATAGTTGTTCTTAATAGTTAAACAATCATTTATTTTAATGGTTTTATTATTTTATGTATTTTCTTAGTATTTGAAGCAGCATTTTCACATATTTTGTATGATTGTGGTTTTGCTGTATTAGCTCTGTATTACTCTGATGTCTTGTTTTCTTTATAAAGTGATGATTTGAAATACACTTTTTTTTACCAGGTTTACCAGACACGTTAGGGCGTATTTACACAAAGTGTCATATCGCTGATACCAGCCTGAATTTTGCTCAGCATCACATCGGAAAGAAAACTGGTGGTATCGGACATCAGTACTGGAGGGGTGCACGGGGGCTGGACTCTATCCCGGCTGTCATCGGGCCAGAGGGGGGGTCCACCCTGGACAGGTCTCCAGTCTAACACAAGGCTAACAGACAGAGAGACAGAAAACCATTAACGTTCACGCCTACAGCTGCTTCAGAATCACCAGTGAGCCTAAATAAATCTTCTTTTTGCACTGTGCAAACCACCACCTCACTGTCTGCTCCAATACATGTTATAGCCTTTGCAATTATTTACCAATTTTAGCTATTTTAATTACTACCACACTGCACATACAGAAAATATTTTATATATTCCACAATGAAACACTGATAATATGTACAATATTACTATTACTAATATTATCAGTACTTAGTACTGTGTACAGCCCTGTGCAATATCCGACAATCACTAAATGTTCGCAATTCTATTATTTTTTTTATTTTGCAATTCAGTACTTTATTCGTCATTCAATATTTTTTGTTGCAATGCAGTGCATTTTGTATATATGCCAATACTTGTACATTGTTTATTCTGTTCTCTTTCTTTTTATCTTATTGTTTTTATCTTATTGTTTATCTTTTACACTTTTATGCTGTTGCAGTAGAATTCTATTCTATTCTATTCTATTCTATTCTATTCTATTTTTTGTAATACTTCTGTCAAATTTGTAATAGTTTTGCATGTGTGGGACAAACTAACAATGTCCTATATCTAATGTCTTAATGGGCATGTCTTTGGATGGAGGGATGAAGCCGGAGAACTCATAGAGAACCCACGCAGACACAGGGAGAACGTGCAAACTCCACCCAGAGAGATGGATTCGGACCAAGAACCTTCTTGTTGTGATGGCAAGTTGATATTCTGACTGATTTGAAATCCACACTGACGGGGCTCAGTTATGGATTTACATTAAATTTCTCCCTCTGTGTACTGTTACTTCCTGCACCTGAAGGCGTCGTAGCAACTTGAACATGAACAAAATGAAGACAGGATAAATGTAAACACGGTCACGAGATACAATGATTGTAGCCCGTTGTTAAAACTACTAACTACTGTGAATCCTAAACTCTTTCCCACCATTCAAAATGCAACAACAACAACAAAAAAAAGCGGATGATTTCCAGCTTTCTTTACCAAACTTCTCCTGTGCTTCTGGTTTGTTGACGGTATTCTTTACTCTCTGAAGTGCGCATCACGTTCATTGTGCATCACGTTGCGATGAACAGCTGCCCAGCAGTCTGCAACATTTCCTGTGCTCGTCTATCTTTAGTGAGTGAAGCATGCCGGGGAGCCACGTTGCCTCCTGCGTCTCAGCCTATTGTTTGTGTGTGTGTGTGTGTGGTTTTTTTTTTTTTTTATATCTGGGGACAGGAATCCAGGCCAGACACTAACAAAAGCACAACACCCTTCCTCTCATCTTGAGGATGAAGGCACGAGGCCAGAACAGTGTAAACAATATAAGCACGTTCGGCTGTTGTGGGAAACAGCGTCAGACCTCAAGCCTGACATCCTGTGTACAGTCGGTTCTCGGGAAAAAGAAATACGTCTTAGGGTCATCGGGAGGGACACGCAGGTGAAACCACAGATGGTAAAAAGATGATTTTTTATCTTGAGCTGGAAATTGAACCCTTAAAAGAGTGTCTCCTGGTTTTAAACAGAAAAAAATCTTTATAAAAACTGACTAAATCAATATAAACGGTGGATGGTTGACTGGAACTGTGTAAAAAAGAAGGACGAAGACGGAAAGTGCCACAGTTTTTGGTAAAAACTGAGGTGGGAGCTGGGGACTAAATGATTTTAATCAAATCTTACGAAACAGAAACAAAAGACGATGAATTTTCAAAAAACAGGAAGGAACCAAAACATGCGAATGAAAGGAAATACAAGGAAATGTGCAGAACCTAAATACCTTAATAAAAAACTGGTAATGGAAACATCTACATTTGGTAAAACCTCTAAAGCTAACACATTTTAATCTCTCATGAGGAGGTTTTTCAGACGTATCGATATAAAAGTTTAGCGCGAAAATGCAATGGAAACGCTTTTTTTGGATTTCTCTGTCGCTGTCGTCACCGGAGATGATGCAGGGGTCATGTGACCAGTTCATGTGAAGTCCATCTTAATTTAAGGGAATTCTGGGATATCACAACATGAGACTTTAGAGAGTTTCAGCTCATTCGCAAAACACCTTTCAACGTACAAAATGCAATTGTACTTTAGTGAAATTTCATAAATATCACTTTTTTTGAAGCTATATACAACATGAAAGTGAACAAATACATAAATAAAGAGGGGCGGAGTATGTGGTTAAAAGACACAAGACAGGTGAGTGGAGTCACAGTAAAACTCAAATCCTACAAGATTACAAAATAAAAGCAGGAAGCACAAAGAAACACGACCACAGAATGATCCAACGCTCAAAACCATGACAGAAAGAAATAATAAATTAGAAATGACCACAGAATCACCAGTGATCTTTTCTAATGCTTTTCCTTTTCTCTCAGGGGAGAACAGACATAATGAATACGTCAGAAATGTCCGAACGACAACATGCACACTGTCAGGAGAACCAAAAGTAAAATGATAAACGGCTCCTCCAGAGGGCGACACACCGATCGGGCATAACATTATGACCTTCTTCCTAGTAATGTGTACTTCCTCCTTGTGTCTCCGAAATAGTTGTGACTCACGAGGTTTTCGGTTCTGATTTAAGTGGAATTCTCCCAGAAAAGAAAGATCTGTGAGATCTTTAAGCTGGTCACCGAGTGCCTTGTATACGGTGGGACATGTTCTCCGTTTGGGATGATAACCATCACATTGGATCATAAGAATAAAAAAGTAGAGCACAAAACCAGAACTCTGCAGGTTTTGACTCATGGACTCTGTTCAGACCAGCAGAGGATAGTCAATGTTGTTTACTTTTCCTGTTAGTGGTCATAATGTTGTGGCTGATTGGTGTATTTTGCAGTGACGACCTTAAAACCGTGATGTTGTAGACACACACTGACACCTGAGCTCTCTACATATTTATTAAGCTGACATTTATGAATCAGCCTTGTGACTGGATGTGTTATTGTGGTTCTAAATGTGAAGGGTGTTAAGTGGTTTATGTGGATCCAGGGTTATTAAAGGAGGATCATCTCTGTCCTGTTGTTGATGGCGAATGTGCAGCGCAGGCAGTTTCGTTTGCACCTCTCACAATCATCACAGAAAACAATGTATCAGCAGAATTAAAACTATACCGAGCATTTTTTAGGAAGAACGTCTAAGTGAATGTGTTCACGGCTCTTTGTCTGGTGCAGCTCATGTGGCTTTAAATACTTATAACTAACCTGAAGTAGCTCAGAGTTCCTGTAATCCAACATTCAGATTCATATTCTCATTCAGATGGTCGTGGTTTCATGGGGTTGGTAAAATATGTTAAAAAAAATAAAAATATTTGCATGTTTATGCATTGATTTCAAGACAGACGTTAAGATTAAGGTCGCGTCAGTGAAAATGTTTTAGATTTTCTTCCAAAAGGTTAATTCAGTGATGCTATGATATGCATGGCAACCGTTTTTTAGTGGAGTAAACCAACACCTGACAGTTAGAGCGTGCACTTTTTAATTAATGAATTATCTTGTATGTAGCAGCAGACTGCTGCATCCATGCTGCATGAAGGCAGGATACCACAGGTTCATCCCATCAGCACCAGTCTGAGTATGAGAATAACTCACACTTGAGACTTGTCTTTTTTCTTTTTACAGAGATTCTTCTTTTTGCACAATAATCTGCTTGTTTTCTCTGCCTATCATCTACCTCATATTTTATATCTTAGCAATTATATTATATTGCAATTTTTTAGTTTTCTTTTTTTATTCTGATCCCACACTGTATATACTGAATGTCAGAGTGCTGTTATATTCTTTATATTTTCTTTCAAATTTGATAGTCTTTTATTGTTTTTTGTACATATTTCTTACCTCATTCTGAACTACTGTGACAGTGACATTAATTTCCCATACGTGGGATAAATAAATACTGTCTTATGTCGTATAATGGACGTATTTTAATTTGTAACAAAACTAAAATTGGGAAAACAGATGATTAACTGGCTTCACTAAATCATCAACTAAGCCCAGGACATTTACTAAACACCACAGTCTTAAAACTCCATAATCCAGATGGAAAAAAATAATTCAAGCATAAACTGCATAGAATCATAACGTTTTGAAACAGCAGCTGAAGAATTTAAGTCAAAAAGCCTAAACTCCGGAGGCCCCTGATGTAGCTTTGTTTCTTGTCAAAATGATTCATTTTTCGCTTAAAAGAAAAATGCCTTTGGCTGCACATATGGGCCAGTTTGAGGGTTCCATAAATAAAAAGCTTCAAAAGTAAAATGTGTTTCTAATATTTTTGTTTTAGAATAGTTTTTTCCTATTTTCTACAGCTAAAAGAAATATTGCTGGTGTCAAGTTCATCCCATTTTCATTCTCCCAACTCACAGGCGCCATCTACTGGCTGTACAACGAGCCTCACCCCCCCCCCCCCCCCCTCCTCCTCCACCTCCACCTCCTCCCTCCCTCCCAGCTTGTTTGCATGTTTGTCACATCTGGATACCAGAGGAATTCATGCAATAGATTTGCCTGTGTTGACATTACCAGAGCCAAATCACTGGCTGCAAATGAACCCGGAGTAAAGTACCGGATGAGGAAAGCAAAAGAAAACAGTGATATTCTTCTTACGACTGATTTATTTTTTTATAAAAAGTGCAGAAAATCATAAATAATTGTTATAAATAATGATGTGTAAGTCCATTAACCAAAATAAACTGGTATAAATAAAATCCACGTAGGATTTAGGACAGAGTGAGTAAATGTGGAACATTTCGTGTCTTTGGAGGCGACGCATAAATTGTCAAAATCTAAAATTTTACAGCTGATTTGAAGTCCATTGATGATCCTCATTGCAGAATCAGCAGAAAGGGGTTTTCTCCAAGGCGGCGTGGCCGTCCAGTCCTTTTCCCCCCAGCCAGTCCTCATCCAGCTCCCCCAGAATCTCTTGCAGGGACAGCTCCGGTAAGGGGGCCTGCTGGACCAGCGCCGACTCCCCGCAGTCCTCCAGAGCGACCCCGCCCCAGGAATCCTCCAGCTGTGCGTACTGGCCCTCCGCCGGGGGGCTGTTCTCCAGGCTGGCGTCCCAGTATCCAGAATCCGGGGTGTCTGGGGTGGAGGCGGAGGAAGCCATGTACATCAGCTGCTCCGCTGATCCCGGATACATGAAGTCCGCCGGGTTGGAGCTGGAGCCGTAGTTTCTCATCTCCAGGGGGGAGTGGCACCACAGAGGGGGCACGGGGGAGCTCTGGCTGCCCGACTGGGGCCAGTAGCCCCTCAGGGACGGACTGGCCACCGATCTCCCCTGTTGAAGCTCATACACGGAGCCGTACTGTGCAGGCTCCTCCGCGGCGGCGGTGGAATAGGTGGAAGGACACTGTCGGTGGTAGCAGGCTTCCTCCATCTCCTGCTTCAGCTGGGAGGGGTAGGCCGGCGGGGGCCCCTGAGCCCTCGCGGGAATGAGTCCAACCTGCGGCCCCAGGTTGGCGGGAACAGGGGGCGAGTGGATGTCGCCGTGAGGCGGGCTGTCTGACTGCCACAGCGCCTTCTTGGTCCCTTTGCACTTCAGGGTGCGAGCCCTTCGGTTCTGAAACCACACCTGGACAAGAGAAGAAGAAAAAAAGAAAAGGAGGTGAGATTTAAAGCAGATATTTATGTTCAAGTTATTTTCTCTTCCCAAACAGACTCCAGCGGGGGCAGGAGGAGGAGGGGGAGCTCATAGATATCAGCTGTCACAGCCTGTTGTACAATCTGGCTCCCAGCTCAAACGATATCCTGATAAAAACAGCTTGTGTCGTCTTCAGAGATAAAGAAATAAACTGATAACTGTATCTACAACTGTATGCAGGATGCATTTGAAAACAGAGCCTTTTATGATAACGATACGGAAAGTCTTACAGCACAGCTCACTACAAGTCCACGTAAGCAAATGTAGGCCAGTCCTAAATGCATCTGGACTGAATGTATTTCATTATAAGGTCGCGGTTTGTACCTGGATGCGTGACTCTGGCAGGCCGGTGGTCTGGGACAGGCTCTCCCGGAGGCTGATGCCGGGGTACGGGTCGGTCTCGAAGGTGGCCCTCAGGAGCTCCACGTGCTCCTTGGAGAAGCTGGTTCTCTTCCTGCGGCTGGCGCTGCGAGAGGAGCCGCCGCCGCTGCTGCTGCCGGAGGCCACGGACCTGGCATCGTCTGAGGGAAGCAGACAAGACACGGGGGCTCACATCAGACCGGTGGTCTCACATATCACAACATAAACCTGAACGATGCTGCTAATTCAGAATGCAGCTTTCTAAACACATAAAGAAGTGAATGCAGCTATGTTTTGCAACTACTTTAAACTGCTACTGCATTTAAGTCTAAACTAAAAACCTGGAAACTCTGTGGTTGGTGATGTTTTCTTTTTATAGAGAAAATGCAATAAATGTGTCTGTGCATCACGACAGATGAATCTAAAATTCATTTAATATCCATTTATCCTTATTAACACCTCCTGTCTGGGTCATACGGTATCAGAAAGGTTAAATTAACATTATTGTGATTCAGATACAAAAGGTGGAAACCAAACAAACACGCAGCTGCAGATAATGAATTAAAAAATCAGAAAACGGTTGTTTTCGTCTAATATTTCTCTTAAAGCAGCTCTTACCGTTGCTGGAGTCCTTCCACATCGCTGCGGTTCAAATGAATGGATTTCTGGACACGAGTGGTCGGCAGGTACGGAGGTCAGCGGTGGAGCGGTGGAGCAGTGGAGCTGTGTGTTCCTCCTTCTGACTGACTGTGTCTCCTTGTCGGTGTCAGGGAACCTTTTATATTGATCACCCGAGGCCCTGGTGTGTCTGGGTGGGGTGTTCCTTTTTACTTTGACGGAGGATGGTTAATAGAAGTACTATGACCCCCCCAACACATCTCCACACACATACACACCACCCTTAGCCCCCCCATTATCACCTACCCTGCATCAAAGCGAGTGGTGGCACAGTCGATGGCGGATATGAATGAAGAAAGCCTGGGTGAGATGGTGAGATGGTGACGCTCGTCGATACCACTTTACCCAAAGACGACGTGCATGTGACCGTTTGTGTTGTTGAATTTGACACACGAGCAGTTGGAAAGATGCAGCCTCGTCTTTGCATATTTTTTTTCCCTCATCTTATCTTATTTATTTTCTTTTGATAATGGAGATAATAGCGTGTCTGTGTGTTTTTAATATAAACTATTACTTTTGCAAATTTGTTCGTAATGATAATTTTAATTACACTATTTACACATATCATTTATTTTAACTTTATTTCATCTTTCTTTTTACCTTTTACTACTTTTAAGATGTTTCTTTTATGTGCAGCCAGGCTACTGAATGTGCATCACTAAAGTCGATCTAAGTCTAAGTCTATACATACAGTGTTTTGAGATGTGCAGTGACGGGATAAGTAACAATATATTGTCATTTAAAGCCCCCACTGTCACCGTCCCTCAATTCAAACTTGGGAGTCATCTGATTAGCGCCGAGCACAAACTCCAACTGTTGAACATTAATCAGGCGACAATAGCCTCCGAGAAATATTTAACTCGCAAACTTCAGCGAGCGGCGAGCGGCACTCTGAGCTGGACACTATCAGCGGCTCCTGTTTGTTTCTTTTCATATGCAGAGCAGCTCGCCTGCTATCACGAGAGGGGGGCAAAAAACAAAAAACAAAAAACAAAAAAACAAACAAAGGTGGGTTTGCACAGTGATTAATTGGGACGTTCACCAGGCTTCACGCAGCAGCTTCATCACAGGGAAACGGATGCGTCGGAATGAATAAGCTTGTCAAACTTTTTAACATGTCCGGCCTTGACCAAGCTGAGAGCGGCTGCTGTGACCTTTGACCTCACCGTGCCAACTCATCCTCTGCACTATTACTTAAATTAAATATCATTTATTGCATTTTTTTTAAAATCCTTTGCTTTATTTCTGCACCTCAGCCGCAAATACAGACATTCAACAGTGTCAAACAGGAAGATGCACGGCAGATTTTATTTATGTAGTTAGTTTAATTTGCAGATATATTAGAACACAGTGCAGCTTGAAGTCTTCCAGAGTTATCTAATGCAGCACAACAAGCGAAGGCCATTTTGTTTTATCTTTATCTGCACAGGCAGAAGAATCAATGTCTCTGTGTTTGGAGACGGCTCCTGAAAGTCCCACCTGCTCTTTATCCAAATCCCATCACATATCATACTGCATGTCCTTAATACTTCTGTTCTCAAATAGCAGGGGCTCCTCAAAACCTCCATATGTGAAGTAATGATTTTAGTTAATGTTGGATATGTATTAAACAAACTTTTTTTGTTGTTTTTTTATTGTTTTTATATCATTATCCAGAGTGAATGTGATAAAATAATAGAAAATAGGAAAGAGTCTCAATCAATAAAGCCGTCCAGCAGATCAAATAGAGGCTGGGCCCAAGTTTACATACAATGATCGAGTGATTAAAGATTAAACTAAACACTGGTTTGACCAATAGGCTCCTCAGCCAGAGCAACATCAGTATAAAGAGCCTTGTTTAGTTTGATCCCCGAGCTATAGAGATGTGAACTTTAAAAAAAAAAAAAAAAGAAAAAGGGGTCATCTGACCAGCTTATCACCTCATGCAAATTGCAAATGTAATTCTCCAATGTGTATGGGAGCAGTTTAACTAAGGAGGCGATGGTGGTGGATGCTGCAGGATTTCACATTTCAACAAACTTCAGGGGTCAAGCAGCATGAAATACATGTATTATATGATTTGTCACTACTTTCTTAATAGTTTAAACTTTATTATTTAGGAACATTTGTCAAATTAGAGACAAACAAAAAATAGACATGATGATGAGACATGATTTAAAAACTGGAAAATAAAAACATACACATGGTCTCAGCTATCATCAAAGTAGTATAGAGAAAATCCTGCTGTTTTTTTTTTGTTTTTTTTTTACTTTTATAAAATGGTCTCTTCTTATTATTCCCTCTGTATCTATCTGATATAATATAATATAATATAATATAATATAATATAATATAATATAATATAATATAATATAATATAATATAATATAATATAATATAATATAATATAATATAATATATAAATGTTAATACAAACAGATTAAAAGAAGCAAAGAAATTAGTTATTTTAGTCATAAGCGTTGCACTGAATAAGGTTGATTATTTCATGGATGAGCGTGACACTGACGCCATAAGGTTGATATATTATCAGACAACTATTTTGTTTTAATAATTTTCTGCTGAACAACAGAAAGTCAAGGTTCAGATTAAATAAAAGTAGTCAAATGGAAGCAGTACAGTAGTAGTTGGATGTAGTGTCATAATTTATCCTATTATATAAGGATATTGACTCAAAAACACAAATAGATTTCCTTTTTTTTTCAACATTTCAAATATGTAATAATATTAATATTCAAATAATATGGTTTCTGGAAATGTTTTACCAACAATCTGAGAAGTTGTTGACTTCAACAGTGAAGCCAGACGGGGGCAGCAACGCGACGAAAATCTCCAAGTGTGTTAATTAACCATTTATATGGAATTTATTAAAATACCCGGAAATTCAAGTTAAAATTAAATAATATGAAAATAATTATTTATTGGAAGGATGTTGAACAATATTTTATTTTAATTAGAGATTCAACTGACAAAAAGGCTGTGACATCAATTAATATATGTAACTACTTTAATGCAATTTCATGAAAATAATGACTGTGCAACAAGTTATTTCCTTTTCCCCAAACAAGTGCAATATTATACAGTCCTGTTTACATTCTAATTTGTATATAGTGTCCTTTTTAGTTTGTTTGCTGTACATGCCTTGTCTAGTTTAGTTATTTATTGAATATTTATCTTTTGCACTGACGACAGAGCTGTACCTCAGTTTCGTTGTGCAATGTATATTGTTATATTCTACCGTGCAATGACAATAAAGACTCTAATCTAATCTTTAATCTAGAGCTGTTACCAATCAATGTACCCGAGTTGTTTCCTCTTATAGGTTTTGTGTTATTATTATTGTTCTTCGTGTATAATGTTCTTTGTATACTTTGCATAATTGTTTTGTGTGTTTTTTATGCAACTGTTCATTTTTATAACAATAATAACATAAATATGCCAAATATGACTAAACTTTATTTTAAACTCATAAAACAGTAAAAACACAAAGTTAAAAAAAAAACAATCAACAAGCAAACAAAACAAAAACAAAACATGACCATTTTCTATTAAATGTAATATTCTGTTTAGCTCATTTTAGTCTACATGTGTAAGTCACTGATGTCAAACGCAAGGCCTGCGGACCAAAAGCGGACTGCTGGAGGGTCTAATCTGGCCCACAGCGTGAATTTCAGTAAGAGAAGTGGACAGAACACAACAATGAGACCCAGAACTAAACAGCAATGTGCCCTAATTGCACTTGTTTGTCTCTCTTTTTTTTTTTTTTTTAAGGAAAATTTATCAAATGCAATCATTTACCTAATTTACTTGTACTTCTATGGGGAAAAAATCAGGAGTTGTTAATATTTGTTGGTTATTTATACTATTGTGCTACTAGTCCGTCTGCTCTTGGGCTATATGTGAATCCTGAACTAGGATGAGTTTACCACCTCCTCTACGTGGAGAAGTCCCTCCCGCCCGGTCCTCCTGCCGGCCTCAGTCCTGCCGCCATGTTTCCACACGGTCACATTTGACAGCGGGACCAGCGCAGAGCGTCGGCAGCCATGGCTAAAAGTGATGGAAGCGACTTCTTCAGAAGAACCAGCCTCTTCTGGATTGTCTCCGTGACTCTTGCGGTTGCATATTTTACTGTAAGTTCTTTAAAGTCCGCCGTCGCTCAGTTGTCATATTTAAAAGTAGAATATATAATATAAACCGTTTATCATTAGTTTTCTTGCAGCTTCGTAAATGCCACGGAGGTGTGTTGCGTCGAATGTCCTCCGGGTCGTTTATTATTCTCAAAGTTTTTTAATATGTGGATATTATGATTTAATAATTAATATTTTCCAAAAATGTTTTATGTTGTTTAATCAGCCGTCGGGCTCAAATCTTAGTCCTAGTTTGGAAAAAGGGGAAAATAAATGGACGTGGTCTCAGCTATCTGCAAGAAAGAAAAGAAGAAGAAAATAGAAGAAAATATCGCAGGTTTCCATTATAGATTTCCCATGCACATTATTCTATTGCCTTTTTCCTTATAATAGCACATGGCTGATGTATTAATATCTCACTAGAAACGGTAAAAAACAAAGAAACAAATGAACTCCAAAGTGTTTTGTCTGACAGTTGCTCTTATCTGTAAACATCGAGTCCTTTAACTGTTGTTTGATCTGTGCTTCGACTGAGGGACTCGCTGTTTTCCTGTCTCACTGACTCAGTAAACACTCCGGAGGCTAATTTCTTACAAAGTATTATGTGGTGAGCGCAAATATTTAACTGTAGCCTGAAACCTACAAAGAACAGTTTGGGAATAAATAGATATATGAAGACATTTAACGCAGCGCGGCGCGGCGCTCATAGGTCTGTGGTGACAACAGTCCCTGTCAAAGTACAGCGCTAGGCCTGTAAATCAGTCCTGGAAGAGATTAGATTCAGCCTGTTTGCATTACTGTGTGGTCATTAAAACATAAGCAAAAAACTAAAATGTGGACGTATTCAGTTAAATAAACTTAAGCGGAAAATGTAGACAAGAACATGACACTACAAAGTCTATATATGATTAGAAAACATAGTTTGAGGTGTGTGTTTAACGTGCCTCAGAGCCGGTGGGCCCTTCCAACAATAGTCCTTTGTGTAGTCGCATTGACACAAACCTGACACAGGTCACAGGTGGACAGGAGACGAAGCAAAGGACAATGTCACACAGCTCCATTTGGATCATGTTTGTGCGGCTCAAAATATATGAAGACGGAGGGACAGAGTTGATAACAAAAGGATTAGATTGATGTTTAATTGCACTCTGTCCTTTTACATGGTCTTAACCTTTGCTAACTGAGGTTATTCGTTTTTATTATTGTGGGTTTAGTTGCCACCAGGTTAACTGGTTGGTAGAGGAGGTGAAACTTGAGCTGACTGACTGTAGCACACACGTTAAGGAGTCAGATTTCCTTCCTTAAATCATTAATTAATGAAAGTTAGCATTTACTACCTGTCTTCTCTGTGTAAATATGTGCATGCTCTGTACATGTATACATACATGCACAGTGTCAACAGAGATGAATAATAATTAACAGTTGTGTAAATAAATTCTTCCTCCCTGTACTTATTTGAAAACCATATTTTTATACTACATCTTGAGCTGGTGGATGTTTGGACATTTGCTTTAACTCTGTGTATGTATCATCTCATTCGTTATCATGTGATGATGCTTAAATAATCCACAACTGCGTCAAATTCAGTTACATTTCTCACAAACAAGGCTGCCATCTGTAGTGCACCCAGCTGCCGACGCCACAATTCAAACTGCTGCAAAGAGCCATTCATAGCGTCATTCCACCTGCAGGAAATGCACATTACACAGTCCTCTGTGGCCACTGTGCGTCTTTTCATTCAAACTGCAGCTTGTTGCCTGAGAGCAGAGAGATTGTGGTTCGTGTCAACCACTCCCGGACTTTCCGGCATTAGCAGCTGGACCAGAACACTGAGGACCACAGGCTTTAAAAGGAAGAACCAGTCATGTGTTTTTTTTTTGGTCATTTATAAGCTGTGAAATCTGCGGCAGAGTATTGCAGCGCTCACATAGAACTTAAATTCTTAGAAAAGTGAGTGCGTGGTTTTAATTTGAATTACTCCACTTTGCTTTGCAGTGCATCGTTTTCGCCCCAGAGATAATCCCATATGATTACCTCGGTCCATACGGCACCTTCTGCAGATACCTTGTGGACAACCACGCTGCCGTGTTGTACAAAGGGTAAGTGGTTAAGCTTTATTGCACCACTGTGATTAAGCTGGTCCGGATGTTTTCAAGATCAAAGATCACTTTATTGGTCCCCACAGGGAAATTGTTTTGTCCAAGAGATAAGAAATAACATATAAACCAGACATAGATATAAGAATAAAAATAAAATAATCTTAACAAAAAAGAATAAGAATGAGGTAGTAAAGAATTACAAAAAACGTACAATTCAGTCTCCTTTTCCTTTTAGACTAAAACTATTTCAGTAGTTTAACTTACAGTTTGAGATATAAACAACATTGATGTTCATTAAAGCTACTATTAATTAGTTTTATTGTGAGGCAATTAATTTCTTAGAAGTGAGCTGAGCAGCTTCAAATGATCTGTTAAGTGCCCTCACACGGCTGGAATACGCTCTTTAATCAACTGCACCCTTAATGCTTTTTCTCAGTGACAGATCGTTACCGCCACTTTTTAGATAATCCCCCAAGTCACATGACTGCTGCTGCTGCACATCCAGTATTAAGTAATAAGACAATAAGCAATCAGAGATTCTAGTTTCTCTTTGGGTCATGTGACATTACGGGACAGTTCTCCGGAGGAGAGGGCAGCTGGGAGCTGCCGTTGAGCCTCTGAGGGTTTGATGTCGGTGAAGTGGTTGGTCTTGTTTTACGCCGTCACGTGATTCCCGTTAATTCACCGCCCTCTTATGTGGTGGCAGACGAGAAACAAAACACTGTATATATATATATATATTTATATATATATATATATATAACTAAGAAAGATCTAGAATTTATTCTTTACTTTGATTTGAATTTTCTGTTAAAGGTGGTGGGCGACCTGGGCTATTCATCTCTTTGAGGCCCTCATTTCGTTGAGGGTGTGCAGGTAAGAATGACACGCAGCCTAACACCTCTGAGCCCCCGATGATCCTTGTTCCCTTCATTTAATCTGTAATCGTATCCTCCTTCATTACATTAAAACCAACGAGTGTATAGCATTGATCATCTTGTTCTGATGGGAAACTTTTGGACCTGGTATTCATTTATGTGGATGTTACTTAGACATGTAGCACCCACCTTAGACCAGACCAGACATATACTACACTCGAGACTCAATACACACCCACATACACAGTAAAATAACCTTATAGGTTTTGCTCCTGTCCTGTTTGTGTTCAGTGAAATAAAAGTAAAACGACAGGAACCATATCGTCCACTAAGTGGTGCTGTAATCCATTTTTTTTTTCATCTCCACATCCACTTCATAAAAACAGGTTTATAAATTGTATATCCTCCAAATATTCCATCACAAGCACCACTTTAGTTGAAAATGATTCACAGATCTGGGCCGAGGCCATTAGAGACCCCTGCGAACGCACTAACGCTAACTCTCTTTAACCGTTTCCCTGCAGTAACAAAGGAGTCACCAACACGTCCACTCGCTGCCTGTGGTTTTTCCAGACCTTCCTCTTCGGCTTTGCCTCCCTCAGCCTCCTCCTCAAGCACGACCCCAAGCGTAGCAAACACCACTGACACCAGCACCATGAGCAACAACAACAACAACAACAACAAAACAACTGAATCTAGAGAATCAGTCACTTCCCGGTGATTTTTCTTCTTCTTCCACTGTTTGTAATAGGGAAATCTTTGGAGAAAATACCTGAGCCTCTTCTATACACTGTTTACTTTAATAAAAAAATTATTAATCTTTAACATATCAGTGATGGAAACACTAGAGATGTTTACAGGTGTTCCTATGACAGACCGACGCCTTCACTTCATTCCATACATTTTTCAGAACAATAAGCTAGAGAAGGCCTGTTTTTACTAATAATATTTTAGCATCCGACTTCTCCTGATGAATCCGAGGACAATTTTAGTGCAATACACGAGGGAAACAGTGGCAGGAAGGACATGTTTTTTCAGCTGCTACAGGACCAAGATGAGTTCAGATGGGTCGGTTTCACTATCAAAATAAGCACAGGTGCCTTTTTTTTCATGCTGCCATGTGTTCAACAACATGCTGGAAGTCTGAAAGTTAACACAGAACAATAAAGTGACTTACAAATGGGACGGGAAGTTTTTATGCCGTTTGTTCATCGTTGTGTTGCATTCACTTCTGTTCTTGGAGTTAAACACTAAGAGGAACAGTGTTGGCCATGTTCATAATCCTACCTAGCATAAAATGGGATTTGTTTTGCAGAATTTGGAATAGAAGAGTGCTGGAAAAATCTAAATGTTGGAACTAAAGCCGAGAGACAGAGAATGATAAAAAGTTAATCTAAATATTGTGCATAAACCCACAGACCGACACCATCATCACTTCAAATGTGTTAAAACCATTCAAATTCCTGCATAAGATGAAATGTCATGCTTTTAGTCATGCACTGATAGATCATTTAAAAGTTTAAAAGTCCAGTATTTGTCATAGTTTTATCTCTGCTTAGCTTTCCAGTAACTCCAGAACTTCGTAACTCGGTTTAACTCCTTGAACCACTGACTCTGTGCGTCTGCACAGTTAAAGTAGAAACCAATGATCAGACCAAACAGCCCCGAAACAACAAGCTGAAAGGCTCCAAACTGCTCTGTAGAGTTGCAGGAAGCTGCAGATTTGTCACATTTTATATTATGTTACTTTATTTGATCCATTGTTTTATTATAAAAAATATTAAATAGAGCAGCTTTAACCAGTCAAGGACCAGTGTTGCCATAGTTACCTTTTTTTCTAACGCATTTTTTATTTTTTTTATTTAGTTTTAAAACTGCATAATTAAAATCGTTCCCACTTTAAGTGACAGGCGGTAGTCTGAGCTAACAGGTAGGTAGGTGAGTCAGGTGGGCGGGTCTTAACGTCCACGTCCATATGTGGAATATCCACATGTGGGCGGAGTAACGCTCGTCCAACATGGCGGCAGCAGGCTCCACCCACTTCGGACGTCATTTTCGAGGTTCAGAATCCAACCTGCGACTTCACGATTGTGTTTGTCCATAGTATGTACACTCAGTGCTCTAACCACTACTCCAGAGGGCGGGGTTTCCAGCTGGTAAATGCTCATCTCTCTCCGCCTTCCATCGTTGTTTACCTTTGTGTCTCTGCGTAGTATAACACGTGCCCACGCTGAATACGCGACTAGTTGCATACGTGACGTCACTCCCCGAGACGCAGCAAGCAAAAATACAAAATGGGAAAAATAATAATGCACAGCAAGTTGGATAAGTAACTTTAATCTGATTACTGGTTTGGAAATAGTAACTTTTATAATACTTGTCACTGGAAAAAGTCACTATTTTTTGAGTAAAGTGACTGGAGTCAAATTCCTTGTATGTTGACACATACTTGGCCAATAAAGCTGATTCTGATTCTGGTCACTAAGTAACGCATTACCGGCATCACTGGCATCACCGTCAAGGACACATGAAAGGATGTAGCGTTCCTCCGGCTTGCACTCGTTAAGTCCTAGACCTGAAGGTTGTTGAATGAGTTCCAGCTCAATGGTGTTTCATGCAGGCGAACAGTGTGTGACGCGGGCTGAACGAGGCTGAAGCCGCAGCGCGGGGTCACGATGTCCTTTGCTTATGAACTTAAGAGCATTAACCCGTCTTAAACCGCCCCGTCTCCACTAGAGCGGCCTCCAGCCGTCTATCGGGGGCGCATAATGTAAACACACCACTGGCTTTCACACCCGTGTGTGAGTCACTTTTACTCTTAGGAGAGTGCACCGACCAGTTTTTTCCCAGGCTCTGCACACGAACATCACAAAAAGCAAAGGCAAAAAGGATGGCTCATACGTCCAGCTTTATTCGGATTTACTCGGATTGACTCTACAACCTTTGATGGTATAAATACAGAAATATATACAGCATTTTAAAAACAGTATCCGTTGAAAAATAAACCTTTTAATGATAGGGACTGGGGGTGAGTGCAGGAGGAGTAAGCGTCTATCTGTACAGTCCGAGCTGCAGCTAATGCAGAGGGTATGATTCATGCTCTGCAGAGAACTAGGTTCATCCTCTGGGTGCAGTCTAGCCACTACACTGTAATTAGGGGTGCCATGATGAACAAGAACAATAGCAGCGTGAGTAACACAAGTAAATATCATTTGCTCTAGAACTTCCAGGCTTCTCTGCATACACTTGCTGAACAAGCATCGTCGTAATGAGTTTATAGAACAGAGCTCGTGTGTCACAGGAGGAGTATAGCTTACAGGATGTGTTTGTGGCGTGTAGTTTGTGTTGCCCTGATCACCGGTCCAGCCAGCATATAGAAGGGTAGCGCTCGCTCAGCATCTTCCGCAGCTGAGCGCTCTGTGTCTTATCTCTGGTTTCCACCACACACTCCACCTGTCAACACGCACACGCATTTACTATTAGCCCTGTGACAACATACATACACACACAACACACTCGCACACATTAGAATCGAGGGTAGGATTACGTAACAGTGAATAAATAATACGATCCGTCGGTGGAAGCCGGGGTAATAACGCAGAGAGGAGATAATGAGACAATTCTGTGGGATTTCCAATTCAACTAAACTGTTTCATTAAATTTTAGAAGAGAGAGAACAAAGCAAATCTATTATTAAGATGCTGCGAGAGGATTCATCAGTCTTTCTTTTGTATTTTTCTCTGGCCAGGGGCTTGCACCGATCAGGCATAACATTATGACCAATCCTAATATTGTGTCAAGCAGTGTCAGTTTTGGATCTAATGCTCCTCTGCATGTTTTTTTTGAGTTGTTCCTTAAGTGTTTTTGTGTGCATGTGTCAAGGATCAATCAGTCATCAATGAGTGTCATTGCTATGGGGTGGGGGGTGCCTGGTCTGGTCTAGGTGGGTGCTACATGTCTAAGTAACATCCACATGAATGAATGCCAGCTCCAAAAGTTTCCCAGCAGAAGATTGAATTGTCACAAGATGGTTTGAATGTTATTTACTTCTCATGTCAGTGGTCATAATGTTTTGCCTGATCGGACCAGACGCCTATTGTGGCTGCAGTGAAAGTTTAACGTGGAATTAAAAAAAAACTCAATGCACTAACTCCGCGATGTCAGTTACACGGTGTATCTGCATCTTCTCAGAATCCAAAGTAAGCCGTCAAACTAGGCTAAGTAAAGCCGTTAAACCTCGGAGGCAAACGACCTGAGGAACAGCACATTATGAACTTATGAACTCAGGTTTTCATTTGTAACCAGAAGATTTACTTATTTTGTCGTTCAGAAGTTACATAGAAGCCACTTTTAACTTTTTCCCTGTTAAAAAAATGTCAATCTTTTGGTACAGGTGTCATATATAACCCTAACCCTAACCCAGCATATTAAGGGTAATGAATAATGAAAATCCGTTAATAAATACTACAGGTCATCATCTCTGTAATTGTAAGTTTCACCTGTAAACAGAGGTATTAATCTATCTTTATTTTACTTTATTTGTATTTTTGGCCTTTTAATTCCCGCCAACTCCCTGACAACTCGGAGCCAAGAATCCCACGGCAATGAGAGCGGATTGTTGAGGAGGAGGAAACAGAATGAGGTGAAGAGGAGAGATTAGTCGCCTACCTTCGCCTTGAAGAGGTCTGACTTGTCACTGTGTTTCCGATGGCAGACGTCCAACAACCTGGGAGGAAAAAGACAAAAGAGGAAAGAATTAGCGGTGACATGAGGCAAACATGGATGAACATACACCATGCAAAAAAAAAAAAAAAAAAAAAGGGTCTGGGTGAAAAACTGACCTGACGTCCTCTCTGGACAGGATGTCCAGCAGCCTGGCCATGTCTCCAGGCCACTCTCCCAGCTGCACGGAGAATTTACTGACCCGTTCGTCCAGCACCAGGGCTCTGTCCACGCACTGCCTCACCAGCTCCAGCTCCATGTTAGCGCTGCTCACCACCACGGCAACCCTACAGCAGAAACATGGGGGACGCTCGTTTTATCCGGAGCCAAACGGATTAAGGTTACTGGTGGTGCTGTGTTGACAAAATGTCGGCTTTTCAGGCACAGAGAAAATACAGCCAACCCTCAGAGTATATCTAAAATTATACAAAGGGGTTTTAAGCATTTAAAAAATAGACCACTTTAACCCTAACCATGAAAGAGTGCAAGTGAAGAGAGCATCCCATTAGGAATATCAACACATCTCACCCACCTTTTGCCCTTCAGCTCGGGTAGTTGTCCGGCCAGGATGGCAGCGAGTCCCATGGCTCCTTCTGTGTCCACAGTGGAGCGTTCAAACTCCTGAAACCGCAGCATTGCTACCAGACAGTCCTCCTCTCTGGGAGCAAAGAAAAATGAACAAACTCCCATGACACACAAATACCAGAACAAGCAATTACAAGGAAGACTCTCACCACCGTGGGTCAAAATGCAGCGAGGACGTCATTATCGCCATCATGAAACCTTCCAGACGAAGTTTTGAAGTGTAAATGTTCTGTGGGAATGCAGTACCTGACGGAGATGACTCTATCCACCAGCTTCTTTGCCAGCTGGAAGGTGTTACAACCAAGCGAACGCTCCATAAGATCTAAGAACAGACACAAGATTTACTGCAGGAGAGAAAAGATAAAGCTCTAACGTGAGAAATCTGCTCTTAATAATGAACTTCGCTGAAATTCACAACCAGTCCTGCACTAAAGGGCCGATACAGGAAGCAGATACCCAAGCATGAAATGAGGTTTTACCTCCGTACAGCTTCTGATTGGGGTTGCTGTGCATGTCTTTGACCGGACTGTCTGTTTTCAGAGATTGTAGAAGCAGAGGGAAGCCTTCCGGTTCAATTCCCTGTTGAACGAGAGTCATCATTTGCATCATCATGAGCGGTAAACAAACAGTTTTAGAGAGAATGCTGAAATATATATACTTTTTATACATTGTGCCTCACTTTTTTACCCTTTTTGCTCACTATAATTACTAATGTCTCTGTGTAATTATGCTACTAGCTACCAAATTTCCCTCGGGATACATAAAGTATCTGTCCATCTATCATATGAATATATGCCAGTGGTAGGTCCATCACTTGTTTCACGGCCTGTGCCAAATGTTTACATTTAAATGAACCATCTGTTAGCAGATTTGTGGCTGTAATCAGTCTCTCTGTTGCTTTGTCCACTACTGAGTCAAGGTTATCAGCATACACCAGGGTATTCTGGTTCAAAATAGAAGGAAAGGGCTCTTCTGTGCCTCCAGTGTGAACTGAAAAGCTCTCAGAGTTTCAGCTGTAGGCAGACAGTGAAATATTTTTAGCCGAGGAATCCAAGGAGTAGAGAAAAGCACACTTGTGTCGGTACCAGGGAGATGTAGGAGGTTCGTAGCAATCTTTGCAATTAAAAAGGGTTTATGGGGTACAGTTTGAGAAACAGCACTGCCGCTCGTGAGAGTTTATTACTTACTATGACTAGAGTCCGTGAGTTAAGATGTTTGATGGCTGCAGCTGTTCCAGCCAGAAGGCCGTACTGTCCTGCAGCAGGAACAACCACTGCATCCAGTTTGGGCACCTGCTCATAGATCTCCATGCCCACAGTGCCCAGTCCTGCCAGGTACGCTTCACTTTCATCTCTGCGAATCCGCAAAGAGAGAACAGAAAACTGATATAATGCACATATTAAAAAAACAGCATGTGTGTTAATGAGCATAGATTTTGTATCAGTAGTAGCTCAGTGAGACTGACTCTTCCAGGTAGAGGTATCCATTCTCTTTGGCCAGGTGGCTGGCGTGTTTCCGGGAGTCGCGTCCCGTGCTGCCGTAAGAGATCACCATGGCGCCGTAGTCTCTGTAGATCCTGAGACGAGGCGAGGAGCAGCACGACGGCATGATGACAAACACCGGGATCTTCAGCTCCACGGCGTGGTGGGCCACGGCCATGGAGAAGTTACAGTCAGTGGCCACGATGACCCCCTTCCTCTGCTGCTCCTGCAGGGACGTAAACTCATGTTGGACGCAGATTCACAAAGTAAATGAACAGTACGGTCCAGAGAACCTTTACAGTGCAGCTTAAACCTAAGAATTTCTAAGTTACTGAGTAATACATGGCTGTCCAGTTGTAGACAACAGTAAGCACATGCAAAAGGATGAAATCCTAAGCTGCACTGTTTTTATTACTACTTGTCGCGCTAGCCGAGGCCTCTCTCTTTCCCCTCGCCACTTACCTGCGTGAGGGAGGCGAGCAGGTACAGCACTCCTCTCTCCTTCACCGAGCCCGTGTAGTGCAGGTGCTCCTTCTTCAGGTAGATCTCCATCCCATACTGTTTGGAGAGTCTGGAGTACTGCAAAACGCAAAGAGGCGCCATTAGAAGAGCCGAGCTATGTTTATCGTCTGGAGTGAAGCATCCAAGGCTCTAAACAACAGTAAACAGAAGCTGATGTAACTGGAGGACATGTTGCATGAATACTGTGTTTTTACCCCATTAAATGCAGTAAAGTTAATCTAGAAACGAAACACGTGCACAATATTATACTGTAAATGGTTGTCAGAATAGTTGTCCATAGTCTTAAGATTTCTGTTTAATTTTCTTCGGTGGCAATGAGTGAAGATTGATGAACCTTTTCTCAAGGCCAATTCAGAAATTTGCCAAGAGGTGGAGTGTGTGTGGAGCTGAATGATGCCTAGACCACCTGTAAGATAGATAGATGGCTGCATTGAGGCTCAGTCAATGCAGCCATCTATGCATAACTCCCTATGTAACCTCATGTTGCTCCAGCTCACTGTGCATGGCGTCTTCTGGATCCCTGACTGGATCCTGAAAGCTGCTGCGCTGATATCCTCAAACCGGAGGTACAGAATAGGGGGTCTGGGGACGGTCCTGAACTCGCTGAGTCGTCTGGTTTTCGGGGGTTCCATCAGCTTGATCTCGGGACTCCCCACCACTTTGAGGTCATGGACCCTCACATCCCCGTTGAGAAGTTCCTCCTCACCGAAGTCCTTCAGGCGCTCCGGTTCGATGAGGGTGGGTCTGCGGCCTGCGGTGCCATTGCAGACGGAGCCAAATTTGTAAGAGCAGCCGGGCAGACTGGGGCCCAAACGCAGCTCCTCTCTGGAGAGACAGAGACACACAAACATGAAGTCCAAATCCAGAAATTCCTAGTTATATAAAAGTTGCGCTGCATATAACTAGAAGAAGATTAAAGACAAAATTAAAATTAATCAACTTGCAGAAAGTTAAAGCATGTCTGATATCATTAATTACCACTACATTGGCATTTTTGTCTTCCTATAACCACATTCTTTGTGGCAAGCTAATGCAGCAAGCTCCATTATCTGAGACTCAATTTGCTTGTTAGTAATAAACTGAAAAGATAAAAACTGAGCCAACAATGACGCTGTGAAAATAATGAATGGTGAATTTCTTGCTTCGTTAATCAAAAGCACAGACAGCGAATGCACCATCGGAGAGGGCTTCAAATCGGTTATTGTTTTTAGCTGCGTGTTCACCGCTGAACTGTTACACAACCAGTATGTGGCTGGTTTCCAGTCTCTGCAAGTTCCTAATGAGCTGGAAACCAGAGATTTCTGAACAATGATAAAACACTAGAGCCAAGTTAATTACAACCACCTGCACACACATATCGGGCTTTGGATGCATTCACACTCTGAAACTATGACAAAGACGTCACTGCAAAGAGCTACCAGTCTCGATCACGATCGAGAAACTTTCTAAAGTGACAGTATTGCAGTTTAGATGAAAATCAATCTCACCTTGACCCTCCTGTGACGGGACATGACTATACTCTCACAACCGTCATTCTTTAATCTAAGATGAATTGTATCCAGTCTCTGTGACAGATTACATCTTTAAGTCGGATGATTTATCGGCTCCTTCAGCTCCTCTTTTCGGGAGATGCACACACAATTAAAGTGGCCGTTTTGTGGTAAAAAAAAAAGCAGGGCACGTTGATTTATAACAGCCCTGCAAATGGGCCCAGGGTGTAATCAGATCCTACAATTTAAATTATTCAGCTTCTTTCCCAGTCTAGTCTCATTTCTCGAGTGACACAACACGGATGGGATCAAACTCACTTTTGGATGTTTCTCTCGCCACCTAGTTAGCGAAGAGGCCTTTTACACAGTAGAGACATAATAATAGGATTACATCCCCTGGAGATTAACTCAGTCTCTCAGCCACTAAAGTAGATCACAAATGGTTAACAGCTAAGTTTGAAACTTTGTCTAGGGTTGTGTGACAGGATTGTGTCAGTCGTATCTACAGTTTAGATTTGCAGCATCAATCAGGTCACATCAAGAGTAATATTAGTGAGCATGCACTGAAGTAAAATAACATCAAAAGTCCACCGGGTGGTGCAGCTTTACCAAACAACAGTGAGAATGTTGCTCAGCGGAGGCAGCAGTCTGCAGAGAACATCCCGCTCTATTTATACCACAATGATCTGTCATAAGCAATACTCTGACCTTTCACCTCATCTCCTGGGTCTATTACTGCTCCATGCCCTACCTGTCCATCACCACCTTCAGCCTCCAATATTCAACCACGCGGCGTTGTCTCATCACGACTACAAAAAAAAAAAAAGAAAAAACAGAAAAGTCCGATGCTGCACCTGTCGTTACGGCGCTTTGAATCAAAGGCGGCGTTCAAAAACAGCATCAAAAGGAGGAAAGAGCAACATGGCAGCCTCAAAAAGCCTCATCAAAAGAGAAGCTGAAGAGTCAGAATGGTAAAAAAAAAAGCTTCTTTTATTTCTAAATGGAACAAAAAGTGGTGATGAAGCAAAAAGTGAAGGGAGCATTTCAGCCCACCAGGCTTTCATCATCATCTCAGCTATCTAATGTCCTTATAAGGAATAAATGCCCTAACCGCCTGCTGCTCTGCTTCCTTTTCTTGTGTGTTACTGTGGGAAAAAACGTGTCTCCTAGCACTATATGACCCTGATCACGGATGTTGCACCATTGCAAGAGCAGTTCTGCATCTTTCTTTTCTTTTTTTCTCCCCCTGTCTTTGCAAACTGTCTTGCATTTTTGTGGCTGCTATCTTTTCAGGCCTTCTGCTAGTTTTAGAAACAAAAGACACTGCAAAGTTTGCAGACTCAGGACAAGGAATTTCAAGGTTGAGCTACTTTTTTGGGATTAGTTTTACATATTATTAAAGTCTTACAGTCATTCTTAAAGCCTTACAGCATATTTTGCTTAAGCTACGACAAATGCAGAATGAATGAGATCTTCACAGAGCTAAACCACAGGGTTGCATGAAATGGGACACTTTAACGGTACTTTTTTAAAATCCAGTGCCAGTTTTTGATTTCCCTTTGCCTTTCCCTAAATCGGTCAAACTGACCCAGAAACAAAGAGGAGAATAAGGTAAACTAATAAACAGAAGAGCAGGGAAGAGATAGGAGAAGATGGATGGGGATGGAAGAGGAGGACATTTCTGTGGATGGAACAAGAGAACCTTTGGGGAAAACAGTCTGAGGGTGACAATTTGATTTTGGGCTCACAGGAGCCCAAAAGAGAATTTGGAGGATTAATGCTCTCTAATGGAAGTTCCTTTCATGATTTACTGAAGGAGTCAACAGAGGAAGAGACTTGAGACTCGAGGGTGTTTTTGTTAGGATGGGCTGCAAACACAGAGGATGTGGAGGGTGAATGTAAGACGCTGCAGCACAGAACAGAGGGCAGGTCCGTTACTACAGGGGTGATGTGGGTAGGGGTCTGGAGCATCCAGGTAGGGCTGCTATCGGTAGGGGTCTGGAGAGTCCAGGAAGGGATCATATGGGTAGGGGTCTGGAGCATTCAAGTAGGACTCTTATGAGTAGTCGTCTGGAGCATCCAGGTAAAGCTGATATGGGTAGGGGTCTTGAGCATTCAAGTAGGACTCTTATGAGTAGTGGTCTGGAACATACAGGTAGGGCTCATAGGGGTAAGGGTCTGGAGCATCCAGGTAGGGCTGATATGGGTGGGGGTCTGGAGCTTCCAGGTAGGGATCATATAGGTAGGGGTCTGGAGCGTCCAGGTTAGCTACATGTTGCAATGTCCCACCTCTGCCAGAAGGGGTCATTCTCCTCGCTGTCTTTGAGTGCAGGTCTGGGGGAGTACAGTCGCTCGAGTCGCTCGCTCAGGTAGCCTGAGTAGAATAACTGGGCGGCAAAGTTCATCCTGGCTAGAGGACTTTCCTCCTTCAGTCCAACAACCGTCTGGCTCTGAATCCCTCGCCTGTCGTGTCCGAGGGATAAGAGGACACTGGCTGCAGCTGCGTCCACGCCGTAATGTCTCCTGCCACAGGTTCCTCCCCTCTTCCACCGTCCAGTCGCTATTTAAGAAGGGATTAACCGTGTGCACATGCTTGTTGGCAACGAGTGGCCTCTCCGGTTGGCCTGGCCCCTCCCAGGGCTCTATTCCTGGGCCCAGGCCGAGATTACTTCCACTTCCTGTGACGTAGCTCTAATCAGACGCTCTAAGGAGATAGATGCAGACTTAGGGGTTATCTAGGGAGCAGTGATCTTAAGGCTCAGCTACACAGAGGAGACAACTGTGGGATGGAGGATCAGAAAGGAGGAATTGTGGGTTAGGACGATGCCAAAAAGGGAAAAGGGACAGGTTTGTGTCCACAACATGTTACGTACTCATTTCTGTCGCCAAAGAACCAATGGTTGAACTTTTATCCTCATTTTGAAGGATGCATTTTGCTTTTAACTGCATCTGGATGCATTGAGGGAAACTTTCTATTTCACTGTTACATAAAAGGCGTTGTAACAGATTTGAGGAACACAAATGAATAGTTTATGTTGCGTTAATTCTAGAAAGACACAAGGCAGACAGACTACTGACACTTCAGGGAAAGTGGAGAATAGGTAAATTGGCTGCTGTCTGCATCTCAGTAGGTAGCCCAGATCCACTACAGCTCTGATCAGGTGCCCAACATGTCCCTCAAATCTGAACCAAGCAACGTCAGTGATGCCAGTGTAATCCGTGTGCCCGAATCCTGGAACAGTTCCCCCTAAGTACATACGGTTGTAAAAGGCTTGCAGATAATGAAGCGTAATGAATGGAAGGTGTGCAGTCCGGAGCCAACTTCCTCATTACAGTGGGGGGTATTGCCAAGCAAAGTGTCAGTCACAGAGGAGGAACGTAGCGTTCAGAGATTTTCTCGTGGGTGTCTGATGTCTCTGACAGTCGGCTGTGAACTGAGCTCGCAATAGTTCGTATAAAAATACTCAGATAGGCCTCTGTAAATGTAGGGAACTTTTTGCAGGCCTGTTTGTTTGGCTGGTAAATCCGTAACCCTTGTACTCTTCTGTCAAGCAGGAATGCTGAGGTGGTGCTTTTGTAAGGTACACCAGCACCACATCCATGGTTAGGGCCTTAGTAGGATTGCAGATGAAGAGGCCTTTTGTTTCTCCCTGAACACTTTTCTGTTATTAGAAGCGGTTTCTGGTTTTGCAGCTTTCCAAAACTAATAACCCAACAAGCATGCCCACTTCATACAGCAAGCAGCCAAGTGTGCAGAGGCGGGGAAAAAAAGCTTTGGTTTAAACCTTCCCTAAAGTTATGTGTCTTTGTTATTCGTACATCTACTCACTTCGTCTAATTGCTTATTCCCATTTAATTTTATCTCATGATAGTGCCATTTAAAGCCATGCTCAAACTATCAACGAGACCTCACATTGTCCTCATCGTGCGCTGCTCCACGAGAGGGGGAAGATGCCTATTGTCATTAATCTGCCTCCTCATGACAAGCAGCGTTGGGTACAGGAGCTGCTGCTTTCTAAATAAGCTCCATCTGTCTATCTTTGATAGTAGTGAGTAGTTGAGATAGTTGTGTTGTACTGTTCAGAATCAGAATCAGAATCAGTGTTGTGATTTCTTTGTTTAAAACTGCATTTCTTTTTATGATAGACTACACTGAAGTAACCCATCTGGGCAGTTCAAGTACAAAACTTAATATCAGTCTTTATCGTGTGTGTGTGTGTTTTGATATTTTTTCAATAGGTTTTGTTCTGGAAACCATCAGCTGTGCCTGTAGACTGTGTAAATATGGACAGCGGAACTGCTCCTTCACAAATGCAGCAAGTAGAGCTCCCCCTAGTGGCTGCTGCAGTATAGGTCATAAGCTCCACCCCCTGGAACATGGGCCCATTGACTGTATGGACAACCCCACCGGCACCAATTGGATTCAGAATCACCCATGGTCGCCATTTACTCCGCCCACCCTTGAATATTCCAACTATGGACATGGAGGGTCATGTCGGACGTTGAGACCCGCCCACCCAACTCTCGGCTACCTGTTAGCTCAGGCTACCACCTGTCACTCAAAGCGGGAACGACCTTATTTATGCAGAATTTTAAACCAAAAAGTAATGGAATGAGTTAGAAAAAAATTGACCCCCGTACAGTTGTCACGAATGGTGAAATAAACTATTGAGACCAAAATAGTTTTTTGTACCAGGTTGCGTTTAATAATGATGTAAAGTTGGGCTTTTTAACACAGTCACACTCAGAATTAGTTTGCTGAACTCCTCTGTGTCCATACATCCAAATGCAGAGAGTCATCATTCTCCACACAAACTTCAATAGAGATTGACTACGACCACAAGGTCTGAGAATCTGTAATCACTCACTGGTTTTCACTGGAGCTGGAACGATAGAGCCAAAATTGTGCAGAACAGATGTCAAACAGGATGTATTGGAAAAGACGTCTCAATAGACAGTTTGAGACCCCCCTCACTGTAAAACAATGAGGTTGCATTAAGTTATGTGAATGCATTTCTTCTCTTTGGGTTTTTGATATCAAACTCTCACATTTTTTAAATTAGATATAAGTACTACCTTGAAATGGAGAAACGTTTGAAACAAAAAGAGGATTAAACCACAGTATTACAACGTCCATAAGCATGTAGGTGGATTTTAGAACACGTTTCTCTACCAGAAATGTAAATGGCTCAAATAAAATAAAGGTTCAATTTCTGAGTAAACAAAATGTGAGATGAGTCTGTCTGAATTTACAGAAACTTTAGGCGTCAAGATGAGAAATGGATTTAGTTAAATTGATCTTAACTTGGAAATGTGAGTAGGAATTATATTATTTAACTCAAGTTAAAGCCATAAATATTTACTTAGATGAAACCTTTTTATTGACTCGCTGTTGTATCTGCAGCCTCAGTAGCTATCGGTTACACTCGGTCACAATCCAAGCCCCTAAACATGCCAAACATTTGTTCTTTTAGTCAAACTAAGTCCAGCGTTGTGGGTACAATGAGCTTATGGCACAGTCGGTTGAAATCAAAGCTCACTTAATGAGTTGTTTTTGAAACTCGGATTGGATTTAGCTTCTTAAAAAGTGGAAAGAAGACAGTGTATGCCAGCACCCACAAGGGCACAAGACACCTGAGCCCTGAAGAGCAACAACAACACGTAACGTCCCCTTCCTCCGCAGCTTCCTCCCTCCCAGGAGGTTTTAACGAGGTCCGCGTCGATGATGGAGGTGGAGCTGACTGGGGCGCCTTCAGTCTTTGTGCGCTCGTGGTAGCATCTGGCCATCGCCAAGTACCGGGAGGCACCAGGCGAAACAAAGAGACGCACAGAGCACAGGAAGATGAGGGCAGGACGGAATTAGAAGGTGAGAAGGTGACCCCGCCTCCAGCAGCCTGTCACACCACGGATCAGCGTGACGCCGGCCGACTGGATGCCATGATCCCAACCCCACCTCCACCCCCTCAGCCCCCACCCACCCCACGGCTCTGTGCTCCAGTAGACGAACAGTGTATTTTCTTGGCAGGGCCTGAATGGACAGTTGCAGGATGAACTTTGACACACATCAATCTCAAGCAAGTTTCAGCCTGATCGGGGTCGGATGCAAAACTTGTCTGCGCTGTTACATCTGAGACGACGGGTACAGGAGTGTGGAGCACGAATTAAACTAAACTCTTTCTATTTATAGACTCTTAAAGGAGATTTTTGATGTCTGCAATATTGCATGTTTTTACTGCTGCCCTAGATATATTCACGTATCTCAACTTTTTCGTTTTTTGTTTTTATTGCTCTGCACATTTACAAATTACCTGACCTTTCTCTTCTAACATTTTGATGTTGTTTTTCTACGCCGGCTGCAGAAGGATGTAACATCTACCCAGGGATCCGAGCAAACAAACGGCTCAACTAAAAGCTGCGTTCACGGCAATTTTTATTAATGCACATCGTCCGTGTTGAGTCAAATGCTTTCTGAATAATTGAGACAACCAAGAGAAAAAAAAAATGTCTGTTCCTTTATGAAAATTTGAAAAGATTGTGTCTAAACTTCTGAGTATGTAACAACAGGAAGTTGTTTCTTTCTTGTGTGCTCCTTAAAGCGTGTCAAATTCAGCCTGACAGCATGAAATGAATTTTCTTTTGCTCGCGTCTCTTCGATTTTGTATCTCTCCTCCTTTGAGGGGTTTGATACAACTGTAATAGGAATCACCTGTGCGAGATGAATCACGTAAGTGTTTCTCTTCTTGACTCCTTGGCCTGGATCTTTTGTTTCATATCTGCTGCAGGGCCAGAAACGTCTCCCGACTGTCTTCTCTCATTCCTCGGCTGATGCCTCCTTCCCCTCTTCCTCCAGCTTCGTTATTTCGACGTCTTAACCCGCAGATCTGCTTAGGCGGCCAGACGAAGTGAGCCGAGCGGAGGGCTGAACACACGTCTGGCTTAATGAAGATGACTCTACGCGGCGGTCTTGGCTGGCGGTGTGTGGGAAGGCCGGTGAGTCACACACAGACGGAGTCGGTTCAGTGGGAACCAATCAATGCGATTATAAAGGGCATTCTCTGCAGCTGGATTGATTTAGATTTTTTTTTTCTGACTTACCGCTGAACAAAAACAAGCTTTTCAGCCCCGAGATGTTTCTCTTGATTTCATCTGCTTCGAGAAATCAAACAAAAACTTTAGTCTGACCTCGTATGACCAGAAATAAGTAACATCTGACGGTGGTGACGCAGGGTATGAATTTAAAGGATAGTTCTGTTTTGACTAAAGCATCTTGAGACCGTCCCCTTGTTTTTCAGGTTTTTCTTATTGACAGTGGAAGATAACGAATGAATGAATGAAAGTTTATTTGAACACACAGAATAAAAGAAAAGAAAGCAAACAAACGACAAAAATAATAAGACAACAACACAAAGTAAAACAACAAAACTTAATACATTTTATGTTCAATAGGAATAGGAAGAAGCCAAGGAAGAAGATAACGGCTGCTCACTAGATATTTTCTCTTTTTTGGATTTTCTGTAAAACCCTAGAGATGGTTGTGCGTGAAAATCTCAGTAGATCAGAAGTTTCTGAAATATTCAGACCATCTGGCACCAACAATCACACCACGTTCAAAGTCACTTAAATCCCCTTTCTTCTCTATTCTGATGCTCGGTTTGAGCTTCAGCAAGTTGTCTTGATCACCTCTACATCAACTAAATGCATTGAACTGCAGCCATGTAATTGGCTGATTAGCAATTTGTGCTAACAAGCAATTGAACAGGTGTACCTAATAAAGTGGCAAGTGAGTGTATAATGACAGTGAGACATAAAAAAAACAAAAAAGAGATAACAAATAGTAGCAGCATATAAAAACTTCCTCTTTACACTTTACTTTGAGCTGATTTAAATTTGGAACATCATATGCGTGCTTTTTTATTAACTCCAGTGAAATGTGAAAATGTCAGGAACACCTAAGTCTTGCACCACATACTAAATAAAACCGGATCTCCCCTTGATTCGACAGCCAGCCAGCGTGCAGCTGTGCCGAAGTGAGAAATGAGTCCCCTCCCCGGCACAGCCGCTCCCACCCCCTTCCCAGACCTTCCCAGACACTGAGCGTTTTTGTCCCGCATCTCATGTTTTCATTTGGAAACTGGCCGCTACCAAGTCAAGGAGGGAATATCTGGAGAGCGAGAGAGCGAACGCAGGGCAAAGAGGAAGACGGGAGGAAGAGTTTTCCGGAGGAGAAGAGCTTCGGCTTTGTAACCTGGTTCGGGATTAAAGGAGATCTCGGGGGCCTCTTTCTCTCACGCGCTCTTCACTCGTCGACACCAGCTGCTCGCCAGGTTTTCCTTTCCATCATGATCAGCGCCTCCAACGCCTCGATTGGTCTCCTGCTCCTCCTTCTGATTGGCTGCGCTGCAGCAGGTAAGAGATGGAGTCGGGCGTGGTCTGCAGTAGGGTCGCAGGTCAAACAGGAAGAGCTGTACATCCGATGGCAGCCGAGCCATGCGTTACGTGTATTCACCATGTCTTTGTTTTCTAAGTGTGTGTACACGATGGTTGGATGAACACGCATGAAGCAGAACTGACATCATATATGTGAGTGTGTGTGTTCAGGGCCTCGCCAGCACATCTGTTACTAATTTAACCGCAGCCCCGAGCTAATCTAACACACCGTCAGCACAGTTTCAAACATTCACCTCATCTGTTCTGTGCCTGTGCCCTGCCTCTCCAACCAGTGTTGCAGCTCTGTTTACCAGCGTTACCAGAATCCAACGGAAATTAACAGAAATGTGGGCCAGTCCTCCAGAGGCAAATCTGTGAGTGACGGTCTCAAGTGTGAACAACACTGACTTCATACTGAAAGAATGGCTGCGGGAAGCGGACAGAATGGACACACATGCACACAAACACAGCTACATGTAGTGGGTCATTTCATTTCAAAAGCTTTGTTTTGTTTTGCAGAATAATTTTTTCTCTAAAGTGATTTATGTCTAATTGAGGAAAAAGTAACTCGGAGTGTGTTGGAGTGTGCTGTGGTTTTTAAAGACACAGATGAAGTGCAATCATCAACCTGTCGCCACTTCCTTGCATCGGCCAAATAGATGTTTTTTTTTTCCCGGGGATACGAGCGGCAGCATCATGTGAGTTTGGAGCCAAAGTTGGAGCCGCGATATCGACCACCTCACCCCAGTTATACACTGTACTCATTTATTCTCTCACAAACACATGGGGCCACTTTACGGAGCGGTTGGCATGACAACTGGTATGACGCATCCTGTTTCTATAGTGTCCAATAACTAAAACATATCCAAAAAATTGACATCTGAACATGCATCAACATTATATTAACTACCTAAACTGAGTGTGTGGAGTTTATGACGTGTACTGCAGCCTGCGGCCAGTCACCAGGGGGAGCTCTACTTGCTTTAGCTTCATTTTTGAAGACCAGTCCTTCTTTATACAGTCTATGAGTACAATAAGGTCACGGCTTCGATCTCCTTCATGCCACATAACAGAGGTGTCTTGAGCAAGCACGTACAACCCCCCCTCAAACTGCTCCTCGGGCATTTTGCATGGATGCAATTGTGCTCACTTGCAAGGATTAACTACATCAAACAAATTCCTTTTCTCTGTGTGTACGTATATTGTATACACAGTAAAACGGATTGGACTGGAAATGTCAGCTTCCAGTCAAATATATAGGAAAGAAGTGTGTATGCTACACTTTAAGCAGCTTTAAATTTAAATTGTGATGCTGTGTTCATATTACTGGCAACACAAAAAAGCAAAACTTAAACGCATTGCTGTGGTTTAAAGTTTGTCAGCATTTGGATGTTCCCCTACTGGCTTGGAGCCTCAAGCACAAGCTGCACCTCTGTTTGCCTTCAAATAGAAAATGTAAGCTCATGGTTATGATATAGTAACAAAAGGTTTTGAATACAGTCAGACTGGGTCGTATAGACCTTTCTTTTAAAAAACACAAACAAAAAACACAAACATGTTTGAAGTCAGTTTGTGTCTTTTGTGTTCAACACAAAATGAGAAGGGAGAAAGAAAATCAAAAGTCGTAGCGCTCCAAGGATTATTAGCTGTTGAACAAACAAAAAAAATGAGAAAAAAAGTTGGAAAGAGCTCAATATATTTTGGCTTACTGAAAGTTACCAACTCACTTCCCGCTGGCTACAAAAGTAAATGTCAGAATAGTTTGTGGTTATGCAGGGAAGGAAGGAATGGGCTTTCAAATAACCACAGAATATTCTTGTTCAGTCCCTGGCAAGCAGTATCGCTAGTATCGCTGATGCTCAGGAAACAACATGCTCTCATAGCTAGCTAGCAATCTTTGCTAACATTTGTCGCTTGTGAATATGTCCCCTCTTTTTCACCCACCGTGCCGAAGAGATGCATATAAAAACGATTTGTTAAACCGAGGCTCTGACCGCTACTAACTTCTCAATTTGGCACTTGACTGAACTGGTTCTGTGGACGCTCAATTCAGTGCACAAACCTACAGAGCTGGAAAAAAACACATGCACACACGCTCAGCACACACTTTCTCCTTTGTCCTCGGGTGGAGTCGGTGAGTCAGAACATCAGAACTTGCCTTTTTTGTGTCCTGTGTGTGGAGAAATTACGTGGTCCAAGTATTTCTCACATTGTGGGGACCTAACCCTGTCTGCACAGTCACTTTATATGGACCAAAATAAAAACAAGTCCCCTCAAAGGCCAAATACTTACAAATGAAGTGAAAGCTTATACTATGCCTTCTTTAGAAACACAAGCTGGTGATAATATATCATCTTGGCATCGGTCATGTAAATTGTGCCTGCAGTGCACACACCACAGAGTTAGCTTGGGAGACTCTGCAGGTAAGACATTCATCAGGAACATCAGCATGTAGCTTTCTGTTGCAAGTTTTACAATTTAAAGGGTGATTCAAAAGCCCCCCTCCAACCCTACTTTTTATTTTTTTTTCATGGTCATGATCGGGAAACCAGCAGAACATCCTGTTACAGCGGCAGATTGTGGCCGCTGTGAAATGTAGCAGCAGAAACCACCACTTTGATCAATTCACATGCGTCCAGATTCCGGTCCAGCAGAACTTTCATGTCTTTTGCAGACTTTTCATAATGCATCTGTCACTGTCAAATGAAAGCAGCAGAGCTTTGCCAAGTCTTCGTACGCCCGAGTGAGTTCTACGAAAATGTCCCCGCTGTGAAGCAAACACCAGTGCAGACATCTGCTTTGTCCACTCGCTGAGAAAGGCTGATGAACTAGCTCTACCTTCCATGCAGACATCACTTTTTTTCTTGGACCTGTTCCAGCATGTACTGAACTTGGCACACCTTTGCACAGAATAAACTGTCTCCGTGGGACATTGTACTAAATTCAAGACAGCTCTGATGCTTATGCATGACATAGAGGACAAAGTGTAGGATGAGATATAGACATCATACCTTCCTAAATGTTGTTGCAGTCTTTAATGCTCAGAGTAGAAAATATATAAGTTATCATTATAACCATTATTTGATGTCAGATGAATATGGCAGCTGTAAAGCGGCTGCTGAAGAGCATACAAGCCCCAAACTAAGCCGCAGTCTGTGTTTATTTCACAGTCGACTGAATGCCTGGTGTTTTTTTTTTTTTTGTTCTAAAATGAATATTTCCACAAGCTTGCCCATTTGAAGCTCTGTGTTCCAGAAAGGACTTAAAAACAACCAGGAGAGGTTGAAATAAGTAATACAGAGGAATGAAATTCAACTTTATTTTAACCTGAGAGATTAAGTGTAGTGCTCAAATACCTGTCTGATATGATTGGCTATTGAACCAAAGAAGAGGAGAAGAAGACGGGTTGGAAAGAGTGCACATTATTTTGGGTGACTAGCCATTGCCAACGCACTTCCCACTGGCTACAAATATTTACTTCAAAATAGTTTTTGGTTATGCAAGGAAGGAAGGAATGGGCTCCCAAATAAGCACAGTATATCCTTGTTTGGTCTCTGGCAAGCAGCCACAAGGAACAATATTGACAAAACCCGGCGTCTTAGTATCACTGATGCTCAGTAACAACATGGGCTGTCGGGCATTAGCTGTCCTCATACACTCCAAATGTTTCATCTAAACAAGAGTGACAGCATCGTCTCCAGCGTTCAGTCAATGAATGAATGGGACATTCAGTTATTTATCCAGCATTTAAATACTATCAACGCAAGCTTGGCACGCTGCCACTAAGAAGGTGTTAGAAAATGGAAGCAGAGCCCTGCCAGTGATTGCAGGCTTCCCCTCGAATGTGCTGGCTTCAAAGAGAAGCAGATAATTGGAAACATAACTGTGAGGGGGGGAAAAGGCTGGAACAATGAGGCCCTCCCCATCCCGCTGAAGTGAAATCACACCGACGAAAACTCTCCTCAGAGCATACGGTTGCGTAGTTTTATTCTCATTATTGATGGCTGAGGTAGATCCTTTCATAAAATCCAAGAAAAAAGAGCATATTCCCTGTTTTTAGCTTTTAGGTCTTGAAATTTATTTTAAGTATCTGTCTTCACATTGTTTGATGAGTTACAGGAGTCTACTTAAAACAAGCTCTTTTTTTTGTTGTTGTTGCTGAGCCGTAAGATAAATAGCACATGAAGCTACTGCCAGCAGTTAGTCAGCTTAGCATGGAAGATAAATAGCCTTCAACACCACCGCCAGTTGTCAGTTAGCCTAGCGTGCATAATAAATAGCACATGGAGCTACAAGCAAAGGTCTGTTAGCTTAGCGTGGATGATAAGTAGCTAAAGAAGCCACAGTCAGTGGTCCGTTAGCCTAGCATGTATGACAAATACCATATAGCTACAGCAAGCATGCAGTTAGCTTAGCACAGACACAGTTTGTTTTGGGTTCAAAAATAAGGTAAAAAATTGAATTTTCATCTACAATAAATTTAAGCTAGCTAGCCATGCATGCAGCAAACATGTTTTGGGTGTTTATCTACATTTATGTTGCACACAGCCTAAACTGAACTCCCCAAACCAGGATCTCTCTTTTTATCGTCTCTGTAGGTTTATGTGGGAGATACATAAGATGTTGCGATTGGTTTAATGAATCTGTCTTTGTATGCAGTTGCATGGCCTTTAATTTAACCATAAAGGAGTATCAGCTTTTCCCAGTATCAATCCAACTCTCAGCAAATTTCTTAAAATGTTGAACTATCCCTTCAGTTCCATATAGTTTTTAAACGGTCCGCTTTAATATCACATCAAAAATGTCATCTCACGGTTTATTTCTACCATTTATTTGCTCCCCTCGAAGCTTATTAAATCCCAGGTTGTGCATCCATAACAGTGAGTAATGCTTCATTCTCTTTTCAGGACCGGAGCCCGGAGACCAACGGCCTCGAGCGGTGCGTTCAAGTGCCTGTCAAGAGCACACAAACCTTCACAACCGCCTGGATGTAGTGGAGAAGGTGCGATTTCCAAACCAATCTCAGACCTCGGCGGTTGCAAAACCATCAGGGGTCCTGGAAATTTTTTTTCCTCTTGCTTTGGTGTTGTCAACTTCTTTATTAAACATCAGCTTTTTTTCTCCACCTGGAGGCTGCCAAAAAATCTGCAGCATTTCCTTTCAAGAGTAGGATGTCGAAAGAGCCGTGGCTCATATCCACCTCAAATTCCACTTGTTGCGAATACAAATAAATAAATAGACAGCTCATGATTTCTCAACTTTCTCTACCCATCTGACGAACCCCAGACTTACTTTGACTTTACCTTACTAGCGGTTTTGGGCGACTGTTTTATTCATTTGATTGTATTATTCACAAGTCATAATTCCATTATTCATACTTATTGATATATTATTCATACATCGACCTCACGCGTATTATGTCTTCCGTGTCCTGCAGAGAGTAGAGGACAAGGTTGAGAAGTTGGAAGTGGATCTGGCAGCTCTTCTGGAGGCCATCGATGCGCCGCAGTGGCACCCCCTGTTGGACAAAGCAGGGAAGACAGCTGTGGACATCCTAGAAGAGCCCCCCAGGAAGACAGGCTGAGTAGAGAGAAGGGCCTCGAGATGCATTTGAACCTGGACTTTAAAATGATTTAACCCGTTTTGTGAGCTGAATAATAATGTTTTTAGAATCTTTGTATGTGCATATAGTCTGTATATCAAAGTGACGTTTGTATCTTTAAAGACTTGACAAAGCCGGGCTTCTCTGCATTATTGACTCTCACTAATCCTAAAACAAATCCATCTCTTCTCCTAACTTGAGAGCCAGTTGTAGATTCTTCCTCTTGCGGTCAATAATGGCACAGCTCATGTTTGTACAGATATTTAAAGAGATTTATTTACTCTGGACACCTCTGTTCAGTCGATACGCGCCCTTCGCTGCCCTCTGCTGTCTGCACACAACGCAGTGACGGGGTGTTTAAGATAAAAATACCAAAGACAAAGATAGAGACGGACACCAAATTACTGGAAGGAGATTTATTTCTTTATCAAAGCAGTTAAAGCAGCAGGTTTTTGGAACACACGGAGCAGTTTCGGTTGGTGCGGTAACAAGGCTTCTCAATTGATTCCCTGCAAAAAATCTTGCAGCACAAAAAATTTATGCAAAATAGGATCACAAGGAGGGAACAAGTGTGGCATGGAGCACATTTTTTCTTGGTGATTTGTTTTTTTTTTTGTTTTGTTTTTTGTTGGTTTTTTTCCTCAACAGGGCACTGAGTTTCAAACTGTATCCACAGAGTTAAGACACCTACAGAATGGCACATCTCGTACGTCATGCTGTTGCCGGTTGAGCACAATGCCTTTTTTTTTTTAATTATTATCATTTATTTTTATTATCATTATTATTATTATTATTATTAACACCTAACGGCATCCAGAACACATAAAAAGAAATTATGTTGGGAAGGTTATGCAAGCATGGTCTAGTTAGGAATGATCACCGATATCAAGGAACAAATGTCAAAACTGTAGATTAGTATTTTAACTTAGAGAAAAGCTACACTTAAAATTAACTGTCAAAATCATTATCCATTTACAAATGATTAACACAGAGGTACACGCACACACACTTCAGGCCTATGTTGATTCTGATGCTGTGTCAAGCTTTCTTTTCCACAAACGGAGACATTCAGATTTAGATTTCTTTTTTTGTTTTTTATCCTTTTTTTTTTGTTGATAATGCAGCAAATTCTGTTTCGGGGTGAAGCGAAAACTTGCCCCAGTTCCAGTTATTCTTCCTCTGCTGCACAGACAATAATGCAACACTTAATCCACAACAGAGCATCACACACAGCGGCTGACCTCATTCCACTCATCCGCAACGCTACGAGTCTGTATACTCGAAACAAAGCATCGTCGAGACAACCTACGGGATGCCAAGAGGTACTGCATACGGTATCGTCTAAACGTATCATGCCGTCCATGTAACACCGGGATTATACGATTTGTACAGTTTAAACTTCACAAAACTCGCTGTTCAGAAACAGTCGCGCAGGCCAGTTATACTCTTGATTTTTCGGACCGTGTCAATAATCAGGTGAGTATCGAGGTATGCGATCACCAAAAGCTTGTGCATGCACGAAAAATCAGCCGGTTAAGGCTCAAGCTCCAGGCTTTGGCAAAAAACAGGCGTATACTGTAAAGGTTCATGCAAAGAAGCAGCGCAGGGCTCAAGACTAGTAAATGAATTGTTTCTCTTTTGGCAGACTTGGAAGATGCCACTTTTTAAATAACCCTTTAAACGAAGCTTCTTAGTCTAATTATGATATAGTGTTTAAAGAAATAGGTCCACGTTTTGGGAAATACACTTATTTGCTTGGGAAAAGACTGATGCCATCATCCTGTCTGAGTTTCACAGGCCAGGCCTTTAACATACACACTTATTCTGGAGCAGTAAATATGGTTCATCAACAGGTATCGACTATCAGTAGCGACACTGGTAACTGTCTATGGGATGGTTGACTGTGGATGACCTGTACTTGTTAACGTACACACCATAAAACTAAACTAATAGGACAGTAAATATTGTTAGGATGGGCCTTGGGTCTTATCGGTTGAGGGGAGGGGCCTCTATAGATACTTGATGAGTTTGGGCTCTAGTGAATTTGGAGGCCAGGTCAACACCTTGTCCCGTTCTTCATGTTGTACGAGTTGTTCCTAAATTGTTTTTGTGTGTGTGCTTGTGTCAAGGAGTGTCATTGTCTAGGTGGGTGCTACATATCTAGGTAACATCCACACAAACACCAGGTCCAAAAGTTTCCCAGTAGAACATTGAATTGTCACAAAATTGTTAATGTTATTTACTTCTGCTGTCAGTGGTCACAATGTTGTGGCGGATCAGTGTAGACCAGAAATCGCCAAGTAACTCACATATAGTGCTGACAGTATTGTAATAAAACAGCAGGTGGACCAGCTAGCGAGAACACTTGGGTTTATTGGGACCTATAAAAACTAAAGTATCATCTTTGAACTGGAAGAAAAACAAGCAAAAACAGAACTTCAAACAATAAAGTCCCAACGTCCTCAAATGAGTACTTGCTAATTATTGTTACTATTGACAACATTTCTTAAATGTGCACGTTACATCAAACTAGAAAAGATTATAAGCATAAACAAATACGTTTATTAAGAACTAAATCTGATTAGACTTTGAACCTTGTCTGCAGAACGAATCCGATGAAATGTCCGCTATCATGTTACTGCACTGACTGGTGTATTGACCCTTCACTACCACTACATGGCACGATAAAGAGTCCACTTACGAGGACAAAAGGTCTACATTAAGCAGAATAAGAAGCTGAGACGCACCTAACACTTAAACGCCTCCACATGAGGACGCAGGGTCTCAGGAGGTTAATTACCGATGGTTTGATTAACATCCGTCTTTTCACGCGACGGCAGAACCTTGAGCATCTCCTACATGTTGGATTCAGTTTTATAAACCTGTTTTTTATAAAAAAATTTCAGTCAGTTTGGAGTTTAACCGTAAATCGCCTGGTGCAACTACGTGTTGATGACTTTTTTTTTTTTCACATCCATTCAGGACTTGGTGGAGCATCTGGTTGTTTGCCTGTAAAAAACCTCCCGGGAAATGAGCTAACGGCAATAACTGGTTTAGTGAGGATCAGACACGCTCGACGCAGCATGTTAATTAGGATTTAGGGAGCTGGTAAGTTGATTTGAATTACTGAGAGAGAGTCGGGCTGACCGTTTTCCCCACTGGTCGCGTATAAAGATGGATGAACTGGCCATCGCCATCTTGGCTAACTCCCAACTAATGAAAAGCACGATGATTAGAGCTTCGGTAGAAAGCTACAATCCTTAAATGTTTGTTAAATTAGCATTAGAAACCAAAACATTCGGCTTTTGAGTTGGGCATTTCAATACGGACGTGCGTGTAACTTTTTTTGGCACTTTCATAACAACTTAAAAGGTCAAAAACACGAGAGTGGCATCAGTCTTCTCGCTTAATTCTCACAAATAGCCGTACTTCCCAAGATGTCTTCCTATTACTTTAAGGTCCCCTCCCTACCTGAAATAGATACTCTACACATAATCACATTATGATTGTATAAATGATAGCATTTTCACTTGCAGAAGGAACTACAGGGAAAAAAGAGACATACATTCACACACTCAAAGTTCCTTAGAAATGGTTATGCAAATGGTAGAAAAGCTTTGGCATATTTTTTGCCTACAAGTTGTGCCTGCACACTTGGAAAAAAGAGCAGAACGAAGCAGGGCGCAGCTTCACCCGGCTCTTCCTTAAGTTTACATGTCGAGCTCGCGGTCCCACATAAAACTGTGGTGAGTTTAATTACCTACACTGTATGCTATTTACATGGTTGTCATTTTCGTTAGGCCTTAGGGTTTTTTTTTTTTTTTTTTTTGTTTTGTTTTTGTTTTTAAGGTGGTCTTTTTGCTACATATTCCCAGGTGTTCAGACTGAGATGAATGGTGCCACCTTAAAATGTACCACTATCACTATCACAGTCTAGCTCATCTATACGATTTTGAAGAACCAACAGGACACAGCTACACATTTAAGCACAGCCCCGAACCAAGCTCTGCAGGGAGATGGCGTTTAATAATAGTCAAGCACTTATCGAGAGATCAGGAAGTCTAGTGGAGGATGTGGAGCTTTCTAACGGATTCTTAAAGGATGAGATCGTTTACTTGATTGGTATTTACTCCCCAGAGTCTTTGAGTTAGGGCACTGGCGCGGGGGCTAACATCTTTGCAACAACTGTGGGAAACAGTGACAAGCAGAAAGCTTTCTTTTCATTAGGATTCGCCCGACACATCACAGCACCTGCCGCCCCAGAAGACTCGGAAAAAAAGGAGCGGTTGGCTTTAAAGAGGGAAACTCAGACTGACGCTCGGACCTATCCACGGCTACGACGTGATAAAACGGATACTGGGTTATCGTCGACAGGCACAACTTTAAACAGGTTCACAACATGACGCCAGTCACACCGCTTACTTGAACGCTTACTTAATTTAAAAAGGAGGAAGGGCGCTCTGGGAGGAAATGAAAAAACATTAGCTCCAAATAGAGCGCACGGTTACGTAAGAGACGCTGAGGGGATGAGTGAATTGAAGACACGGGCAACAGAATAAACGGAGTGCCTTCGTATGCTGAATTATTCAGTCGTCCCCGTCAGATTTGGAACAGGGAGGCACACCAAAACCATTAACCCCCTCCCCCTTTCTTCCTCCCTCCCTCCTTCACACACCTCCTAAAAACTGTGGACTGCTATTGCTCGGGATGTCATCATGCTCATGGAGCTTTCTGCTCATTAAAGACACCTCTTAGTAAGTGATACATTATTTGTCATGCTATACTGTAACATTGCATAGAAGTTAGAGCTTACTCTAGGGCGAATGGGTAAAGTAGGCGGGGACTCTCTGGGAATCTGCTTCATTCATGCCTTACCAGAAGGATGCTACAGAAAAAAAAAAAAAAAAATACAGAAAACAAACAGAAGGACATGGTGAGGGGCCATTTTGGGTCCTGCTGTGCGTCAAGTCGCCTCGTTGTGCATTTTCCTCTGCTCGTGGCTACAACAGAGGAGAGAGGTGAGAACGTATCTATTGGCATGGCACAAACAACTGCAGTGGCCAGAGAGACCGTCACTGTGGGTGGGGGGGGGGCGGGGGGCGGCGCGGCCCTAGCTGCTGCCGGGGGAGGAGCACACCGAGCCGCACATGCTCAGTTTGGAGGACGACTCGGGCTCCGGCTCGGGGTCGGGCTCCGCTTCCGGGTCCGCTTCCGCTTCCGGTTCAGGTTCAGGTTCCGGCTCGGGCGCGGCGTCGTCGTCCGTGGCTCCGGCCTCCGCCTCCCCGTCCCCGTCTCCGCTGGCGTCGTCGCCCCCGGCCTCTGACTGGCCCTCCTCCTGGCGCCTTTTCAACCTGGGACGAGCGGAGGAAACCGGACGTGATTACACACCCACATTACTCATATGCTCATTACATCAAAACACTGCACCATTATAGTCATTAGTCACCTAATCCTTATCTATCTATCTATCCATATTACAATTTTGTACAACTATACTTATTATTATGCACAACTTTACTCAATTTATCACTATTTTGCACAAGTATTTTGTACAACTATAATTATATTATCACTTTGCACAACTTTTTTCAATATATTCCCATTTTGCTCAAGTATTTTTGTACAACTATGCTCTTTATATTACCATTCCTTACTGAAACCACTTTGTAAATCCAACCTTCAGCCCTGCTACAGACGCAATAAAAGCCAAAACATCCTTGCTTTCGTATCGATTCATTACTTTCACATGAACGTGGCCCTCGGAAAAAAAGCGAAGTTTAATTTTAACCCGCACGCAGACGGCTCCTCTAGTAGAAGCCAGACATAATGAGAGTCCTTGAGTGTACTACACGCAGTAGTACTCCTCGCCACGGTGCATAATTCTACGCGGTACGTCCTCCTCCCTTATAAATGGAAGTAGATTGTCATTAATTAGAGCGAAAGGATGTAATAAGACGTTTGCCACGGAGAAAGGATTTCTCTGCAGTGGCAGGACCTGGTCAATAATGAATGAGGCAATAATTTAGAGCAGCTCTGAAATAACGTCCCTTCCTTTACGTTGAAGGAAACACACTGTATGATTTATGGAGCTGTTATTTATAATAGACACTAGATAGAGTGTATTTCACTGTATACAGAATATCAGACATTCAGTTTTCTTATAACACAGTGAACCTTTCCACCTTTGATTTACACAACCAATCATATCAGTAAAGAGGAGGCTCCTGTTAGATGAATGTCTTCCTGCTCCTTTAGCACGTTACGCTGCACGCGTTTAATCATCGCGGGCATGGATTAGCATTTTCCGTGCCTCCTCACGCACCGCAGCGGATACAAGTTTTTAACTTGTTCTTATCTCCGAACTGTGCTCCCTCAGTGATTTATCGCGGCTGCGATGCTCCAGCTCCACGTTCATCCATGATTTAAGCGCAGGTGGCGGTGACGGTTTTTACTTCTTCATTATAAGTGTCGACTTTTTAAGGTGACATTTGCTTTTCGTGACATAAAGCTTTGTTGCAATTTGGCGAACTGTTACAATAGCGGCACATTTTTCAACACTGCACATGCTGGAAAAACTGCTGATGTTCGTGCCACAGTGTCACGGCCTCGTAGGAGAAGACGGGAATAGGAACTCAAAGTAAAATTAAATGAAACTTTAAAATCTAGTGAACAAAAGGTGCTGCAAGAAAGACGGAGCATATGAAAAGAGAAACAGGTGAGGACCAAAAGCCAAGCAGAGAATATGAGGATCTGAATGGTAATACAAACAGGGGTAACATCACAGACATCTAGACGGAGAACAAAGGGAAAGGCAGGGCTTTACATACACACACACAGGTGGAGGGGTTAACGAGACACAGGTGAAAGTAATGAGGGCGGAGCAGACGAGGAGAAACCGATCCAACAATCAAAGAGGGAGAAACGCACGACGCAAAACTAGACAAGAAACACCGAGCGAGAACAAAACTCAAAGAGCAAGAAAGAGCAAATACTGGCTAATAGAGAATAACTAATGAGTAAATGTTACATAAACCCGTCAGAGCTTCGTGTTCATGGAAGAAAAAAAATCAGGTCTGAGTAATGTAACGTAATGTGCTCACACTGGATGGGTGAATATAAATCATTTGGCTTTCACCCATAATATACTACACTAAAGATTCTTATTACGGACAAGGATCAAATTGACCTCTAGGAAAAACAAAGGGATTGGATCAGGCATAACATTATGACCTAACACTGGCTGAAATAACCCCTATAAAGGGCCCTTTTGTAGTGGTTTTGAAACCTTAGTGATTAAATTCTATCATAGGGCACTCAAAATTTTGCATAGAGCGTTACGAAAAGTAGTGACCATCCAATGGTCCTTCAACAGGTGGTGGATATCCCATCATGCACTGCATCTATAGCAACGCCGCCATTAGTGGGGGCGTAGTTAGTGGGGCGTACGGGTTAGGGAGTGAGTGAACCAGTGAAAACAGTCATGACTCCTTCAGAGAATGGACATGGGCTTTATGAGGCTACCTTGTGGTGTCTGGCAGCAGGATGCTGTTAGTGGGGGGCCTTTGGGTCCTGTGGGTTCTCTGTGGATCATCCCACAGATACTTGATCAGTTTGGGATCTAGTGAAGTGTTTTCGTTTGTGTGTCTGCGTCAGGCTGCACCCTGCTGCCATCAAGGAGTGTCATTACTATGAGGGGTGTCTGCTCTGGTCTAGGTGGGTGCTACATGTCTAAGGTACATGTACACTAATGCCAGGTCCAAACAGCAGAACACTGAATCGTCACAGGATGGTCAATAATAGTCACTTGGCGGGTGGTCATAATGTTGTGGCTGATTGGTGTAGATATCTGTGTTCAATGTTACACCAAATATTTAATCGTGAATTCTAGTGGCAGCGTGTGGCTTTACAATCAGTGAAAACAAACCTAAAATAAGAATGTGGACGACATATTTATTTAAAGTGAATGTGAAGCGTTGTCATAACGTCCTTTGCTTTTCTAACCCGACGGAAACCTCTGCTCTCCTGTCGCGTTACGGACGCTCCGCCCGCTCTCCGTGTTCTCTTACTTCTCACGGTTGAAGATCATGAACTCCTGCTGCACCACTTCAAGGCACTCCTGTAGGTAGTCGTTCTCCTGTGGGGGGAGCACAGCAGACGAAACATCCAGCTCATCATCCACAGCCACATCAACCTCGTTATCATCATCATCATCATCACCATCATCATCACCATCAACCTTTACATCACCTCGAATCAGTCAGCCGCGCGACCTCTGGGGTGAAAACGTCTTTTTCCTCATTCCCTTTTCTTTCTTTCTTTCTTTTTTTTTTATTTCCCTTCCATTCGCTGCCCTTTTTAAACGAGTCATGAATTGTTTGTGAGCCCTCCTCAAATTGGATGTTTGGCCCAAGACAAAAATAGAAGCTCATATTTCCGAAAGCACTTGGGGCCATGACAACAGCACTGAAGGCCTCATAATTTAATAATCTCGGTAATAACGCAGCATGAGCACACGCGAGCAGTCACGCACGCACGCACACACGGGCGAGCGCACACAAAGCGAGCCGTAAACCTGCTATTGTCAGAGGTGCACACTCTGTTGCACGCGCTGATCAGCGCCACGGCGACACGTGACGGCGGCGGCGCGTGCTGACGTTAATAACGGTGATGTCAGGGTGACTGTCTGATGGGAAACAGGCTGCTCATAAATACAGAGAGGATTTCACCGTCTCAATCAATCATAACGCAACAGCAAAGGACACAAAGAAACCTCGTAGGTTGTATCACGCGCAGCATCAGACCAGGCGAAAGTTGGGACGTTGGTCTTGCTTTATTTAAGACAAATGGCTCTTATCCATATTGCTACGGAGGCGCTTAATGACGTCATTGTCCCGATAAGCGTAAACCAGATCAGATGACAAATCTCTGCAGAACGCTGGTTAGTTTGTGGCTTGAATTTTGAATAAATCTCCAATACAATCAACAGCAAAGTACCGACACATCATCACACCTGCTCACTTTGAGACAAAGCAAAAGTCTCTCCAAACTAAAGTACAGGTTCCCACTGGTCTAATGTCGTTTTTTTCAAGTCCTGTTTCCACAAAGTCGCAATAGCTAAGATGTTTCTGCCACTTGAACTCCGTGAAACATTTATTTGCTCTAATCTGAGGTGCTGTTGATTTGTGGTTTCTGGGTCTTTTTCTCCTCATTAGAAACAGGTTCCATTAGAGAGTTTGATGGTTTTCACAGCTGTGCTTGAGGAGAAGTTCTTGACTCCACCTATATCTTCCCCCCTGAGATCATCTGATCAGTGGCTACTTCCTGTCCCAACCACACATTTTCAGACCAGAGGTGATGGAGCCTTTTATTTTCTGAAATGCCTTAGCTCTCTCACTCTGATGCCTATATTCAGTTGATGTTTTTAAAAAGCACTTAAAGACTCTTTTATTTAAACAACATCTGATTTCATAAGTTCTTGTCTTAACTGCATTGAATGTTATTTGTTTTTGTTTAATTTTATTCTTTTGTGCAATATTCTGTTTTGCTATTATTATACTGTGAGACACTTTGTGGTTTATTACATGTGAAAGTTGCTATATAAATAAAGTTTACTCACTAACTTATTGACGAGAACATCTGTTGAATGGGAACATTCACTGCAGAGAACTAATTACTAACCCAAACCTAAAAATGACAGAGGTCCAACTCTGCCACAATTAAAAATAAATGAATAAATTTAAAAAATAAATACCTAAATATATGCCATAAATGCTATTTATTTATTTATTTATTTATTCATTCATGCACAATGAAATGTAATGCAGATGAGGGGGCTGTCCACACTTATTGAACTTTCCGTCTATTGGTTGATCAGCGAGTGCACGGATCGAAGGATAAATATATATATAGTAGTCACACTATGGTCAGCACTTTAATGGGTGTTTGGCACCGACTGCAAATTAAGATCTGGCCGTCACTGTCTGAGTCCTGAACGATGCATAATAATATGCCGTAAAAAAAAGGAAATGGGTAATTTATATAAACATTAACTCACATACAGTTGCGTACTAACGATGAAATTAGACATCATTTTTTGTGCCATGCTATAAACAGGCTAGCATGTCTATGTCGATTGACTCACTTTAGGAAGAAGCCTCAAGTGGCAATTTGAGGAACTGCATTTTCGTTTTTAGATTTCGGCTTGTAAAAGACAGATGGACCATAGCCTGCATTACTTTAACAAACATCTTTATTCTAACAGAATTCAGTGAAGCACACTAACATAATAACAACACAACCCTGTGTCCAGGTAGATCCTTAAACACAGTATGTGTGATCACAGAATATCACACTTCAATAAAAATAAGCAGGGTATTTTGTATGATGCCAGCAGCGAGCATGCATGTACAGTAAATCTCTCTTTATCCTCTCCACTGTAGCACAGAGCTGTTTGTTTTGTCTGCTGAGGTTATTCACGATAGCTGAGAGGAGGGAAAAAAAAAATGGATGCTGGGAATTGGCTCACCTCCTATCTAAAAATATGCAGTTTTGACAGGAACTGACAGAGTGGATACCGGGATAAACCTGAGCTGCATTGTTATCTGGCATGCCCGGGCTCTTCTTGTACACAGAACCTATGAGTAATGCAGCAGGTAATAAGAATCATTTGTACACACATGTGTGTGCTGGTGTCCTCTTCTTTATCATTTGCTTTTAGCACCAGAACACTGAAAAGAATATCTGTTGTGCCCAAATCTACAAAGACAAATATTAAGAAGGAAACTGAAAATTGTAGCATTATATGACGGCAAATCACCCATTTAAATGCAAAAAAAACTTAAATCAGCTCTTTCATCATCAAAGGGACTAATGTCCTTTAAACAGGTGCAATGACATCTGGAATTCCACCTTCATCCTCAAAGCCCCTAAATCCCACTCCTTAACACGACATAATGCTTTAATGTTGAGCTCATATGAAAGCTTAGACAGATTAATTATCTAATCTGAGGGACGGTGCTTTGAAATAGTTCTTCTGTGTTTCTCTTTTCTTTATTTCTTCATTCTTTATCTCTTTATTCAGACCCCTTTACTTAAAGACTTTCATGTTTAAATGTATGTATCTAAATTACGAATCTTAAAAATGTCCAATGTCTTATACCTTATTTGTATAATCCTGTTTTCTTACATATACTCATATACGGTCTTTAATGGATTTATTATTCAGGTTATTATACTTTTTATATACCACATATCATCATATCGCTACTTATCTGGCAACCAGTGTTGCCACAGTTACCTTTAAAAAGTAATTCGATTACTGTATCCTCATATGAGGACATTATGTTTTAGGTTTGTAGCAGCTTATTCTGTTTCATTTAGACCCGTTGTCCTCATTAGTGGACGCCTTTATCTGCCATCTAGTGGTAGCAAAGGGTCAATACACTAGATGGTGTAAAAGTTAAAAATCTTTATTTTATTTTCATTTTATTGGTTGAAACTTGTCCGTTTATGCTTATTAACTTGTCTAGTTTGATATGACATGCAAATTCTATCAGTAGCAACAAGCTAATAAGTACCCGTTTGAGGACGCTGGGATTAAATGTCCTGCTCAAAGTTGATGCTTAGTTTTTATACGTCTTAGGCCCTTGCAGAAATTAACAAAACATAACAAACCTCTATCTATCTCATGTATATATTTATCTATATATCTCATGATCTGTGGCCCAGTAATGCTATTGCTAACGTAGTCTCTACAAACAGACGTCTGGATATAAATGAAGAAAGCTAAACTACCATCGGACGATAATGCAAACTGAACATCACGTTCTGCTGCAGCTTCACATTTAAGTGGCAAAATATGAGCAGACTTTTATTATGAAGTCCACAAAAAAGGCAGCAGGTTTGACAGTGAGCTAGCAGGCAAACATTGTCATCTCTGGGTTTTTCTGACAGGAGATCAGTTTGAAATATTGACGGGAATAATGGAACGGGAAGGAGCAGCCTCGGCGAGCTGTTGTGCTAGATTCAGGCTTGTGGGTCAGATCCACGCAAAGCCCATGTCACAGCCTACGCCGCGGTGCTTTGACTCTCTTTGTACTTCAAATGATGATGACTGGAACTGAGCAGCTTGACACGGAGCTGCAGTTAATAAATGTTGAACAACAGTTACTTTTGCTGAAATCAATGCTAGCATAGAGAGTGATATGAGCAGACAGTGTGTAGGAGGCAGAAGGAAAGTTCATTTTCTGTTTGTGCGGTCACAGGAAGACTGGGTTGAAGAAACAAACTCCAGACCAATCACAGCTGTCGCAGTCTGCGTCGACGTAGAGGAACATTTCTGTGAAGCTGCAGCTGGGGGTGCAGCGTAGGGCTGCAGAGCTACGTCCGATGCAGAAGCATAAATCCAGCTTTAGAGGATGAACACGGACGACTTCTAACTGAGGTCACCAACTCAATTGTGTGGCCAATGATTAATAACAACAAATGTTTACTTTGCTGCCCCCAAAATACGGTGTTATCGCAAGTAACTGCAGGAGTTTGAAATCTGTCACACTGCCAGTTTAAGTAAAAAAAACAACAACAACATAGTAATTTAAAACAACTTTAACGTAAATGTACTTATAACCCACACAGATCATGTGTAACTTTCTCAAAGGTTTCAAGATTAGTTTGTGATGTGCGCATCGATCCAGAAATATCGATACTCCCGATCGAGACGTGTGTTTTTTTAGAATCAATCTTCACATTAAAAATTCAATACCAAAGTAAAAAGAGGTGGGAAAGAGGGAGCTCATGGAAATGTGTTGTAAAGTTCTTAAATAGAAGTCAGAGTGACTGTTCTTATTTTCATTTTTGCTTGAGAAAGATTTTTTTTAAAATGTGATTTGCTCGTATTCAGTTGTTGTTCACTTGTTGATTTGCACATATTGTCTTTAATAGCTCTGATTTATTTGGTAGCAGAGGTATAAAATCCTTTTTGTATAAATACAGTCATCTAAAAGTATCGATATCAGGATATTAGCCTTGGCATTTACTCGGTATCAGATCGAAAGGATAAACAGCGGTATCGCACATCCCTCCTGAGCAGCTCTCTGGTTTAAGGAGACTAAGGAGTCACTCACAGATTGTGAATCCTTGCTGTTGTCTCGAGACCTGTTCTTGGCCAGCCTCTTTTTCTTCTTGTGAAGGGGACGCGACTCCAGGATCATTTCCTCCAGTTCGAAGGTGGGGTCGCAGTGGAGGCGACCTTTCTGCAGAAGGAAGATGCGAAACGCGTACGAGTTAATTAGGAAGGCAGGCAAGAGCTAAGTCCGTAGCGTAATAAATCAGCCACCAGCACACGCAGGAATGTTTCTGTTAAGTGCACGTGTACACATCATATAGTGAGATGCCATAAAGACCTTTCATGCCCTTTGCATAATTTAGTTGTCACGCATTAATGTCTGACATCTCAACGATTTACACTAACATTAGGAACGAATCCGGCCTCCATCTTCTTCTCGTACACGGCGTCCCAGTTGACATCAGCGAGGTAGGGGGATGTCTGCATGTCAGACAGGCTGGAGAAACGATGCTCTGGGTTCACTGTCAGCAACTGGAAGTACACAACACACACGTACGCACAATTGTGAATGTGACAAGGAATATTTTGTAATTGTTCCTGGATTCCCTGAAACTGAGCCAACCTGACACTTTTCTATTTGATATTGAAGATGAAATGTATCCACTTCCTGGTAAATAATTCTGACTTAAGCAACTTAATGCTGCTCTTGGACTCAAACAACAAACAGACAATAGATCGTGTTTATTTAGCTTAACGAGGCTAAAGCACGAACATTGAAGTTAACTCATTTAGGATCCTAAAAGGAGCTCAGCTAAATGAAATGCAGCCATTTTCCCAACTATAACAATCCAGGAAAAGGCTTATTTTTCCATAATTTTCCATTGCTGTCAACAGGCTCAATGAGGAGAGGAGACAGAGACCAAATCATGGCTAAAAGGTAGCAAAAAAACAATAACTTGAAGTCCTTACTGATAGTAACCTTCATCAGGTATGAATCTAAATTACTGCACCAAAACCACACACCGTACATAAGCAGTGTTAATACAATAATGCATAACTGTAATGCATTACTTTTTGCTGTAGCGCGGTGACGTAAGGCATTACAAAAAAATATATGTAATATTTTACTCGGTACAAATGTCAGTGACGTGCGTTACAATGGATTTTAAGCCCGAAATTAATTAAACTAATTCAATTGTGGGTTTTTATACAAATTCCGAGATTAACAGAGGAGAAAAAAAAAGTAAATGTCAACTTCCTGTTAGAGAACAGCTGACTGGGGAGAAGATGACTGCGGCGACTGAGTCAGACTCTACATTCAGCAGATGGACATATGTTCATTATTTTCAGTTCGTCAGGGAAAAGCATACGAAGAACGTTATAGTTAAGTTCACTTTGTGTGAGAAACCAAAAGATCTCTGAAGTAATTTAAGGAAACATGTAGCAGCTTTGTGGTGCAGCTTTCTTTAGGTGTTCGGTTACAACGTACAGTAGTAGCTTCTAGTAATATTGATTTCAATATGAATACACCTACATTTACAGTAACTCTATCACAATGTGTATTGAGCCGTGAGCCAGAACTGTGGCCATTATATTGTACTGGTGTTAGCGTTAGCCTAGCTTAGTCATTATGCCATTTTACATCATCTTCTACTGGATGTGGAAGTGAGCTACACTGAATGCAATATGGTGAAATGTAACTTAAAAGTAATGCAAAAGTAAAGTAATGTATGTTGGATTCTTGTTAATCTGTTTTGTGGTGGAAAAATTAAAAAAAAAAATATACAAAAAATGTCTAATCAACCAAAGATTTTTTGACCCTGCTGCAGTACCTCTGCGGACCCCCTAGGGGTCGTGGACCCCGTGTTGAAAACCTATACTGTAATGCCTTACAATTCAAAGACAATAATATTATAATGTAACTAGTTACTTTGAACTTACAGAAACAACAAGTAAAACATTACATTTTTGAAGTAACTTGCTGTATATAAGGGTATTTATTCAGGGAGGAAAACAAAAAGCTGGTGTTGATACTGCTGTGTTTATAATGGAATGGCATCTTCTTCACTGTTCACCTGAGGCTAAAGGCTATAAACGATAATGGAACGGGGCGTTTTGTTGTCACGTTAACCGCATTTCTTGTGCTTAGTTTGTTGTTGTGTTTGTTTTTTTTTGTTTTTTCCCCTCCCCTCTCCCTCTGGTCACCGGCTGATTCAGGTTCCTCCTGCAGGGCCCGGTTAGCTCCGTCTCGTTGGAGTGCAGACGCGGTAATCGATCAGCAGCGGAGCGGAAGAGACCATCGCTCCGTCCAGAACGCTCAATCACTCGGACACGGTGCACATGCGCGCGCTCATGCTCACACCTCAGCTCTGCCAAAAAAAAACGTCCTCCTCAAACGAAGCCGCAGCTTTTCACACTCAAAAATCTCAAAATCCGAAAAGAAACGCTGCCTGAAAGGGGGAAGGTGATAATTTGCTTTCTGTACCCAGCTTTTGTTGACACAAAGCAGACTATCATTCCAAAAAAGATTTAAAAAAAAAAAAAGCCTGATTCAAGGAAAAGTGTGGAGGACGCAAAGGGAATTATCTCAACCAACTGGCCTATTTTCCCTTGTATTCAGCCTGAATATTAGGTTAAATTAGTTGTCATGATGAATATTAACACACACACATTGTCTCTGGTCCCACCCACTTGCTCTTTTTTTCTGTGCTTCCATCCTTCAGATTCCCATCTGTCGTATTTTTTTCTCTCTCTCGCTTCTTTGCCCTGAGGGTCTCGGCTCATCCTCCCTCCATCCAAGCTCAAGTCCCTCCACAGTACCTGCATCCTCCTCCAGCCTCTTCCTCAATATGCACCCCCGCTGTCACCTCAATATCCCCCCGCTCCTCTTTCTAGGGAAGACCATCTGCGTCCACTCAGCCAAGTTCGCTTCGATTTAAACGGAACGTGAAAATATATGCCGCTTGGCATCTTTGCTCCTTAAGCTTTTTATTTATGTTTTTTTTTTTTCTCCGACGTGATGCAATCTGTTGGAGCACAGATTCGCCTTGGATTTATAACTCGATCCAGTTTTTGGTTCATGGAATAAAAATACTGTTTGAATGTCACCAAACAATGAGAAACAATAGTCATTATGCAGGTATTCTTCGTGGTATTTTGGATTTAAAACACTGATGACTCATCCTGCACTTGGGGCCACGTACTAATTTTGGATCCAGTAAAACGTGAAATTTTCATGTCCCTCCTACACATGACATTACGGTAATTAGTGACAGAAGATGTGTCCGATTGCCTGCAGTGTTACCTCTTTAGTTCAGTGAATCTGTGTATAATATCTACAGTCTGCTGAAGGTTTAGCTGATCCCACTTGTAACTAGAAAAGATTTGTGCACATTGTGATTACCGGTATTTTCTTTTCTTTTTTTATAAGATGTAAGCAAATAGTGGAAAGTTTTAATTATTTTATGAAACCCTGACAAAAAATATACTGAAACTGAGAAAAATAAATAATAGAGAAGACACATGCTGTACGAGAGACATAATCTAAAAATCTTTAAACATGGGTCATTAAGTCTAAGCATTTCCTTCGATCATTTTATCTCTCAGCAGTAGGGATGTGAACCAATACTCTGTACCATAATGACACCAGTGTCGGTACACAAACAGTAGTAACCAGACCGAGAAGCAATGCAGACTTTGGCCACTGAATGTTTAATTACTGCCCCTTTAGCTCTTTTTTGCCTCTAACTTTATTTGGCAATAACATGCGTCGGCCATCAATCACTAGATGGATGGAAGTGAACCTTTATAAAGCCTAGACTCTGCAGACTCTGCAACCTGCAACAAGTGTATGAAGGCGATATTGTGCAAGGGAGGTGGCACCTCGCATCTGACGATGCATGGCATTTCTTTAAAAGCCGAGAAATATACCACCTTTGATAACCTGCCAAACCCCACGCCACTGTTTTTATTAAGATAATTATGACAGTGAATTTCATTTCATATTGGTTAATTTATTTCTTAGTGTGAAAGAAATGTGGGTTTCAGAGAAATATCAAAGAAATACATCTTATATTTGTCAAGCAAAAAAAGCTTAATCCACTGGCAGATTGTTTTTGTTTTTTTTAACACAAGATGATTTGATTGAATGCATGAATGTTTTGCTTCTGTGTAATTTGCAGTGTAGTTGTATTTATATTGTTAAAATTAATGTTCAACTTGCACGTCACAAATTGCCTTACAAATAAAAAGGCACACTCACCTTCCTCAAAAGGGAAACCAGATCCTTCGGCCAGGCTGGGCTGTACTGGACACTGACAGTACTGAAGAGCTGAATCAGGGATTCCACTGAGTTACTGGCGTGAATGTCATAGGGCCTCTGGCATCGAGCCATGGTTGCAAAAAAGAAAGAGAAATAGCAAACTGAGTAAGATAAAGTGGTGTCCATTTATTTTTTGCAGTCTAAATACTAAAATTCCAAACATGCCTTACCCATCCGCGCAGCACCTCGAAGGCTGTCACCCCTAGTGACCACCAGTCTACTTCAAAGGCGTAGCCTGTCCCTCCACTTACAAAAGACTGGAAGATCTCTGGGGCTGAAAGCAGAGGCAGACAAGCCACTCAGGTATGAAGGAAGAAGCTGCGCTGTGCGCTCCCTCGCTGCTCATTCTCACAAAGAATCACAAGAATGAGCTCTGCCACCGACTTTCACACAAATAGACTCGAGATCTGCCATTTTCACATTCGAAGCACTCGAGAGTGTAAGAAAAAAGTCAGAAATCAGAGTCTGGCACCTTCTAGAAACAGTACCTTCCTGTACTATTAACTTGTCAAGATGATTACAATTAATTCTGGCTGACCTGTCATATATAACAGAGGTTATTAATACTTAAGGGTTTGTTCAAATATACCAGTCTCTAACTAAATTTACATTCCCGTCTATCAGACTACACAGCCCAGAAAACAACAACTCTTCTAAGACTCTTCTTCGTGGCAAAAGAACTGGACACAACTGTGAAGCAAAGTTACCCATGTAGGGCTTGGTTCCAGCTAAGGCCGTGGCTCTCTCTCCATCCTTTATTATCGTCGCTATGTTGAAGTCTGTGAGGTGAGCGTGACCTGGATAAAACACAGAATTCATCACAAATAATGTCAGTAAATGTCTCCAAAAAAAATTTGCATTTAGGCCAAAAACTTCACATTTTGGTCAAGTGGATGAATATTTCCTGGTCAGATGTCCCTCACTCCTGTGACTTTGTCACTGTTGTGACTCATCAGGAGCCCACAGGTTCACCTTTGTGTGTTGGACTCACTGCTGTCACTATAATGTGTCTCTGAAAGGTTTTTACCCAGATTACAATCTTTAAAAACATGTTTAAATGTGGAAGTTGGAATAGAAGAGGTCCCGAAACTACACACATGTAAAAACAGCATCAAAATCAATCAAATGCAAAATAAAAAAGTTACATTTAAGTTTAAAGTCATTCAGTGTGATGACACATTTCAGCTTATTCTCAAAATAATGGCCAAACTCATACTGTTTTTCAGTTTTTCAGACAACACAAAAACTGGAACAAATATTGAATATGTGATACTTATTATTGAAAATTATTATAATATATTATTTTAGGGCCAACTCAACACCAGTGAATATAGAGCAAAGCTGCATCTCATAAATGGAACGAATGAGAATGAGCAGTATGTTCCTATCATTTCCAGATAAGGGGCCCATATCTTCAAAAAAAGAGTCTATGTTGTTGTTGATCCTATAAATACGTTTTTCTTAAGAGGCTATCTTGGTTAGTTCATCTCTCCATTCCTTAAAATTTATTATTTTTCTTTTGACTTCCAGTGTTTTAAGATAACCCTGCTTCCTGTTACGGGAGATAGTTTGACCCATGAACACACTCAAGAGGACAGGCCAGACTTTCTTGGCAAAAAAACACAAAATACACAATGCAGAACCTTTCCTGAATTGTTTTCAGTACATCATTAACAGAGGGTATGAACGTGACGTCACAGCCAGTGATGTCTCCATGGTAACGGCCACTGAGTGGCAAAAAGTGACAGTTGATCATGGAGATTAGCATCATTAGTTTGAACCACAGGCTCTAATAGCGACTAAATTGTAAAATTAATTAAAAAAAAAAAAAGGTTCAGAGCTGTTGTGTGAGTGACTGAACCAACAGATTTGAAAAAGCAGCGAGAGATATATTTTTACAGAAATCTGCCAAAGAAAAGAGAAGTACATGGATCACTGCATTAGAAGAAACAACTGGAATTCAGAAACCTGATGTTGTGGTTCACACTTAATGTCAAGTAATATTAATTTATGCTGTAACGTTATTTATTGATGAAGTCATACCATACGTTACTTATTAAGTTACGTTCTGGAGGGCTGGCATTAAGTTTGTGGATGTTGTTGTTTTGGTGTAGTCACAGCCGACAGTAACTATTTCAGTTCCAACAATAAATAACAATAAAGCAATAAACGGAATATCCGTGATCACTCCTCGTCACCCTTTTAATGCTACAGTATCGTATGGCTAACGTTACTTCTCAGTAAAGTTCTTAGCGTTAGCATCTTTTATTTAGCTAACGTTACATTTATCATAACTGAAATGACCTAAAACCAACTTAAACAACCTGAAATCGAAGCAAACCCACTTTTCCAAATCCATACTAGTTCGCATGGATCATTGTCGAGTCCAGTTGTCCTTAATTTGATCTGATAATCCACATTTCTCCCGGTTTCGCTGTATTCACCGCTACTTTTCACTATGTTTTTACCACTCAAGGGGGCGTGGCCCCATGCGGAAGTGACGTCAATGCACACGTCATATTCATACGAAACAGTGTCCCCCTTTCTTTTTCACATCTCCAGCACTCATCATTTTTTCTGAGCCCTAACGTGGTCATTTTCACAAAGGTCCAATAATTTCTATTCAATATTTTGAATGATAGGAGCCTTGTTTGCATGTCTCAACCTAATGACCTATTTACTTCCTCCCAGAATCTCTCTGTCAATAATTATCCCCAAATCATTCTCCCATGTGAATTTAACTCCTTCACAGTTTTGGGGTTAATGTTTTAAAATTTCTAAACATATCATAAAATTTGGATGTCCCTCCTGTAACCTTCCAGCTTGATCATCAAGGCATCAGAACTAATAAATGCACCACTGTGACGTACTCAGCCGATGCTGAATGGAAAGCACGTAAAAATAAACTTCCCTGCATAAAAACGGATAAGAGTCCTCCAAATGGGAAGCACCACCCCAACGCTCTGCCAGATGGCTCCCCCGACAAGAACAAAGCCACCTGCATTAACTGTCAACGTGAACTGAGCCCCCACCAGAGCCCTCGAGTCCCAAACACCACCCACTGGGAAACAACTGATGCAGAGAGCCCTCATCCACCTTCTGCCTTGCAGAAAAAAGAAACGTCTACTCTCATGTTGCATTAAAAACCTAAACAATAGCCCTTAATGTACATTTAGAAAAGTTATCATGCTGCGCTATCAAGCTATTATGAGATTAATAGCAGTTACAATTTGTTTAATCTACTGACAGTCCAAGATAAAATATAATTAATCTGTAGTTTTATTCTTCAAATCAATTATTTAAGCAAATTGCATTATGAACAATTATTTAAAAAAATAATAATGGGCCGAACACAAACCCTTGTTAATTAAAAGGAAGATTGCAGAGCGACAGATACCCTTCTTTCTATCATGATTTGACTCTATTTGATTATTTATGCCCTCGAGTTTTTAACCACTCTATTCAAGTAAAACCAGTAGCACGTTCATTTACTTTTTAAATCATTCCTAGGGGCGGACTCAAGACACGAAGCAGAAGGCGTATATCCTTACCTTGTTCATCCAGTAGGATGTTGTCTGGCTTGACGTCTCTAAAGAAGACAAAAAAAGGTGAACAAATTAGAAAAACATACAAATACAGACATACGGACATATTTAATACATTTGCACAGCTGCCAACATTGGCAGTATAAGTAAAAAAAAAAGTCCTTTTTTAATATTATTTCCTGAAAGTCTGCAGAAAATGGGAGTCTATCATTAAACATCTGCTGCAGAAAAACATCTGGAAAAAATAATATAGACTAAACAAAGACATGTTTGTGTCTCAACACAGATCACACACGGATAGAAAGGTTTTAGTTTGTCGTCTCTTCTTCTCTAGATTCCCCGGACGTTTCAGTCACATGATTTGGCTGCATCTTTCTTTAATTGTCTTGTTTCCATTTCTTTTAATCAATATGTCAATATTTCTGCAACAGGCGCCCATAAGCCTTTGTGCAATTAGTTTCAAATAATAATAAAAAAAATGCTTTCTGTTACCGAAAAGCCGATAATTAAACACGTGCTGTAGCTGAGCTTCAAGTCACCATAGACTGCAGTCAAGTGGGATTAGATGTGTACAGTATGTGTAGATGTGAATGTCTGTAGGAGGCGTTAGTAGGCTGATGTATGTGTGAATTACATGTTGATGCAACATGTTGCGTTTGTGTGTGTGCGTGTCGGCGAGAAAACAAGAAGGTGAATGTTCTGATCTGCTGCCTGAGTGCATGAGAACGCAAACGATCCCTCTGAGGGTTTCTCCGGAGGTTTGCCTGCACATGCTTTCATTACACTATTCAATGGACGCATCCAGGTACACACTCACACCTGTGAGCACACACACACACACACATCTCAACATTTCCCAGACCGTCGATCCCTCCACAGGCAATTAACAGCACACACACACATACGCACACAGCTTATTTAATTATGCTGCACATCACACTGGCGTAGAGAACACACACAGTCTACAGAGAGCATCAGCACACCCCATAGGACGCATGTGTTTGCTATGGCTATGCAACGCTAAGCTGATGCTAATGCCATCTGCCAAAACTCTTGGAGGGGTGTGGAGGTGGAGGTGGTGGTGATGAGGACTGAACCAGCGCTACAAAGCTGCAGGAAAACGCACACATGTTACGCAGGAGGAATCCTGGCACGAGTTCCCCCCCCCCCCGTAAAACACCAAGACATTTTGTTTGAAGAAGCAGAATACGCTTAACATTTAATTTATTTCTGCAGCGGGCTCAGGAAACACATGAAACATCGGTCTAACACGGGGTGAATTCTTAATTCACGTCGAAAACAAACCTCCTGTGTGATTAACAAGTACAATGTGTCACAAGAGAAGAGAAGAGAAGAGAAGAGAAGAGAAGAGAAGAGAAGAGAAGAGAAGAGAAGAGAAGAGAAGAGAAGAGAAGAGCGACTCCGGTTCGACTTCCCTTCTCCTCTCAGGACTAATTTTACCTCCTTGGGCATGGTGGCAGCAGCTGACTGTTGCTAGGCGACCAGAGACCCTTCTTCCTTCAGTTGGTGCAACAAAATAATTGTATAGTATTCTCCCGTCAAAAACTTACAGGGTGGAACAGCAACGCAGAGGCCACAGATACCTATGGATCGGATGCCCCCCCCCCCTCGAGAGCAGACAAGGTTGTGTCAAAGGCAGATGTCAAGAGGGCGGGGGGACGGGGGGGAGACATGCTGGAGCATCTGTCACCTGTTTCTAATGGCAGATGTGGAATGTACATTACGGACATGGCAACTAGACACGAGGGGGGGGCAGTGGCTACCTGTCTTGTAGCGAGATGAGTGACTGACACATCGAAATTACACATTGCATGCAACTGTTGTGTTATATAATATAAACAATATGGAGCCCAGGAAAGTCTTTGCTTTACACAAACAGCTTTTACACAAAAGCCTGTTTGTGTGTACGACACGATGCCTGCACGCATGACCAGCGCTGGAATATATTGCTTTTTTTAACGTTTGCGTGTAGAAAAGGGAGGTCGATGCCACTGACTGTCAGTGAGTATTGAATAGGGTTAGATATCCATCGTCGTTGCGAGGCTGACGCACATATTGTGCAGTTTACCAACAGGCGACCAGCAGAGAAGTTAAAAATATAAAATTTTACACATTGTTTCTCCAACTCTTTTTTTTGCAGATTCAATTTTTTTTTTTTTTAAATTTGGACAGAGCTCCAATGCTAAACTCTATGCAACTTATTTGTTGTTTTTCTATCATTTTTGTGGAGACACAACTGGTCATTGCACGCAAGTGACGTGGTCAAGTCCCTGGCGTGAAAAAAGGATTCCAAAGCTGTCGTTTGAAGAAAGAAATGTAGCCCGACTAAACGTTTTGAACGTGGTTCAGACAGTTTTTCAGCCATCTGTGGCATTAAATCTGCAGTCTGCTGGGATCTTGCTCTTTCACTTACTTTCACTTACTGGACTGCACACATACACGCACACACACACAGACGCACTTCCTTTTACTGCTGCGCTCAGCATATCTGGACAAAAAGCTGCGGACAATGAGTCCACTCTGGTTGAAGGTGATGGATGGTACCAATTATGTAAAAAACGGTGGTATCTTTGTAGATTAAAAGTTATGTAAACAGAATGCACACATATCTACATAAGGTAAGACCCGAGCTATATGTACAAAGACAATACTACTTCAACCCAACTGAACCTGGGAACTTGGAAATCCTAAATTTCGACCCTAGAAATGTATCATGGAGCATAAGGAAACTTTTATACTTTTGTGACATTTTTTCAAAATATTCCATTGTATTTTTCACACAGAAAGTCAAGGTCAATATATGGTTCCTTACCCTCAAGTGGGAAGAACATGTAAAAATGTATTTTAGACCAGTTCAACATACGTGCTGATTCAGTCACTTGTCAACATTAGCTTTCTGATTCAGGGCACCTGATAAAGTTCAGCGTTCATGCAGAGGTGGACCTTGCAGAACACATTTGACCTGAGAAGGTTTCCTTGATCTTCGCTGACTTACTGGGTGTAAACCACACACTTCTCCACCTCACTGAGACGCAATTTAAAATATGTGCAGAATTTACCCGATGAGGTTCCATGCTTCATAAAGGGTTAAATGTTTACATGTGTCCAACCTGCTGTAGTAATTTTACCACCATCGTGTTTGTGGAAACTGAACCGAGGGGCAAACGTGTAGAAAGAATCTATCTGTCACAACTAGAGAGATTTTCCAAATTATCAAAAGTGGAAATTTCTTCCAATCCAGCCAGTCTGTTCTGACTGAGATGTTCTGACTGAGATGTTCAGACTTGGCTATTACTCCAATTATTTGTTAAATATCAGAGTCCATGTGTCAACTGAGAAACGGAGCATGAGGAGAAGCTCTACTTGCATAAAACTCATTTTGTTGCACTTTCTATTCATCTTAAAAGCTCTTACAACAGACCTAAAGTTTAGTGAACATTTAACGAGACATTTCACTGTATTTCTTTTATATTTTTATTTATTTATTTGCCAGGAGTCTATGAATAAAGCATAACTGGTGCAGAATATAGAAAGCAGAAAGGGTACACTCTGTAGTCAAAGTAACATGACTAACCCTTTATACTATCAGCTGTAGGGAACCATGAACTCCTCTTGATAAATAATACAGAGTCTGCTGACAGTAAGGTCAGTGTGGAAGCAGGTGAGATTAGTCAATGAAGACAGGATGAAGGTGGGTGTAAGGAATATGTACCTATAAATAGTGAGACGCTTGAGTCATGTTTACAGGCAAAAAGAACTGCAGGTGATTCTTATTGGAAAGGCACAGCGACTCTGTGGTTCTGACAATCCTCTGGAGCAGAAAGGAAATTTTGGACTTGCACAAAAATTAACAAATGAAAACACAAACAAAATCTCCAAAGATTTTCTTGCACGTTGGAAAAGCAAAAACACCACAAAACAAAAAGTGGTGAGTAGTGAAAGTTACAGATGGAACATAAAGCTGCTCTTATTGGGGTGTTTTTACCATGCCGGAGAAATTCTAGCAGCTGAAGTGACGGTTCTGGTTAAACAAAATTATATAATGGGCTGTCACTGGTGCATCTGATGTATCGAGGCAATGGATATAGATTTTAGTTGGTATATTTTAGGGTTTATGTGTCTCCCACTTCCTGATACAGACGATGCGAATAAAAAAACCGCATGCCTGATGCCACAATAACCACAATTTTCAATTTTGTATCGAAGATAAATGTACCAACACACCACCAACATTTATTTCCCGTTTTAGGGTCTTTGATCTGATTGTTTTTATTTATGGTCTGTTCTTTTACTGTTTTTCTGCAAATAAACTGATAAACTCACTGTGCACATTCTCGAGAGCACCAAAAGTCAATGTTGGCGACGTACTTATGACAAAGAAAGAAACATACATATACAGTGATAATACATTAATAGGACACAATCGTTCTGTGCTGCTTCTACTATTTTTATCAATTATAAAATCATTTTCACGGAGTAATGGTCTTCGTGGATGTCAAATTTATTTTAATCCAGAGCTACAATTTAATCTGAAAGGGGCCGGACCAGTAACATAATAGCTTAAAAACCTTTAGACCCCTTCACATTTTGTAAACAGTGTGACGTTTTTTGAGGGGCGGAGCTTAGCTGGAGGCAAAACATCTTAAACACTACTATTTTAATTGACTGTTTTGGCAAGAATGGACCAGGAAAACGTATATTTTAGAGAATATACTAATACACGAATCACTTTTAAAAAGTTGACTCTGTCTATTGGGACTATATTCACTGACCCCTAAACACCCACTCACTGGATGGACGATTTGACCAAAGGAGGACACAGAGGGGACAAAGTCTTGTCTGTCTTTATCACGTGACGCCTCTCCAACAAAGATATTACAAGAAGTAAGTGGAACCACTGTGGAGGGTAACGTAGTAAATGCAACTTCTACTTGGACACCCCTGAAACACACAACTAGCTTGCAGTTAGCCTTAGCATGCATCAAGAATCCTCCAAATAATAATTAACTAAACGTAATTTCAGTCACAATTTAGTCTAACCCCTAACGTTATTCCGGCTGAAACTGATGCATTAGATAATAATCGTACCTGATATCAAATGTGCGCTGCAAACGCAGAGTTGTTGATGATTGTCTCACTCCAATCCTTTCTTTTAATTGCGTTCAACCAAAGTTTTCTACAAATAGGCTGATATGCGATAAAACTTCAAGTTAGTGTTTTTGCTTTTTCGGTTTTGGATCCCGGTTGACAGAGACAGTGTTTGCCTCGAGCTTCCCTCTGTTTTGCCTCCAGCTCATGTCATGAGGTCACAGTGACGTAGACCGTGAAGGGGGTTTATTAATAACGACTTCAAATTTTCCCCTTTTCCATTTGTGTTTAGTTCAGAAGTACATAATAAAAGATGTTGATTTAACAAAACACCTTATGAAAAAATATAAATGAAATTTTGGCGAACTGCTGCCATCTACAGTTCAGTTCTGGGACTCAGTGTCGTGTTACGTTGCAAAACTTTTACTAAAACTGTGCAACCCCTAGTGGACAAATCAGGAATAGCAGCTACTTTTATTTAAACAAAAAAACTGCAGTTAATATCTTCTGTGTAAATTTCAAGGGCCATATTGGACCATCTGGTGGGCTAGCTGAGAGAAGAAGGCAATATTTGTACCTATGGATGATGTGTTGGCTCTGCAGGTAGTCCAGAGCCAGCGTCATCTCACAGAGGTAGAGTTTGACAGCGTCCTCGCTGAACTGGACACTCTGCTGCAGGTGGTAGCGCAGGTCTCCTCCCAGCAGGAGGTCCACCACCATGAACATGTCCTCCTCATCCTGGAACGAGTACCTGGGACCGGGTGGGACAACACAGCGCTCAGTCACGGTCACAAGTGGCAAGAGCACACATGCTGCACAAACAAAAGCAAAGACTACGCACATAACACAACGCATACAGTACTGTGTGTGGCGGGGGGGCTCTGTGCTCCTGCATGCAGCAAACACAGTACACTACACGAGCAAAGCTTGCATCATCAAACACACATGCTTGTTTACGAGATACAACACAAAGACGGACATCAGTGTAAACTTGAGCTGGGTTGTGTATGAATATATGATGGCTCTGGACATGCACACACAACAGTGACGGAGCAACATGCATGGCTTTGCTAATAACATGCTGGTTATTTGAAGAAATGCACAGACAGGAAACGACGGGTGAATTGAATCCTCACAGTTGCTTGACGCGAGTGAATAGAGTGGTCCGTGGAACATTTTTATCAATCAGGTTTACTAATCATGCACATCAAATTAAAACACCGGGACACAATTTCTGCCCCAGACACTGAAAAAATAAATATATATATTAAGCCAAAAAATGGTTTTAGTACAACAGAATCTCCTGTAATATCTCATCAAAACAGAAAAAAAACTGCAGACTAATATCTTAATAGGACCCCATGCAATTTTTTTTTTTTTAGCAGAGGAGGGAAAACAAGCTGAGCCTTGGTGATTTCTGCCATCAAATTTGGCTTAATGTGTCTGCGACTGAGCCAATTCTTTGCTTTCCCATTAAATCTTCTGTGGAAGTATTGCTTATTCTTTTTATAGCTGCAGGTCCCCCCCGCCCGCCCCTTCATATCTTCAAGCTTGGCCCTGAACACTCGGGGGGACAGTCTGATTGGTCCTATTCAGGTGCAATTTCCTGCTTAACTACAAGTGAGAATAGGATGACTGTGTTTGCTGCAGAGCGGGAATCACATCACTCCATTTCATCCCCAGATTAGAGGGTCTGTCACAGAAGAGGAAAGAACCATTTGCAGAACTGTCAGCTCTCTTTCTCTTCTCCTAAAACACAGAGTGGATTAATTGGCGAAATAGCCTCAACTTTCAAGTGATAGGTGGAAAAAAAAAAAAAAAATCGTTTCTCGTAGAAGGAATTTCCTCTTCCCCCGGTTTTTCGGTACCATGCACTCAATTGGAAATGACAACGGAGTCACCTACACGAGACACTCTAAACCGGCCTGCCCTGACCCTTTATAGATCAGCCTCACTACTCAAAGGTCTCAGCAGATGGGCAGCACCAGGATGTTGTTTTGCCTTTGGCAGGGATTCCTCACCATCACCTTTTTATCACCTCATTGTCACAGTCTGATTCCTGGCACCCGGGTGACAGATGAGCTTCCTCCGAGGCAGCGCTAGCTACCTCGGTGTTCCACAAAACGGTCTTCCCAGTCCAATGCTGACAAAAAAAAAAAATAATAATATCTGGGCTCCTGAGAGAGTGAGAGAGAGAGACTGGTTGTCACTTTCTTCCCGGCTTTCAATGAGGTGACAAGGAGATGTCAGCTACGCGCTGACAAGTGGAGCATATGAAAGCTCCGGCGCTGACAAGACTTGTCACCTTTAAGACTCTCACCAAGGATGGGACAGAGGAGGAACAAAACCAATTTCATCCCCAACCCCTTATTTTTTTTACAAGACTCTGCTCCAAATAAACACAATGTCAAGTCCGGGAATCTGACAGGCCTAAAAAGAATGTAAATAAACGAGATGAAAACACTGGTGGATGAACAGTGGAAGGGAAGGTGAGATGTTTTAAATTGAGGGGTGGTTTGGTTGGACGGGTTATTTGGAGACGTCCATCCCTCCATTCATTCACGCCTTGGTCACAGTGGTGGAGGTGCAGGTGGAGTGGTCAGTGTGCTTTTAAGATCACGATTTCAACTTTGCAAAAGCCGAAGCGTGAGAAGCCCAAGGGACAGAGAGGGTGTTGTGTCTCACCTCTCCCTCTGACGGTCAAGCTTTTAATCGTAACGCCGTGAGACACTGTCAAACAACTAGCTCACTCTGGACTGACATGAAGTTGTCCAAATGTTGCCTCTGGTTTTTTCTTGGGACATTCAAAGGTGTTCAACACAATCAATCTGGCAAATTCTGCGTCCTCTCTGTTGGACATGTCCAGAATACCTTTGCAAGCAAGTGTCCTTTAAGAATCATGTGCAATTCTACTCTTAAGTTTTTTTGCACATCCAAGCTCCACCCTTTGCTTTTTTGATAAAGAGGGGATAGCATGAATATGAAACAACTAAACGAAACGCATTAAACAGAAAATTCGCATTTATAAAACTGTAAGTAAGTATAGCTCAAAATCAGGAGTTTTTTCTGCACAAAAAAAATTGTTTGTTATGTGTACATTTTATAACGAGTTGATAACTTAATTTAACACGTTCGTGTAAATGAAAATAGTCTTAATTCAATAATGCATGTATTTTCAACAGATATTTCTGCCATAATTCAACACAGAGGTGCATTCGGTTCAAATTCATTCCGACTCGTATAAATAAGTTATTGTACTAAAGAAAAACAACAATTTGCATGAATATGTTGAGTAGAGTGAAAGGAAAAGAAATACGTTACAATATCTGGAAGGAGTCATTTGCTGCTTTGGTAATTTAGTCTGACGCTAAATAATAAAGTCTCCTGGGATGTGTGTGTCTCAATACTAGACAAAATAACTTAAAAATGTCCATGCAAAGTGTCAAATGTCTACGTTGAGCCAGCACATAATTGTTATTTTCGAGCATAGGAACCTGTATTTGTGACTGATGGTGCCCTTTTACCTTAATAAGGCTCTAGCTGATATTTTACCCACTTGGTGAAAGCACCTTATACATTTTTAGGTAGCAACATGAGCATCATTGTGGAGATGCTTTGCTGAGAAAAAGTTGAATAATCCTAAATTAGACAGCAATGAGGATGAAGTACAATAAGGCAAACTAACTGTTGCATATATCAAGGAGAGGGATCTTCAAGCTGAAATGGGTCAAACTAAACTTCCCCACTTATCTCGTTCTACGTGCCCTCTGCACTTGTGATGAGCACCACTTATTGAGTGGCGGCGCTTCATAATGAGCACTGAGTAAAAACTCTTGAGTGTGAATGAATGCCTGTCAGTTATCTGGGTCCGGGGGAAAGCTGCTGCTGCCGCTGCTGCCCAAAATCACGGGGAGGCCATGTGGAAAGGCCAGGACTGTTCCAGGCTGCGACAGTCACAGCGGCTACGAGAGGAGGAAGGTTAGCCGGTTGGAAGGAGCACAAGGAGCGGGCTGAAATAATCAGGCCACAATGACAAATGAGCCCAGGGAGACGGGGGACGAGAGAGAGAGGCAAATAAAGGGACAAGCGGAAGAGGAGAAACAGTTTTGAGGGGGAAAAACGCGCGAGGGAGGAACACACGAGGCATGTGATTCTGCTGGCTCGATCTGGCCCGCAAAGTTTTAATGGCCTAAATAAAGTTGATGGTAGAGAACGGCCGGGGCCGACTGCATGCCTCAATCACAAGACGTCCGCGTGATCCTCCGAGGGTTCTCGCAACAATGGCGTGAGTGATCACTGACGCTCCTCTCAGCAGTCTCCAACCTTAACTTGAAACACCTCCACTGGCCTGCTTTCGTGAGGGGCACTTCACGGCCGTGTCCTACAAAATAAAAAGTTTCTTTAAAAAGCAGTGTCTAGGTCAGTTTTTAGTGAAAGTCGTCCAGGGCTGCGAGTCCGAGGCAAAATGATCTGTCAAGGCGCAGGCAGGGCTTTATTAGAAGAACCAGCTCCTGTGGTTTTGGGTCCTATATTTTTTGCTTTTGAGTGGCTGATTTAAGGTTACACCCCTGCCCCCCCGCCCCATTCCCTCGTAGGGTTTGTTATATCTGCTGACTGGGGATGTAGAGGCTAATTTGTTCCATAGTCTCCCAAGGCTTTGTTCCAACCAGGCCTGAAATCAATATTCCTAATGGAGGCCGAACAGGATGGGGCACATCCATCCTCACCACTCTTCTTGCTCACTTTCTGACGCTTATAAAAGGCATGGGCAGCGTGAGTAAGACACTATATTTCCACTCTCGATGACTCACCCCGTTTTTTTGCAACCTTCAAAGCCCTTTTAATTCCGAGGGACTGAAGATCTTAGCTGTCGCTGCAGCTCCACATCCTTTTGCTCACGTTTTCCGGGTCACCAGGGATGGTCGACGCTGCTTGAAAGTGATCCGTTGTGATGTAAAGCTTAAGGCAAACTCTTGCTTTTTTATAATGATGTATTATACTCCACAAAACCAGGGGAACCAAGTCATTGTGCCCTTGCCCTGGTTGCTTTCTGCCTCCGGGGGGGCAGAGCCGACCCTTTGCACTTTAGAGTTTCAAACATCGTGAGGGAAAGCAAAAAAAAGAGTCAGCGTCTTCTCGCGTGTTGCAAATCCGTACAAGGATATGTGTGGATGGACGGGGTGTGCAGCAGATGATAGTTAATTTCTCCTCCTCTGGGGTAATCCATTCTGCGCACCCTCGACACCTACACATCGCTTCTCGGCGGCGAGGGAAAGCGGTTGCAGCAATTACTGCGGAATGCAAACTTGACATCTGCCTGGCTTAAGGCTGCCTTTCCACAGCTGATGGGATTCAGTGTGGGCTTTCACGAGGCTACTTCCTAATACATTTCTTCTGAAGAGACACGGACGGAGCCATTCAAATGCACAGCTGAATTCTGGATGTGTCAATGAGAAGCAAAATGAAAAAAAAAAAGAACATTTTGAGACACTGTGTGCAAGGAAAACTTACAAATCCTATTAGTCTGCACATCCTTTTTTCTTTTTTACAAAACAAATCAATGTCAAATACTTTCTTGCTGCTGTCTTGTGCGCCCCCTCTCTCTATGTGATGACCCTGCCTCCCTCTGACAGCTGTATTTTCCTGCATCCTCTCTGACTGACTGTCTCTCCAACTCTCTCCAGGCATCCTATCAATACAACAGTCCTATGAAGTCTTATCAAAGCTGGAGTTGCATCTCCTTTTGTGTGTGTGTGTGTTTGTGTGTGTGTGTACTTTTCAGAATAGGCACTTCCCAAACACCGCATCTGGTCGATCGCACATCTATTAATAATGTACTGAAGAGTCCACATGACAAGCAGCAGGCATTGCAACGCTAACGTTTGAGTTTGAGAAGCTTATGGATAGCAGCGACCATCTGATCTGTGAGGGATTGGTTAAACGGCGCGCACGTGCAGCGGGCCAATTATATTTTCTGGTTGTGATACAGTAAGAGGGATGATGGGAAGATGAAGCTGTGTTCTCATCAGTCCTGTCTCATTACCTGCCCAGCTGAGACGCTGTCTCGAGCAGCAGCTAAATGAAGCAGGGTGTTTGTGTGATGCATGCACGCGCGACGCCGTCTCGCACATATGCTCACAAAGTGTCTCGTTAAAATGGGGGTAGAATGAACAGACTGTGTAAAATATGGAGGACGGAACCGCTCCTCAAGGGTGAAGCCAAAGCAAGTAGAGCTCCCCCTGGTGGCTGGCTGCAGTATAGGTCAATGTTAGTGGGCGGGACTTGGGTCAAACCAAAATACGTGTCATAATAAATTTTTTCCAAGGATGATTTCAGTCATTTTAACTAGTTAATATAATGTTGATGCATGTTCAAGTGTCAAAAGTTTGGATAAGTTTAGTTCATTATTTGACGTTATAGAAGCAAAGTGTGACATAATGCCGACTACCTGTTGCCACGACAACCACTCTGTAAATCGACTCATTGGACCCTGAGAGGTGTAAAAGATAAAATTTAAAAAAGAAAAAGGAAAGTTCAGTGTATAATCCAACATTTCCTTGTAACTGGAGGAGGTGAAACAGAGCGCAGAATCAATTAAATGAAAACACGAGTGAGTCTGGAGGAAGTGTGGTCGGGTCATTGATTACAAACGTGGATCCATTCTCGGATCGTGCTGCTAGATGGTGCAACATGGCGCCGCCGGTATCCCAGAGAAAATAGCATCAGTCTGCATTAAATGCATTGCATTGTCCATATTCATATACAGTCTATGGAACAAGCATATTAATAGACACCAGCTATAAGTTGACTTCCTTTACATCTCACTGAGTTCTCCTCTCCAGCTTTAGCAAAAAAATCTAAACTTTCCTTGTATTTTGCACTGTAGCTTTCAGTTTAGTGTCCAATCAGATCTTCATGTCAGCCTGAATCTATTCACTTAATGAGGATGGAAAGCATCCAAAATATAATTTTAGCCAGTTACTAAGTACAGCTTTCCATGATATGTATGTTTAAAAACAGCGTCCTCAAGCAAATCTATTCTAAATCAAATCAAATGGTGGCATACTGTATCACTTTTTTTTTGCTGTTGCTAAAGGAAATGCCACTTTGTATGAACTATTCACGGCTACTTTTAAATGAGATCTCTAATTACATCTGTCAGGATTTATCCCCTAACCATTAAAACCTGAATAAAATATACACAAAATGAAATTATAGATAAAGAAGATGTTAAAAAAGTAAATATTGAAAAGTATAATTCAAGAAACACTATCCCTTTTAGCTTCCAGTGCAAGGATTATGTAACAACTTACGAGTTTCATGGGGATTTCCAAAAGAAACTAAAACTTCAAGCTAAAACTTAGTGAAAAAAATCAAAACCTCTCAAATGATCTAGAGGGAAAAAACTTAAATTCACTTCAAATGAAACAAAAAATTGTCTGCACGCATAAATACCTCTGGGAGATAACATGCTTTAGTAATTGTCTATGAAGGTTCTCAGTCCTCCAGGTCTTAACAAGTGTTTCTTGAAGATGTTTTATCCAAGTCTTGGGATTTGAGTTGAAATAGGAACATCTGCCGGTGTCACCCTTCAGAAATTGGCATGACTAGTGTCTGTTAACAACTAGATAATAACTTGTTGTTAGTCTTTCTCCAATTAATGGTGCTCTAATGACCGACTATCAGTCAGATGCTCCACATGGGCCCAGTTGCATTTCTTGGATAAGCTTTGGTAATTGGGTGAAACAAATTTTTTAAAACGAATGGTTTTAAAAATGAAAGTGGATGAAGGAGCCTCACAGTGACAAATGTTAAAAATAACATTTGCAAAAAAGTGTGTGGACTATCTAAAGTAAGACTAAACGTGTGGGACCAGCAGAGCTCTGGCACGAGAGAAGCCGTTTGAGTACGTGGTTGATACGCGCTCCCAGGGAGATGGACAGGCCCTTTGTCGAGTATTTTTTTGAAAGCGGTGTGAGAGGAGGTGTGAAAACTTCTCATTCCCACGTAGCCACGGCGATACACTTAAAGCGTGTTGATAACTAATGAGCATTTAAAACAGTGCTGGATTCGGAGTATGAGAGACCGAGTGGAGCGGCGCAGCACATGGAAAACTAGAACACAGAAGGCTTTGGCAGCCACACACTCCTGCAGGGAATTATAAAAAATACACAGACCTACGCTCATTAAAATGCCCTCAGTTTGTTCTAGTAGAGTAGCTTCCAGAGCGGGGGGAAAAACATCCTGCAGATTGAACCTAAATCTTTTACGGCGCGGCGAGGGGAACGAGCCCCGGACGCGATTTTGTCTTGGTTCACCCCCACTCGGTCTCTACACATAATCAATTCATCACGGAATATGTGAATAACATAATATTCCGGTGGCGATTGCACGGAGAAGATAGCGCACGTGCACTATCATTCCACCAATTACAGCGAGTAAAGTGCTTTGTGTAATATGCCGTGAATGCCGTGCCAGGTCCCCAATTACATTTAGAAAATGTGCCCCGCCTGGAGATGAGTGTTGAATAATGAAAGCAGCCTACATTCACCCACATATCACACTCAAGGGAAGAGTAAGGTCATTTCCAACCACAGTAATTATCAAATGTGCTTCTTGGGTTTAGAGTCAAAATTAATATCCCAAAATATCTCTCCTGTGTAAATTGTTTCTTTAGTTAATGGTCATTGGTTTCTGGAGGAAAACTTGTTTTGTGCCTCAATGGAACTTTAAAACTTTTGTAATCGCTCTGTTCAAATGCAGAAAATTAAGTGCACGCAACACTAGGAGCCTAATATTTACAAAGAGTGCTTCTGGCTAAAGGCTGCAACAGCTTGTGCAAGTATGCATGCATCCCTCCACTGGGAATCCCTCGAGAACGAATGGATCTACAAAACGCACAAACAGGCAAAAGCAGGCGACGGACACAGGCAACAGCAGACCACACTGAAAGTGTAAAAACATGGGATAGTCACCAGAGATTTACTAAAAAAACATGTTCAATTTCCTGTAGGATCTCAAGCTCTCTAAAGACGTTTCGGACCTCATCTCTCTCTATGCACTGCTGCTTGTTCATGTACTTCATGGCGTACATCTTCTCAGTGTCCCTCTTCTGCACAATGCATACCTGAGAGAGAAAGAGGGGGAGGGACAGAGGGACAAAATTAAGCAAGAATAGTTCAAGAGAAACATAAATTTAGGCACAGAATTAGCAACATGTTTACACACCGATCAGCCACAACATTAAAACCACATTAACATTAACCTCTCTGGCATGAAGACACTTAATCGGACTTTAACTGGACAATACATGTGTGCGCATGCTACACAACTGCTGCGCTGGCGTATGACCCTGGAACAAAATATCCAACAAAGCCAATTGCAGAAGAACACGGTAAACAGAGCCAGTAGAAGAACCACCTGAGAGAGAGCGCCATCTTATCTGAACCAGAAGTAGTGCACACATTACATACAAGATTAAAAAAGTAGAACTATTATCCATCTGGTTGTTGTTAAATGCAGGTCTGCTGCATGAACAACTCTTGATTATTATATGTAATAGGTCAACCAGAAAGGAAGTCGTATTAACCTGCTGAAAAGACACATATCGCCACCTACTGTGGAGGAGGAGAAGGACATGTTCCCGTCAGTGATTCAATTTTCCTCATTGCATGTAAACTGCGACAAGGACCGTTTTCAGAAAGTTGATTTTCGAGCATAGTTTGATTAAGCTGTGCATGTAAACGCACTAACCATGAGTCAGAACGCTGTAGGAACAACTAAAAAAATAGCACAGCACAAGGTGTTGACCTGGCCTCCAAATTCACTAGATCTCAAACTAATCAAGTGTCTGTGGGATGATCCACAGAGGAAGGTGGTCGTAATGTTATGCCTGATCAGTCTATAAAGACACACTGTTGACTGCAGGATGAAGAAAAAAATGACATCCCTGCTTTGCCGCCTAAGCCAAATTTCAGCTCCACAAATATGACCACGGTGCTGCTGCAAAGAAAATGTTTTCAAAACAGCCCACGGCGTCTTTCAGCTGCTGATTAATGCAGCAGCCAGGACGGATACCTCGACATTGATGCATCAAATGCTGAGGCCCAAGCAACTCTAATGAAATTTCATTTCCAAACACGGGAGTTTGTGGCAGAAAACCCACTTCCAGACAAATCACCTCATTATTTATTTAGTTTAGTGGGGTTTTCACCAGGAAGTGGCCGTGAAAGTACAGGAGGACAGGATGGGACTCCGGAGAGGTCAGAGTCATTACAATAGCATTACTGTCCACAGTCCCTATAACAAATCAAGTGTCTGCTGCATGTCCTGCCTCGCAGACAAATACCTAATTACTTTTTTTACAGCTTGTCTACCTCCTCTCATTTAGCTTTTGCGTATTACCAAACATCAGCAACTACACACGGCACGTGAGCACTGTATTAAAATAGACTTGAATAAAAGAAATGTGTCCTTTGATGTGGCTTTCCAGCAATCTCCAAAGGATGCTTAGATCTCATTTGCATGACTGTTGAGCAGGGATGCCAGCGACGCACAAGGCTATCAGTAAAATGCTTAAGTGAGCCAGAGGGAAAAAAACACACATTTACAGTAGTCTGCTTCAGAATGCACAAAACTATTGTTAAGGTTTTATTTGTATAACTCGACTTTTTCAATATACTGTGTAAACGAGAGCCCCGGCTTCCGCAGTCAGAGAAAGGGATTAAGAAAAGTCTGTGTAACTGAGCGAGCTTTTCTCGTCGAGGCCGCCGCTTCGTTTGTCTGTTTATGGTTGTGGGCACCGGAGAAGGAGTATCACAGTGGCAGCAGTACAGCAGGAAATCATCATTACTCATCCTTGTAATACGTTTAAAATATGCCAGCCTTGGTTTTAAGCTATGGTAGAGGGTCGGTGCGGAATCTGATTACCAACAACAAAGCGCGCTCTGGTTTTCCTCCTTAACTTGATTTCTTCCAATGACCTGGCTTCCTGTGCGCGTGTAAACATAACAAATGTGAACCGCTCACAGAAATGCATAAATCACTCTATCGATGTCAGACTATTTCAGGAACAAATCCTAAGCAGGTGTTCTGGCAGGAAAAAAAAAGTGTTGGCCAGTGCAACATGTACCTCCTGACTACCCTGCACAGGATTTAGGGATGCTTAGGGGATGTCTGATTTAGGCATTTCTGAAAAGGTTGGATCGGATTGTGCTTGCAGTCAAACCCGATCTTTTCTGTTTGGTTTAAGATTAGCTTGAACATGTCTGCTGTATGGAAGCCAATTTCACAAAAGTTGCTGTTCTCCCTACTTCCCTCATAACTGTGGAGTTCTGCACAGACTGAAATCCTAACCCAAAACCAGAGGTATATGACGTCTGCAGTACAGAACCTAGAATTTGGGCAGATAACAACTGGAAAATAAAGACAGCGATTTAGAAATTGTGCAATGTGGATGTTTTGCAAGGTGGTAGTGTCATCATTTAAATAATGTGTTTGGATCTCCATTAGCTTTGGCTAAGGCCATCGCTAGTCTTCCTGGAGTTCATACCCAACACAATTATCTTTACACTTCACTACTAAATTACCCAAAACACGCAACAAAATGACATAAACAACAACTAAAAAAACACCTCACAAGAATCTACAAAACAAAAAAAAAAAAAAAACATTAATTCAGTACAGGACCAACTATCGTCCAACTAGCAGTAACACCAGAATGTAACTGTTAGCATAATTCAGTAGTGAAGTGAAACATCTACAGCAGATGCTGATGAGTTCCAGTTATTCATAACTTCATGTTAAGCCCCAACATTAAAACCACTGACAGGACAAGTAAATAACTTTAACCCTATTCACACAGGATTAGTTTTACTGTATTGCATGTGCTGCATTCACACGGGATAAACAAACTCTGTGTTTTAGTCAAATTTACATTCCGTTGTTGTGGCTCTGCTACTTTCCATCTTGTTCCGCTGCGTGACAGAGACGGTTTTAATTACTTTGGATAATAAAAATATTTTTGATACTATTTATCCCAGAGGGAAAAATTACCAACGACATGTCAATATTTAAATCAGCTCCACCTTTACAGATGAACGCATTAACGATTGATTTAATGATTTCTTCCGTCTAAACGCGTGAATAGTTCAGTGACATCTTAAGTTTGCGCCCTAATATCTGTCCAAACTTTGAATTAAAGCACATCTTTGATGGTTTTTAAAGTGACAAGAGGTAAAAAAAAGAGAAGCAGCAAATCAAACAAACATCACGAAAAAATAAACACTCACCCCTAAATCACAGAGACATCGATTCACATTGGAAGTGGTAAAAAAACGTCTCTAAACAGAGGAGGTGGACTGAGATTTAATTAACCATATATTTATAATTCAGTTTTGACTTCTGTCCCCAAGAAGTTTCAACACCGTTCACACCTTAAAGCCTCCAGGCTCCCACTATCAATAGCCTCGTTAGAGCTCTATTCATAGGGTAAGTAGCCTCGGCACATAGTTCTCCCCATTCAACGACAGGTAAGTACCAGCCATTATGGAAATCATGACCCCAGTTTCTGGTCAAGCAAGTTTCGGGTGGGTGTTACCCACAGAGTTTTCCTATTTAAACCTCAGTTTTACTGCAAGTCCAGTTGACCTTATTCAACACATTGGATCACATTGGATACTTGGATTAGTATTATCAATTCGCATTAAGATCACAGACGACTTTTGTGAATTTTAGAAATTAGTGAGGGTCCCCAGGTAAAACTAATCTCATGCGAATAGGGCTATTGACTATATAATATATATAATACTGTAGAAAATATACAGTATTATGAGCAATGACCACAGACCAGCTGGTTCCTCACAGGGAGGTGTTGTAGAGTCTTAAGGCCTGAGGGAAAAACTACCACCTCAACATGTCCATGGAGCAGGACAGAGACAGCAGCCTGTCACTGAAAAAGCTTCTCTGCCTGAGTATGGTGTCATGTAGTAGGCAATGGACATTGTTCGTGACCTGGACCAGACCAGGTAATGACACTCCAGCAGGATGCAGCCTGACACACACAATACACTTTTTTTGTTTCTTTACCGCTTCTGATTTTGGAGAAACGGAGAAGGCACTACTGTTATTTATAAAAGTGAAAATATTTAAGGAATAGCTCGGAGTCTCACTTCTTTTTCTTCTATGATGGATTGATTGACACATAGTTAGAGTGAGGCTCGATGCATTTTAACTGGATCAGATGGGGCAAATAAACATCCCCGGTAGCATTAAAAGCTAAAATGCCCCCTGCTATTTCTGATGCGGACAAGAGGCCTCAGCTGTATTATATTGTCCAGCAAGGAGCTTGTCACAGGTCTCATTAAAGTCAGAGCTACACAGATGGCTGTATTACAAAGCACCCTGGCCCTGGTGCACTCCACAAAACAACATGTTAGCTTGTCATTTTCTCATTTGTACAGTCCTACAAAAACAGAGGCCAATGTGCCAACGACGAGAGGACATCTCCATTGCTTTCACTGAGCCTTGATGATAACTTTTTCACTTATGTGGGAGGAAAAGATTCCACAATGAAGCTAAATGAAGTGTTAAAATAGACATTATGTGAATGGTGACAGGAGGAAACCCATTACTGTGTAAAACACCATCTATTTAATTGTACTCATAGTTTCCCCTCAAGCACAGAGCTCAAAAGTGGGCCAGGTCTGACTCGACTGTCTCTCCAGTTTCTTCCATGTGGATCGATTCCAAGTTCCGATTTTCCCTACTTCTGTAACTTTAATTAGCTCATCACTGCAGAAATTCACCCATGTTGCATTAAATTGGTCACACAGACACCATTTCCCCCCCACATATACATATGTTGAAATGCTGTTACAGTGTAATTTTCATGTGTTGTATGGAAACTACAAGCCCATGTAGCGCTAACAACAATAGCCTGGTAAATCCAAAACAGTGCGAAACACCATCGTGGCAAACTGTGATTAATGGTGTAAACAATTCTATCAAAAAACTCATGAGTTGGTTCAAGTTATCTGTTCCATTTACAATTTGTGTAAGTTTTTAAAAAACTGCAACTGATTAGACGATGGTTCAGGAGTGACATCATTCCCAGTACCAACTTCTGGCTCACTTAAGCGTCTCCTAACACTGATAATTCCAAGACAACCTAAGATAAGACTCACCTTTTACTCAAAGAGGCCACGCCCCAAATTATGCATAAGCCACGATATAATTAAAATGAGTGCTTTATATAAAAAACCCTAACGCGGTCAGGTGATTGATGATTGGCTAGCTTTTGGAATCAGCCTCCAGTGGAGCATTAGTGGAATGGCAGGAGGGTGCAACTCGATCTGAAACAGCCAATTATGTTTAGCTTGGAAATTATGTTCACTATTGATCTCTAAAATATAGTAACCAAGCTACTTCATTTGGTAATGATACAGAAAAATATGTATGAATATTATCTATAGTATTGTCACATATCCTGAGGCAAAAGCCCCAAGGTTTATATATTCAGCACAAACATTTTCTAGTTCAAAATCCCAAATATCAGCAAAAATATGCCCTTTACCAGATTCAAGCCGCTAGAGTTCAAGAATCGCTATCAGTTCAACCATACCCTATATCTCCTTTTTTATACTCGTTTTTTTTTTTTTTTTTTTTAGCCCTCAGCACGATAACATGCAGTTCCAGCTCCAGGCCCTCCCTTTTTCCATCTCCCTCTTTGAGCTCACCACAGACCCAGTTTCTCTTTCCTCTTAGCCAGGCCAGACTGTACCATCTGCACTCCGCTGGAAGGTAAATAAATCCTCCGAGCAAGAATAAATAAAAACTGTTCCATACTTTCTCAGTAGTCTTTTCCTGATAAGATAAATCAGTCAGTGGGAACCCTTCAGGTTCCGTCTGATCACGGGCAAGACAAAAAAAAAAAAAAACAGATAACTGCAAACTGTGGCACTCAGTGGAAATAACATTTATCTGCTGTTAGTACACAACACTGTTTTCCAAGAGATGCAATCTGTTCAGTTGAACGCACCACTGAGGAAAGGCTTTTAAAGACGGTCCCAGACTGCAATGCATCTTTCAGTTATTTCTTTTAAGATATAGCGTGATGAATAAAAGAATAACTTAACGCAGAAGATAAATCTAAAATCTTACGGTGAATAAGACTCGGTGTATATTCTGAGTGAGTAGGCAGACTTTCAATGTTTTATCGGGGTGCGGGATGTGCACTGTGCAGCGGCTCCAGAGACGAATACAGAAATAATCATTACAGCTCTTTTGGCTTTTGCTTTGCTTGACAGGATCCCACTCAACAAGCTATCATCTTTAATGTTAGCACTAATTTCTTTAAGGGATTAAGTTCAGAGGGAAAAATTTGCACCTTTAATTTTCAGTGCGAATGAAAATGAAAAGGTGTTTAGTTATTTAATTTGTCCTCAATCAGCTCTTAGATGACTCACGGGAAGCAAAGGTCATTTGGCCAACTCAGCATTTAGTAATACTTTTACGGAGAAGGGAGGACTCAGGGGAGGAGCAATGATGTAGGAAGTGCAAATGAAAGATGAAATAATTATTGCAAGGCCTTTTAATTGTGTGCATTCTATGTTATTGTAGTCAAAGTTGATCCCAAAGCATCACTTTTAGAAAAATCACTGTTGGCCAGGCAGCCTCCACATGGCAGGATATGGTCCATGTGTCCAAGTTAAAGTAATAAATCTTTTAAACAAGATTAGATGAGATCATTGACTGTATATACTATGGACAAACCCATCGCGATGGATTCTGAACCTCAAAAATGAAGCCCAAAGTGGGGAGAGCCCACGGTCGCCATGTTGGATGAGCTTTACTCCGCCCCCACTTGGATACTCCAAACATGGACATGGGGGAGGGTCATGTTGGGGCGGAGCTAAAGCAGCCCGGACGTTAAGACCCGCCCACCCAACTCACCACAAACTTGTTAGCTCAGGCTACCATGCCTTTAATTATGCAGGATTTTAAACCTCAATAAAAAATAAACAAATGAGTAAGAAAAAAAATCATGAATAGTGAAACCAAAACAGTTTATTGTATCAGGCAGTAAACACGTTAAATGATGCTGTAAAGTCGGGCTTTTTAACACGGGGGTCTATGGGGATTTGTCGCGTTTTGGAGCCTCAAGTGGCCACTCGATGAACTGCAATATTTTGCACTTCGCAAGGGCTTCATTGCTCTGATAAAGATAAGATGGCAGCAGTGGTACAGAAACATTCAACACTCACACAGACAGTGCACATATAGATGGACTATGTATGGGGAAAATTTTTTTAAAACTAAAACTCAGTGCAGCACCATGTCTGACAGGAGTGGGGACACTTGGCTTTGGGTCCAAGTTGCGTGGGGGATACTTGGACCCGTTTCTATTCTAGTTATTTATGTTATTCTTTCTTGGTGTTTCCAATTCTGCGCACATCTTAGAGCTTGTAACCAACTAATTGCTGGCTTTAGCTGCAGAAGGCTGATGTTGTTGAACGCATCCCTGAAGAGAGCTGGCAGATGGAAGAGGTGCATCTACCTGTTGAAAGTCAAAACGTTACATTTAACACGCGAAACTCCAGGGTTTGAGTTTGAGTCTGTGATGATCACATTCCGCGTTCTGCTTCTATTCTTTACCACCAAAGGGCTGCATTACACTGCTATTTTTAGACCGTCTTCATTAATGAATACACAGCAGCTGTGCAGGGAGTAAAACGCAGTATTACCTAACCTATCAGACACAGCGCTGTCAGTCATCTGCCACTCGCTCCGTCTTATCTGGAACCCCCAGGAGTCGGTCAGCGGAGTGAAATGGTGACTATAAAAAAAGGTTTTATTCATTTATTCATAGAGCGTATTTGCAATTCAATGCATTAGTCCAGTTGAGTATGGAGCTGAAAAAAGAAAGTCACAATTCTGAGGCGAGGAGTGTGAGGCTGAATGTTTCGCGAGCTATTTGCATATGAATGGAGACATTTTCACCTCGATTGAAATCAGTTGAGATGGAAGATTCCGGTTATCGCTGCGACACACCGGCTGAGAGCTGAGGCACAGACAAAGTGATACCTTCTGAGACCACTGCTCTCAGAGCACTAAAGAGCCCCCCCTCCCTATTTAATTCAGTTACATTATCTCCGCAAATGCTAATGGTCAGCGTGAGCCAGGCCTCCACTACACTGCTGGCAAGGTTTTCATTGTTAAATTCTAATTTAGGAACACCTGCTACTCAGATTGCCTTTGAATATTTGTCAGTGATAAAGGTCATTTTGTTTTGAAACTGGCAGGACGGAAGCGAGGGGTGAGTCTGAGGGTAGTGCCAAATGTCTGCACCGGCTGGCTGGCTGGCTGTGCGGCCGGGGAAAGAGCTGGCTAATAACGCTGGCACATTGACCGGAGCAGGCTCTGGATTTACTAGCCTCAAGGAAGAACGAGCACCGGCCGAGTCAAAGCCAGAGAAAACCTGGCTTTGAAATAAACAAAGAAAAAGCAGAAATCGACTTTAAGAGCAGTTTAAAAGCAGTTCACCTGCAAAAAATTATTGGTGCACGAAAGTAACGACATTCTGTCTTTCCAGGTGTGCTTGTACACCGATCCGCCACAACATTAAAACCACTGACAGGGGATAAATAAAGGTAAATAACATTGACAATCTTGTGAGTTCACCGCTCTGCTGGGAAACTTTTGGACCTGGAATTTATTCCTGTTAATGTCACATGTAGCACCAACCTAGACCAGACCAGACACCCCCACCACATAGCAATGACACTCCTTGAAGGCAGCATGACACAGACACGCACAAAAAGCAAAAAAACATGAAGAACAGTTCAAGGTGTTGACCTGGCCTCCAAATTCACTAGGTCCCAAACTGATCAAGTATCTGTGGGATGATCCACTGTAGAAGCCCTTTTGAAATAAAATGATGGAGACAGTAAAATGTCCGGCCCTCAGAGGAAGGAATACAACGATTTAAAGCACCTTCTACGTACATGTAAGATCTGCACCACAGACATCTACAATTCTGTGTCGTAATATATTGTGGCAGAAAGTAGCTACAGTAGTGAATTTAGTGTGGCAGCTGTAGTAGCAGTGAAGGTAGTTATTATCTGTCATGTCCTTGTACACACTCTGTATAAAAGTATTTCACCGCTCTGTATGTTTCCATTAACTTATTTTATAATATTGTGGCAGTGACAATAAATGAACTGACCGTTGAAAAAGTGAAGTACAATTACAATTATTGCACGTTACCCTCCACTATCATTATGTGAACATGTATATATATATATAGTCCTATGTGTCGGATAACAGCTCGAGGTGGTAATTCTCCAGGGTGCCATTAAACCATTGTAGAAGCAGACGGTGCAAAGGATTTATTGTCGAAGGTCCTGAGAACACGGTATTAGTTTGAAGGATGTTACAGTCTCCTCATTAGTTCGCAAATATCTGATGTTTTTGTCTGTGGAGTGAGAATATACAGTTCATCACTTGCCAAACATCGCAATAAAACCCTGGTAATGGAAACACCTACATGTCGGAAAAACCCCTCAAATATCACTAAAACATTTTTATGCTCTCATGAGGTGGTTTTTCAGACGTAACGAAATAAACATTTATTGCAAAAGCGCAGAGGGTCATGTGACCAGTTCATTCGAAATCCATCTTCCTCAAATCGAAGTCTCGTGTGATGAGAAATTAAGAAAATTACAGCTCATTTGCAAAACACTTTTCAATGGAAACACGTACAAAGTGCAAAGACACTTCTGTCCATCGATGAGTTCAGTAATTAAAATACCACAAGATTTGTCTTTATCTGCACATTGATGTTTAAGTCTTAAAGGGTTAATAAATTGTTGGTAGACATGGTGGCGAGACAAGAACAAAAATGTGCATCATCTCTGGTGATGGGGAAATGCAGAAAAAGTATTTACATTGGACTTTTGCGACACAGTATATCGATACATCTGAAAAATCATGAGAGCGTAAAAGCATTTTAGTGATATTTGACAGGTTTTTCTAAATGTTGCCAGTTTTTTTTTTATTACAATATTTGGGTTTTTAGGGGGAATGGAAACGCAGCAAATGACTTCATGACTGCAGCTTAGTCCCATGCACCAGGGAACCTGATGGTGCTGCAGTTAGTAATCAAACACGATTGAAGAAGGGAAAAAAAAAGAAAAAAAAAGCGTCCATTCACAGGTGCCGTGTCCGGGGCTTTTACTTGGCTCCTGATTGCATGTCTCCGAGCTGCAGGAAGGACGACAACGCTGGCACGGGGTGAGATGCTGTCACAACGTTGGCTGTAATCTCTGACCACCAGCTGCACACAGCACCTGTTTATCTCTCCTAAATGGAGCTTTTAAGAGGTGGTCAGACACACACACACACACACACACAATCATTAAGGTGTGACTGATGGAGTCTCTGTTTAGAGCGATATAAGCCTTTTGATGCGGAGGAATTAAAAGGCGAAGACGAGACACGTGAGTGAACGCCACAGATGAGAGCACCTGTCTATCTACATCCTCAAAGAGACCGGTGAAGAAATCCTCCTTTGCATCACAACAGCCCCGGAGCTCGCTTTTAATAGTTTTGAGCTCTGATGCATGAAACCAACTTTGTTTTCTTGTACCGCGCCGTCATTATTTAATCAGCGCTAAGAAAGGAGAACGGCACCAATAACGAGGGGCTCGGCGGGCCATTTCCTGCAGCTAATCTCCACGGAGTCAAGCTGGACGACTCCGTGACTCACGCGACTAAAGCCTGCACAGTTTGTTCACCTGTATGTCCTGAAAAACTTTTGAGGACCCCTAATGAGGCAATATGAGCAGCAATTACAGAATAACAATGGCAGACAGTCAGTACGTTTACATGCATGTGAAAAAAATGAAATCTTGCCTTAATTGCACTGTTGAATAGGAGGTTCAGAATTAAATGGGCATCGGGGAGAATGCTTGCAGACAGGAGTCGAAGAATTGTACGTTCAAACAGGGGTTTAATTATCATATAAGGATTTCAATAATAAATTCGGCACTTGAAGAAAGTTTAAACTTAAAAAAGTTACGTTATAAATGAAATAAGGTTTAAATGTGAAATGAAATATGGACAAAACTAAGGAAGAAGAACCGTCTGAACCACCTGAGGGTAGCGTATATCTTATCTGCACGATAAGTATCGCACACATTACGTACAAGATTGCAAAAGCAGAATTGCACATAATGAACTCCCAACATTTTCAATCAAGTACTTGCTAATTATTACAGCTATAGCTTATTACTGATAGAATTTGCAGGTCATATTACCTGGAAAACTTAAAAAGCATAATAAGAAAGTTTCAATCGTAAAATTTGATGAGGTTTGGTACCGTGTCCACTTTTGTCCCCAGATCGGCTGCAGAATGAATCCACTGAAATGTCCACTATCATGATTTTACACAAACTAATGTCTAGTTTTGAGGATAAAAGTTTAAATGAAGTAGAATAATCTGCCACAAACATAATATTTAACGTCCCCATATGAGGACGCAGGGTCTCAGGAGGCTAATATTGAATGGAAAATGATAATGTATCTTGATAAATAGCATTAGGCCGAGATCAATATAGAACACATATAGTAGGTAGGGGGTCCCTACTTATCTCTCCATCAGTTCAGGGGTCCTTGGTCCCTGGTGTAGAAGGAGCAGCCACATATGAAACAGATTTCAAACTAATAGTAATCCCTTAAAACGCAACAGTTAGGTATTCAAAATTCAGATTTAAATCCTAAAAGAGGAAAGTAATACCCGTGTTATAGACTCGAACAAAAATGTATAGAGAATATAGCTGCATAATTTTTCTGAAAAAGTGATCTCAAACAACACTGCCTCTCTAAATTAGCTGGAAAATTTCCACAGAGACTCAGGGTGACCTATCTGCTAGCGTGACCCATCTACTGCACATCATGCGACTAATTATATATTCCACCGAGATCATCTGTCCAGCTCTAACTTCAGCCTTTTTACCCAGTTAGCGAATGGGTGGAGGATGTTAATTCGGGAGGTCACTGAATAATGATTCCACGGGGCTTTCTGGGAAAAATTCACAATGAAAATAAAATTAAATGAATAAATGTAAAAATAAAATGTAAAAATCTTCCTTGCGACTAAAAGTTAGGGTAATATTAGTCTCCGGTGTCTCTTTGCTCAAGCAGGTAATTCCGCGACTCAGCTTAATTAAACCCAAGTGGTGCCTTCTACTTGAGTTTCATTAAAACTTTATCTGCACTCTGAGCTGCCAGTAAGTCTGAATTTAATATATATAAAAAAAAAAGTTTTGCGTTATTAAAAAGAAGCAGGGTTCAAGATGAATTCCCCTTTTTGTTAAATGAATTCTGCGATACGCTGCCAGAGCTATGAAAAAAAAATGATGTGCTGTGGAAAATATTAACACAAAGTGAGACTGACAGGCCTACAGGCAAGACCTTCAAACTGAGCTCGGAATAGGAGACTAGGAAGTTAATTACTATCCTTTAATAATGTGTTTCATCCATCACAGAGGATATCTTATGTCGCACCTGGAAACAATCCTATCTAACTTTTACAATGTGCGTCCACGTCACAGTCAGGCACAGCATCTAACTCTATGTTAAGATATTATGGCAAATATGAGCGTGTCCATCCCCGGTGGACCACATGTCAAAGTGTCCTTGAGCAATACCCTTTCTGCCAGGGTAAGGGCTAGGCCAATAGGTAGAAAAGTGCTGTTTAAATTCAAAACCATTCACCTTGGTACCAGAACTCCCATGGCCTCCAGATGATTTATAGCGTATAATACAGGGGTGTCAAACTCAATTTAGTCCAGGGGCCAGATACAGCCCAATTTAATCTCAAGCATACGGGACCAGTAACACAATCTTCCCTTTGTTTTAGAGCCAAGAGGCCCATTATGATAAATATTTATCTGAAATTCAAGCGGAAATTACATACGAGAAAAAAAAAGGTGTTCATTGGTGTCGTGTGGTGTCTAGCTGTGGGTCTCAGTCAGTGCGTTTACATGCACAGCGTAACTGAGCTATGCTTGAAATTCGGCCCCTACGGCCCTTTTTCTGGTTGACCTACTATGTCATATAATAAAAAAGAGTCGTTCATGCAGCAGACCAGCATTTCAAACAACAACCAGATGAATAATAGTTCAGCTTTTAATCTCGTAACATAACGTGTGCACTACTTTTGGTGCAGATAAGATGGCGCTATCCCTCTGTTTACCTTCTTCTGCGACCAGCTTTCTTGGATGTTTTTGTTCCGGGGTCATACGTCAGCACAGCGGTCGTGTAGCATTCACACACGCGTTGTCCAGTTAAAGTCTGATTAAGGCGTATACATGCCGGAGAAAATCGATTTCCAATCGCATTATCTGGGTGTCTTAACCAGATAAGGAGAACTCAGATTTTAGTCAGAGTAACGTCTTTACATGCACTTAAGTTGTCCAGTTAAAGTCGGATTAAGGCAATAATTTGTTTTGTTTTTTACTGGCCCCCAGTTCAGTTCAGATTTATTGATGTCCCAAAGATTTTGTAGCAGACATCAGAGACGCAGTGGACAAGGACAACATCAGATGACATCAACAGAACACAATAACCACATTAAAAGTAATAAAAATACTACTAGAAAAATACTATTAATAAAAACGTGAGTCATTAAAGTGGAAGGTAGAAGTGCAAACAATGCATAAAGTGCATATTACTAACAAATGAAAAGTAAAAACAAAGTATAAAATAAGAATAAATAAGTGCAGACAAACAAAAGCCCAAAAAGTTAAGCCTATCCATGGCAACAGGGATGAAAGAGACCCTGGTACCCTAATGTCTTCTATGTAGTTTTCGCACCTTGCAAATTGATCTTGAGGGCCAGATTGGGCCCCGTTTTGAGCCGTGTTTGGCCCACAGGCCGTATCTTTGACACCACTGGTAAAAGTATCTATTAAAAGTATCATAAGTGTATTTCATTTCATTTTCCTCTCATCTGTTTGGCCGTCACATTGACACTGTTTTAGCTACGTCTTACTAAAGATATTTAAATATCTTTTACCAGTTATATGATGAAGTCTATTAATGCAACACAACATCAACTGACGAATGTGGGCTGAACAACTGTACACTGCATGTGTAGTTGTTCCTAAACCATTTTTGTGTGTCTGGTCTGGTCTAGGTGGGTGGTACAGTCTAAGTCTAAATAAGATCCACATGAATAAATGCCAGGTCCAAAAGTTTCAGAGCAGAACTCTGAATTGTCAGAAGATGATGAATGTTATTTACTTCTCATGTCAGTGGTCATAATGTTGTGGCTGATCGGTGCATATATGTTTATATAATACAGCTTGGTTGTACTTTCTAAAACATACTTCATCTAATCCCGACTTCTTAAACCTGCAGTCAGCTCTTAATGTTTCTACAAAGCCCCACAAAGTCCAAACTGAGGACTCGAGTTGAATTGACATTCCCAGATTTAAGGAAGGAGATTATAGAAGGACAGCGACAGAAAGCTTTAAAACAGATTTGTTTCTCCTCGGTCTGTGTGGTCTGTCTCTGCTCTGGAGCCGTCAGAGAATATCACATTATTGGAGAAATATGTTTCTGATTTCGACCCAATTACAGTCTGATGCAGGCTGACACGATACAAACCAGTTCACAACAGAATACGGTGTCATTTGTTAGCCTGCTTCCCTCCCCTGAAGATTGATCTAGTTTAATTAGAGACAGAACACACTCAATCCTAATGAATGAAGTGATGAAACATTCTCACAATCTGGCAACCTTTCACAGACGGCTGTTTTGGACAGGGGGAAAGAAAAGCAAATGTAACAATGGCAGAAGTTCTTTTAATGAGACTTGACAATATTTATGTGACATTAAAAGAGGGAAATTAGGAAGATGTTCTTACACAAACCAAAATTAGAGCAGGGAACTGTGCTACCAAACTTCCAAATTATAGAAAGATTTAGCGGCTTTTGATGATGTACAAAATATTTATAAATGTTTTAGTTTCAGTTTAATTCAAGTGAAATTCATTGTAAATTGTGCTACAGAAACATATTAATCCGCTGGCGTTTATATTTCATCTTAAAATCTCTTCGCCTTGTTTGGTTTCATTCTTTTCAGCACATGTCATTTTACAATTATCTTTTCATTGTGACAAATTGTATTAACACAGTTAATAAAGCTAAGCTTAAATAAAGCTAAAACCATCAAAAAGTAGGAAAAAGTTATATTTTTCACTGTAAAAAACCACAAACATGTTTAATGAACCAATTTTAGAACTTAGAATGGAAATCTAAAGTGTAAATTTGAAAAGTTTATGTACAAATCTTGCAAACAACAAAGCTAATTTACAACTTCTTCCATAAAATGCAGAAAATGACTGAATGTAGCGTCACTCCTGCAACTTTTCCCTTTTCCTTAGCAACCACTGACACATCATTTCCTGATTGGTGGATGGAATGGATGGAATTTTTCCACCAAACATTCGAGCATTTGAAGCAAGCTAGCAATCTCCGTTTGCTAGCGTTTCTCCGTGCACCAAACGTCACAATGATATTCAGGAAAAAGTGTGGCGTAAAGTATTTATAAGTCTAGTTTTACTTGGCCTATGAACACAATTTAAAAACTGATATATAGGTTGAAGTTAGCACATTTTTTTACAAATCTTGCTGTAAATGGAAGCATTGGCACCTTCATTCACAGAGAAAAAGGACAAACCAACACACTGGATAATATCTTTCTCTTGATTAGCGCTGCGGCTAACAATAACTTATTGATTAATCTAACTATTAATCAGCATTTGTTTTGGGTTTGAGGGAAGATTGACACAAGGTATTTATAAGTCTTGGGACAGATTCTCCTCTCACTCTGCTTTCAACGAGTATCAGGTAGTAAGATACCGTCACATCTCTGGGAATAGCTGAGGGCAAGCTGTGCGCCCAGCCTCAACAAATAAAAAGCTAAATTCACTTCCTGCCTCTCCAAATCTTTCATATGTTTGAAAAAAACAGTGATGCAGCTCTGCACCACAGCCTAAAGCTCTCCTGTGTCTCAGCCAGACCTCCCCCTGGTTAATCTCAACGCTACACGCTCCTTGAACACATGCACTTATTAAATGCTTATTAGCCGAACATATCACTCGGTCACAAAAAAAAGAGGAAAAAAAAAGAAAAAAGCTCTTTCATGTCGTGCTTCAAAGCGGTGCATCACTTCTAAATCCCACGGATGGCTGCGTCTTGTTTACCTTCCCAATCCGCCGCCCTCTTCCTCTTCTTCTTCTTCTTCTTCTTCTTCCTCCTCCTCCTCATCCCCTTCCACTGTTCTGCTATAGTTAGCAGTCCTATCAATTGTTGTCAGAAGGTCTAAAGCTCCTGGGACAACACGGCTTGCAGCGAGGAGAGAAAAAAGGGGCTGGGGTGTTAAATTTAGTGGACTCAGTGAGGGAGCTGCAGATTTTTCTGTTTTCTAGGTCAGGTAAGTGCCAAGTCGGGCAGAAGCCTCTGACGGAGACACATGGGGAAACACGGACTGAGGGGAGGGCGGAAAAAGAGGGGGATGAAGGGAGAGCAGCTTGTGCCTTTCCTCTCAACTTCGCCAGAAATACACTATTCTGCACAGTAAGTCCAGACGACTCTTCAGTCCCTCAAGTTTCAGCTTGTTGACGGCGCGGCGGCTCAACGCTTTACCGTCGCTGAGCTGTGGTTTGAGAGGGAGTTGTGTAAGTACAGGGGGCCGGCCCGGAAAAGCATGCACACACACATTTACTCTCCTTTGCCAACGGTTCATTTTTTTTGGAAATTGAGTGCTTTGAGAGAGGCACGCGAGGCGAATGCACTTTCAGGGTCTGATAAACATGTCATCCGGGGAGAAGAAGGAATGATTTGTACTTTCATGTGGTTCATTCCACTGGATGTATCCCGCTCCACGGCGGCTGCTGTCCGCCGGCGGGAAAAATAAAAGTGTTTGCCGAGCTCGGCCGCTCATTTGCTCCAGGAAACTGTGCAACACGGCCGTCAATCAGAGACTGAGCCGGACTAAGGGGAGCTGTGCTGCACATTGAAAGGTTTTAATGTGTCATATTATGGATTTTATTTATTGTCCTAGTTTGGAAATGGAGTATCTTGCATATTGCCATGAGGCTACAAGTAAACACTGTTCCTGTTTTACAACTAGTGCCTTCTCAGTTACTTCCTAAGCTCCTTTGAAAAGTCCCTCCTGTGTTTGTTACTTCTTGATTCCTTTGCATTAGTTGGACCAGGGTCTTGTTTACCATTTACTTTTTTGTCTTCTTCCCCAGATGCATTTTTTTCCTCCTTTCCCGAGTTCCCTTGAAGTTTCTAGTCATTCCCTTGCATTCACTTTTTGTTGTGGTTTTTCTGGATTACTTTAGTTGGACTACCTTACGTCTGATTATGTTTTTTTGAACTTTTTTGCTTTTTTATCGACCTGCCTCGACTGTAATGCTTTTTAAATTTAAATTTCTTTAAATACACATTAACATGAATCCAACATATCTCCGTAAAGGATACAGGAGCTGCCTCAACATGGTCTCACCCAGAGCGCCACACCAGCCAAGACCTGTCAATCTAAGCTTCCTGTACACAGTAGGCCCCGCCCCTATCGCTGATGAGCCAATCACAAGCTGATTCTGTTAGTAGAAGAGAAGCCAACAGTGCAGCTCACTCTGGTGTCCCTTCTACATTTAGTTTTAAAGTTAAATCCTGGAACTGTAAATTATTTAGCTGCGTTTAAATAATTTAGCTATGTTTAGCTGTGCTATGTAGGTGTGTTCATGTTTGGAGCAGTTGCACGGCCACTCTACTGCTGCACATGTTTGAAATAAAAAGAAAGAATATTTGAACCTGTATATTGTTCAAATAGATTAATACTGAGTTTGTGGGACCTTGACCTGAAAAGTGTTGAAGACCCAGCGTTATAACCCATATTGTTCTGTCAGCTGACTGCTTCGCTCTCTGAAGTCGACTTGTTTGACGGTTACTTAGGTTTAAGTCCAAACAATCTGAGGAATTGTAGCTGGGATGCACCACTAACACTTTTTTTCTGATAGTAACTAAGAGACTTAAACTCTCTGTCTGTGCATTTACTAATGTGACACCAGTGCTCTCTTTTCCACAGATTTATTTATTTATTATTCATTTCATTTTATTAAAAAGAAAAAGTCGCAACACCAACACTGAGCAACACTAGTCCACATTTTAAAGTTCAACCCACTGTCAAAGCTCATGAGCAAATCTTTTTTTAAATTTTGATAATAAAACTAATAGTTTTAATAACATTTGACAATAATGTTGATTCTAGGATGCAAAATATGATCTTGGCTGCATAAAAACCGGAGGAGAGGAACTATTATGAATAATAATAAATGAAGAAAAAGACACCAAAATGGCAGAAAATTGCTCTCGAAGCACAAATTATACCGCGATCAAAGCTGCCCTGAATCTGTGCTTTACCTGCAATTGATATAAATACAGAGAAAGACTCTGAAGCCCCTCGTGGATGAAGGTGAAGAAATGAAGATGGAAGATGCATGAAAACAGCCGCAAGGCTTATCGAGTATATTCTCTTTCGGACTATTGAAGGTGTAAAAACTTTCATTAACGGTGAAAATGTCTCATACATAATCATTTAGAGCAGATAATAAGAGTGTGTGTGGGCCGTTCTCTGCTATCTCCTCCTTCACCGTCATGATAAAAAACAGAAACTAGTTAAAACATATGAATCGGTGAATCAAGGTAACTTGATTTACACACTCCCTGTTGCCCTGATCCTCATCTCGGAAGCACTTTAGTTCACGTTTCATCTCTTTCTTTTAGCTTTCTGTCCCTGACGTCTATCATCATATCTCATTTTTATCCTTGTGCGACACTGACGCGCCAACAATTCACCAACTGATGCGGGTGTGTTTCACTGAGCCGCGGCCCTTCTACTGTCAATCCTTCTGCTCGTGTGCAGTTCACACGCAGTTCACAGCGAGAAAGGTAGCAGCTTTAAACGTACGCGTCGATGTTCTCTGTAATGTTTGAAACAGACTCTCCCTTATTTCTAACAGGTGCAGACAAACCCTCTGGCTTTGAGTAACTTTTACTTACGCTGACTGACACTTGTCGCTTGCAGATTTGATCAGATAATAAAGCTAACAATTCCATGTTCTTTAACGCACAGAAAGTCTTGTACACAGACATTTTATTCATTGTGAAAATTGCCCATTAGAACAGGCATGTCAAACATGCAAACAAACCGGCCCGTTGGGTCATTTAATCCGGCCCGGCATAAATTTCTGAGTATGTCAAAAAAAGAAGCGAGTCTCTAGCTAATTTCTATTAAAAGTTGCGATTTTTTTAAATAAATACAAACCAAATGCTCCCTCCGGCCACTAGAGGGCAGTAAATGTGTAAAAGCGCTCACGTCAAGCATGCGGCACTGACACGAGTTAGTCACAGGAAATAAACATTCGCAACGTGATGTGTCCAAGTAAAAATAAACCGGCAATCTTGCTTCACCATTCACCTACTAAACAAGTTATCGGTCAACACACCCTTCCCAAAATGGCACTGTCAAAAAAAAGAAGAGTGGACACGGAGTGCAGAGTTTTCCAGGAGAAATGGACCGAGAAGTATTTATTCACAGAAGTGAATGCAAAACCAGTGTGCTTGGTATGTAATCAGCAAGTTGCAGTGTTCAAAGAGTTTAATATTCGGCGCCACTCATCATAAAGACAAGTATGTCATATTAAAGACAATTAATATTGTGCAGTATATTCTCAGCTTCAGTAGGCCCAGCCTAGTAGTTTGATCTGATGTAGTCTAATCCTATTGCCCATGCACTGCTATAACTTTTTTATTTATTTATTTTATTTTATTTTGTATTTCTTTTTTCATTTATTTCAAAGCAGTATGACAATTAAGGCGAAAATATTTTTTTTATAGCTCCCACTTGAGTTTGTTTAGTGTGGTGAGTTGGTTCAGGTGTAAAACTGCATTCACTCAACTGTTAAAATAAACCAGTTGTGAACACATTCACGGCCAAACATGAAAAATCATTTTTTTCCCCATTGTTTTTGAATAAATGTGTTGTGCTTAGAAAAGATCCCTTGTCATCCGTGATTATAATATGTAGGGTAGGCTACAAATGTAGGCTGAATGATAAAGCATAGTACTGAAAAACAAAGCTAAATATTTGGAGTTGACATTCTTTTGCTGATCCGGCCCACCTGAGAACAGAAAGTCTGGATCCGGCCCCAGAGCCAAACTGAGTTTGACATGCCTGCATTAGAAGATTGATCAAACAGTAGATGTTGTTTTCCTCTCGTTCCTCGTAGTAAGAAAAAGAGAATATTTGATAAAATACTTATATCCTGTTCAGATCTGGTCTTAACGTGCGTCCTGAGAGAGACGTTCACAAGTGACCGCATTCGAGAACGGATAAGGCAATCTGTCCTGACAATACTGACGGATCAGCCGCTAAAATTACGTCCTATTGCATCAGCTGAGTCTTGCATTCAGAAGTAGGGAAGCCTTTTCATATATTTTGCCCTTGCAGCTGTTAAATGAATTGACAATAAACAAATCCAAACAAAAATATGAGTAGGCGTTGCGTGCAATTCTGCAATAAATAAATAAAAAAAGCTTGCTGGCACTTGGTAAATTAGCGATTTGTTTGTGGTGATGTTTGCAAAGTAAACTTGAGTTTTGTGCATGTGAGATGAATCAATAATTAACGAAAACGTAATTTATTCAAACCAACACTTGAACATGCATCAATGTTATATTAACAACCGAAAATGACTGAAACGAACCGCTTGTTTTAGTGGCGCAGGTCAAGTAGGTGGAGTTCATGCTGCAGCCAGCCACCAGGGGGAGCTCTACTTGCTTTAGCTTCACTTTTGAGGAGCTGTTCTGCCATCCATATTCGTACCGCCTATGGTTAGGACACATATATTACGAACACCACTACTGTAGCCAGACCAGAGTCAGTTCTTAACGTTTGGATTTCATTATGGTTGGGTTTCGACTGATACAGAGATAAAACACCTCTGCACACATCTGGATAGTCCTGCAACCAGTCATTCATTTGCCGTTCAGATGACTTGTACCAAGTACATCTCTGTTATTCTTTTTTCCAAAGCATGCATAAAAAATTTGGGGAGATGTCTCTGGAGACCTTTCCCGACCAGCTCCACCCAACGTGAATGTAGTCGGGCTACAACAGCGCTGTCTGTCTGTGGTTCTGAAACACTACATGTGATCCATTAGAGACAGCAGCTGTCTGCAAAAGTACACTTGAATGATGTTGACACATTTTACTGAGGAGCTGTCAAAACCAAGGACAGTTTCACCCGCTGATATAAAAGAACTGCAGAATATTCCCGACTGTTTCTGGTAGTGATGTATGATACTACCAGGCACAAGCATAAACATCTGACAATTAAGTTTTAACCTTACAAAACAATTAAGCTTTAAGTATGGAGCGTGTTATGTAACCTGGCTGACCTACTGTAGGAAGGCAGTTTAATAAGTATTTAGCTGGACATGCAACAGTTTTCAAATCCACCCATATTTTTGCTGTTGTGAATTTATAAATATTAAAATAAATTTAAAAAACACCCTCGAAAAAGTTTTTCCGAGAAGAAAACGCCCACCGCTTTGCACTAGTTGTGTTACAACTGTTACATCGCCGGCATTTGCACTCAAAATGTCAGTTCACAGTCTCTTCAAAGGCTATAAAGATCTAAATATCTCTAAAGTCTATCAACTAGCCCCAGGTCCACCCTTGGGCAGAGGTATTTATGATGAAAGAACATCAAGTTTGCGGCTTGATGGGATCTTTATCTGAACTTTTAAAGTCAAATGACTCATTTCTAACGCTGATCCCTATCAGATTTTAATCAGAAAAATGTAACCTTTCCCTTAGAAGAAATCTGGCTACCGTCACAGTTCTACAATTCATTCTCCACGGAGCTGCACAGATCTCAAAAGTGTGGAGGTGGAACAAAACACTCTCTCCTGTTTCTGGCTAACGTTAAATAATGATGCCGTACATCTGAACGCCGGCATCTCCGGGGAGGAATCCGAGCAAGAATTTAACCCTGTTACTCGTGGAAACGCTGCGATACTCGGGATGCGCGGCTCATTAGTGCGCGTGTGTCTTACGTACAAAAGGCGGCACTTGTGCAAAACTTGGACGATGACGACATACGTTGCAGACCGCTGGGGAGAATTATGACAGCCGTCTGGTTCATAGCATTGCTGTCACTCTCATTTTCTACCACGTATGTCTTTTTTGTTGTTGTTGCTGTTGCTGTTGGCTGGAATATAAAAATTAAAAAAAAAAAAAAAAAAAACGCCTCCGTGTGTCCTATTTTTTTTTTATTTCTTGGAATGCAAAATCTAAAAAACAAAAAAAAAGAAGGAAACGAAGGAAACAAGCTCTCAGGATGATGTGCTTTCAGCAGATTCTGGAGTCCTGTAGCTATTTTATCCAGATGGCTCCCGCCTCTATCCACCGGCTACGCGGTGGAGCTTTGCGCTGTCAAACAGATAGAGGTGTAGCATAATGGAAGAGCATAGATTTCTAGGCTAATAGGTTGCCGAGGGCTATGCTGCGGCTGGCCTGCGAAGCTGCACTCTGCGAAAGTAACCCCCCGTCTTCTCACCTGCAGCTAGAAAGCAAAGAGGACCGGAGAGAGGTCCTAATGAGCGCCATCAGGCTCCACTGTCAAGTCTTAAGGGGCGGGAGGACTGGAGGCGTGCTGGGCTAACACAGACAGAGAAAACACTAACAAAGGCTTCATCATCACCTGACCTTTCCCAACATGATGAGCACGTCTCTACTGCTGCACCCCCCCACCCCTCCTCACCCCGCCTCGTCTCTTCGACTCGCACTTATTTCCAGCGCCTGTTCACCCCGTCTCCCTACTCCCCATCACACTGGGCCCTAATGAGGGTTTATTCCCGGTGAAGTGTTCAGGAAATGAAGATGTAGAAACCGCCAGCTGAGTTCCTCCTCCTCCTCTTCCTCCTCCTCCTCCTCTCCGTCTGACCTTCCTCGTCTCCCATCCCCTCTCTCTTTCTCTCTCTATCTCTGCTTAGATGTTTACCTGTCCGTGTGACTGCCGGCATCAGGGAGCTGCCGCTAAACTGCTGTCAGTGTCAATGACTGTCATGTCAGCCCCCTCCTCCCCTCAAGCTCTCGAAGCGCCGGCATTAATGAGCCCTGCAGCGGGAACGCCGGTCTCCTGAGCCGCCCGGGCCGAGAAGATGGGAGACGCAAAGGGCTGGGAGGGGGGGCAAAAGTGTGATGCTCGTGGGGAAAAGGTAGGAGGAGATGCGGCGACGGGGGAGCGGGCAATTATCCTTACTTTTGTGCTGTATGTGACCATCGAACCCAGCAGCAGCTACATAACAGATGATACCTCCCACTGCTGGGGATATGATCCCACCTCCCTACCATCACTCCTGTGCTGTTCCATAAATCCAGGAAGATAAGTAAAGACAGACCACGTTTAGAGGAGGATCCAAAAGAATAATAACGCCATATTTTATTTATAATGATACTATATTGCTTTGCCCACACGTACTTCATTCCTGGTGTGCCCCTAAAACACGCTGGAATTGAATTGCGAGTTGACTAGCGGGAGATAAAGTGAGAGAAACCTGCGCCGATAAATCAAAAATAGCAAAAAAAAAAGGAGGGAGGAATGATTTGATAAGGGGAAGAAGAAGAAGAAAAAAAAAGTGTGAGGTTTTAACCCCGCGGTGCCAGTGTGCCAGCATCTGTGGCAACAAACCACATTAACAGGCAGCAGGTGTAGCAGCAGCTACATTGTGGGAATTTTGACGCAGGGGCTTCGGCTGCCAATACTTTTTAATTGGCTGCCGGGGGACGTGTCTTACAATGCCATCGAGGGCCGCTGTTATTTTTAAAACCGGCGACTTAAGGTTTCACCGTGTGTCCAACGCCAGAGTGACAAGCGGCTTTAAATTGCACAGTTTTCTAACATGATCACTGTTTTTACAAGCATGAGGAGCAAGACTGTAAAAGACCCGTTCACACACTTTAAAGGTGCAAAAAGTCTTATGAGGAAAGACTGACATTGAGAAAACTGGGCCATGCATATGTCTACACTGATCAGGCATAACATTATGACCACCTTCCTAATCTTGTATAGGGTTAGGGCTGAACATGGGCCTTCTGAGGGTGTCCTGTGGTGTCTAACAACCTTTTGAGTCCTATGGGCTGAGGGGAGGATCTAGTGAATTTGGAGGCCAGGTCAACACCTTGTTTGGTCTGGTGTAGGTGGGTGCTACAAGTAACATCCCCATGAATGAATGCCAGGTTTAAATGTTATTCACTTCTCCTGTCAGTGGTTTTAATGTTGTGGCTGATCGGTGTACATATACACCAAGAACGTCAATGGATAAAGAGCAGGAGAAAAAAAAAAAGACACATATGCATGATGTGAGGATGTTTCCTATCTCACGACTCCCTGCTGTTCATTGCACGACAATGAAGTCTACAGATGAGGTAAATATATCTATTTATGCCTAGTTCGCACTTTACATTCCTCTCATCCACATACACCCACGTATTCATGCTGTGATTTGTTTTTCATCACAGACCATTAGACGTCATGTGCCGAAGCCGAAGCTATATTTTATGGTTCGAGCGTGCGGCGTTTGAAGCAAAGGGCACTAAGAAAATAAAATGACTGCTTTTTATCGTAATGGGTATTGACTGGAAGTCACAGTTCAAACATATTATTTATTTGCAGCTACGTCTCCGCTCACTCTAGTGTGTTCTACGGGAAGATGGAGAGTCATGCTGTTAAGTATTTGGAAACAGCAGGAGCACACAGTGAGCCGACAGTTGGAAAGAAAATAAAAAAAAACAACATAAAATGACCTCCAACAAGGACGGGCCTTATCTGGGTGTCTTGTGTGAGTCTGTGTCCATACAAAAATATCACACACATGGAAGCCAGGACCCCATCTACCTCCTCAGTCTTAATGGATGAAGGTGAGGCCTTGGTTTGTCTGATGCTTTATGCTAGGCGTGGCCGATACCGGGCATTTTGGTATCGATCCGATACCAAGTAAACACAGGGCATTGAATAACTTCATGGTATAAACAGTAAATAATTAAACAATTGCCCTTTTACTACTACTACAAATAATTTAAAAAAGTGCAAAATAAGAGTGCTGTGGATTTGTGGCAAAATCCAACATTGCTCTCCTGTGTGAGCTGGGCAGTCGCGGGAGAGAACAAGGAGGGTAGCAGTAAACAACACATCCCTAGCAGCAGAGTGAACAAGTGAGTGGCTGTGACTGAGGAGGAAACATCCTAGCTGGGGAGCATGCTAAAGGTAAGGCTAGCTGAGCGGTTTTAGTAGTTAGTAGTAGGGATAAGGTAATCTCTCGGCCGAAAGTCACAGGGTTGTGTGGGGGCAGCATGGAGGGGGGTGACTCCAGGACACTGGAACTCACTGTTCAGTCTTCTTGAGGTGTCGTGGGCCTAACTCAACAAAACATCGGTGAAGGGAGGTGCCCACCTGAAAACCCCAATGATGTGCTGCGTACTGCCTGCTGCTGTTGGCTAGGCTAGTTAGTTGGTGTCTTCTGGCTGGCTGCTAGTTGGTAGTTAACCTCTAGCCCGCTGGTTGGTTTTCAGTTAGACTGGGTTTCTAAATGTGTTTTGCCTGGGATATTGGCACAAGGGATTGTAATGTTTTATTCTGTGTTATAATAAATAAATAAATAAAAAAGGAACATAACAACATAAACAAATGCAACAATGTAATGCAAAATATAAAAATTGCCAAGAGAGGTACATGTTGGCTGATTAATTTTCCACTAAAGAAGTGGGTCTGCACCGCGCGTAATGGTCGTCTCTTCCAAGTACCGATGCATTTAAATAACAGCACAATTGCCAGTTGTGCGATGCTGCTGTGATGCTAGAATCTGAGTGTCAAACTCTGTCCACATCCCACCTTTTACTACAGATGGTGATGAAGAAGTTCCTGCCGCACACAGACTTGGAGAGAAGCTGCACTCGTATGAAACAGAAGTATTGCTCTCATCACACTAGTATCGATCCGATACCGATACTAGTCATGGTATCGATACTATCAATATTTCAGCCCTACTTAAAGCAAAAGAAGAAACAACTTGTTGCTTGTTGACATAGACGGGGTAACCTATGCACAGCCGGCTCGCTCTGCAACGACGCCTCCCAAACACAAGTGGGCACTGTTTCTTTTTTTGCCAGTTTGGTTAAAGTTTGTTTCTACTTCCCGCTTCACTTTCAAAAATGGTCATACAAATGTCTCTGAACCTCCTCAGTTAACCTTTCCTCAATGTGTTCCATCTTTATTGATCCAAAACAACCAATACGAAAATTGCGGAGATTTTGAAGCAGCCAGAAATACTAAAGTGGAAACATGCTGCTCAAATTGACGCCGAAGCCTGAACCCTATTAGTGTTGTTTACCTTGTTAGAATTATTTTAAACTCTGTATATTTGGATTGTAAAATAAACCACACGAATGGACATTTACTTTCATAGATTTTCCATAAAAAAACGAAGAGTGTAAATCATTATTCAGCAAATGTGGGCTGTTCTGGTTCCAGGCTTTCTGCAGATTCCCTTCAAGTACCATAAGGAAAGCGACAGCAGCTTTAGGGAACAAAGCAATAAGTAAAAAATTAACATACATTCACATGGTAATGTATTCAGCGCACGGGCAATGTCTTTCCCTGCAACAGGGGGACATGTTTCTTAGTGAAAAGATCATGTTTTGAAAAGAGCAAAGCAGAAAAGAATTTGCAAAAAGGATAATGAACAAATATTAGCTGTGATATTTTGGGATTCAAAATGAAGATAAAGTATTCCAATCTCTGGAGGCCGATTATGTGCACATTACCGCCTCAAATTCATTACACGAGTCTTGTACAGGCATTCAGCAGCGACACAAAGGAGCGCCTCCGCGAACAAATGGCCCGCACGTTCATCCAAAATGTCTGTTTTATCAACAATGGCCAACAGTGACGACGCTGGCACCTGAGGCGCGGTCCAAAAGAACTCCGGTAATTTGGTTTCACAATGTGCGTACGCACAGATATGCCAAGGTTTTTTGTTTTTTTTTTCTCCTTACCGCCGTATTCTGCACCAACCCTTTGTGCGGCTCTGTAATTAAATCGAGACGTGGGGTCTAAACTCCCAACAGGTTGGCTGGCATGAGATGAAAAGTAAATTGGCTCTCATCTCACTGACTTTACAGGGAGAAACTGCACAAGCTGTATTTATAAATATTAATAAAATAGAAAAATTGCTATTAAGCACCATGAAAGGATGAGAACTAAAGAGTAATAGCTCCCAGTAACTGCTCAGCAGGGCCTTGTCTGATTGTTTGGAGAATACAGAATCATATGCAACAAGCACACACACACACACTGAATTAAAAATGGAAACTGTGTTACCTTTCCAAAGCTGCCTTTCCCGATGGCTCGCAGTATCTGGAAGTGGTCGAAATTTACTGGGAAGAGAAAGAGAAGCTGAGTGAGTACAGATCATCACAACTTGGCTCGGTTTTCTTTCAGTCTACAAATATGATTGTCACAGCAAAGCTCTATGCATTTGTTTGACACCTTTTACATCTTTATTAGATTAATGTTAAAAGTTAAATGTTCTTTCGTTTGCAGTCACCTACTTCCAGAAGACAGAATGTAGCCAGACATGCAAAAATAAAAGCCACCACATTACATATTTAGTTATAAATCTTTTTCTGGGAATGCAATGGCAGACTTGTACTATCTTGCTTCCTTCAAGGTGTTTGTGGTTGTTTCTGGCTGCAGAAAAAAAAAAAAAAAAGCTACCGATAACTACCCGGGAGGCATTTCCATTTCACTGTGAAGTGAAACCTTTATTATCCTGGGAGATTTCATACTGAGTGTCAGACATGACTGCACGGTGAAAGCAAAGGTTACGAGGAACCAGTCTGAAGGTAGCGATCAGCCACAACATTAAAACCACTGACAGGAGAAGTAAATAACATCGACCGTCTTGTGACAATTCAATGTTCTGCACAGAACGACACAAGGTGTTGATTCTCTGATGAGTCCCAACTGTTTAGGGGCAACTGGGTTCTACAGCTTACATACTATTACACAATACAGTACGATAGGAACAGATAAAAGTAGAATAAAAAAGCAGAATGGAGTAAAGTAAAATGCCAAGGAACACAGTGAAAGCAATAGTCAGTAAACAGAATGAATAGATAAAACTAAACTCACAAAAAAAAACGCCCAGATAAAATGGAATTTAAGAGACGAATGGCAGAGGGAGTAAAAGATTTTAAAAGACGGTTTGTCTTGCAGACAGGTGGAGCATACCAACAACCAGCGCAAAAGACATCAGCACTATCAACAAACTGATCAGAAAGGTTGTCTCACTGAGGGACAGGAGAACATCGGATAAACTGCCCTCTGATATGGACGACCCATCCCATCCACTACACCAAAGACTAGAGACAGGACAGAGCAGCTCATTCTCCATCAGACTGGTGCAGCTACAGAACTTCTTTTATTCGCTCCAGCTGTAAAATAGCTCATCTTTCCCTTCTTAATTTCCCTTGTGGATCATTAAAGTTTGTCCAAGTCTAAGTTTAAGTAAGACAAAATAGACACTTTACACTTTATATAACATCACACTGAGACACTTTGGGACTGAGACACTTTAAAATATCTATACATTATATCTGTAGATAAATGCTGTATATTCCAGGTAAATGGGACTGTAGATTGGACTGTATATTTCTTTTGTAATTCTTACTTACTACCTCATTCTTTTTCTATTTTTTAAGATTATTTTAGTTTTATTTTACTTTATTTTGAATCTTCTATTATCTATTTTACTATTACTTGAATCTTGAAACGCCGGTTGCTTTCCTAAGAGTTTGTTGGTCACAAAGGCTGGTCAAGTCCTGAAACTTCACTCCTGTAATCTTGGACGTCTACAACATTAGGAAGGTGGTCATAATGTTACGCCTGCTCCTTGTATAACTAGATCGCACATTAAATCTTCTCCCCCTCAGTTGTGTGCACAAGCTCTTTGACTGAGCTGCACTTTGTTTTGATTCTTAAAGCAGGTATCACTTTCAAAGGGGGGATGCCTCTCCAGACCTCAGAACCCTCCTCGGGCTGTAATTAGTCAGGTTAATGATCTTATTGCATAATGTATTCTTCGCGGCCTTGAAGGTGTCCTTAAAAACCGGCTCACCTCGCCTCACCTCCACTCTCTTCCCTCCTTTAATCTCGTCGCGCATTACAGTCGATTCGCTTTAACCGCAGTCGTTAGCAGAAATAATCTTTCGATGAGTTTGCATGAAGCTTCCTGCGCTGCTCCCGCCAAGGTTACTGGATCGTTGCTGCTGCTGCTGCTGCTGCCGAGTCGCTCTCGAGTGTGAAAGATGTGGGAACAGTTTTATCGAACAGCGCAGTTTTGTCAAAAAGAGCTACTCTCAACTGTGACACGCTGACGAACAAGAAAAAGACGTATCTTGATTGAAAGTGAGGTTAGTGACTGCTCGGAGTGAGACGAAAACATTAGAAACTGCCTTTGACAACAGTTAAAGTGCAACGTTGTGAACTTAAAATCACACGGTGCATGCACTCTGGCACCAAACATCCACTCACGGAGCTTAAAATGATACGACGGTGCAGCGCGAACACCAGGTGGAAGCTAAAGTTTATGAGCCTGTGTGGGATGGATTAAATAATCATGCCATTGTGTTTTGTTCCCAACCGCAACAATGAAGTATTTATTACCTCAAAGCAATGGGGGAGAATTTCTCCGAATGGGCACAAACGCTCCTAGAAGCAGCTGTTCCTCCCTCGTCGCAGCTCCGCTTCGTGATTAGATAAATACAAGTGTTTTTCTTTTTTTTTTTACCGAGGCTGAATTATGAATTCTGCTCAATTTGGTGGTTTTGGGCACGTGCACACACATTCGCGGCGCTCACACAACTCTCTGGCTCACAGCTTCCATGCCCCTTGACATGGTTTTTTTTTTATGCCAGTACCAGCTCCTCAGCGGGAGCCAATCACCCATCGAGGACCCCTGTGGGGCCCACTCAGCTTCATCCTGGTGTATGAGCAGCTCGCGAGCCTCCGAGGAGGAAAAGATGTTTTCATTCACCCGTTGCCTCCAATTCACTCACACTACAGGCTGCCGCTGACTGAAGCATTTGGCCTTTGGCCTCAGTCCCATGTGTAGATGAAGCCAACGTGCTGTATTTTTTATTTATTTTTTGCCATCCTATTTGAGAGCGAACAGTTTGTAGGAGGAATGAGTTTTAGATCTCAAATAAACAAGAAAAGAGCTAGTTCCTACAGCAACCTAGATAGAGGGTATGCAGTGATGTCACTGCCGCCCGGGGCCACGCCCCCTGAGGGGCAAAAACATGGTGAAATGTATCAATAAATACAGTGAGACCTGGAAAAATGTGGATTATCAGATCAAATTAAGGACAATTGGACTCAACAATGATCCATATGAACTAGTGTGGATTTGGAAAAGTGGATTAGCCTCAGTTTCAGTTAGTTTTAGTTCATTCCAGTTATGACAAATGTAGCTAAATAAAGACGCTTTCACATCGAGGGAAAAAAAATGCCGGGTCATTCGACCCAGGTTGAAGACGTCTTATCAGCTCCATGTGAACAGGAATGCTGCATCGACCCGGGTTTTTTAGCTCTGACGTTGATGTTGTCACTCGACGACACTGACAGACTGTATCATTGTAGAAGCTCCGGCTCAAAAACAGAGAAAAGTTTTCCCTTAAAGACTGATCTTTGAGGGGCAGAGACGTTTGTTCATTTTCTTTTTTCAATCAAACAAATCAAATGTGTTGTTACACGACATTAATAAAAGCGCATAGATGAATTAGTCCTACGTCATGTTTGGGAAATTGCACCGTTCGGGGAATGTGTTTATATATTTATATATTTTTTTTTTTATCGAACATGGCAGCGCACTGGTAAGACTGAAGCGTTCGGCCTTTGTCACTGTATTGTCTGGACGTTTTTTCTTAATTTTTTTTACATTTTTTTTTGTCCACCTGTCACCTCGCATCATCTCGAGTGCCACTCGACCGTGACGTGACACAAGCCGCAAATACAATCAGCAGCGTTCCCATTGACAGAAGATAATTTTCACAAGCGCTATCAGAAAAACAGATTAGGATAATTGAAGTCTTTCTTGTTCGGCACGGACGGACCATGGAGGGTTCTCCTGTTTGTTTAACAAATCAATGCCCTGTGTCCTTTAATCGTCTGGTTTCTAAAAACCCTCTGTGTAGAAATGAACCATTTGAAGCTGGTTAAGAAAAGAACTCTGACACCGAAGCTGTCAGTCGTTGAAAAGGCATTCACTGAAGTGCGTTTCAATAGCTCTTCACACAGCACTTGTTAATATATTGGACGGGTGAAGTGAAAAACTCCCAGATGAAGTTTGTCAAGGCTGATACTGAACAATAAACCATTTGGGCGATGGCGAAACCCGTTTATCGACTGACTTACTGGTGATTTATTTCACCGCTCTGCCAACTCAGAGGCGTCTGTGTTTAAGTTTAAGTCTGGAAACATGGAAAAAAACATCAAAAAACACCTCATGGCCACACGTATGGGACGGACACAGGAAACGCTTTGTCTTCTGAAATCATCCCCTTAAAGCACGGATCAAGGCCTGAATCCTTTTTGCCCCTCAATCTAAAGAGAGGCTCTTTTTACTAGCCTGGTTAAATGGAAGGGGTGGGGGGCTACTTCTGTGTTGCTTCCCATTACAAGATGACTCATGCTTCAAGGAAGTGCTGCGATGCTGGGTGCATGGATCGATGGTTAAAAATAGTTGAGGGTGATGGGAGCGATTGTGCGATCTGTCGTGTAGACTCCCATTCTGAGGATGTTGAAATAATATTTTTATTTTTTATTTTTTGGTTTTCTGACAGACCACCTTTACAGTGACGCCTTTTACTGAAGTCGGGTTGGTCGGATGGTACTTCATAAAAAGTATTGACCTTATGAGGAGACATTTTGCATTAAATTAAACCCTTTTAAAGGCCAAACCAAGCTCAGGGTTTTCCATTCTGGCCAGTGTCAGACTGTATTCCCAGTAATTGTTTGATGTCAGCTGTACCTATGATACGGTACAGTACAGTAGGAAAATAAAAAGAGATACAGAACAAATATCTCACTTCTCTTGCTCTGCAGGGAAGCCTTTAAGGGACATAAATGATCCATTATGTTCATTATATTAAAAGGGGACCTTTTTTTGCAGGAAGGTTCATTACACATTTTAATCCTAACCTGAAACTAACTTTTTTTTCTTTTTCTTGCAGAAGTCACATAACATAAAAAGACTTCTGACAGTAACTGTTGGGATCGCGAGGCGAATCACAGCGTGGAAGTTCCCATCCAGAACTGAATGTCCTGTACCAGACAGTTTGAGATGAACACACACCTCGTTACACCACCTTGTAGCAGATAAAGATGAAAGCAGGTACTGTGAAAAAAAGGGGGGCTGAGATAAATAATTCAGCTTTATAAACTGGAAACCGGGTCTGTGATGATGTTCGCCGTCCTATCTGAGAGTGAACTGTTTGTTGGGGGAAATGTTGATGAGTTTAAGATTTTGGATAAACGAGAAAATAATTAGTTCCTACAACAACCTCCGTAGAAGGTTGATAGAGGGTATGTTTTGACATCACTGCCCCCCTGAGTGGAAAAAACATGGTGAAATGAATCGGTAAATCAGATCAAATTAAGGACAATTAGACTCAACAATGATCCATATGAGCTAGTATGGATTTGGAAAACTGGATTAGCCTCAGTTTCAGTTAGTTTAAGTTAATTTTAGGTCATCTCAGTTATGATAAATGTAGCTAAATAAAAGATGCTAACGCTAGCAGAGCTTTATTGAGAACTAACGTAACTGTCGGCCATAACTACGCCAAAACAACAACATCCATGAACGTATCTGACAGCCTACTTCATCAATAAATACAGCATAAATTAATATTACCTGACACTAAATGTGAATCACAGCACCAGGTTTCTGAGCCTGGATTCCAGTTGTTTCTTAGTAAAAGCAGTGATCCATTTACTTCTCTTTTCTTTAGCAGATATCTGTAAAAAATATATCTCTGAGTGCTTTTCAAATCTGTTGGTTCAGTCAATCACACAACAGCTTTTCACCATTTTTTAAATTAACTTTACAATTTAGACGCTAAAAAAGCTGCTAACCTCCATGATCAACCGTCACTTTTTACCACTCAGTGGACGTTACCACGAAGACGTCCGCTTGCTGTGACATCACATGCATACCCACGGCATCCTGTACTCATTTTCAGACAGGTTGTAGCCAATAGTTACTACCTGGTTATACAGAAGTAGTTTTGTAAAGATCAAAAGAAAAGAGGTTATGGAGAGATGTTTAAACGCTGTTTAGTCTCAAGACTGGATTGTGGAAGCAGATTTCCAAAGCTGTTTAAACGCCATCAAAGAAGAAGCACGTGTTGAGTCGCACTAGCCCTACTGGAGCCACAGGAAAGTGCATCATCATTCCTATCTGAAAAAAAAAGAACGATGCACCCATCACTCCATTTACAGTTTTCCATTTTTGCTTTATATGAAAACTATGCTGATGTTAGCTGATGGAACTTCCCCTGCCTGCAAAATTTATTGCGGGTGGAAAGCTGATCTGGAGTCTCTGTACTGGAAACTGATTACACTCTGGCAAAGATCTACCTGGGACAAAATGATCGTTTAGGACGGGGTTTTATGTGGTGACTGGCAGAAGAGTAACAGCAGTCAAACACGGCCAACATCTAAGGAGTAGGAAGTGGATTCTGTTAACAGCTAAGTCCAGTACTGTGTCGCTGTTAAAGATATTGACAATGAACCCAAAGGCTATCCAGTTACACGCAGAGGTATTCCCTCTCCCTATATGGCACCCCATAATTAAATCCAAATGGCATGTTACCAGACTCATATTCCGTCTCAACCAGGTTTAGCAGTTTAGAGCGGATCCATACGAAAGGATTAGCCACATAGAGAAGTCTCAGAGTCAATCGTTTGTCTTGGGGGGAGGGCTCGGAGGCAGGTAGCGTTGTGGGGTTTTACCTCCTCGCTCGGCTCTAGCTGGAGGTGGGTCTTTCCTAGAAAAAGCCCAGCGTGCGCTTTCTTCTCTCATGATTACTCCTTGTCTACACGGACAGGGGGCTGAACGGATCAGGATGTGAGCATCAGAAGCTGACGACTGACTTTTAAGGAGGAGCTGCATGAGTTAGCATCACGCCTGCTGTGCCCACATCTGCCTGGAGCACTGCTACACACACACACACACACACACACACACACACACACACACACACACACACACACAGGGTATAACATTAGGACCTTGACAAAGAACCGGTGCATGTGAAGCCTCCAGTTTAAGCTCAGACTGTGCAGTTTAATTAATACCATGTGTTTCTGTGTACACAAGCAACCTCAAGGGAGCATGCATATACACCGATCAGGCATAACATTATAACCACCTTCCTATTATAATATTGTGTAGGTCTCCCTTGTGCCTCCAAAACAGTTGAGACTCATCAGAGAATGGACATGGGCTTTCTGAGATGGTAAATGTTATTTATTTCTATTGCCAGTGGTTTTAATGTTGTGGCTGATCGGTGTATATAAAAATGAATATGAACAGAGTGACGCACAAAGCGTCTGTACTCGTATTTTCCTTCCAGTATGATGTTGATGATGTTTTAGTGAAAATAGAGGTAATAATGAAAAGATACGTTAAAGAGGACTCGGCATCATAGTTTTCCGAAAGAAAACATCTTAACCCACAAAAGAATAACTGAGTTTTGGTGTGACCCAACCAACCAGAGCTGAACAGAGGTGACTGACAGATCTGGAACGTATTTGCAAAGACGAGTGGAAAAATAATCCCAAATTAAGATGCGCCAAGTTCATAGACTCTTATCCAAACTGACTGAGAGCTGTAATAAAATCAAGGGGTGCTTCAACTAAGTGCACACTTATGCAGATTATCTTTTTTTATCTAAAATGTGTCACTTTGGAGGCAGTGGCACTGGATTGGTTGTTTATAAATTAAATATGCAAATGTTCAGACATGATTTCTTTTAAGAGACTGTGTGGATTTGGAGGGAGAAACGCCTTAATTTAGAAGAAAAAGATGATTGGGAGTATTTGCGGTAAAGACTGTGAGGCATTTATTCAGAGCCTCATTTTGATTCAAACTTGAAATATGAGCTCTGTTTTGGAACTTGTGTTAATATCAAACCTGGGCAATCAGCCCCCGGCGTTCACCCCTGGCATTTAAAATACCGTTGGCATTAATAATTAATTTGAGGAATTATTCCATTAGCGATTTAACCATTTATTTCAGTTTCAATTCATACAGAAACAACAGTAAACTGTAAATCATATTCCAAATTTAAATAGCAAAATTTACATCCTAACATCCTTGTTGACTATTTTTAAGTCCTTTGTTTGCAGTTAGGACACATTCTCCTGGCTTCATAAATTGACTCTCCATCTTTCAGACAACAGTGACTTCAAAGATAAATTATCGGACTTAGATGATGCCTTCACTAAAACACGGAAATTCCGTATTCCAACTCCGATAATTCGGATGTTTCAGCGTATTTCAGCATTCATGTTACTCACGGAGAAAAATACGTTTGGTTTATTGTCACCTTTTACTGAACATATGAAATATGAAATATTTATTTTTATTTTGGAAGCAGTAATTCCCAAGTTAGACAACTCAGAGCTATCTTTCCCAAGTTGTCTTGAATGCAGCATCAGCTAGAAGTTTTCCACCTTACTTCTGATTGGCTAGAGATGTTAGGTTAGAGAGGGAAAGCTGGGTTACTCTCATCCCATTGGTAGGTGAACTCAACAGACTGCTTGAACTGACATTTCTTTTTCTGAATGTTGATCTTTTTGATAATCCTGGGTCTTTAATGTGACCCAGAATGCATTGTGTGTTCACACTACCAAAGGAATGTGATCAGGGGAGTCCTACGCTACCACCAAATCTGTCCTGAGATCAGATCCCTCCAATGTGACCCCAATGTGTCCTGGGTGGGTTCACACCTGCCACTTGTAATTGGGTTCCCTAGGACAGATGTTGGGTTGACGTTCTTGGGTTTGAATCGTGCTAAGGGGAGTTTCCATGTCCTCCGTGTGTCTGCGTGGGTACTTTGGCTTCCTCCCACCGTCCAAAGACAAGCTCATTAGGTTCATTGGTGATTCACTGGCATTTGAGTGTGAATAATTGTCTGTCTCTCTCTTTCAGGAATGCGATAGTCTGGCGACCTGTCCAGGGTGTACCCCGCCTCTTTCCACTTTCCTAGACATGGTCTCTAATTTCATCCCGGGTTTCCCCCAAAGAGGATATATCTAACTGGAAGAGAATCACCGCATGATCAATAAACCAGACCAGCGATACTCTTCCGCTGTCACCTGGAATGTATGATGGATGCATCAAGTCGAGCTAGAAGGTTACGAAGGGCTGTGGAGGAGGTGAAGCACTATCCTAATGGGGAGGCAACCTAATACCGTATATGTCAGGAGAGCTTGAATGCATTGATCTACGCAATACCACTTAATACGTTGGAGCCACGGTTCTTTGTGCTCGTTCCGTTCACATTCCAACGTGTTGTGCTGAGAGAGATGGAAGATTTGCCACATTTTCTGTCCAGGTGGTGTCCATATTTTTAAAAAATCCAAACTACTCTCCAGGGATGCTTATTATAAGAGTCAACAACAGCTAGCTTTGGTGGACTGCCTTAAAATATTCTTAAAAACACAATCAATCCGTCGTAAGCTTTCATCCTTCCGGAAAACGAGATTTTAAAGTTTCAAAGTCACTTTACTGCAGCTTCATAAATGAGATTGAATTTCGAGCTAGGTCACGGGCGTTACATGCTGATGCCGAGATAAACACTTTGCTCACAGACCTCTTCTTCCAACCTGGAAAACACATAAAAGGTGCTACACGCTCCGATTAGTGTCTTCCTGCCTCGACGACTTCAGCATTGTCATGACGGCGCCAATGCACGGCGCATACTTTCTGCCTAATAACGCGGTTAATGGAAACACAGTTTGCACAGAAACTCAGCATGCCTGGCGACAAATGAATCAGAATTTCAACAACTACTGTGCTAATGAACAAATATCAAAGTGAGGTCGATCCTTTTAAAAATGCAAAGTAGTTTTTTCGCGGAGAACACACAGAAAGTGAACGCTGAAATGTTAATGCAGAGCACATTTAGAGTACGACCCAGCCATCAAATCACACTGAGTGAATGCCCACTGTGTGGACAAGTCTATTGGACTGGGATCAAAAAACCTCCTAGCATCGATTCCTTCCTGTTCTGCCTTTTGAGAATACGCCTCTGCTTCTAATCCAATCCTATGCTGTCTGCTCTGCACTATGCTATCAGTATGTGTACAAGCTATTTCTCAAATATTGCTGACAGGTTTCCCATTTGCATACGAGTGCACATACACCACTGTGCCGTATGCCTGGCAGATTTACAGGCATCTGGATATGGTGAGAGTCGGTAATACAGCACCTCTACGCCGTCCCTAGCAGGAGGATCAGAGTTTATTGTGCATGTGACACGATGCAATGCAAGTAAGATCATAGTAAGACGTACTGTATAAAAAAGCTGTTTGCTTTATAGCAGCTTCTTCTTCTCCCACGTGATTACTGAATATTTTATGGCAGTAGTAAGCCATATCTCATGGTTTGTAGTAGTGGAGCTGCTGCCGGGACACACTGGAGTCTTTGATATTGAGCATCCAATTGAATGTACTGAGAAGCAGCAGGCAGCAGGAAGACTTCAATTCATTTTGCTGCTGGCGTTTTCCAAGCCTAAGCAACCACTGGTTACAAGATATCTTGATCTTGACCTTACGCTGATCTTCTTTGATCTATATTGATGGGATTCTCATTATAATATATGGAGGGGAAAAAAAAAAAAAAAAAGGACCCACATGTTCTTTTGATCAGCGCAGGGAACGCTGCATGTGCCTTGGATGGCGATAAAGGGGGCTGCACTGGCAGGACTCTTTATATTTGAAGTGGCTCCAACTTTAAACACTCATAGAAGAGCTTCTTGCACAAACAGAGGTGCATTTGCTTTAGAAATTATATGTGTCGGTCCACGCCAGCATCATCAATTATCGATTGTGGAAATAAAATACATTGCAGATGTGTTTACATGTTTACATGTGTTTATGGCATCTCCTCCTAAATTAAACGTTAATCCGAGAAAGCCTAAACCTGATGATCAACAGTGTGGGAATTCTTGAACATCTTAATAAAATAGAGGTTAAAATGAAACATATTGCAGCTGTGTGACTTCTGCACCTCCACCATCACTTTCTGAAAATATATAAAACTTAAATTTTAAGCTGAATTTAAAATTTCTCTGTGAACTATGTAGAATATTGCAATATATCACAATATCATAATATCGCAATAATGTATCGTATCGCGACTCAAGTATCGTGAAGTCCTTGACGATACCCACCCGTAGTACAAACATTGCGCACGAGCATCTCAACAGAAAACATCCACCAGCTTCTTGACCTCAAAACGAGGAGACAGTAGCTCGTGTAGTGATTTCTGTCAGTCTTTCATTGAAAGTCTTTCAACGTATTCTTTCGTCTGTTGGTTTAACAACCTGTCACTCAGGGATAAAAACAGTCTTGTGAGCGTTTGCTCCGAGATTATCGGACTTAGGCGGAGAGAGTTAAGTTCGCTATTGGGGAAAAACAGGTGGAGAGGAAGTCACCTGGTGTTTTTGAACACTTCTGGGGACATTTTAGCAAATTAATTCTCATCGCTGCCTTCGGAGTGTCGCTACGCCCAGTCTGCTTCTAAGAGAAATCGTTTGTCTAAGTCTTTTATCCGCTCTGCCGTCCGACTGCTAAACCAAACTGGTGAATTAATTTGAATCTGTGTGGTATTCATATTGTGTACTGGGTACTTTTTTATATCTATTAGAGATAATAGTGGAGATATTTATTCAAATTTAAACTATTATTAGAGATAGCAGATTGCACACAGCGGACAACCTTTTCTTTTCGTTCTTTCTCTGTTTTGTTTTGTGTTGTGAGCGTTAAGTGGTGTGCGAGCTGCCAAATGGAATTGCCCTTTAAATGATTAATAAAGTTGTTTTGAATTTGAATGTATTCAGACAATTACTCTGAGTTTTGTCTGGACCTATGGACCCATATCCTACAGATACTTGATCAACACGTTGTGCTATTCTTTGTGCTGCCATCAAGTCATTTCTATGGGGTGGAGGTGCCTGGTCTGTTCTAGGTGGGTGCTACATGGTACAATAAAAGGCTATAGATTAATGGTGGAGGTTATGGTTATCACCTAGTGTTAAGTTACCAAAGGATTATTCTACAACTATGAAAATATTTGAGACAAACTGAGTAAATATAAATCTTTGTTGCAGTTGTGACACAAACACAACATCTCCGTCTGTTTAATTAACAGATCTGTCTGTAGCAAAAGCTATTTTTCCATCTGGTTCTAAAAAAAAAAATCTTAAATGTCAAACTGACAACAGAGAAGTGCCTGTGCAGCGCGCTGAAGGCCACGTTAGATGAATCTGTTTACTTAAATCACTATCATCACCGAGCAGCCATCATCATTTTCTCTGTGTACACTGGAGCGCTAATACAAGCTAATTGGGGTGGGTGGTGGTGGGGGCGGTGGGGGTGGGGGTGGGAGTGGGCGCAGGGGGGTCTCCAAACAGAGGAACTCGTGAATATTCACGAGCAGCACCACGGAGCTCATTGTCCTCCTCACAGGCATGAAAATTTCAGCTTCGGATCTCAAATGATAATTGGACAAGGATATGGAGACGAGCACAAAATTCCAGCAGTGACTCGACCCCCCCCCCCATCCCCACTTAGGCAGATCATCATGCAGTTGTACCGTCTTTGAGTCTTCTTGCATGTGCATTTACTACCCACAAAGTGGTTTTTATTTTATCTGATTTAATGTCGACACAAAAGGGACAGATTGCTGGAAAATTAAAAAAAGCATTAACCCCCTCCCCCCTCCCTCCCTCCCTCCGGCTGCGTTTGTTTGCCTCACTAATGTAATGAACCTCTGTTTGAAAACCACAAATGGGCCATGTGATTCACACTCCATACCTTGTTGCTAAGGTTACTCATCAAATACAAATCAAAATTAATTAACCAAGATCAACATCAGGGGAACGTGCACAACAAGTGCCAAAGTTTTATTGGCTGATTCATTACCAGGAGGTAGAAACATCTGTCTCTTTCCCCCCTCCCCGAGCAGAGAAAATACGCCAACTCCTCTACTCCCCTGATCCATGTTAACGCTGTTTCCAGTTTTCACCATTTTTCCCCCTCTGATGCTTCAGTTCTCTTCAACTTTTTACCTTTTGGTAAATGAGGTATTTGCTCCTGTCAGTGTATAATATCTTCAGATATCTGAGCTTATTTCTACTCTTACCATTTGCAACTCTTGCAAAATATTTACTAGTCTTTCTTTTTCTGTATTGCAGTCAGAATGAGTGACTCAAATTCAGACACACAAAGCCAATACACGTGTTTGTTAAATGTATCAACTATCAACTAAAACACTGAGCATATTCAAATTACAACAAAAACAAAAAACAAATGTGTAAATCTAAAATACATTTTTTTGTAAAGCACAATCAGCAATAACGTATAAGAACCTTATCTTAGAGAGCAACAGTTTGGCCAATAATTCACGTACTTAAGAAGGTCAAAATCCTTAAATTAATCTTTTTTTTTAATCCTTTAAAGCCCGAACATATCGCTGGAGATCTGCTAAAGCACGCAGAAAGCGAAACTTCCCAGTGTTCAGCCACACACCGGTGAGTTACGGTAATTCAAACACTGCAAACTTTTTTTTGCACATGCAGATGCTCAGGTCTTAAAGGGTTAATATTTGCCATAGCCTGCATCTTCTTGTAAGGAATCTCAGCGAGCTCTCACTGAGGGACTGCATGACTCGTCTTTTGCACGCCTCGTCTCACTAGAACTCTCAACGGGATTAGTCCTCGTGCGAGGGAGATCCAAAACATGACAGAAGCTGCAACTCTGGGAGCGCGTGGCAGCGTTTTGGATTTAGAAAGTATGACGACAGAGAAACAAAATCCATATGCAACATGTTCCAACTGTTGTACCACAGATCTCTGCAGCCAGCGTCATTATTTTTGTGAAAACCTCTTTCACGGCTAACCAGAATTGCTTTGAAACTGAAATCTATCAAATTAAAAATCAATAGCGACACGCAGCTCTAATCTGAACCGATATGGATCCGCTCTCTCTGTGGATACAGTATTAAGGGTTCATTCGTTTAAGATAAGAAAAAGCATATTTATTAATTTGATAGTATATTTAAAAAAGTATATGGAATGCACACCGATCCGCCACAACATTAAAACCATCTTGGGACAACACAATGTTCTGCTTGGAGACTTCTGGACCTTCGGATTCATTCAGGTGGATGTTGCTTAGACATGTAGCACCCACCTAGACCAGACCAGGTACCCCCACCCCATAGCAATGACACTCCATGATGGCAGTAGTCATCCCCAGCAGGATGCAATAAAAAAAACAGCACAAGGTGTTGACCTGGCCTCCAAATTCACTAGATCCAAAACTGATCAAGTATCTGTGGGGTGATCCACCATAGAGGCCCCTCCCCTCAACCCATAGCACCCAAAGGACCCCGATAACAACGTCTTGTTGCAGACAGCTCATGTAAATTTAATGTAAATGACCTACACTCCATGTAAACTGATGGCAAACAGTAAACTCGTACAGTAGGTGTGAGCATTCCCCTGTTCCTGAGCCGTGGAGTTGAACGAGGTATGAAATAGCTGCACGGGCGGCAAGTAAATCTCCGCAAACAGGCAGCCATGCCGCTCCGAATGAAAGAAGAGATGTGAAATTGGACCTCTACACACAGAGAAATGACTACGGGAGGCCGTATCGTACATCTAAAGGCTGTCAAGACGGAGAGGGAGCAAGACGAGAGCACTTCAGAGGATAATTCTGCACTGCAGCATGGGGACGCTTGCCACGCGCGGCACTGTCACAAAGAAGCATCATCTGGACCGTGTGAAAACTTCTGAGGTTACCATGGCGATGTATCCCCTTTGTGTTTGTGTGTTTCCTCTCTGTCTGTTACGCTGCAGCGCTGCCACATCATCTAGTCCATGCATCGGTATAATTAATTCACTGTGATTCACAGCTCCTGGGCCAGGATCGGCACAGTGTGTGTGTGTGTTCGTCAGTCATGCGTTGTCTCATTAATAAAACAGTGAAAGCATTGTGCTGGATTTTACTGTACGGTGAACTAATGCGCCTCTTATTATGAGCAGGGGAGGGGCCAGACAATACATACAGTAGATCTTCTGCACACTGAAGGTCAGAGCTGCTGTAGCTGCATGGGGTCAAGTTTCAACTGTGGAAAAGTGATAGATTTATCGGATCGCCCTGTTTGACTCCTCAAAGGTCACCATGAAACCAGGTCAGCCACTGCATGATCGCTAAAAGTAAAAGAAGAGCAAAAGTTACGTCACCGCCATCGCTGCTTTGCCTCTTAGAGCAGAAACAATTAGACTGCAGGAGATAGAAAACATATTTTTCTTTTGCTCTTAGAGCTGACTCACCTACCTCAGGGAACAGTTTTTTTCCCAGTGTGTCCTGCACCATTGGGTCTAATTTTAAATTTGCCATGGTGAATTTCCAGAACAGCGACTGGGTGAGAACCAGTGCACAAGAAAAATAAATAAATAAATAAATGCAAGTGATGGGAGTCAACAAGAAGGCTTCCCTTGTTTTACATCTGATCAGCATGATTCAGGAGATGCCCAGCTCTTCGTAGCTCTTCGTAGCCTCCCAGCTAGAAGTGAAGCTTGTTACATACTCTGTGAGAAGCTAGCTCCTTGGGCTGTGACTGCACGAAAAACCGCAAAGTAATACTTAATGAGAAACTCAAGTGCCGAACTACTGTGAAGTCCTCATAGGGACCTCCCACTGCGGCTTACATGCCCTAAGAATTGTGGGAGACGGACAATGAGAGGCGCTTTTCTTATTTTTCTCAAATGGCCACTAGCATTTACGCATTAACCACTTTCTGACCAATCACAGAATAGTAACCGGACACCGCACGACAAAAAAGTTCTGCCCGTTGGTGCGTGCATATAAACGTAGACACCGTATTGACTGTGGGGGGACGTGCCTATGGCGCCGCCATCTTGGTACAGCGGCAGCGGTGCACTGCAATGTCCCTAGCAAAAGTAAGTCAAGCAGCGTCCCTCGACACTGAAAAATGCAGCGTCCGTAGCAACGTGAAACAAACAGTGTCCCTAGCAACCGTGTAACAAACAACATCTCTAGCAACGGTGAAACAAGCGTCCCTAGCAACCGTGAAACAAACAGCGTCATTAGCAACGATGAAACAAGCAGCGTCCCTAGCAACGGTGAAACAAGCAGTGTCCCTAGCAACGGTGAAACAAGCAGTGTCTCTAGGAACCGTGAAACAAGCGGTGTCCCTAGCAACGGTGAAACAAGCAGTGTCTCTAGGAACCGTGAAACAAGCAGCATCTTTAGCAACAGTGAAACAAGCAGTGTCCCTAGCAACAGTGAAACAAGCAGCATCTTTAGCAACCGTGAATCAAGCAGCGTCCCTAGCAACGGTGAAACAAGCAGCATCTCTAGCAACAGTGAAACAAGCAGCGCCCCTAGCAACGGTGAAACAAGCAGCATCTCTAGCAACGGTAAAACAAACAATGTCCCTAGCAACAGTAAAACAAACAATGTCCCTAGCAACCGTGAAACAAACAGCATCTCCAGCAATGGTGAAACAAGAAGCGTCCCTAGCAACGGCCTGTTACATGGGGGAAAAAACAGACCTTAGACTGTATTTAGTCCTCTAGAATACAGCATCTAATAGACCTAACAATAATTATAATGGAATTATTTTTGTTGTGGTCAGTTCTTTATTTACAGTATTTTGAGGAGACAGTGGTAACTGGTAGTGAAACGAGAACTTTTTCTAATAATAGTGGTTTTAGTTTAGTAATGATAATTATAATTATACTCAAATGCAACATATACCCTTCAAGCAATACTTTAAATAAAGATCTGAACGCACCTAAAGGTTATTTAGGTTCCTTTATTAATTATTCTATCTCTCCGTCTCTATAAATATATCTATCATGTCTGGCGTAATTGTGTAGACATAGAATTCCTCTATAATGCACTCAGGGGCGAGCAGCACTGAACCAAGATGGCCGCCCTGTAGGCACATCGCTCCAATTAGCGGCAGCAGTCAACGCATCATCTATGTACAATATGTCTATGTCGAGAACTCCCAAAAGAGGGCTGCGAGAACAAAATGACGTCATCTCTTCTCACGGAGTATGTCACAGCCTTCGCTGTTCTAGTTTAATATTCTGAATGACGCAGACTACTGCCCCCTGCTGGTATGAAAAGCCATGTCCTTGCACATGATTTCACTGGTTTGTCTGCACCTGCAGGCAAACATCGCATCATTAAATTCTGAGAAGCTGTGAATCGGTTCGACAGCAATCTGCAAAAGAACCAGTGATGGAAATTAGATGGGAATTAGATTTTTATCCACGCTTATTCTCATTCTGTACCCCTTATTTGTGATTCGTTGAATTGCTTTTGAGCAAAATAACTATTTTTAGAGGGAAAACAAGCTTCTATAAAAACGATTTTTCAATTCTTTTTGGTTCAAGACATATTTTAAACATCAACTATCTATTTCATTCCCTGCAAACGTAGAATATTCAGTGCAGAATGTGCAGTATGTTTTTGAATTAGTTGGACCTGCTGGGATATTCTCACAGTATGCTGCAGGAAATGTGAAGGAATTGGATACACTTGTTAACGCTACTCACGCACATTGACTTCTACATAATAAGCTTTGTCGAAAAGCCACTCCGAGCTCCCTGCTTCCTGCATATTTCAAACGTGTCCTCCCAATTAAGAACCACAGCCTCAACGGCCGACCTCAACTGCCTCCACCGTCCTCGTGCATTTTCAGCATGGCCCGGTTTCACAAACCACTGCGCTGTGACACATCGGAGAGAAAGAAATGGACCACACTCCGGGGTTAAAATGCCATAATAACCTTTCGAGTGTTCACAGACGGATACATTAGGGATGTATTTAGAGCACAGTGGGAGGTGGTGGGAGGGAGAGGAGGGTTGGAGGAGGAAGAGGAGCTACAAACAGCCTCTGACAGGAAGGAAAAATTGGGATGGTATATATTGTAAACAGAGCGTTGTAGCGCCCTTCGAAGACAGCACTCTTTATTTTCAGCCCCTTAAAGGCGAAAAGTTCACCGAGGTCTGAATAATGCATCTTTACCTTCAACAGAAGCTATCCTTACACGAACACAGTCGTACACCGATCGGCCACAACATTAAAGCCGACACTGACAGGAGAAGTAAATAACATTTAAAGCATCTTGTGACAGTTCAACGTTCTGCTGAGAAAAATGTTGGACCTTGCATTTATTCATGAGGATGTTACTTGGGACGTTATTTTTGTGAAAATCTGTGAATGTTTCGGGGACATACGCCAACCGCAGCGGTTGTGGCTGTCGTGTTATCCGGTTAAAAGTCCGATTAAGGCGTATACATGCCGGAGAAAATCGATTTCCAATATCATTATCTGGGTGTCTTAATCGGATAAGGAGAACTTCGATATTAGCCGGAGTAATGTGTTTAAATGCACTTCATTGTCCAGTTAAAGTCAGATTAAGCCAATAATTTGTTTCTTTTTTCGTGTAAACGCACTGAATGTTGTGTTACCAGACACCACAGTGCACCCACCAGATGGCCCACGTCCATTATCTGATGACTGACAACTGTTTTGGAGGCACAAAGGAGACCTACACGACATTAGGAAGGTGGTCATAATGTAACGCCTCATCAGTGTGTGCGCTTCATTGAGATGGTGCTGATGCCAGGAAATCTGTAGTGCAGTTCACAAAAAGTGGACAGAACTCTAACAGGGTGTCTCCAACAAATTTTTGTAATATTATGTAGCCGAATAATAACAGAATAAGTCAAAATAAAAACCTATAGGCTCCGATGCACAGAAAGAGATGTGATACAAAGTGTGTGTGAGCTGAAGTGCAACACACACGGCACCGCATTTAAGTGTGTGCTTAAGGTGAGAGGGGACGGACACTGTGGCCTAGTTCTTCCCCCCTTGGCAGCTCTGTTTTGAGGTAGAGGTAGAGGCACATCATGTTCTGGCCCAGATACACCTGACTTCTGTTAGTCCTCACAGGTATTTAGGACAGAGTATTGAGTTCGCCAGTCAGGTGTGCGCTCACGTGAGTCATCAGCCCAGATCCAAAGTTTCGAAGTTGACCTTTTTCTCTGACTGGAGACCAAGCGGCGCCTTTCAACACCTGCGACTACAAGCGCGGCTGTTTTTCCAGAGCGCCGGCTTATGAGGTGAAGCAGGTTTTGTTTGCATATTTACTCCCCACGGGGCATCGAGGGGCAGCTGCGAGGGAGGAGTCTCTGTCAAGATTTTATAGTGTCACATTTCAGCAGCTCATCCAGAGGAGCTGGGTTTCTTCTTATTTGAGAGAGCACTCGAAACTATTTCTTTGTGCAGCCGGATGAATAAAAGAAGAAGATCGTAATGTGGGGCTGGTGCAGCCTAGAGTCCAAAATAATTAAATCCTTGAACATTGCTCTGGTTTTACAGATGCAAACATTCACCCCGAAGTCAACTGTGATGCCGGGTGGTGTGGTATTCTGACATCAAAGAGGCTGCTTGTTCTGTCCTGTCCTCTCGCAGCGGTCAGGAGAACGGACTCACCTTCCATTGACCTCGCTCGCCTCAGTCACAAAGACGCTCCTGGAAAAAACATCCAGCCTGTGATGGACAGCGTCGCCGAGCTAGAAATCATGTTACTGCGCAACCGAACCGCAAAGAGCAAATATGTTTTGGAAGGATATAAGATGATTTATATGTCTGGTCACAAATAGGACTGATACGTGTAGTGACTGCAGTATTCAGCTGTTTAAAGGTTTAAACGTTTAAATGTGGGTCTAGATTAATAGGGAAAATAAATAAAAATCAACAATAGCCAAAATCTATTCTTGATCTTAACCAAAAGGCGTTTTGTCTGAACCTATTTAGGTTTTCCACGGGCAATGTTTCGAGAATTTCTCCGATCCACTGCAAAACCACATCTGGTTGAAAGGCTGTAGTACATATGCCAGGCCTACGTGTGGCGCTGTTTCTGCCACAGAACTCAATAGAAGCCAATAGAAGAAGAAGAAAAAGAGGCGGAGCCTGTGCATCAACAGCACAGCGCTGAGAGCAACAGTACATATTGGACTTATGAGATGTCGGGGGCTAGAGGGGCGGGGCCATGACATCATCGTGTTCGTATCCAGCAGCCACACCAATGAAAGGAAGAAACACCCTGGGACTAGGGGTGGACAATACTGGGAATATTGATCCGATATCAAGTAAAAACAAGGCTGGTATTGTCGATACCAATCATTTTTGCTTGAAATGTCATGATAATTGAATTAATTTTGCCTTTAGTTAGTTGATAATGGTTATGATAAAAAGAAAAAACAAACAACAAAAATACAGGACAAATATTTCAGTCAATAAACCTGTTTCTATTAACTACTTACAATATAAAACAATTTATTAGTGTAAGTTACTGCAAAATAAAAAAAGGAACAATGTAACAAAATATAAAAAATCTAACAATGTAAACACTAATGGAAATAAAGTCAGTAACAAAGTCAGTTGAACAAAATAAGTAGAAAAAGGCAACAATGTAATAATAAATATAAAAATTGCTCAGAGTGAAATGTTGGCTCGTTCATTTTCCACTCACAAGAAGTGAGTCTGCACCCTGCGTAATTGCCTTCTCTTCTGACGCATTTCAATAATCAGTGCCAGTTGTGTGATGCTGCTGTGATTCTAGGATCTGAGTGTCAAACTCTGTCCACATCCACCTTTTACTACAGGTGGGGATTTGGAGGCTCCTGCTCCTACTGACGTGGAGAGAAGCTGCACTCGCATCAAACAAAAATATCAATCTCATCAGGCTAGATGCCTTGGTATCGACACTATCGATATTTTGATCGATACGCCCAGCTCTACCTGGGACTTCAATTCAAAAAGGTGCAGTTCCAGTCACCTACAAATCCACGGTTGGACCAAACATGTAAGACTTATGCGTTTTCACCCACAAATCATATTTGAAAAAAAGAAAGAACCAAACAGTTTTTCTTTTTGTGTGTGTGTGTGTGTTGTCCACACTGATCACTGTTTGATGAGCTTACTTCATAGCTGTGCGTCACGTCTGCTCCGTAGCTCTGAACTTTAGCCTTTGTGTAAACTGACGTGCACCTCCTGAGAAATCTCCCTCGTTCATCTTCCTACGCACCGTCTCCTCAGATGTCTTCTCTACGTTCACAGGGATGTCAGTAAAAACACGTTCTGACCCACATTTATGAAGAGCGGCTTGTGTGAATTACAGAGAAAAAAACTCAACTCAGCTGACCAGTCGCCATTCAGCGTTTCAGTGGAGTAACCAAAGAACAATACCGACATACCAGTACACAACTGTAAGCGCTTTCACAGGTTTAATTCCCTGTGGCGTAGACACGTTACTACAAACCAAGAAACCATTTTGTGTCCAAAATCTGTAGCTTTAGCTTCTGTTGTTTAGCTTCAACAACTATCTATCAAACTACTAAGTTTCAGCTAATGATAGGGGGATTTCAGATGGCTGAAAGTCCTGCTTTTGGACAACTTACCTATTTTTAAAATGTGGGACCCATAATGATTGTACTTTTGCCTTGAGAAAATGCTAACCTTGACATAACAATAGTGCAAGACGGATCCTAGTCCTGTAACAGGTTGAGTATCTAAAGGGTATTCTGCAAAAAAAAAAACCCTCAAAAATCAGTTTACGGGTGTGGGCAAATTTAAAAATGAAACAGTCTGGTCGCAGATAGGAAAAAAAATAAACGAGTGATTTGACTTCAGTTGGATTTCTGATCCAGGAACGGATTAAAGAAGGACTGTGGATATTTTTTTTTCTTTTTTTGTTCACTGCACAGCAACCTGGTAATTAAATGTCAGAAAAGAGAGCATATCAAACTTTTTTTTCCCTCTTCTTTAAATCCCACATTTATACTTTTTATGTTTAAGCTGCTGCACCGTAGGCCTTTGAGGAAGGAAATTTAATCCTGAGTATGAGCTGCACGTCAGAATAAAGCAATAAACAATAAAGCCGACTTTGAACATGGTTGGTGACTGATAGTTAATTATGATCTGAATTCACGTTTCCACCAGTGCAAAAAATTTACCGCGTAAACGTGATTGGCTGTGGAGCAGGTTGCAGAACTCGTATTAATGCTACGGACTGAGTCGGGTTCAGACTTGACATCATTCACAGCTCAGTTCTTGTGTGTGCGAGTTTGCAAAACTGGAACAAGGCAGGACTTTACACACACCTAGAGGTTAACAGACGCACAGTGAGCCAGTCAAATATTGGCATTCTTCAAAAACAGAACAACGCACATCCCCACACTGTGATATTAATCTATCCGAAAAACTCATTTAATTGGTTTCCATGGGCGATAACGTCTGCACTGGCTGCTCAATGGTTCGTCTCACAACACTGCAACAGAGGCCTCCCTTCAAACACAGTCAGACACACACAACCCCTGTGTGATAAATGGGATTACAAACTACAGAGAGTTCACATGAGTCAGTCTGTCAAGCAACTAGCGCTGTATTTGTGATTTGCCATCCTCCAAATTTTGCTAAGAGGTCGCCCGAGTTTGGGCACAGTCATAATGTACTTACAGTTTAATTCGAGGTTTCCTGCAGGAACTGGCAAAGCGACCGAGCTGCTTCTCTTTCTACCGTCGTGAATCTAGTTCGGCAAATCAAAGCAACGGGAACGAGGCGAACGCAGGCAGGAAGAAGTAATATATCGCTCCACAGACGAACTGCAAGACCAGAGCCAAATATTGAGCTGAACTAACAACCGCTGCAAGGGCGCCGATCAATTCCAGTTTTTCTTTTTGCAGCAACGAGCTGATTTATGATCGTCAGGGAAGCTAATTTCTTTTGTACGGGTCAAAAAAAGTGTAATGAATTTTGAAGCAGGTGCGAGAAGAATCACGCAGACGCTCATCCATCTTACAAAGCCCACTTCAAATGCAACCCCCTTGTCCTAATCCTTCCTACCTACCTCCACACAAACACAAACACACACACACACTACCTCAACGAGCGTGAGCGACCTTTCTTCCCTCTGTTGTCACTTCAGCATCAAGCTGAGCTCATCTCTTTGAAGACTTCTTCGCTCTGGCACTGGAGCTATTACAACTGTCATCACTTGCACATCTCCTGAAGCAAACAAGATTGCGTAAGAGACGGACAAAAGCTTTGTGAGATGCTGCACAAGGTCTGATCCGTAATGAAAAAGACAACCAGTGGGGGCGGGTGGGGGGTGTGGGAGGGGGCACATCAACCATTTAGAAGACATTTGTGATACAAGATGTAATAATAAAACAAACGATGACTGAATTCTGCTTGGCTGCTGGTGCTGTTATGTCTTACTGGAACATTTAATTTAACCTCCTCCTGAGACCCGAGCTTTCGTTTTCTATGTATTTTTAATTTCTCCGAGGCATTTGGGATCAGCAGGACCCAAGATGTATAAAAACTAACCAAAAAAAACAGAAAAAACAATGTCCTCATATGTGGACAATGGGATTATCTCATTATTTATATTATAATAAAGTCACCAATGTGTGACAAAATATAAAACTGTTTATTTTAATATCTGAACATGGCTGAACAAAACCAGAATCGCGAACAATGAACTTCCTCAAACGAGTACTTGACAGTTAGCGTGGTTGTAGCTCGTTGCTATTGATAAAATGTATTAAATTTGCGACTCATATCAAAATAGAGCATAAATACATAAGTTTTAAGTGTAGATTAGGTTTTGTTCATCGTCCACTTTTGTCATGTGATGGTCTGTAGAGCTAACCCGCCCGCTATGTTTTTACCGACTAGTGTATTGACCCTTTGCTACCACTAGATGGCAGACTAAAGCATCCACTGACGAGGACAATGGGTTTAAAAAGAAGCAGAAAAAGCTACAGAGCCAGTGTCTTTGTTATTAGTAACAACAGTGGCTTTTTTTTCTCCCCACCGCACAATGACATGTCAAAATGATGAAAAAGGTCAACACAAAAGCTGTCAACAAGAACAGCAGGTGCAGTCAGCCAGATGTAAAAAAAAAAAGATTTGTTAGACACGACTTGAGCAGTCTGCCATTATACCCACAGTGGGTTCGGGCTGCAGCTGTTAAATAGAGCTATAAGGCCACATGTTGCTGTATTAATTATATTAATGTCATGTAAATATGTATTAATTTAATATTGAAATGTTTCTATGAAGACTTTAAATAAGCTTTCATTTCCTTCTAAAACGTTTCACTGCTTTCATTTAACTCCCTGGTTCATTTGCGTTTTATTATTTACAATCCATAGCACATATAATCCCTGATGGCTTCTTCCTTTCAGGTCTGGGATGTGTTAATACAGAATGGGTTGCAACAGCTTTCCACACTTATTTATACACTTGATCTGGCACAGATTTCTTTCAGATGTTCATCATATATACTTTTATCTATCTAGCATCAGTAGGGTTGAGTTTTTGTCCTGAGCTATAAAGTCATCACTTCATTATCCTCGCGCTGTCGTTCATGGAGGAGCCAGAGATGTACAGCCAGGAAATGGCTGTACATCTTGGTCAAGAACTTAGTATGACAGCGCAATACAAGCGGCTCAAATAAGATTCCTTTGTCAGGTGCCTTGGCCTCTGCCTTAAGGCTCATTTAAGGTAGTAGGGGACATAGACTGTGTAACCTATTCACATAGCCTGCACCGGTGTGAGCAACTTATACCTGTGTGCTCGTAAAAACGTAAAGACGGCACCCAGACACTAGTGGGCGCTGTGTCTTTTTTTGCCAGTTAATATTTGCTTCTACTTCCTGCTTAACTTTCAACAATTGCGACTGAACTTTGCGCAGAACTTTTCCCGAGTCATACAAATGCCAGTATCTCCAAACCTCCTCAGTTAACCTTTCATCCATGAGTTCCATCTACCAAGTGGACCAGTCACAGCTGTTGTGGTCTGTGTCACCGTGACGCGTAGTTACATTTCTAAACCACCTATAAGACAGGCACCAACATCCAGAGGAGGTGTGGAGCAGAGCTCCTTCGCGCCAAAAGGGACCAGTTGAGATAATTAATTAAGGACAACTGGATCCCAGTGGAGATGAGATATATCTTGACTAGCCTGAGAAAACTGTGGAATACCTGAGAAGGGTGTCTGGCATTTCTTCTCTAGCCACCACAACCAGAACCGCAAACAAGTGGACGAAAGTGGATGGATGGTTCTGCACATATAGACCTGAAAAACTAAACCACCATTAATGTTATACTCTAAGTGGGTGGAAGCAAACTTTACCAATGGTCAGCATCACAGTCTGAAGGTTCTGGGCTCTAACCTGCCGGCTGCTGATCCTAAATTGCTGCAGGTTTGCAAGCGAGTGCAAACCTTCCACTACACCTTCATGTTTAACAAGTTTAAAAGCATTATACTGTACATATATAGTAATCCCAACATCAGTAACGTAACTGTGCACATTGTGATACAGCTATAGTATTGTTCATTTGTGCAGCTGCATTTATCTGCAAATGATAATATTCTTTTGCATTTCTGGTTAGTGTCATTTTTTTATGTGCTTTAACTGGTAGACAGTGGCAGGGTGTAGGTAGAGGAAGTTGACCACAAACCAGAGGGGTTAGCAGTACGATCCCTGAAACATGTGACACGCTGATGTGCCGGTGAGCAAGACACTAAGCACCTGGTGTGTAAATGTGTGATCGAATGGGTAGATATGTCACCGCGACTATGAAGCGCTTTGAGGAACAATAGGTAGAAAAGAGCTACATTAAAAAGAAAACCATTTACATACTCTTTTCTCAGTAATCACACTTTATTCTAGGGATGTCTAGATTGGTGATGATGTCACACTTGTGAAGCCACAGTGCATTTTGGGTCCTTAGGCGTCATTTTTGTGGTGGGTAAACAACAGAGTGAAGCATGGTTGTGTGAAATGATTCAACTGGAAACTAGAAAAATAGCTCACAAATCAGTGCCCAGTCATAGTTTAATGACAGATATGACAGCTAAGTCAAGTTTCAAACTGTATACTTCACAGTGAAAATCATTCACTCAACTCAAAACATGCAGAATAGTAACTTAACATATAAAGTGGTTTGGTTTTGTATAGTGCAGCTGCAATGTCTGAGTTTTTAATGCATTTGAAAGGGCTTTAACTACAAAGTACATATATGACATTTTACAGAACTCTGGTGTTATTGACCGCTGCTCTTCAACACGCTGACCAACAGTGGATATAAATCAGATGAAAGTAAGATTTAGAGAACAACAAACTATGGATGACAATAGTGCAGACTGAAAATGATGCTGTGATCATTACAGTATCATTAGATGATGATGATCAGCATCAACCTTTGTGACTTGTTTTATTTTTCTTTCCCCTGTGCTTTGGTGCCGTGTCAGTGGTTTTTGTGTGTTTTCACCTCCTGCACTTCACAGAAGTATCTATGAGCTTTGAGGGATTCATAATGTCTAAACTCCTTGAAAGGTGAAAGCACTTACTCCATATACGAGATAGTTTGTGATGTGGAGGGAAGACGTTGGAGGCAGCAGTTGTGCGTCAGAGCCCTCAGTTCAGACGGATCGATTATTTGACCAACCTGTCCCCGGCATCTTTGCTGAATTTGTCTCGGTATCCGCTCGTTTTTTCGTCTCTTTTTTCCAATTTTCCACCTTCAGTTGAACCTCCCCTGTCTTTTGCTCACGTCAGCTGACAAAGACTGATTCTGGGGAGATTGAGGCATTTTTAAAAGTAATCAGATCGGCCCATACTGAATATTAAAAGACCGGTTTCGGATCGAGAGCGAAAATCCAGGGCCGTCCCTACTTTAAATGCCAAACTAACTTGACTTTGAGTGATGGCAGTTTAATGGCAACTGTTCCCGCCGCACATTTGATCCGACCAGCAGTAAAAGAAAAGTACCACCTGAATATTACTGTCTGAACACTGTCTGCGATAAGATGAACCGAAACAGCCAGGACAGTCCTCCAACATCTTGCATTACCGCTAAGGCCAATTACAGCGCAGCGCCACTGTGACGGGAGGCCAGTAGCTGCAGGCAGCCATGAAGATGACTTGAATAAAGAGAGCGAGAGAAACTGAGAGTCAGTAACAGACATGAAAGAAAGTGAGCGTCTCAGTATTCAGCGCAAGTAATCAGCCATCTCTCTCTCTGCATCTATCTTTATCCCCGACCAAATCTGCTTTCAGTGCCTCGTGCATTTATCCTTGATGGGAAGAGCATTCGCACAGACGTCCACACACGCACACACGCCCACGCAAAGAAAAGAAGTTTATTGTCCACAGGATTGGAAATTTGCCTTTGGCTCAACAAGCACGATCAAACGGATCCCACGACGCAACAAAAGACGACGACACAATTAACGGCATCTTCTACATTCACAACCACGCGTGCATCTTTCTGAACACTTTGCAGATCTTTCGCGTACGAAAAACAAGTTCACCGAATCTGTGGCGATGCTCAGTTTGAGGCAAAACTCTGTCAATTCTCTGCACTCTCTCCCGAGTCCTGTAGCACACTCACCACGAGAGCTCCCCCTTTTCAACAACGAAAAAAAAAAAAAAAAAGAGAAAAGCAAACAAGCTGGTGGTGTTCCAAGTTCAGACGAGGACTGATTGAGAGTGAAGTGCTCCTTTGTCTGGAGCTTGGCTTGTACTTCAGCTCAACAGGATGCACAGCCGGTCACCTCCTAATGTGTCAACAGCTTCATTGAGCCAATAGTGATTGTTCTCAAAAACAGTGACAGTAAACAACAAGAGTCAAACGTGTCCACGCTTATAAAAAATACATCTTTATTTTCAATTAAAATCTTGCAACAAGTTGGATTGTGACTAATTAACGCTGGCTGCATCATTTTTTTTTGCCTGATCCAAACAAAACCAACAAATGCATCCCAGAAATATCCCAATTTGTCCTTCTCGTGGCTTAAAGGTGCTCATAGGTCAACTTTGCTCTCCTCTGTCAAAGCCAGACGAGCTCTTTCCTCCTGTTTGTCACCGTTTGAGACCAGCGTCAATCTTCTCATCCAATTCCTTCCACAAAAGCAAATGTGTCAAACTTAAAAATCTCTGGCCTGACATTTACCAAGTTGTGTTCACCGACCGCTGAGAAAAAGGCAGCAAACGACAATGAAACACATGATTAAGTGTCTGGCACTTAAGCGTCTTAAACACTATTTATCCAACCATTGACTTTTCTTTATTTCCCACCCTGAATGCTACTGTCAAGAGTGATGCACAAATGGGCAGGATGCGAACCTCAATCAATTCCACAGCCTTCCCTTTTGCTAATCAAACTATCTGCCAAAAAAGCCCTTTGGCAGCTACGCTTGGACATCAACCTGACCGCCTGATTATGTTTGCAGCCTTCGGAGCCAAACACTGCTCTAATATTACTGCCTAATGTAGGCCACATGCTGTTTTCCAAGAAGCCAAGGGATACTGTTTCTAAGAGACCTGACAGGCGGCAAGAGACATCTACGGTCTAAGTCGGCATCCGCAACGCAGTGCACCGTGATTTGCTCTGACTGTTATCAGCGCTCTGCAGCTCTTTGAGAGACGGGGGGAAAGGAGAAGCCGCTACTTTACAAAGGCAGTTCACAATCAGCCCTTTGAAAATGTTCAGAGTAATCAGACAGTGCCGGTTGTCTCTTTTTAAGGTTTACGTGGCCACCGCCCACAGCATTTAAAGCCTATTGTTAGCTGTGTTTAAGAGGGCACCGATTATTGGTTCTGTCAAGCACATGCCCGTAATAACAATACTGTATAATTAGATTAAAAGCACCTTTGGACCAAAGAACAACCCCAACCTATGCATCTGTGCCAAAAGAATAGCTGAAATTGGTATTTTGCAGGCCGTGCATGGGTGGCACCCGAGAAAAACACACAACGAAACGGAACGGAAAGCTGCTGCACAGTGGTGAAAGACGCACACACCAAGGTGAGATGCTCTGATTATAAAAGCCAGACCAGCCTCAACTACTTTGAAAACAAAAACTAGAAGTGAACTGATGCTCAGCAGTGACGGTTCTCTTTCTTGACGGGGTATGATTTGGGATTTCAGATGTTGTAACATATATAAATATATATATAGGTGTTATTTATTTTATTACATGATAAAATATCTGATAAAAGTCATTAGGGATGTCCCAATCTACGTGCTTTATAGATGAACGGCTCTGTAGTGCATTAAAAAGCTACTCCTTCAAGATTTTCATTTTATTTGACAAAAGTTGTTGCCTAAAATGCAAAATTGTGGCTCTGTGGTGTAAGCGTAGCTCGTCGCACCAAATATTAAATCACAGTTCTGCTTCAAAAAACTATACAAACGAAATCTCTTCTTGGTTCTGTCAAGTATTTCCACGCATGCAGCGGAGACATGTCACAGGGGCTTTGGTTTGCACGCACAACCCAGTCCCATTTGACCATTTTTAAAAAAAGAAAATGCCCTGATACCACACTGGATAATCCCTGATATTAGTGATAGTAAATAATAAAGATAAGTAGCAGAATAACTGTTGAATGTGTGGATGGAATATATTCATTATAAAAAGGAACACAACCTCCCTGGTACTGAACTTGTAAAAAGACAAAACCCAGACACACTTGATCCTTTCAAAGGCTAAAACATGCCTCTCTCTGTCTCCATCCACACTCACATCAGACAGGACACAGAAAGGAATATCCGCCTTGAGCGCCTCAGCCCTGAGCCTCAAGGTCTCTCCTTTAATCAGCATCTAAGGAAGCGGAAATGTGAACCGCCTAACAAAGAAGAACATCTCTGCAAATCTCAACACATGAGACGCGAGGCTCGAATGCGAAGCTGCAGGGCCACTTCAATTACTCTCAGTAACCACTCCCCTAGCCTGAACTACAGCTGGACACTTTTTCTTGAAGAGCTGTAGACTTAATTGGGTTACCCCTGTACGCAGGAAGGTCTAGTTTTAAACACACACTCAGGCCATATGACCATATCCCTGCAGTGAAACGACCCAATTTGGGCAAGTTTTCCCTGCTGCTCGGCCAGCACTACTTTTTTTTTTTTTTTTTTGTGGTAGCTTTGCAGCTTTTTAGCTTTTTTTGTGGTCCATCACTGCGACTGATCTCGCTGGGTGCACTGGTTGCAAAGGGGCTTATTCCCTGCACCATACACTGCCAAGATTTCCTGAATTAACATCACTGCCATGCATGACACTAATCTTGTGTTAATTGTGCAATTAGCTCTCTGTCTTCAGATAGTGCACATTTCCAAAAGGGCTCATTCGAGCGTTAAAGTATTTTCACACAGTGTGAGCACAGATGTATATATTTCTTTTGCAGTGGCTGAGTGGTCAGGCTGTATGTACACTGCGAGGGGGGAAAGAAACACAGAACAGAAACTTTCGATGCACATGCAAAGAGGGTTGGATAAAAATACGACCTTAAGAATAACGTTGCTAATAAACATCAAAAATAAAAACAAATATCAGCCATTATTTAATTGGACATAAATATTTTTCACTATTCAGCCTGAACAGCAAACGTGCTCTTCTGCAAGTTTTTTAATTGCCTATATTGAAGAGAAAAAAACTTCGCTAACTTAGCTGCCAACTTGAAAACTACCATAAAATAATTAAAAATGCGCAATAGCACTTGTGAAGTAGTGCCATTTCTTTTCCTGCTCACTTACCATCTTCCTTTTCGTCAAAAACAGGTCTCTTTGAAGAACTGTTGGCTCCCATCCTCTTCTTCCACTTGCCCCAGTGAAACATTGATGCTCAGATTGCATTCCTCGCCTCTTGCAAGAGAAACTACAGCTCTGTGTTGGACGCCCTCCTCAAAAGACCGTGGCAGCAGCCGCACATTTCACCCGAGCCGCGTCCGTTATGTCGCTTTTGTTTGTTTTGAATTATTATTGTTCTTATTTGTCCGGGTTATTTATTATTTGAGCGAGTGTCGGTCTGCATGAGAACCCAAGTGCAAATGCGACGCGCACGCAAAACAAACGCCGTGGCGGAAAAAATGTTTAAGAAAAACACAAACAGTGTGCGCTAAGTTGGAGCTGCTGCGCGTTGAGACAGTCACTCGGTAGTGGAGCTGCTCAGTTGTCTTCCGCAGCCAAACCAACAGACTTATGTTTGTCGGGGCTGACAGTGAGAGCTGCGTCGAGTTGCGCGCACTTACATGACACAAAACAGGAAGTCAGGCCATTTAGCCTTTAGAATAAAAGCGCACTACACCCCCTTTTCTTTAGACAGCCATTGCGATTGTGGCGGTGGACTCGTAGGATCGTAGGCCAGTGGGAGGATTTATTGTGCATGCATTAATTAAATCAAACTTTTACCAACCATCTGTCACATTTGCATGCTGCAAATCTTAAGTAATTATACTGTTACTCTATCTCTTCCTTTAATTTTCCTTTAATCCTTTAATTTATCCTGTAGTGGGGTAAATTTAACCCCGTTGTTGACCCTACAATGTGGGAATCAGCTGTTATGCCCAGAACTACAGTGAGATCAGTAAAGTATTGTCTATATTCAGTGTGTATTCTTAGGGCTCAGTATTGCAATTATTATTATTATTATTTGCATTTTAAGGAACTTATTCGCTTCAGTTTATATTATATTTTATACTTTTAGTGGCTGAGCTCATTAGTTAACCATGTTTTAATCCTGCATGTAAAAAAAATAAATCTGAATCTAATAATGATAATTTAAATTAGGTAAATATGTTTTTTTTTCTTTCAATAAAGGTTTTTCATTGAATTAGTTGTTGGTGTAATTACAAATTGATTCCAGGATCATTTTGCAAGACTTTTATATTGAAATTGTGAACCGGACGCTCCTCCTTAATATCCCAACTAACTTTTTAGTCGTGCGAGTAGTGTGACAGTTGCTGCCCAGTGACTGGAGTCGACGCAGCCGTGTATCTCACTCTGTCACCGTGCGCATATCAGACGAGCCTCCGTGGGTTGAAGGATGCAAACTCAAAGCATGAGGTGGATGGTTCCCACGCTAAAGGAACTGGCCCCATCCTCAGTGAATTATTCCACAATCTCATTAGAAGATGGATGGGTGGAGCCCGGATCACGGAGGGGGCAACGGGGATTAACACTTTGAGTTGCAGTATGCTCACATAATAAACTACGGCGTGTTTGACGTGGTCACATGAACAGTAAATCACATTTTTTCATAAAAAAATATTATAAATGAACCGCACCTCGCCTTGTTTGACCTGGTGGAGTGCATACCGATCCAATACTTATTTATTTATTTTTGATGTTGATTCCTCATCAATTTAAACCTGAATGAATTTTCATGATCATTTAAATGTATTTTAAATTAAATGCTTTTGGATTATTGATCAGTTAAATCCAGTACAGAATTTAGACAACATTTACAAGTAAACAGAAAATATGTTATTATTATAGTAAACGTTTTTATTAATAAATAACACACAAGTATCACCCGAGAACAAATAATAATAATAATAATAATAATAATAATAATAATAATAATACACACAATTATAAAGTCAAATTTCTATCGTCCACCCACCAATAGTTTGGTTTGGATGCACACGGTTGCCGTAGTTTGTGTTGACCTTGTTGCCATGGTTACGACGTCAAACCCAGCGCTGCGGTAGCTAAAATTTAGCATACTGCTTTACTATTCGTTTTCTTGTTGATGTTTATCATTTTTAACATAATTAATTTAGTATTTAGAAGTTATTGAGTCGCGTTTATGCGTTTAAGAGTTAACTGAATAGCTTACGTTAACTTTTCATTGTATTTTTAGACACAGAGAGAGAGAGACAAGACACAACAATGGTCTGTGTACACTAGCAAAGCATCTCTGCACCACTTCCGTAATGGCCTCCCCGGAGGAGGAAGAGTCAGAGGCGATTGGTGACCGGTTGGGTTTTGTATTTGGGAGCAGTGCTGGCAAAACGCAGAGTCTCCACAGTCCAGCTGAGAAAGCTGAGCCACGGGAGCTGGCTGAATATCATTCAACAGAGACTCTGTGTCTGAGCAGATCCAAGCTGAACCACTTCCCAAGCAGTATTTTGAAAAACAGAGCGCTACGGGTCAGTTTGGACTGTGTCATTGTTTACTCTAATTGCCTATCTACATACTGTCTGACACCGTTCACATTAGACTATTATTTTTGTATCATATCTGCTCATTCCACCTGCTTATTTTGTCATTTTTAGTATCTCAGTCTTGAAGGCAACCAGATATCCAGTATCCCAGACTCGATGTTCGTGAGCTTGCCCTACCTGCTGTGGCTGGACCTCAGGAAAAACCAATTAGTGTCACTTCCTGCTGAAATTGGCTCACACAGGTAGGGTGCAACTTCTGCTGAAATATACAGTACGTCTGTTGATTCCCAACCCATCTGATTCCATCCATTGTGCATCGCGTATCTTCATTTGTAAAGTGTGCGAGTGCTTCTATTTTTCAAAGCTTTCACCATTAAGCCACGTATAGATTCACTCATCTTGCACATGTGCAGACTCAAAATCAGAGGCATGGCCGTCTCAGTCATCTCATAATCTGTGGTTTGTTTATTTTTTGTCATGCAGGGTTTTGAAAACACTGCTGCTAGAAGGGAATCCCATCTCAGAACTTCCACCAGAACTGGGTGAGATGAGTTTAGTCGCTTCTACCTGTGGGCGGTGTTTCACTCTTGCTTTCCTCCCACCTGTTATCACGGCTGGTGCATTCTTGCGTATGCAAATAAATGTAGGTGATAGAGGAATGTATAGTTTGTGCGCTAAATTAGGCGGTGAGAGTGAGAGTTAAATACCACGCTGTGACAAACAATTCATTGTTTTTTGTCTGCGATATATGTCATCCAGGTCATGGTTTATCCAGAAAAAACAATACAGGGAAAAAAATCTAATTCCCTTTCTTTAGTGATATTTTTTAATATTATTTGTCTATACTTTCCAGGATATGTGATTACCCTTAAAGGCCTGAACCTGAGGGACTGCCCCATCACTTTTCCTCCACAAGACATTGTGCATCAAGGCCTCCAGTCCATCCTCCAGTACCTGAGGAGTGTTATGACAAAGCGATCGGTGAGCGCAAGGAGCACCCCTCCAGGTGAGTCAAAGGCACCTTAACTTTGAGCAACACACCGGCGAAGTGCATGCACGTGATCCTAGCCATCTGCTCTTTTGAACAAAGACAGGACGACTGGCCATAAATATAGCTCCTTGCCCTGTTACCACTCCACTGGTGTGACTTCTGTTCCCTTGGGGACAGCGCGTGCCACTCGGCTCACGCTAACCCCCCCCCCCCCCCCCCCCCCACTCCCTCCCCCGACTCTGCTCCAGCGCTGTAATATTTTTAGCCAGATGAAAATGATCGATAACCTGTGGGATCCAAACAGGAGCTCTCCGTCACTAAGCACTGTCTGGAGGTAATCACTGTGAGAATCCAAAGATAGCCCTCCACAGGAGAGGCTGCTGCTGTACAACCAGCAGCGCCAGAGCCCTCAATCAAACAATTTATCTCCCTGCCCACAAGGTTATTAACGAAGCCAGGGCTCCGCTCTCTCACAGGGAAATCTCCTCGTCATTTAAGTGATTCAGAATAAAACGATTTGAACATGCACCATTCATTTACATCAGACTGTTTCAGCTAACGTGGAACATTTAGCCTGTCCGAGTGTAATCATGCTATCATGTTTATTTTATTAGTTTTATTAAAACCTTGCAGATCACGTCAACCTGTCTACGTAGATTGTTTAAAAGGAACATTTTACCCACTATTATTGAAATGACCTCTATATTCTGTCAGTAATTCCTAACTCCTGCCAGCCACTGTGGCTGTAAACAGCGGCGAATGCTGCCAGAGCCACCTGCTCCCACACCACACTCGTAGCTGCCATGGTTGTTTCGTTGCCAGAGCTGCCAGTGGTGGAGAAGCTCCAGCTGTCAGAGCTGATGGAGTCCAGCGTGGAGGAGCAGGATGAGTCCGTGGACGAGCTGCAGAGGTTCAGGGAACTCAAAAATAGGCTGATGCTGCTGGACAAAGCTGAGATGGGCACGGTAGCACTTTGTGATGTAAACACAAAGCCGCAAATTCTTCCAGTCACCAAGAGGTAAGTAATAGTAAAGCAATAAACCTGGCTGTTCAGTTGATAACAACATTTCAATCTTCAGAACATCATTTGGCTGTCAATTTCCAGGAACGTGTTGGTCTCACATTTGGTCGTAGCCAAAAAAAAACTCTTTTGTTGGGATTTGTAAATGTAATGTAAAATCTACTTTTACGCTGCATTCATTACAAAGTGAAAAAAATTTTAACATACTAAGTAGTGAGCTTCAGAGGCGCCCTGGAGGATTTGGTTATTGACGGACCTTGCTAGCTTGGCTGGTTTCATTGGTTTTGCTACGCTAAGTTAACATCCTGCAGGGTTTATCTTCCTATTTAATGAGAAAATGTGAGAAAGGTGTTAAACATTTTGCAAGAATCTTAAACTCTCGTTGAAGTTTAGATATGTGTTGCACCTATAAAATATCATAAATAAAATAAGGCCCCAAAACAGAACTGTTTAGAATTAAACTTCTCTTATCTCTGTTTTTGTACAGGATTTTATTCAGTATTCAAGTAGCAAATTCCTGTTAGACATAAATTCCAATGCAGTGAAACTGTTTTATCTAGTAGTAGGACTGTTTTTGTTATTGTTGTTTTTTTTTTTACAGTAGGACAGAATAAATTGCATAATGTGCTTCTCTGCTCTTTTATTAGAGAAGCACATTTTTCTCCACAGAAGAGGCCAAGGGATAAAACTAAATCTGCAAGACTGATTCTAACAGGGCTCAGAGCCCAGGACGGCAATAAAAACAAAGCATTTTGTTTCAATTTATTTCTCAGAAAAAAGAAAACCACCAAGACCGGGCCCATCCCTGAGCTCCCCCTGTTTGACTCTCAGCAGTGGAAGAGGCCAGAGGAGAGGAAACAGGCTGCCATGAAAGAGCTGAAAGAGAAACAGGTCATTTTTGAGCAGAGAAGAAAGTAAGTGCCAACTCACTCCAGCACACTTGATTGTCTTTGCTGCGATGTGACAGAAAGTTGTTTCTTAAATTTATATCATGCGTTGAACTTGCCGATAGAAAGAGATCAATATTATATCTTCTACGTAAAGATGGGTTGAGCAGTTTTTGTATACTGGCGTCTTTGCAACCACTTACAATTTATCTTCCTCGACATAAATCTATTTCATTCCGTTGTTCTCTGACCCTCCCGTAGAAGCCAAGAGGCTCTTCGGAAGTGGCGCACACAAACCAAAGTCACACAGGAGAAGAAAATGCCTGAGCACAATCAGAAGAGGCATGAAAGGCAAAGAAGGAAAGAGGAGGTGCGTATGGGCTGAATAACCCAACTTCTGCTCCGTTAACCTGCCACCCACCAGAGGGCAGTGGAACACCACCTCAGCCGCGCTGGTTAGAGGGACTAAAACAAAACATTTGAAATTACCACAAGATAAAGTGTTTGTCTGTTAGTGAATGGCTTTTCAGGTGGTTGCACAATCAGAGACAGTGTTGATGATGAGGATTTACTTTGATGGCGCGTTGCATTCGTGGTAGCAACACATACACATAGCTATCAGTGTTAATATGCTCATGCACACACTATAGATGGGTGGTTTCCATGCATTCAGAGGAGGCCATAACGTTTACACAGAGCCAACAGCATCATTGTAAATAGGCACTGAAAAAGTAAAAGAGAAAAAAAAACAACCTCATTTGGGTAATTTAACACAGTGAGGTCGCAACGTTGCAGCTCTCCAGCTGTAGCTGCAGGCGGTAGCTTTGTACAGTTTTGTCGCAACCACTGTATCATCCTTTATGTACACAAGCTCCGCAGTAAACAGCAGAAAACAGCTGTACGCAATGTAAAGAACCTACTTGCTCTGTTGCAGGAAGCAGATTCAAACCCTAGTTTGGAGGAAAGCGATGATACTCACGGGCAGATATTTGACATATCCACCAGCCAGTGTGAAGAGGACAGGTAAAACACACAAAAAAGAAGCACACGTTCAAATCATCCTGGAGTTTGGGTCAGTTTTAGGCAAAGAACCTGCATGGGCCCAGGGGGCCTTGGTTTGTCTTATCATTGTGACTGTTTGCCGTGACACTGAATTAATCTCTTTCTTAATGAAGGGTACATATTCTCACAAAGGCATAATGGTTTATATTCGACAACGCACCCTATGAAAATGACACTCCCCAGACATAAAAGTGTCCACTGGACAGCATTTTCCATGGCTGTGAAAGCATGCAAGATGAAAGTGAAAATGCAGAGACACCTAGTGGACGAGGAGAGACAGTACACATATGAAACATCAGCAGTTTCCTTTGTTCTTCTTTAACAACATTATGTCTTTGAAAAAACACTTTAACTAGATTAGATAGCACAGTTTACTCTGGTTTGTTTTCACTGATGGAATAACTGAGGTGAAAGCAACTAGTCACAGGCACTGCATTAAGAATCTGCTCTGTACGGTCCGTAAAGGCCACAATCCCATGAGCCACACTTAAGCATCCAAATTATGAGACTCATGATTTGGAGTTTTGACTTGTTGAGGTCCTCCAGATCGGCCCGGGTGCTGCAGCGGCAGATTCGCGCCCGCGCTGAGAAGATACAGGAGAGGCACAGGAATCCCAGGGGCTCGACGACGGAGCAGATGGCAGCGGCAGAGCGGGACGTGGAAGAGGTCAGGCCTATAACTCATTATTCCCTCTTCACGCCACCCATCTGCATTGAACCCACGGGTTATTGATCTGAATCTTTTGACCGACAGATGAGGAAGTTACAGGCGCGGCTCCTGGAGAGGAAGAGAAATCGGGGAAGAGATATGGAGAATTCTTTCACTATCTACACTGGAGACACCTGGCCGAGTTTCATCAACAAGTGACAGGGGATGGGTTGAATTCATATTCTGAAAAGAAGCGAATCCTGAAATTCTCGTGTATGAAAATAAGATCTCAGATCTTTTAACGTGTAAAGTGTTTACTTGGTTCTTCCTTTCTTTCTTCAAGATGTCCTTTCCATTACACCAACCAGATGCCTTTGACGTTTAAATAAATAAACACTTCAGATTTACCAAATAAACAGAATACTGTGGCAGTTTGTGTGTTTGTTTGTTTACTGTGACGCGAACTGAAACTATTAAGTTGTCAAATTAACACTAGCTCACCAGGCTCAAATTAATTGTAAATGTAACAACCTTTATTATATCAGTATCCCTCGGGAAAATAAATGTAAATCTGATCTATTTAGCCCAATGTATATAAAATAAGAAATGCAATCGAAGTGTAACCTCGACGCCCATTTTTCCAAAATAGTGACAGTAAATACAATTTATTCAGCTGGATAATCTTATTTGACAAAAAAAGCTTACAAGTTAAATGAAAATGCATGTATTGGGTTATCGGTGTCCATGCGTTGCGGCATTAAAGCGTCTCAAACGCCACGAGTGTCTCGCTGCGAAAGCTTGAAGCAGAGATAAAAGTGGTGGAAATGAAATGAAATGGCATGAACGTAGGCTGAGGGAGCCAGAGGAAGGGAAGGCCTCGTCTTGGGAGATTTTCTGCTCCTGTAGCACAGAGAGCGTGATGTCAGCGGTGGCAGTGCTGTTGTAATTGACTTGGTGGGGGTGATGGCGTCATTTCATGCCCTGGTGTAGCCTCCTGCTCCATTAGCGAAGGGGAGACGGATCTTTGGCCGACGCGACCGTGGCTCCCTTGGCCGGGATCGAGCACCGCCGAGCCGGACGATTCACCCCGGGAAACATGGAGGCTGCGGCCGAGGAGCTGCGGGCCGGCTCCCGGGTACCTGTCACTGTCGACCAAATAGTTAACGACACGCTGGTGGTGACACTGACCTACCGAGAAAGAAACTACACGGGGATATTGCTTGACTGCGACAAAAAGTGAGTTTTATTCCACTTGTTTATTCTTGTCGGAAATTAATTTGGCCGAACTCGGCTAACGGCTAGCCTAGCTCCGATGCTAAGTCGGAGCTAACCCTCGAGCTAGCCGTTAGCAAACTGGGCTCACTAGTTAGCTGTGTGCTAGCTCACCGGCTAATGGCTATAAACTGGAATGATTTACCACGTTTTAAGGGATGAAATGCGTTCTTTCACTACGGTGGAGGTCTGTCTCTTGACATGGTTTTACATGCTGCTTATATTGTTAATGTCTATAGGTGGACAAGAGCTTTGTCAGGGGGTTCATCTGTAGCTTATTGTTAGCCTAATCAAACACAGAACAGCTACAACGGACCAGGCCTTGGCTGAACAGAATTGTGTGTTATTATTTATATTTTGCTGCGTTTATTCAAAGACATTAGTCTGCATACGTGTGCTTGAGTACTGATGTAATAAAATGACATGAAAGCTTCTTGTTGGCTTTAGAATCAAACCTTTTATAACCCCTCACTTCTGATCTGTAGAAACAATGGAAAATGACATTAATGAGATTTGATGAATGCCAGCTTTGATCCTTTTTTCTTTACACCCACTTTTAGATTAGATCTGGTGGCCATCTCAGGCACTGTTTGACCCAAACAAAGAAAAAAAAAGCTCTTTAGGCTGTAAGCAAATATAATTTGACATGTATCAGTGTCATGTTTTATCTGGCCTTCTTGCTTTGTGTCACATGTAAAAGCCTTGTGTTGCTCCTGGTGCTGTGCACCTTAAAAGCCACTGGCTTTAAACTATTAATAGACTCGTAGAATCAGAATCTGACCAGCTTTGCCCCTTAGTATGCTTAGATGGTTTTTCATGTGAGAGCCCAAGCTGCCCTGAAAATAACCTACCCTAATGGGAAAAGGCTGGCCTTGGAATAACTTAAAATAGCTTTACATTTCAGGCCTCGTCACTGACAAAAAAAAAAAAAATTTGACGACTTCTTCCTTTTCAGCTCATGGAAATGCGTTTCCTTCTATTGTCTTTTCATTTAAAATGTCATTGTCTAGTCTGTCACTCAGACAGATCTGCACCATCTAGTTACACTGTACACAACATGAAGTGGCAATAGAGCAGTGAATCATGGCCGGCTGTACTCTGTGTCTTTGCACTGTGCTTTAACAAGCGCTGCCCGGTTCCCTGTCACAGACTGCGCTGTTTGTGCCGTGTCAATCACAGTGGAGGCTAATATTTGGAAGCTTTTGGGGAAGGAAGAGGGTGCACACGTAAAGGTGAGAGGGAACAAGCCTCAACCAAAGAGACTATTAATTGTCGATTCCATGCCAGCTACTCCTCCTGGGGGCAGTAAAGTGGGCTCCCCAAATGTGCACTAATTAATCATCTCACCACACATAAGCCCCGAGTAGACGCGGATGCAAAAACAAACTGAAATCTCCTGGCTCCCTTCACTACGTCTCTGAATCCCGAGTGATTCATGGGATTGTTTTTGTTCAGTCAGATGTTTGGGAGGGAGGGAGGGAGGGGTGGGGGGGGGGGGATCCTGGGCATCCTGTAGTCTCTTTGTCCACTGTCTCCTGTCTAAAGCGGCACCAGCCATGTTACCGTTGCCTGCCAGCCGCCACCTCTCGGAGACTTCTTGGCAGTTTGGCCCTTCGACTGGATCCCAGAGAAAGACACAGAATCGCCCAGAGAAAGTCGGTGATACTGTTGCTTCACTTTAGTGGCCCAAGGCAGATGTGCAGATAACCGCCAAAATACCCAACCCCCCCCCGCACTTCAGGCACTTTCAGCACACAGGTGACGAGGAGTAACGCCAGTGTGTCTAGTCGCAGTAAAACAAAAAAAGGGCCCTAAGCGGTTTTCTACTCAAAACAAATATCAACATCTTTGGGGAAGTTATTTGTTTTTGATCTGTTCTTAAATTAATTGGCATTTGGTGAAACACAAGTGTGGAATTACAATATCACTGTTAGTTAGGAAATTGCTCAAGTCAGAGATGCTTGTAATGTGTAACTGTTGGTTTGCATGAACTTCACTGAAGCACAAAGTTCACAGACACAATTGTTAATTTATTGTTTCTTTCTTTTCTTTCTCTTCGTCTCAGGACTGGGCTGTTTTGTCTACCAGAATTCACAGAGAAACTCGGGGAATGCCCGATACCTAAACCAGCTTGTGAAATCCCACAAGTGCTGAGTGAGGAGCTGGTTTCCAAGTCTCCCACCCAGGATTCGCACAGACCAAAGGATGAAAACACTCTCCCCGAAAGCAGCATATCCACTGCACCTGTACCTTGCCCCGTACCCACACCAGTGCCAGCTGGACAGACTCCTTATCCTCCTTATTTTGAAGGAGCCCCCTTCCCTCAGCCCTTATGGGTGCGCCACACCTACAGCCAATGGGTACCTCAACCCCCTCCTAGACCAATTAAGAGAAAGAAGAGGCGGACTCGAGAGCCTGGCCGCATGACCATGAGCACTATCCGTCTGCGGCCGCGGCAGGTACTATGTGAAAAGTGCAAGAACACGCTCAATAGCGACGAGGACAGCAAAGATGGCATGAGCAGCACTAAGTCTTCTAGGAAAGAGAACACGCTGCAGAGCGACGACGACGGCGAAGTCAAGGACACCCCGTCGAAGCTGTCTAGAAATCAGGACGTAGTCGCAGCCAAGGACACTAAAAGACGAGAAAACGGCCCCGGCTTTGATACTAAGCGTCTCCGAAAAGACAAAAAGGGCGAGGCCGACGGGGAGAAGTACCCCGGCGCTGACATTATCCCCCACAGTCCCGTCATAAAGATTTCATACAGCACTCCACAGGGCAAGGGGGAGGTCATGAAGATCCCCGCACGCGTCCACGGTTCGGTCAAGCCGTTCTGCCCCAAACAGCTGGCGCAGAACGGCGTGGAAGAAAACGGCAAGGCGCCTTGCGACCCCACCAAGGAGCAGCGCCACATCCTAGACGCCACGAGGTCCGGCCTCACCGTGTCCATTCCCAAACTCAAACTAACTAGGCCTTTCGCGACAGTGGGTCAGGACTCGCCTTCTCCAAAGATCCGCTTGAGAACCCCTCAGAGGGAGGGCGAGGAGAGCGTGGTCGAGTACGAGGCGGAACTCGTCGGAGGCACCAGGAGACGAAGCCCCAGGGTGCCCGGGTCCTGCCTGCCCCACTCCGAAGACTCAGGGGAAGGGAAGAACTCCCTGGAGTTATGGTCGGGAAGCTCTGGAGAGGAGGCAGAGCGCGGCCACAGCGACCTCACCCTCCTCATCAATTTCCGTAAGCGCAAAGCGGACTCTTCCAGCCTGTCGGTCTGCAGCAGCGACAGCCTGGACGAGTCCAAGTCCTTCAGCTCCGACGGCACCTCGCCCGAGCTGTGCGACCTGGCGCCCGGCGAGGACCTCTCCGTGACCTCATCCTCAGTGCCCTCGCGGGACGACTGCAAGACGGTGCCGCCGCTCACCGTGCGGCTGCACACCCGCAGCATGACGAAGTGCGTGACCGAGGAGGGCCACGCCGTGGCGGTGGGCGACATCGTGTGGGGGAAGATCCACGGCTTCCCCTGGTGGCCCGCGCGGGTCCTCAGCATCAGCGGCACCCGCAAGCAGGAGACGGCCAACTGCGAGGCCCAGTGGCCGCAGGCGAAGGTGGCGTGGTTCGGCTCGCCCACCACCTCGCAGCTGTCCGTCGCCAAACTTTCGCCCTTCAGGGAGTTCTTCAGGTCTCGCTTCAACCGCAAGAAGAAAGGGATGTACCGGCGAGCCATCCTGGAGGCGGCCAAGGCCGTGGGTCACATGGGCCCGGAGATCACGTCGCTGCTCTCCCACTGCGATACGTAGGTGAGTCGATGGCAGTTACAGTCGGGTTTTTATCTTATCAGCTGCTGTGTGTACTTTGATGGCACAAAGGACGTTTATAGTACTTGGCAGTCCTTTCACTAAACTTGATAGCACAACAACATCAACACTTAAGTAACTGAAGTCAGCCTGTTACAGTTCTTGCATAATCTTATATAACGACTAATTATTCTAGTTTTTGATCTGTAGGAAAAAGCTACGAGAAACAGACAGGAATGTAATAGTTCTCTCCTGTTTAGTAACATCATCTCATTGCGTCCCCTCCTTCACTGTACCTGAGGGTACAATTAAATCCACTGTTGGTCGTCTTGGCCAATTGTGTTTCCATGTGTATTTAACATCAACATTGACCGTCCACAATCACTTAATACAACAAAACGTACACACAATATAAAAAAGAAAAGCAGCAGTTGAATACAAAAAAAAAAAAGCTCCCAGCATTTGCCAAAGATATTAAATCGCTGCTGTTTTTTGTATTACACTTAATCGACTGTGACAGCCCTAAGTAGGAGCAGCCATCTTGTCTCCATCTGTGTGGATTCGTACATGCACTCGCAACAGTCTAGTATTTTTAAGCTGTTTGATTAACCGCAAGTGGCCGGGGCTGACTCAGGGAAAGAGCAAAATGCTGGGGAAAAAAAAAAAAAATTGGAGCAAAGGAGCGGGTGCAGACAAGTAAGAACTGGCAAAGAGTGAAGACGCTTCAGCTTCAGTAGAATTCATTGGAGTTGCCATCAATCAGTGGGTCAATCCCTACCGATTCCAGTCATTTATTATTCAGAAGAAGCAGGTTCTGGCGTCGCAAACGCGACGGTTTGGTGGTTTGGCTCGATTTGTGAAGAAATGTCATTGCGTGTTATTGAGCTTTGGATTGTCAGTGGTGGATTTTTCATATAATAGTCCAACAAACATCCTCTCAGCTTTATTAGTCATTGTAAACACAAGTTGGTGGATATTTTATCAAAGAAATTCTCTAGAGTCACCTGAAATGAAGCCGTGTCATACAACAAATGTACCTGACAGAAAAAAAAATAAACTTTTACACCATAATTTGTTCAATACGAGACATTTAATTGATCCATTACATTAATTTATTCCCCTTAAATAAACCTAGTAGACGTTTTAGGGCGTTTTAACTTGAAAAATGAGCAGATATTTTCAGGCCAGTTTAGGGAGTCCTACAACATTCACGTCAACTAACACTCGCTGTGTTCAGACCGGTAATGCAAACCCGAGGCATAACTCGTCAACTCCATAAACAAACAGCGCAACTTCAGCTCAGTTAAATCAGTTGGCAGCTTTAAAAACACATTGTCGTAGGTTTGTTCCTCCGGTTTCCTCATGCGTTGACCCCCGTGTAGCCAAGCACCACGTCCTCCTCCGCACTCACTCAAATGTTAAATATTGTCTTTGAGCGATAGAAGCTGCAGACAGGTATTTCCAAACCCTTTGTGTTTACCCTGTTATGGGCCGTGCAGCCGAGAATAAGCGGGCGAAAGGGGGGGGTTAAGACGAGCCTATATTTGGAGCTTTTTTCCAGACCTCATGAAGGAAGCATATTTCTTTTTCTCGCTCTGTCAGCTTCGTGGAGGTTTTTTAGCCGGATGAAATGTAGCTGACGTTCTCCATAATCTTTCAGTGACTAACATGACATGTTGACGAACCACATCTCTTCCCCCAGCGCGGAGGCTCGCACACTTAAAATTCCTCGCGCCGGATATATGACCTGCCGTGTTTGCTCATTGTCTTTACTTTGTGCTCTTTCTTCTCCCCTCTTGTCCCCCCTTCTTCTTCTTCTTCTTCTTCTTCTTCTTCTTCTTCTTTCCTCTTGTGCAGAGGCTGAGGACTGACGAGAGGTCTCCGAGGTTTTCTCAATTCTCAGACTCTGTCATCAAGACCCAGGAGGGGAGTACGTGCGGTTGCCACGGCTACTAGTTATATGCGTTTTTTTTTTTTTTTTTTTTTAACCCTGTTATGTTCACAAGGCTGGTGGAAAATGGCCGCCAAGGTGGAGTGTTGTTGAGACTGGATAAGGGAGCAAAAACAAAACAAAAAAAAGGGCCGGGCTACTCATGGTCTACTATGAACTAAACTATTCCTCCTTATTATTATTATTATTATTATTATTATTTTTTTTTATAGGTTTAATCATATTTCAATAGAGCCGAACAACAACACTACAAGGAATGTATTTATTGTCTGCAATGGTTGATTTACGATTCAGCAAGTTCACCGTTCTACTACTACTACTACTACTACTACTACTACTACTACTACTACAACAGTCTTGCAAAATCCTCCTAGTCTGCTGCTGTCGTTGCCGACGTGTTCGCTGCGAGGTCCGACTCTTTGGAGGACTTCCTCCCTCTCACACGGACGTGATACCTTTTTTTTTTTATTTTTAAACCACAGTTTAAAGAGAGTCTTACCCTTAAATCCTCCTCCTATTTCTGAAAATGTGAACGGCTCCATCCAGAGACAGTAGTGACTGTTCCAGCTCTCCTAGTGATCAGTGTTCCATCCTCGTAGCAACATTAGTTGGATTTGTGGATGTATTTATACTGAACTCTATTCCTCTCCAGACTCCTGTCGTCTCTCTTCCATTTCATTATTATTATTTTTTTTTTATTTACTTTTTCAGGAGTGTTGCATACTTCCCCCCTTCCCTTCCCTTCCCGACCTTTTTTTTTTCTTCGTTTCTTTTCCTGAGAACCATTTTTACATTTAATTATTTAAAGCATCACGTTTAAGGAGAAAAAAAAAAAAGAAAGCACTTTAATCTGTACCTCGGTGGCCTGCTGTAATCTCACTGTCTGAAACACTTTTTTGCGAGATACAGCCCCGATAGGCAGCGGCGGAGTTCAGAAGTCTTTTGTGGTTGACTATCCATGGCCTTGGAGATACAAACACACACACACACACACAAAAATATTGTTTATTTTATTTTATTGTACGAGTTTAGGGACACCAGACACGGATGGTTGTGTACACTGTATTCTATTTTGACTTGGGTGTGTTTCTCTCTCAGCTTTTCCACCGTATGCACAAACACACAAACACACAACACACACACAAAAAAAAAAAAGCATTGAACATTTCCACTGGAGAAACATGGGTTAACAAATGTCCGAGCCCCCCTATGCATTATCAGTTAAAGCTTTATTAGGGACTGTGGGGGAAGAGAGAGCGAGAGTAAAAAAAAAATAAATAAAAATTAAAATAACATGCTGTAAGAATACTGTGAAATCAGCTGCTGAGTGTGCTGAAGAAAAAAAGCCCGTTTGCTACCGGCTGGAGTTATATTGAGTCATCGGGCGAAGGCAGACGGCAACGCTGACCTTTAGAGACCTTTGTGTTGAAAGCAGCACTGTTGGATTAAGGGAAAAGGGGGGGCGGGGGCAGCGAATGCAAAGGGTAGTCTTCTGTCAAGCGCAGCCTGATCTGTATTAAAAAAAAAACAAAAAAAAAAAAAACCTAAGATTGCACACAGTCATGCTCAGCCAACCAGTCCGTCTCTTTTTTTTTTTTTTTTCTGTTTTTTTTCTTCCCCCTGCTTGTCTGGAAAAACTTCATTCAGATTGAGGGCTAAAAATTAAATTAAATTAAAAAAAATAAATAAAAATAAGGCCCGGTGAGTGAGGGGTGCGTGTCTTTTTATTTTTATTTTTATTTTTTTTTTTGGATAATCTGCAGTTTGACCGTTAGTTGTCGAGCGCAGCTAGTTTCCGGGCAGCCTTACACGACGAGCTGTGTGAGAGTCGATATGTGTTGTATGCCTGTGAGGGGAAAAATGGTTCCCGCGTATGAGCAACATGGCTGTCTACTGTTGCCCACGTTTGGTCAATGTTATTGGCTACTTTTTTTGTTTTCTTTTTTACATGTACTGTACATAAAATAAAATATACAAGCAATACTCGTGCTGTTGTGGGTCGCTCACTTTGTTGCCGATGTTCAAGGGGCTTCGTGGGTCCAGATGTTTGGATGTTTTGTTGATTTAAGTCTTTTGATAGTAGTGCGTCATCAAATTTATTCATTCTGGGGATGCAATTCTGTTTAAATCTACTGGATGGTGGCTGATATTAAATATGCATTATGGGAAATGTAGGACCAAGATTATTGTTGGGAGTATTTTCCTTTAAATACAGCTTATGTATCCACTTCCTTGCACTGGCCAAACTGTGAGTCTAATAAGTACGATCTGGTAGTCGCCATCATGTCACATCCTGTTTCTATAGTGTTGAATAACTAAGACGAAACTTATCCAAAAAGGTGACACTTTGACATAAAATGACAGAAACCATCCTTTGAAAAAAAATATATATTTGACGTATTTTAGCGTTTTAGTTTGGCCCACATCCCATCCACTTACATGGAGGAGGTGGGGCTTATTACCTATACTGCAGCCTCTGTACTGCATACAAAACGGTTAGGGTGCCATAAATCGTGACAACACTGCTGCTAGGCAACAGTTGGCGTCCGGAAACCACAGAGGCTAACGGTTTAGTAAGCTAACAACCGAGATGCTTCAATGTGGGACATGCAAAAGCCATTACATCACATTCTGTTTTTTATAGTGTAAAATAACTTAACTTAAACAAAACTTACCCAAAAAGTTGACACTGGAACATTATATTAACTATAAAACTATATTATTACTATTTCTATATTAATAGAAACCAGAAAATACTTGATGTGTATTTTAGTGTTTTAGTTTGGCCCAAGTCCCATCCAGTAACATGGAGCGGGTGGAAGATTATGACCTATACTGCAGCCTCCAGCCACCAGGGGGCGCTGTACTTGCTTTGGCTTCGCTTTTAAGAAGCAGTTCTGTTGTCGATGTTTATTTAGAATCTATGGTTACGACGTGGGAAGGTCAGGGTGTTCAAGTGCAAAAAAATCCTGACAACACTGTTGTTGCTAGGCAACAGTTGGTGCCTAGAAGCCAACGAGGATAACGGTTTAGTAAGCTAACAACTGAGACGCTGGGACGGACGTGCAAAAGCACAGAGCGAGGAGGCCATTCATATTTAATTGAGAAAAAAATAAATAAATAAAATAAAATGCTTTAATCTTAACTTTATGACATCACAGCTCGTGAACTCTGACCAGCTGTTTCCACTTGCAGCTTTTCTCACGGACTCTGTTAAGACGACCCCATCTGAAAACGGCTTCAATCGCTAGCTGCTTCAATTTTGACGGTTTATTTTAGTCTCTCACAGGCTCCCTATGAATAAAAATGCAGATTGGTATTTTATTTTGTAGACTTCTTTGATTTTTAAGTTGTTAAACAGTTAGAAAGAAGCGGAAAGTTGAATAAACCTAAAATTAGTTAAAGTTAGGGTCAATTTGCAAGAATGGACAAGTTGATTTTTCACGTTTTACAAGAAAAGTTCTCACTTTCATCTCCTGTAAATGAACAACCGGCAGCCCCCCCCCCCCCCCCCCCAGTTGGCTTATCTAGCACATTGTTAGAAAGAGATTTATTTACCTATGGACAAAGCCAAGCTCGGTGGTTTTGACCGTGCAGAGTATTTATGCAACGCTTGGATAACCAGCTGCAGCCATAACATTTACCAGACAGATACGGGAGTGGTTCTAGTTCACCCATCTGATCGGGCAACAGCTAAAACGTTAATCTTTCCGAAGCCATCGGCCTTATTTCGGGTTGCAACTGAATCATTCTTTGTGTCTTCCCTCCCGCTCCACCCTCCTCACCCATCCTCAACCTTCCTCCCCAGCTGCAGCCATGTCATGCGTGCTGCTTTACAGTCTGTGTCATCCGAGTGTTTTTAAGTACGTCTGTTGCGTAACCCCGTGTGTGTGTGTGTGTGTGTGTGTCAGTCACATAGGCCGGTCAACGTGAAGTGACCCCTTGCGTGGCTATCTCCTGGTCGGATCGTTTTACTTTTCGAGGCTCAGCTGTAGAGCTCGGCCCTCCCCTTCTCCTCCACGCCGCCCCGATGCTCTCGTTTCAAACCTCTGACCTGGCTGCGTCTCCTTGCCAGGCATTTCATAACTCTCTCCGCTCCGTTTCCACGCGGCCAAAAGCTGCCCCGGAGCAAACTGGGCTGATTCAACACGGAGAGGCCTGAGAAGGGGTGGGGTGGTATTAAACGGACACGCTAGAAATAGATCACTATGGGTGTTAGAGGCCAGTAGTACTACAAGGGTTTTATTCAGTCTGTGGAGCGGGTAAATAAAAACCCTCCCAAAAATGGAAGCTGGCTGCTAGCTAGGTACGTTTTTTTTATCAGAATGCCTTTGTCATGTCTGTCTGCAAACGGAGGAAAGAAAATAAAACCCCGGCCCGTCGACTAGTCACAGTCACACCGTTACTCTTCCGTCTAGCAGATCTTTGCCAAAGCACGGACAGTTCTCAACAGAGTGACTCCAGATCAGGTTTAAAAATAAATACATGTAAGGGAGGAAGTTCCTTTTGCTAAGCTAAAGCTAACGTCTCCTGACTTCAGAGGTATCTCTCCTTACATACCAGCAGTGTCAAACTCATTTTAGTTCGTAACATCACACAATAATAATAATCTATAAGTAACAACTACAGTTTTTGCTAAAGAATCACTGTTCTGTTGTAGCTTTGCATCTTTTCTTTTGTTTGTTAGTTAGTTTTTTGAGCCTCCGGTTCCTGGATGTCGAGAGCTATCGATTGTTGGCGTATTGAGCGCTGCTCCCTCATTTAGCAGCACAAAATGAAAGGATTGATCTTTAATTTACACTTCAGAGGAGCCCGTGCGGTTGTCGTTTCTGTCAAACCCGTGTCTCCTCTCCGTTCCGGGTCTGTGCTCGCTGCAGGTGAGGCCGGGGGGGTGACGAATGCCCACAGTCGGGCGTCATTGTTTGAGCCTCGCAGCGGAGCCGCGCTAATAAACACATACACTCTTGCGCACTGGATGCGTGAGACAAAGGGCCCGTCTCCGCTGGGGGAACTTGACGGCACAGCAGCGGCGACCACCGTGGAGAGATTTGTCACGGTGGGGGTGTTTTTTTCTATTGAAGTGGGGCCAACGCCGCCTTCCGCCAGTGATCTCTTGGCTGTGACGGGTGATGGGGGGGGGGGGTTTGTTTGCTGTGGACACAGTGGCACGCATATTAAAATGATATCTGAGAGAATTCATCTGCATTTGGAAATTCAGCAACAAGCATGCAAATTCCTGTCTGGCACGCTTCACCGGAATATAAGAGGCGGCATGAACCCTGAGACCTTAGCGCACTGCAACTAGAGACAACAAATGCAAATGGACGACAACAGTCAAATAAAGAGAACATGCACCAAAACTTAATGACCACAGACAGGAGACGTAAACAACATCTTGTGGCAATTGAAGTGTTCTGCTGGGAAACTGGGATTCATTCATGTGGATGTTACTTAGACGTGTAGCGCCCACCTAGACCAGACCAGACCAGACCAGACACCCCCACCCCATAGCAATGACACTCCTTTGAATGCTTTAGGAATAACTAAAAAAAAAACAATAAAATAAGCACAAGGTGTTGAGTCACAGCTGTTTCAGAGGCACAAGGGAGACAAAAAATACAAAATATTAGGAAGGCGGTCATAATGTTATGCCTGACGCAGAGAAATGCAGCCAAACTGCAGAAATGCTGCACAAAACCACAGTTCGGTTCAAAAGCCGCTTTCCGGATAAACTAAAAACTAATGAATGTGAGTGGGAACGCTAAACATTAACTGTGGTTTTGACTCACGATGTTATTCACTCCATGACTATGATTGTGATTCAGGCCATGTCTGCATACGTTATGTGTTCTTGTTATCAAGACGCAGATTCAGCGACCAGGCAGATCAAGTTTTACAACTTGTCATGCGGGCACGTGTGGTTTTCTAAATGCTGAGCGTGTGCGGTCACATTACCGAAGCCTCTTCCTTTTTTTTTTTTGCATTTGATTTCTGAAGCAGAAGCGAACGTACGTCTGCCCCATTTTATTATGTAAGCTCAGAGGTCCAGGTGGAGTGTGGTGGTGGTGGTGCGGTGCTGCTGCAGTCTATTTTAAAAGAGGTTCTCTCCAAAAGTAGGGCCTCGGCCATCTGCCTGCATCCACCGCCGAGAACAAACAGGCTAATTTCATTTCCATCCTTAGAGCTACGGCTGCAGCTCAGCGTGCCCTAACTAGTTCTCCGACGGAGCAGGAGGGAACAACAGCCGCACTGTTGATGTGAAAACACACGGAGCACAGCACACATGCATGTGCTTACACAATAAACAACGCCGTGCCTCGCCGATAATCCCCGTAACTTCCTGGAGTTGACGTGGACCTGCACCGTCCCAATCCGCGAGGATTAATTTCGCGACTTCAGGCCTTAGACTCAGACTCAGACCCAGATTTCCTGCTATTGACAGATGTGAACACGTGCTCACACACACACATACACGCACTTACACCAGGAGTCACATCACTCCTTCCCCTCCGTGCACCGAGTTCACTTCTTCATGGATCAGTGCAGCATAAATCTGGAACACACACACAAAAAAAAAAAAGGGAAAAGAAGGCACATGGCAGTGGGATGCTGTGTGCAATTACTGCTAATGATATGCCTCCATGCAAGCTGTGGCCGTAATTAAGTTTGGAGGAAGCCTGGCCCGTCTGAGCTCTCTGTATGCGAGGGGATGTTCGCAGGACTGAGAGCCAAGGCTAAGAAAGCAAACCTGCCTCCGCGTTGTTCAGACAGCGCGTCTGCTCCCCCAGATTAGGCACAATGGGTGGTCCCGTGTCAGGGGGGGTAACACGATGCGGATGTTAACGGAGTAGTCCGCAAACTCGGGCTTACTCAAGGGGTTCTGGTGAGGCAGAGGTCAGCAAGTCAGGGAAGTGGACGCTGACAGGTAGCCAACGTCAGCAAGGAAATGAGACACTGAAGGAAAAATGTGACCGAAAAAAACCAAAAAGACAGCTGAAGCAAGAGTGACTGGACTTTTAGATGTTTCACCACAAAAAACAAAACAAAAAAACAAGCAGATGAGTGGTTGTGAAACGTCTTCAAGACGCTTGGCCTTGGTTCAGCTTTGTTTCTGGATTTACCAGGAATGGGTGAGAACCTGCAAAGACAAGAGTAAACTCAAAATACATGAGTCCTCATTCACATTCATCATCTTCTGACAATTCAGTGCTCTGCTGGGAACCGTTTGGAGCTGGCATTCATTCATGTGGATGTTACTTGGACATGTAGCACCCACTCAGACCAGACCAGACCAGACCAGACACCCCCCACCCCGTAGCAATGACACTGTGATGGCAACAGGATGCAGTCTGACACACACACACAAAAAAAAAACTCTTCAGGAACAGTTGACCTGGCCTCTACATTCACTAGCTCCCACCCAGAGGCCCCTCCCCTCAACCCACAGGACCCAAAGGCCCCCACTGAGGACGCCCTCAGAAGGACCATGTCCATTCTCTGATGAGTCCCAACTAGTTTGGAGGCACAAAGGAGACCTACACAATATAAGGAAGGGGGTCATAATGTTATGCCTGATCGTGCAATTGTCACAGTCATAGTTTGGCTTTTTATTGTAATAAAAAACAACTAATAACTAATGACTTGAATCATGACTTTTATAGTCATAGCCCTTTTTTCCATCACTGTCTGTTTCTGTTACTCATCAAACAGAACAGTCAAAGAAAAAGCAAACTTAAAACAAAAGGCCTGAAAGTAATTACGTGAAAATCAGACCAGTCATTCTGAGTGACCATGTAAAAATGTTCCCCATATTTACTTCCATTTTCTGGCAGTAACAGACTAACACAATACTATTAAACTGATCTGAATTGTTTTTGTGTGTATTTTTGCCTTCCTGTGATGTGTTGGTTTTGCTAGTTTGACATTTGGTAGCTTTAAAGTGTGTCAAGATCAGTGGATCATTTTAAGGAACCTGTGACAATGCGCCCCTCCAAATTTTACAGCCACAGTGAAATATGAAAACCATCCAGCCCAGCTCCACCTGTCCACCGGCGTTGCTAGGCGAACCGCTCGATGGCTCCCAGCGCTGGGCCTGAGTTTGGCCCAGCTCCAGACCGGCTCCACCGCCGGGTCCGTCGCCTTCTTTGTCGTCCTTGAGGCCTCGGAGTCGTTTCTCATTCCCGTCGACCGTATTGACGACCTGACTTGGACGGCCAGGCTTTTTGACCTGAGCCAGGTTTTATTGATTGAGGTTAATCATTTGGGGGGTTTGACCACCTCATTGTCTCATTTGCATTCAGTAACAGCTTGCCTCCTCTTCCTCGCTCTGGGCCTTTGTAATGCAATGAAGATAATAAACACATACAAGTTGATCAGATATAACATTATTTCTAATATTGTGTGAGTCTCCAAAACCGTGAATGGACATGGGCCTTCTGAGGGTGTCCTGTTTGGGATCCAGTGAATTTAGAGGCCAGGTCAATACCTTGTGCAGTTCTCCATGTTTTTTTGAGTTGTGTGTCAGGCTGCATCCTGCTGGGGATTGTGTCAGTGTCATTGCTGTGGGGGTGGGGGTGCCTGGTCTGGTATAGGTGGGTGGGTACATGTTCCATTTGGACACAGAAGTTGGAATTTCTGGGCTCCAAGAAGTCGGATTTTCTAGAATACTCACTGGTCCTAAGTTGAGTTTCCAAGATGGCCGCCCCGTGTGTAAACAGAAATTAGAAACTCCTGTAATATTCCGTTTATTACCTCTTCTGATTAGTTTTTGTTGCATTAAATTGGACGTACTGACAGTACTTTTTTCCCACATACATATGTTGAAATGCTGTTATAGGTTAATTTTTCATGTGTTGTGTGGGAACTACAAGCCCGTGTTGCGCAACAACAGCTAAAAACAACAGCCTGGTAAAACCGAAACTAGGCAAACTGTGATTAGTAGTGTATTTTTGTCTACATTTAAATTAAACAATTGAAAGTTTTGAATATTCTTATACATTTCTGCCTCATGTGGTCTTGTAGATTTCATAAATAGTTCTAGTAAAAAACTCAAGTTATCTGTTCAGTTTTTTCACTTTTTTTTTCACTCCAAAAATGTAAATATTGACTACACCACGTTTCCACCCAGTTATATTTGGACAAGACGCTCATCTTATTTTGCGACTTCTGTAACTAGGACCCTGATAACTCAGGTGTGATGTCATTCTCAGTGCCGGTAAATGAAAAGCAGCATGAGTAACATCCACATGAACGAGTGCCAGGCTCAAACATTTCCCAGCAGAACACTGAACTGTCACAAGACGCTCGATGTTATTTACGTCTCCTGTCAGTGGTTTTAATATTGTGGCTGACCGGTGTGTATATATTTATCCGTGGAGTTTTGTAATGTATTCAGATTTGTAATGAAGCGTCTTGTGCCTCCACTATCCAGGTGGTATTTCTTGGGGTTAGGGACATTAAAACTGTGGTGGCGTTCCACAACAATAGCTGTGTTGTGCAACTTTCGAATTTCTGTCAGCTCGTTGGTGCACAAACCCGTCTCACGCAGTTCCAGGAAGAGAGCGGATCGCGCGTTGCTTAAGGAACCTGGGCGCGTCCCCCGGCTCGACAATTTACATGACAGTCTGCAGCAGGGGGTCAAGCCGCGCGACCCGGGGAGTCACATTCGCGGCGCTGGCAGGAAGCAGCCGTCACCTATGATGGACTTTAAACCTTTAAACGGGCGGTTTGTTAGTGTGTCACGTCTCGCCCTCCCCTCCTCCCCCCCACCCCCCTCGTCCGACCGACACGTAGGGTTTCCTCAAATATTAACACAGGCAGACAGACTGGGTAAACATTAGGACTTCTTTGTCAAGGCCGTTTTTTTAGGGGTTTTTTTTGTAGGGGGTTGCTCCGGTTTGCAGCCATGAGCATGCATGACTTCTTCTTCTTCTTCTTCTTCTTCTTCTTCTTCTTCTTCTTCTTCTTCTTCTTCTTCTTCGCTGATGCTTCCAGGATGCTACTCCGCTCAGCCATAAGCAGCAGCAGCAGCAGCAGCCCCAGGCCTCCCCGAGCAGCTGTCAGCCGACTCCGGAGACAGAAAGGAAAGGGAGAGCCGCCCTGCCCCCCAACTTTACCAGCCTGGCCTTGCTCTTGTTGGGGGAAGGGCAGAGAAATGCTAAAGAAAAACGGATACATCATAAGCGATTCTTCATCATCTCTTAATAACATCCCCGTTAAAGACTTGATGGAATGATCGTAAACCCCTCATCGCCGTTTATTCTCCACCCGACTGACTGATTCACCAACGCTCACACGGCCCTGTGAGTCTTCCCATCTGGCCTTCTCTTTCTTTTCTTTCTCAACCTCCTGTTTACCACCACCTCCTCCTCCTCCTCTTCCTTTTGTCCTCTTGACTGTAACGGTGTCCTTTACCGAAAACACACCAGCCAGGGAGAAACATCCTCTCTGGGGTTTTAAAACCACCGCGTCGTGCCAGCGTCAAGCAGAGGAAGTAGGATAAAAAAAAATAAAATAAATAAATAAGAATAGCAGGATCATTCAGACGGGGCTGACTAATGATTGCGGAAATGTCCCACTGGGGGCAGCTGCACATCTTGAGAATTCCCGTGCAGTTGATCACGGAAAAAAAAAGCTTAAAAAAAAAAAAAAAAAAAAGAGTCATGCTGGATTAATGGATAGCTAGCTGCACCTAGCTGGATGACGCCCGGCCTGACGTGAAACGAGCACACACAAGTCTTCGTAAATGTTCACACCAGCGCATCTACGTCTGATCTGATCCTTTAATTCCGCCTTAAGGAACTGCTTTTGTTTTTTTATAAAAGATGATTTGCCTTTTGACATGCAGTAGTGGGAATGAGTCATATTTGACATTTCGTATCACTGCCTGCATGTCACAGCCTATTTCCTTAAAATATTAGGGGCATCAATTAAACACTGAGAAGACGTACGGGAGAAGAATGAGTCCGTTTAAAACATGCAACAGGTGCTGTTCTTTGAAGCCTGCAGGGAACGTCGCATTCAATGAAGTGGACAGTTATGTTATACATGCTACGGGGCCTGCTCAGACTGGATTATTGTAATGCAGCCGTCAGGGCCAGAAAAGGCTTCTCTGCTGGAATAAACTTCATCAAAATGACATTTTAATTTTTTCCCATTAATCTTATTACATATTTCCCAATAGAGGGTATGTATTGACGTCACTGCTGCCCGGGGCCACGCCCCCTTAGTGGCAAAAACATGGTCAAATGTATCAGTAAATACAGCGAGATTGAGAAAAAAGTGGATTATCGGATCAAATTAAGGAAAACTGGACTCAACTATGATCCATATGAACTATCAAATAACAAATGGTCCATAAATCAGTTCCCCTGATATTTATATGCACCTGATTTCAACACCGGGAGAGTATGACCTTTTGGTACTTTATACAACACAGCTCCAAAAGCTTTGTACTGGAGTTGGCTCTTATTTGGAAAAGTGGATTAGCCTTAGTTTCAGCTAGTTTTAGTTCATTTCAGTTATGATGATTGTAGCTAAATAAAAGATGCTAACGCTAAGAGCTTAACGTTAGCCATACGATACTGTAGCGTTAAAAGGATGACGAGGAGTGATCCCAAATATTCAGTTTATTGTTTTATTGTTATTTACTGATGGAACTGAAATAGTAACGTGACTTAAGAAGTAACTTAAAGTACTTCATCAAAAACAAATACAGCATAAATTAATATTAGCTGGCAGATATCTGTAAAAATATATCTCTGATCTGTTGATTCAGTCAGTCGCACAGCTAACAGCTCTTCCCCCTTTTTTTAAATTAATTTTGCAATTTAGATGCTATTAAAGCCTTTGATTCAAACTAATGCGGCTAATCTCTGTGTTTAACTGTCACTTTTTGCCGCTCGGTGCCAAAAAAACACTAATTCATTCTTCCTGAATGAATTAAGATTAAATCGCAGGCATCAAAGGCGTCCTCGATGCCTCCTTGCCCTGTTCGCACTTGTACCTTAAGCGGGCCGTTAGCTAATTTGATTACTCAGGTAGCCACGCCAGAGCGGGGCCGATGACTCAAGTAGACGAAGGGTCGTTAGCCTCATTTATGTTGCATCAGAATTAGTTTAAGTTGCACTTGAGAAGTTTTTTCAGAAGTTTTTTCTTCAGTTTCACTGCTTTTTAAATCGTCCACCATCAAGAAGCAAGTCCGAGGTTTTTCATTTAGGCCTTAAACAATAACAGGTCAATCTAGGTCTTCACAGATGATTAAGAAGACAATGACTCAGCATGTGTTTGACATTTACAGAAGGTGTGTTATGACAAACAGTTAAAATTGGTTAATATATTTCTAAAAACTTAATTTTGTTATTATTATTCTGTATTACAGTAGTTTAAGAGGCTAGTATAAACTTGATCTGGTGATTGTAAACGGACATATTCACTTTCACATTTGTGCACTGTGATTGTTGTATATGTACTCTGTAATTTAAAACTGCTTACAGTGTGTTTGTTCTCCCTCAATTCTCAGTATGAGCCGCCCGCTCGGTTCCCGGGAACTATTTTATTCATAGCAACAAGAACAACAGATATCGAGTAGTTCCTGTAATTCTGTGACGGGATTAATATGATTAATTGCGCACATTTTTCCATAGTTCATCTTGTTTGCGTGCGCCTTAAAAGGACGTCAACTTTTGTTTCTGCTCATTTGTTTGTTGATTTTTGCCAACTTTTACAGCACATGTAAAGGTAGGTGTGTTTTATTATCTGTGCATCAAAAATGATATAATTGTGATGAAGGCACGTGCATCAACAGGCCTGATTTACATATGATACAGGAGCTTCCATTTCAGCAAGGCTTTATTAAGTGATCTGATCATTTCCTAGTTTGACGATGAATGGATGTTTTCATCTGGGTGTTTGTTCCTTGCCCTCATCATATTGGCACATGGAACATTACGCCATCATCATCAGCATAAGAACAAGCATGCATGCGTTTCTCAGAACAGGAAATTCAAGGAGACACTGTATCTACCACACCCCTGTGTTTGCTAAGCTCCCATGTCCTCCAAGAGCAGTGACATGTGACAGAGAGAGCTGAAAGACTTTTAATTATTAGTTTACTTCCCCCATGAAACTCTGAGCTGCATGGGTCAGTTTTGTGGATAACTCAATTCAATTCTAACGTTATTTACTATTATTCCCTGTGTCTGTGTCTCATACTTGTTGTTTTTGTGTAGTCTGTGTAGGGTGTGGCCTTACCCTGTTAATGTTAAGGCTGCACTGATCAGCCAAAACATTAAAACCACCGACAGGAGAAGGTTTAGGAACAGCTCAAAAAACCACGAAGAACAACACAAGATGTTGACCTGACCTCCAAATTCACCCGGTCACCAGGTCTTCACTAGGGGGTCTGCGACCCCTAGGGGTCAGTGGAGGCACTGCAGTGGGGTCGCAAAATCTTTGTTTGATTAGACATTTTTCATATATATATTTTTATATATATTTTTTTTTAATTTCCCACCATAAATTTAATAATAAATTATAATAAATTAATAAATAATAATAAATTAATAATAAATAAATTAACCCTCCTTTTATCCTCAAATATTACTAACACATTTTACCCTTAAGAAAATGATTTACATAAAGTTGTTGACCAAGTTTTTGTGTCAGACCCTTTGTTTATTTGTTGATTACATAAATAACCCCTTGCTACCAGTGAGTTGACCTTCCCTCTGCTGTTTTTTGATTGGGGTCAAATTGACCCCTACTTAATCTCTCCATTAGGTCCTTGGTCTGAAAAACATTGAAGACTCCCAAACTCATGAAGTATCTGTGATTTGTAGCAGATTAAGCCAAGCTAACTGGAACCACACGTTAAAATGCAATATATAACAAGTACACGCGGCGTGTATCCGACTATCTTTCACCGTCTTTCTCTCTTCTCTCTTTCCCCTGTCTGCTGCTATGGGAATCACCACCCCCGTGATGTCACGGGCCACAGTATGGCAAAAAACATATAACAGTATTTCTTCTTGTATGCTAACATTTGTCAATATGATTATACACTCACTTGCCACTTAATTAGGTACATTAGGTTTTCAATTGCAGAAACAGCTAATCAGCTACATAGCTGCAATTCAATGCATTATAACATGTAGATGTGATCAAGACAACTTGATTATCAGAATGGGAGAAGAAAGGGGATTTAAGTGACTTTGAACATGGTTTGGTTGTTGGTGCCAGACGGACTGGTCTGAGTATTTCAGAAACTGTTGATCTACTGGGTCAGAATTTGGTGTAAACAACATGAAAGCATGGATCCATCCTGCCTCGTATCAGCGGTTCAGGCTGGTGATGGTGGTGTGATGGTGTGGGGGATATTTTCTTGGCCCCTTAGTACAAACTGAGCATGGTTTAAATGCCACAGCCTACCTGAGTATTGTTGCTGACCATGTCCTTCCCTTTATGACCACAGTGGACCATCTTCTGACGGCTACTTCCAGCAGGATAATACACCACGTCACCAAGCTCATATCATCTCAAACTGGTTTCTGGAACATGACAATGAGTTCACTCTACTACTACACTGTGGTCAAAAATGGACATGGTCAGCAACTATACTCAGGTAGGCTGTGGCATTTAAATCATGCTCAGTTTGTACTAAGTGGCCCAAACTGGTTTCTGGAACATGACAATGAGTTCAGTGTGGCCTCCACAGTCACCAGATCTCTGGTGGATTTGGTGGAACGGGAGATTGGCATCGTAGATGTGCAGCCGACAAATCTGCAGCAACAGTGCGATGTTATCATGTCAATATGGACCAAAATCTCTCAGGAATGTTTCCAACACCTTGTTGAAAGTATGCCACCAAGAATTAAAGCAGCTCTGAAGGCAAAATGGGGTCCAACCTTTTACTAGCAAGGTGTACCTAATAAAGTGGCAGGTGAGTGTATATTGTTAAGACCGTCTATAAAATGCGGTTTACTTGATTGAGTGCTTCATTTCCCCTTTAAAGTTCCACAAAACACTTTTATCTTTCTATCTGTTCCTTGTAGGAGTCTTCCAGACCTGGAGGTTGGTTCCCAATCGCAGGCTTTATACGATATAACCTCCATTTGTGCTCATTCGTAAAAAGCCAAACCTCACCCAGCTGGTAACGTGAGCCAATAAAACCCCCCAAGGCCCATATGTAAATACTATTTAACCCAGGTCTGTATTAGCCGGGTGACATTTAATCTTCCTCGTGCCAATCAAAACCATTCTCTGGAGAGCTGCATGAGTATCAGACTCATATTAGCCACAAATTTGCGGGAAGGTGTCACGCTCATTTTGGGCGGTGTTTTTTTGTGTGTGTTTTTTTTGGCACACACTCTGCCCCACGTGGCGTGTTTGATATCTTAATATCTCGCCGTCCAACTTGTCTCCTGTCATGTTTCATTTGTTGCACATATCCAGCATCACCGTGTTTACGGCGTCGTCCTAATCTCTTCTTCTCTACCGTTCCCGAGTTATCTCACGATCTGAACGTGCGCCCATTATTTCCAACCGCAGTGTGTTGCCAACATCATAAGCATCTGGCACAATGGTAAAGGACATTCCAAGATCATCGACTCACACACAAACACACACAAACACACTCGGAGAAAGAAGGAGATCCGGTTCTCGCCTGTAAACCATACACATTAGGGACTGAAACGCAGCTGTTAAATAGGATCCTAAATCGGAACAGTTTCTATCTGCGATTGTTCAACATGATAATGGGATTCTTAACAATGGAGCTAGCTAGGTTAGATAACGTGTGTGTGTGTGTGTGTGTGTGTGTGTGTGCAGCTCTGCAATGTGATAATGTGAAAGCAGCAGTGTGTGCGTGTGTTTTTTTTTTTTTGTGTGTGTACGTGAACATGCACGCCGGTGTAGCTTTTTACATGCATGTGTTGACTTTCTTAGTTCACTGTGTGTGTGTGTGTGTGTGTGTGTGTGTGTGTGTGTGTGTGTAGCCCCCGGCCCTGCAGCTATGCTGATCCCATCTGTGAACCCTGCCTCCTCACAGCTTGATCCCAGCACCACCTCCATTGTCTCACTAATCCAGGACTATTAACGTTGCAGCACCACAACAGCCGCTTATCGGAGCTCCGGATTCTGACCAAAACTCTCTCCTCTGAACAGGCTGCAATCTAATTAACTTGGGAGGGGGTTAGTGGGGGCGACAGACTAGTGTGTGTGTGTGTGTGTGAGAGAGAGAGAGTTGAACAGGATCCGGTGGATTAGCGGCTTTTAGAGGCTGAGCTGTTACAGGTGTTAATATGAAAATGGACACAGTCCCAATTGACAACATTATGCTTATCATAACTGACACGTAACATCAGTCAGATCATTTACGCAGACTCCTGTGAATGGACGGACGCATGTGGGACGGCTGTTGGGAATCTGTTTATTGTCACCACAAAGTGGGAGATCAAAATATCACGTGAAATTTTCGTTGACACGCCAACCACCTTCCTATTATTGTCCAGGTCTCCCCCCCGTGCCTCCAAAACAGTTCTGACCGTCCTGAGGGGAGGGGCCTCTGTGGATCATCCCAGGACAGGACAGGAAATACAATCTGAAGAAAAGTGGGAATAATGGATTGATTATAGGAGGACAGAAGAGGACACCACCACCATCACCAATGTCAGTAAGGACACTGATGTAAGATGGATTGATGAAGAATATAAATTTCCTATGCCCTGATGCTCTAATTGTTAAAACCACTGTTAAAAATTCTAATAAAAAATAAGTTACTAAAAAGAAAAAGAAGCTATAATTGAGAACCCTTTCAGATACAGCTTTAACAGCTGAACTGTCCACAGAAATCGGGGACATCTGGTCACCTCGTTCTGCCGTTTAATATTTCGGACATTTAATATTTGGCCGCCCAGCCCTAGTGGGTGTTACATGTCCAAGTCACATCCACATGAATGAACGCCAGGTCCAAACGTTTCCCAGCAGAACACTGAATTGTCGGTGGTTTAAATGTTATTCACTTGTCATGTCAGTGGTTATAATGTTGTAGCTGATCATACTGCATTTTATATATCTTTATTTTTAGTGACAGATTGTCTTCTTCTGTCACAAATCTGTGGAGATCTGCATTATTCACAGATGATTCATTTTCTGCTGCTGTTTCCTGGAGTTGTTTTGTTGCCTCCACTACTGGATCTTATCAAGCTAATTCAGGCTGGGGAGTCAGTATGTGATCATGCCAACTGGTGCCATCTACGAATCCGCCGGACACCAGAGCACTACCACCTCCAGTCCTAACTGGACCCACATTAAACGCCACATTTCATCAGGCTTCGTAGTTTAATACTTAGTTTTAATCATGCAGCGCGGTTTAACCGGAAATGGTTTTCCTCCTTCACACTATGCCATCCGACTCGCCAGCCGCCCTCATTAATACCTTAATTCCTGGCTCTGTGGTTGCTTCAATCTATCATGTATCATTTATCATTTCTAAGTACGTTTTTAGCTTTTATGCGCCACGCTTTGTGTTCTGTCCCATATTCCTTGTGTCCTTCTGCTGTTTTCCCTCCCTCTGTCTGTTGTCTTTGTCTCGTCTCTGGGCGTCTGCAGTCAGCCTCCACTACCTGTCACCTCCGCCTCCACACATCCAGCCCAGCCCAGCACCCCTCCACTTAATCCATTGTCAGTCTGCTTCCTACCTGCCTGCCACAATCAATCATCGTCCACAACCAGCCTCATATTAACCCTTCCCTCTCTTCTGTACAGCCTCTGTCTTATTCGTCTTTCTCTAACCGGCTGAATTCAAGCACACGGACCCTGTCTTCCTGTTTAAAGAGGGGTTTTTTCTTGCCAACATCGCCACGGTGCTTTCTCTGGGGGCTTCAGGTTCTGGGAGATGCAAAGCAGAAACAGAACATATTGAAAACAAAGCTGTGGTATAGAATAAAAATGAACTTAACTCTCTGGGAATCACTGAAACACCAGTTTGATCGTGATAGTGAATTAATAAATATGGGAAATATTGGAGTATCAGCAGATCTCAAGCATTTGTCATGTTTCTTGTTTAGCGTGTAAGAACATGAAGGTGATATAACCGGACTACAGTGATTGTTTTTACCAGATTTAGTCTGTTACAGCTCCACAACACTAACGTTGGGCTCCATGCAGAAGAGACATCGGGGACAAAAATTAATTTTATTACACCTCTTTTTGAAAAAGAGCTAGCAAAACAGTTTGTACAGTATCCTGAAGCCTTCCCACATTTGCAGAAGGTTTCATTCAAATAAAAGACACTACCATGTTTGGATACGTGGAAGGGACCAGTTCATGGCCCGTGAGAACCAAAGTAATGATAGCCGCAACTAAAAGCAGGAGAGGGGAAAGGGGTTTGTATTAACCTGCCGAAAAGACACATATCGCCACCTAGTGTGGAGGAGGAGGAGGACATGTTCCCGTCAGTTTTTCGATTTCCTCTGTTGCATGTAAACTGGGACAAGGACCACATTCAGAAAGTCGAATTTTGAGCATAGCTTGATTAAGCTGTGCATGAAAACGCACTGAATGTTGTGGGTCAGTTTTACTTATATAGTACATGATAGCTTGCATGATAGCTTCCTTCACTTTCAAGGCGCACTGCTCCCCTCAGAGGTCAGCCCTGTCAAATTGGCTCTTCAGCATTTGATAAATTTATTTTAAATGAACTATTTTCTGCGGCCGTATTGGTTTCCACATGAAAGGTCCATGTACAGCAGATTTAAAAAAGAAATCCCACACTAAGCACCCGTGTACAGTATTTACCCCCAGTGCTTCAGGGTGTGTGCAAACGGTCTCAGCACAATTTCCTTAAAAAAAAAATAAACCAGATCTGTGCTCAGGTTGTGGTTGAGCCAAGAAGCCTATTTTCATACTGAGCTGCTGCGTTTGCATAACTTCATCCTCCCGAGGCCCCGGCGACGTGCTGTCGATTCTTCAACATTTTCCTGCGAGCGCGCAGATGTCCGCCTTCACCTCCGTGCAAAGCGTGCATCCCGAGATGCAGAAGCAGGAGCCTTTTCTTCACGGAGCTCCCTGCCCTCCCTCATATTTCACATTCTTTGGCCTTGTAAGGCAGATCGGCGTCAGATGTTGCTCAAGAAGAGAGGAACAACCGCAGCTCTCCGAGTCCTCTCCACGAGTGGGTAAACCGAGCAGCCCGTGTCAATCTGCACTCGCTCTCGCAAGTCAGACCAAGTTAAACCCTTTAAAAGTTCTACACTCCTTTATTAGGTAACGCCTGACATTGAAGCAATGATAAATATGTAGGACAGATTACACGTTCCAGCTTCTCCTCCCTTATCGTTCATTCCTCTCACTGCGCTGTACGTCTCGATGACTCAGTGTATCGGGCTTTGATTGCAGTTCCCTGAGGGAGGAAATGCCAATGTGTGCGCTCATAAGCCATAGCCGCACACTCATTATCTATCTACGTCCGTCCATGCGAAACTCACATTTTATAGAGGGCTCGGTATCGCCGCCTCATCAGGAACTCTCACGTGTGTGTGAAACATCAACACGGTTTCAGGCAAAGGCTGATAACAAGTGTAACTTATTTATTTTTTTGGCGGGTAATTGCTGCTTTGTGCCTCGGGGGCGTCAGATCAGGTTCACTGGGTGGTTTCAAATCCCTCTGGTGCACTTAGGGGAATGTTTACAGTCACTCAGATGAAGGTCAGATGTGATATTACAGCAGGGGGAAAGAAATTAAATGATTTTACAGTGAAGTAAACTGGACATTACAGTTAATTTTTAGGTTTCACTCTTTAAATTATGCAAGCGAGCGCAGATGGAAAGGGTGAGTGATAAGTGCTTATTAATATTACTTTAAATATTAAAATTCCAGTTGTAAAAAATATTACGCAAGGGAGCTGGATGGACGGATGAGACCCATTTTAAATTACACATGCCATGAGCATTACACCCAGGGCTAGTCAGTTAAAGGGGTACTTTCCTCACTGGCAAATTCCCCTGCAGACTAAAAGGCAAAGCCATCAGCTTCATGAAATACCAGTGTTATGGCTGCAGAAGCTGAGATATAGAGATGATATTATCACAATATGAATCTGGTATTTGCAGCATATTTCAACCAATACAGAGGAAAAAGTACCTTTGCATGCGATTGGATCATCTTCCAACCAATCAAAGCCTGTTACTCTTTATTGATATACATGATTTGATCGGCTCGACAGGTCATTGCCAGACTATTATTAGTTTAGCAGTGATTAGTTACATTTGTCCAATGCTTATTGGCAAACACTGAGGGCTAGATTCTTTGTTAAGTAAATATTATAATTTTTTTAATTAATTTTCATCCACATTTATGTTACTTTTTAACCTTTTTCAGCTAATATTACCTTTACTGCCACTAGGGGGCGATTGTGATATTTTGGGCTTGTATTTTTGAGGCTGTCAATCAGTCCATCACGTGCAGCGGTGCATTTTTTTTGGATTGTCCCAAAGGGTGTGACACACATTGAAGACATTTACATGTACGTATGTACAAGACATTTACATGTACGTATGTACAAGACATTTACATGTATGTCTGTGCTCACCATGTTCAGCTCAGCACGCATCTGCAAAGCAAAAAATTAACTTTGTGAACGCGTGTGAGAGGAACCGACTGTTAAACCAGTTTTGTGGAGGACTGCATGATGTTAAAAAATATACATATAGTTCTCCCATTAACGTAACATGAGAAATGAGTCCATTCTAATCTTTGATTGAAGGTACAAGCTACAAGTGTTCAATATATACATCTAAAATCTAAAACCAACAAGTAGACACCTAATGGGACTGACTCCTGACTCAAACTGTTTCATTCTTCCCTCATGGAACCATTGGCTCCTTTGCACATCTTATTTGGGAATGTCCGGGGGTTTGCTGAATTCTGGTGGAAGGTGATTGAAACTACATCAGTGCTGACAGGGGTACAGTTTCCAATGGATCCTGCAGTGCATCTTTTAAATGATTCTCAGCTTTCTCTTACTGAAAAAAAAAACAGTTTGACTGGTTTAACTGCAGCCAAAAAGATTATTTCCCATTATTACACTTCCAGGACTCACTGGTTTCGAAACTTTCTGGACACTTCGTACTTGGAACCGTCTTCAGCAAGAGCGAACAAGACAAAGTCAAAAACAATCGTAATATGGAGGAATGTGATATCTGATTTAGCTGATCTTTTGCAGTGATAAGCGTAACCTTTGAGAATATGGAATGCTACTTGGTCGGTTGAAAGGTGGATGGGTTGGGTGAAGGGGTTAATTTAAAAATGGCTTTAAAGTTGTAACATTTTTTTTGTGTTGATGTTTGATAAAAACTGAATGAGAAAAAAAAAGAATTCAGTAATATTCTGTGGACCGGATAGATGGAAAGCTCTGGCAGGCCAGATGTGACCCGTGGGCCGCCAGTTCACTGTCCTCGGCTAATAGATAACATATCTTTAACTATGAATCTGTGTGTGTACCATGGTTGCCACATGTGTTCTACATCCGTTTGGAGCCTTTGTAGTGCAAGATGCAAAATGCACTTGGACCGTGGGTTGTATGAAGATGTGAACGGCGGAAATCTGCTCACTGCCAGCACTTTCGTAGAACCCGAATCCTTCTCCAAGCCCATGTGGAAAAGTGCAAAGAATAAATGGAAGCGGGTTTGAGACGTTACGTCCGTGCTGACGGCGTTCCCACCAGCCGTGCGCTTTTTGAGGCAGGCGAAGCAGTTTTCTCTGACCATTAACCAGCCCTCCACAAAGTAATGCGGTAAGCCGATAATGTGGAGGTTCTATATGGTCTGAGTCCTCTGATTTTCCATGTAGCGGAGTCCTCCAGCGACACACAAACCAAAGTACAAGACATCAAGATGTCTGCGCAATCATGTGGTTATATATATATACAGTATAAATATATATACCAAACTCTGCAATCCAAGTTGATGATGAATTATCATATTCTATCAATGTAAAGATAAAATATTGACCTAGTATTTAGAAAGGATTACAAATTACTATGATGCACCAAAGTCTATGACACTAGAAGATCAATTTTTGTTTTGCAAAAGAAAAGGTGTCTTCCAGATGTTTTTAGGTGATGCACCGAGGTCTTGACCTAAAGATGGAGGTGCTAAATGTGACTTCATGTGATTTCATTTAAAGGGTATGTTTCAACCACAAAAAGATTAAAAAAAAATCATCAAATGTCCTTCGTCTTCTCTGGAGGACAGCTCACAATGTCTCAGTACAGCCAGACTTTTGAAGGAATGCATTTTAGTGTTTTAATATGGTCCTATCCGCTAACATGTGGGGGGTGGAGCTTAAGACCTATACTGCAGCCAGTCACCAGGGGGAGCTCTACTTGCTTTTTTAATACTTTTTTATACTCTGTGGTTAAAACAAGTAAACCCCAGATCTGATTTAACTGGATATGTTTAAATGAAAATAAAACTGGGCTTAGCTTTGAAGATGCGTGGAAGCTGTAGTAGCTGAATGCAAACAAATGAGCTGAAACGCTGTCCACGTTAGGGCATGTAAGGAAAACCCCGCTCGTGAACACGGATGAAAGAAACAAATCCGTGAAATGAAACAAAGTGTAGCCTGAAGGCACGTGAATAAAAAAGTCCCTTTCATCCTTGATGGTCAAAGGACGGTGGCAAAATCCAGCAGAGACTCGGCACATCTGTCACCCTCAATCCCCTCGGGCCTCGGGTGGTATCTAACCGCCGCCTCGCTCTCTCTGACAGGTTTTCCACTCATCTCATCGACAGTACACCCCCCACCCTACCCCACCCTGGCTCATCCCACAGAAGAGTGACTCACACGCAACAAACACACACGCACACAACACACTCACACAGCAATCAGCAGGGGAAAGAATCAATGGCCTCCTCTGACAAAAAAACTCTGCACTACAGCGATCCACTGAGGCCTTTCAGCATTATCCGTTAAACGAATCCACCAGAATGAACGTATCTATGAATCGCCCTCAATCTGAGCAGTTAATTAATTAATTGCCCCCTAATTAAATCTGGCACTCTGTGTTTAATTTGATAGCGGATCCGAATTAATTATCCTCAACGTTTCCCTTCACAGCTGGGAGGAAATGGAATATCTTTACGTAATGCCAGCTGGTCTGAGGTCTGAACGTGGGGTAGGCTTTTAAACGGAGCCAAACCAGCGGGCTGCCAGCTCGGTGAGTCACGGCAGAGGAGACAGACAAATGAGGGTGAGCAAAGGTGAAAGAATGACAGGCGACATCCAGAGAATCCAGACACAAACTCAGCCTTCAGCCAGAGGAAGATGTCTTTTTAAAGAAATGAGCACCTCAAATGTTCTTATTAAGTCCTTAATTAAGTCCTTAATTATTCCTTTCTGCCAGGTGATGAGTTGGGTGTTGTTTATGTGAATTTATTGGCCGAGTCTATAGACCAATCAGCCACAACATTATGACAGGAGAAGTGAATAACATTGATCATCTTGTGACAATTCAGTTTTGTGGACCTGGCATTCATTCATATGGATGTTACTTAGACATTTAGCACACACCCATAGAAATAATACTCCTTGATTGCAGCAGGATGCAGCCTGATATTCAGTGCGTTTACATGCACAACTTAATCGAGCTATGCTGGAAATTCGACTTTCTGAATGCAGCTCTGTTTACCTTCTTCTTCTCCTGCGACCGGCTCTCTTGAATGTTTTTGTTTCAGGGTCATACGCCAGTGCAGCGGTTGTGGAGCATGTGCACACGTATTATCTAGTTAAAGTTTGATTAAGGCCTATACATGCTGGAGAAAATCGATTTCCAGTCTCATTATCTGGGTGTCTTAGTTGGATGAGGAGAACTCTGATTTTAGTCCAGTTAAAGTCGGATTAAGTCAGTAATTCGTTTTTCACGTGCATGTAAACATACTGACAGACGCACACACAAAAACACTTTGGGAACAACTCAAAACAACATGAAAAAGGTGTTGACCTGACCTCAAACTGATATCCACAGAGGCCCCTCCCTTCCCCTCAAAGGCCCTACTAACAACATTGTGCTGCTTGACGCCCTCAGAAGGCCCATATTCATTCTCTAATGATTCACAACTGTTTTGGAGGAACAAGGGAGACCTACACGATATTAGGAAAGTGGTCATAATGTGTTTTATGTATTTAAAACATCCTACAAAGCACTCCGGCAGCAATTTTAACATGGGACTTGAACACTGGATCTTCAGATTGAAACTCTGACTCTCTACTAGAAGTGAGCGTGATTTAAGAAGCAATGAAACCAACCACAAACCAACAAGCTGCAGCTTTGTCATTACTTTATAGCTTTGGGGTGAGTCAGATTAGGTTTATTGGAGCAAGCTGTTCTTTCCATCTATCTTGTAAAAGATGAGTAGTTCCTTAAAAAGACCAAGATCGCCGCTGCTGTTGTCACTTAAACCGGTGTTTAACCTATAAATAAGTATCCGTTGCATTCGAGCCTTTGCTAAGTGCTTAAGTGTTAAGCTTATTAACGCCAAGTAAATTCAAGTATTTTAAGTTTTCACCTGGTGTCTGTGGTGACTTGCCCATCTCTGGTAGAGTTACTGTATGTTTCACATCAGCCAGGAAAAACCGGTTTGCAGCTGAAGGAATGAGTGACAAACACAATGTACGAGCTGCAGCAACTAGGTAGCAACTGTGGATCCCAGGGCAAAGAAACAAACTAGAAAGTGTCCAAGAGAAGATAAGAACTGTAATGTACCGAGGCGTAGAACTAAATTCTCCCAAATGGTCTTATCTGTAAGAGGAACACATTCCTTCTTGGTGCATCAATGTTTTTCTTTTATATATTATTGTGGGTCAAATATTGTGTCATAATATTGTCTGTCTGTGTGTTTTTGGTTTGTTTTGACATTGTCCATCTGTGTCTAATTCTGTAATTGTCTATTGTGTGATTGTTGTTTTAAAGTCTTCTCTGTCAGTGTTGTGTACCTGCCTTGGTGCAACAGCTGAAATTTAGCATTTGTCCAACGCATTTACACTGATGACTAATGCATCAAAGTTGATTAATGAGCATTGTTCCGATTCAATAAACTAATAATAATAATTATTATTATAAAAACAAAAAGGTCAAGACTCCTGAAACATTAGTATATGAAAAATTTTATGAGTTCTTAGTTGCTATTGTCTAATAAAGTTGTTTGATTTGCTGTCTGAGTCTTGATCTTTGATATAACTTGCCTTCCTCCACACACCTTGAAAATGTTTAATTTATCTTATCATGACATCTGTGTTTAGAGGGTTGTACAGACTAGTCACTTTTAAGCATCAAGATCGCATGACAATAACAATATGGCCGCCTCCCAGAAGAAGACATGTGAGGAGTCCAGTGGGTCTTTGCAGCAAACAAGCAGCGGTTCATCAAGTTTGTGGAAATACTTTACTAAAGATGAAGACCATACTACCGTGAGAAGTCAGTCCAGAGTACAACTACTGCAATGTATCTGAAAAGACACGCTAAGGCTAACGCTAGCAGAGGAACAGTCCAAATCCTCTGGACCACAGTCAGTTAATTACATGGAAAAGATTTCAGAGAAATACCTGCTATCCCATGTAACAATACACTGTGGAGTACTATTAAATGCTATTGATGGTGCTAAGTTGCAGCCTGTTTTTATACAGGCTATACATATCTGCAGCTCACTGTATGTAGCATATGCATTCAGATCAAGAATACAGTCACTACCTTGTGTATTCCATTTGTACCTAGAAGTCAGAATTTCAGAGTTCATAGTTGGAATTTTCAACTGAAGTCGGATTTTCTACTCAGAAAGTCGTATAATCCTCACTGCTCAACCCTCGAGTTGAGTTACCAAGATGGCCGCCCCGTGTGTAAACAGTAATTAGAAGCTCCTGTAATATTCCATTTATTAGCACTTCTGATTAGTTTCTGTTGCATTAAATCAGTCATACAAACAGTATTTTTCCTCATACATATGTTGAAATGTTGTGTAATGTAAGTTTTTCATGTTTTATATGGGAACTACAAGCCCATGTTGCATTAACAATGGCTAAAAACAACAGCCTGGTAAAACCAAAACGTGGTAAACTGTGATTAGTAGTGTATTTTTATCTACATTTAAATTAAACAATTAAAACTTTTGAATTTTTTTATAAATAGTGAAAAACTCATGATTTGGTTCACGTTATCTGTTGCGTTTACAATTTGTGTACCTTAAATAGCCTAAATTTAGTTCAACATATCAGTTTTTTGCACTCAAAAACTGTAAATATTGAACACACCAAGTTTCTACCAAGTTATATTTGGACAAGGCAAACGCTTCCATGGGCAAGGCCGTCTAGTTTTCCAACTTCTGTAAGTGGAATGCACCAGTATCTAGACCACAAATTTAGATTTTATGATTTGATTTTATGATTTGTGGAATTTCTGGAATTTATGGCTCTACAGAAATAATCTCTGACACAAAAATGAAACCATATGTTACCAGGTTATTATAGTCATCAAGCCACCTGTGAATTATTACAAGAGTTGCAAGTTTCGGATCTCAAACTCCCAAGGAGTGGCACCTATCTACCTTCCTGTGATAAAGACGGAAGTATGATTAAACCATTTACCCAGTGAGGCAAAATCCCATCTATCATTTCGTAAAATAAATTTTTAAAATGACAGACTTAATATGCGTCTTTCAAACGTCATCAAAAAACAATTTGTCATGGAAATGTTATGCACCGCTGGTTTGAGTTGGCTCTGATCCTAAGCTCTCAAAGTAAATTTTTGCGGACTCAGTAATCGGTTATTCACGGACTAAACACTTATACACTTTTATGAGGTGTGACAGAAGGTGTCAGTGGCCGGGACTTTGTGGGCCGTGAATCAACAACATGGTCGTAGACAGTGTACAGGAAGGATTGTGTCATTACCTTTATTGGATTACCTTCCTCCCAGAATTAGTGGCTCAGCCTGTGACTCATCTGACAGACCGGCGGGATTGCTTCACTCAACGAAAAACACTTTAATGTTTAAAATCCTCAGATTAAAGTTGTGAACATATACTCTCAATGTTTAAGGGGTGGATTTCGTGTTGAATCAGGGACTCGGGCTGTGCTTCATATATTAGTTTACTCCTCATTTCACAGCACAATAGAGCGGTAAGCGGAGTGCAGGACTCACAAAGCCGTTGTACATTTACAGTAAGCGATCACACACGCGGCATTTACAACCAGGGTGGAGACGTTTATTCTCTTATAAAACTGCCTGTGCTGACTTCTTTACAAGTAAATATTAAACCACTGACGCAACAAAGCTGACTGAAAGCCGACACACGAAGCTAATGCTCTACATGATAACATTTGTATGGGGACTGAAGAAAGTTGTCCCATTAACCGGTCCTGACTCAGTGGGGCCTTCTAATGTTACGAGATCCCGCTGCACACTCATCACATTGCAGATGTATGACAATGACAATAAGAGGAAGATATTCAGTTTTTATTGAAAGGCCAATATTGTCCGTGAATAGCCCTGTTTTGAAATACGGTGGAACTGTTGTCTTCTTTCTTTTAAATTGCCTGTCGACGACTCCATCGGCGCTTACACAATGCACAACTTTGTTTTTTTATGCCACATGCTTTTTCCATGGCTGCAATTTAATCAAGCGTTAGGTAAGATCCGCTGCATGACGATGGAAACTGTTCCTGCTCAGCGGTCTAAAGTGCAGTGCGCGTGATAATATATCTAAATGAAGCTGCAACCTATGGAAAGGGCTGTTCCTCTAATGGCTGTAGAAGTGAGTCAATCCCCACAGACCTCCATGTTCAAATGTTCAACTTTACAGATTACAAATACACTCAAGTGATGTTCTCTTACCAGACAAGTGCATGTGGGGTAAAATTTTGTCTGTTTAAATTATATTAAAACTTAAAGTTCTGCATAATTTGGGGTGTGGTAGCTTTGTATGACAGTTTGTTTGGAGTATTTTGGTTGTGTATTTGGGTACATGTGTAGGGTGACCACCCAACCTGATTACAGTAATCACTGAACCACCAAAAAAATTTGTTTTTCGGGGGATTTTTATGAATGCTACATATATATATATATATTTATTAATGCTTACAAAGTAGGAAGTTCTATGTACAATAAATGTAAGAAAGGCATTTAAAGCTTTGAGGAAAGGACAGGAGGAAGAGATGGAAGTAGCAGAGCTGAAAATGTTCTCAGTCATCCAGGTCATGGTAATCCGAAAGGCATGAATAAAGACAACTGGACTTGAACAACTTAGACTGGAAGAACTTTTCAACTGAGTCTCCTGAACTTAGAGAGGACACAGTCAAAAACTTTCTTTCCCACTGGAACACAGTGGAATTTGACATGTTGGGCCAACCATCAGGTGTCTGTAGATTTTATTATTCAGCTCCTTTGAAACCTCCTTAATTTCCCTGCTGTACATGTTTCCCTGTGTGCTGCTGAATTCTTTCTCAGGTTTGGGTGACTGGTTTAAGTGTTCCAACATACTGTTAATGTCAGGTTTGACGGTCACTACACTCCTCCGTGACAGTGTGGAAGGAGAAGGTGTAGATTTTGGAGAAACTGGACACTTCCTGGTGAAAGACACAGCTTTTCTCACTGAGGGGACAGCGACTAGACCTGTTGCTTTGGTGAAGAAGCTGAGCTTGACTTCAATGATGACAATGAGGTTTCTGGCCACTGACATACTCCAAGACACTGATGTCTAAGTCTGGCTACAAGTCTTTTAAGACATGTGGAAAAATGAAATATCATTTGGGGTTCAGCAGAGCTGTTGAAAGCCAGAGAAACTGTGGGACGTTAAGGGCGATGGCAAAGCTGTTGGAAGGAGTCTCCCATGGTTGTACTAAAGTTCTCCAAATCTTCCGGTACATTGGTCGGAGAATCACTTGCAGCAATGTGCTCCTGTCGAATCACTGGAAGGATGAGTCTCAGCACTTGGACAGAAATACTTTGTACGATTTCCGTAGGCTTCCGTTAGCTTGTGTGTGTGAGTCACAAATGTCTGCAGCAAGCATGCTCCACTGCGCTGGAAAGATTGTTTCAAAATGTGTTATTATGATGGGTAGAACATCCTCTTGCATAATAATTACAGGGCTGTCCACTTGGACTTTGGAAATCTCCACTGAAGACGTTTCTGTTTTTGGTTTTTTCCATGTGGGGGTTTAGCTTAAGTTTAAAGCTTGGGAAACAGTTAATTTTTGGTGGCTCTAGATACTTACGTGGTCTGGATACCGGATACTTACTTACGTGTGGTCTGGAAATCAGGAACTAAAACTTTTAAGACCAGATCTGTTTGAATATAAAAAAAATACACAATGACGTCAGTGAGATGGGCTGCATGGTTTAATTTAGTTTATGTATGTATGTAAATATGTTTGGAAGAGATTTGTTTTTGCACAAATAACAAAACATACTATGACAGCACATTATTCATAAAAAAAATAAAATAAAAATAAACATTAGAGTTCAATCCATTCATTCGTATAGTTGGCGCAAAAAGAAATGACAACGCTGAATTCAAAGTTTTATCCTCAAAAAGTTTAAATAATAGTACAGCTTTTATCGATTTATCCAGAGAATAAAGGGACAAAACAAAACCGCTAAGGTGCTCTGCTTCAACAACAACCGCTAAAACTGCTAACGTCTCTGACTTACGCTTCTTCCTGTTGTCCAACCAATTATAAAACGCGACGTCACCATCCCTACTGACTACGTGACATCGTGTGGAAGAGCCAAATACTCCCTGAGCAGGTCTGGTACCTACACAGTCACCTGTACTGCATATATTTCACCGTGTTTTTATCAGCCGGGAGGCAGTTAAGGTACTAGCAAGATGGCGGCAGCCAGTTCCACCGCACTGAGCTTCACAACCACTCTCCAGGAATCATGTACGGCATCAAGTTCAGTGAAAATAACCACTTTTCCTAATTTGTCCATTGTTTTATTCAGAGAAGTTAAGAACACAACACTGAGACCCAGGACTAAACAGAAGACAGCAATGAGCCCAAATTGCACTTATTTATTTCTTAAGAACTTTTTAAAGGATAGTTTATTAAATGTAAACATTCTCCTAATTTACTTGTTCTTCTCTGCACTAAAACAAATGGACAAAAATCTGGAGTTGTCGTTACTTACAGGTTATTGTGCTGTTAGGTTACGTGCCCCCAAAACTAACATGAGTTTGACACCTCTGGTCTAAATCCTACAGCTTTGATTTCTACAACCCATTAAAATCAAAGAAATGTCTTCTCACAAGTAAGCAACCTGTAGCTGGACTCAGTCAGATCAGAAATCAGGTCTGCTGACACCGAATGTGGATTTCATTTTGGGGCAGGTTTCAACTGATGCCGAACAAAAGCATTTGGATGCTCCTACAACCAATCGGAGCCGTTTAGTTGTAAATAAATTCGACTCCAAGGCAGAACATTATCAGTTCCCACCAGTGTTAGTCCAGACCAAATAGTCCGTGACCTGGCTTCAAGGCTCCCAGATTTTGTCCTACATGAACTGTTTGTCGATGCGTTGACTTTTCATTTGGGACCATTGTGTGGCTGACATTTTATTTGATCATATTTAGAAAAACAATACTAGGAGTTCTAAAAAAGAATCTTTTAACATTTTCTTAGTAAATTCTTTCCAGGCTGGACTATTGTTAAGTTGATGAGCTCTTTCACACACACCCTCCCAAGTCTTTAACCCCAATAGTCACATTTAATTCTAATTCCCGTTTCTCTCTAATATCTAAGGTATTCCCTGTTAGAAAAGAGTGCAGACATTTATACACCTTTCATACCATCCTTCTCTAAGACAGAGCTAATTGATATTGACTCCAGTGGGGACGGTGGTTGTCTTAGTGTATCGCAATCTTTATGTGGCAAATGTTTAAAATGATCCTTAGAGCTGAACCCGTATTTACCTTTCAATTGACGAAATGAATGAATAATAAACCCTTCAAACAGCTGATGGATTACAATGATCCCTTTCTCTGGGCCCAGCCCTGAAAACCCGGATCCAGCCTATTTTTGAACACAGGATTCGATGCCTCTTTAGGTTTCCCATGCAGTCCAATACTTTCACCCAGTACTCTCGTCAGCTTTAACAGCCCTTTGTGTTTTGCAAATGTTAGCATGCACAGATGCTAAACTGAGATTGTGACTGTTATTTTTTGATCGTCTTGTGCATTTTTTTTTCCCCCGCTAAGTGTTTTGTCTTGGCGCCTATTTGCGCTCCACTTCCCAAATATCAACAAAATGTCACGTTGCAGCAAACAAAAAAAAAAAGTGTGTGTGCAACGTGACATTTTGTTGTCTGCTGTAAAAATCTGACCTCACGTAGGTGTTCCTTTTCTCTTCCATTACTCACTACGTGACGTGGAGGTTTGCTTTAGCTTCTGGGAGCAGCTGAACTGGATGATTCCTTCCTCCTATGCAGAGGCTTCAGCTAATATATTGACAAGTGTCAGGTTTGAAGGGACAGCAGGTTTTTGGTGAGGGGTAATGGTGTGGAAAGCAGTGCTGGAGGAAGGGGCGAAGGCAGGAGGGTGGATGGGAGCGGTGGTGTTAGAGAGGGGGGGGGGGCTTGACAGCTGTCACGCAACAACAAACGCCTCCCTCTGTGAATGGACACTCGGAGACAAGGGGTTTTTTGGAGTGGGGTGGGGCGGGGGGGCTCCTTCCACCACCACCACCACCACACAGCTGCCACAAACCTGTCACTCAGGACGTTATCGTGCCCCCTCATCTGGACTGGCTAATGGGGGATTCTGGTCAGCGTGGGCATTAGCCACACATCACCAACGATAAGTCAGAATTCACTGAAATTAATCTGAAAATGTGTCAGCAAAGTCAGCAGCATGACGACGTCTTGGCTGCAGGATCACAAGGCGGTCAGATAATGACCACTCCGACTAAATCCAATCAATAAAAGACAGTACATACTGTTGCAGTAGCTTCCAATTAAATAAATGTCTTCCAAAAACAAACCACAGGTCTCTGATTAGCTGAAGAATTAAGCCTAAATAAGTCCAGCACTGCCACCCAGTGGTGCTGTAGAGGCATCACATCCAGTACACCAAGCTACAAAACTAAATAAGATTTAAAAAACAAAACAAAAAAAACGCTAATTGCTTCCTTCTCCCATTGGCTTCAGTGATTTGATGTCTTTAATGCATCACAATAAAGATCCCACGATGACAGCTGCCGACTGTGTTGAATCCTAAATCGCTCTCAACGTCTCCAGGGACGGATTTATTTGGGGTACGCAGCAGATTTATGCTAAACTACCCTTGAAATTGACACCTTGCACACGAAACCTGACACTATCTACAGGCCTCTCAATTTAAGTGCGAAAATCAGTCACTTTGGGAAAAAGGCCTGGCAGAGGAGGAGAGTCTGATGACAGCGTTGGCCTTAAAGATGATGCAAACGCAGCCTCAGTCTTTTATCAAACTAAAAGAAAAAGACTTGGTAATATTAACATCTTTATAAAGATCCGGAAAAAAACATTTTAATTCAAACATAGGCACAAACATGGAAAAACATGCACACAACATGCAAAACATGATAATACTTAATAAATTTACTAAAAAAGAAGTGTTATTACACACAGACTGAGCTACTTCAGACCAAGCAGCTTCAGAAAGAACTTTTTCCTCATTTGATGTGGGAGTTTTTCGCCTATCCTTTCTGGGAAGCGAGTTCTCAAAGGAATTTGTTTAGCGTTAAGGTACAGGCTGTCCCTCTGCAGTATTTATGACATGCACGGGTAGGCTTTGAGAATTTTACAGAAGACTAAAGGACAAAAGGGAGCCGCTGTGGAAAAGGGCTGAATCATTTTAATTTACATAAATAAAGCCGGTTTGAATAAGAGTAAGTATTTTTGGGCACTTACACATTTTTTTGTTTTCGTTGTTTATCAAAGGATATATTTTTAACAGAATACATCTTAAATTGCGCAGACGACCATAATTCGAGGGTATTTGCATCCAAATTAGAGGAAAGATGTTACAGCAATTTAATCTAAAGACGCCATTAGACGTTTGAGTCAAAACCCGTGTAATGAACAGACACGGGATATTCCTTCATTATTTCCTCATTAATTAAGATTTATATTATAAATGTACACACAAACATACACCGATCAGGCATAACATTATGACCACCTTCCTAATATTGTGTAGGTCTTCCTTGTGCCTCCAAAACAGTTGTGACTCATCAGAGAATGGACATGGACCTACATAAACTAAATGAAAATAGAAACCTGGTGATGAGTAGTGCAAAAATGAATAGTGTAATGACTGAACAATATAATAGATACATTCGGTGCAAATGAGGCGTCCAGCTTCACTCCACAGTAAAAGTCCGGTAGAGCGTATATGGGCGACCATCCCACAGACACTTGATCAGTTTGACATCTAGTGAATTCATGTCTTCCTTTTTTAGTTGTTCCTTTTTAGTGTTTTTGTGTGTGCATCTGTGTCAGGCTGCATCCTGCTGCCATCAAGGTGTGTCATTACTATGGGCTGGGGGGTGCTACAGGTCTAAGTAGTTTTAGTAAGTCAGTTAGTAAGTCAGTGGTCATAATGTTGTGGCTGGTCGGTGTACATGAGTTCTACACATAAATATAAGAAGGCCAGCATTTACTTTGTACAGTTGATTTATAGGGACTGTCCATGCCACAGTAAACTAACAATCAATCAAATTTTATTTACATAGCACCTTTCAGAACAAGTGAATGCCATTCAAAGTGCTTTACATTTTGATTGACAAATATATATATAAAAAAGTGGAACAAGCAACAATATCCTAAAAAAAGAATAAATAAAACTATACAATTGATAAAATATAACAACATAGTAAAATATGAGAGCATTAAAAACGGAATTAAATGAGGACACGCCCCCTGAGTGGCAAAAACACAGTGAAATGCATTGGTGAATACAGCGAGACCTGGAAAAATGTGGATTATCAGATCAAATTATGGACAATATGACTCGACAATGATCCATGCGAACTGGTACGTATTTGGAAAAGTTGATTAGTTTCAGTTTCGGTTAGTTTTAGGTCATTTAAGTTATGATACATGTAGCTAAATAAAAGATGCTAACGCTAAGAGCTAAGTAACGTTAGCCATACGATACTGTAGCGTTGATCGCGAATATTCCGTTTATTGTCACTTATTGGTGGAACTGAAATAGTTACTGTCGGTGGTAACTACTCCAAAACAACAACAACATCGACAAACTTTTTCTGGTGTGACTTCATTACCTGACACTAGATGTGAACCACAACACCAAGTGTCGGTGTCTGGATTTCAGTTGTTTCTTCGTAATGCAGCGATCTATTTTCTTCTCTTCTTTGGCAGATATCTGTAAAGATATATCAGATATGTTTGGTACACATATCAGTCGCACAACAGCTCTTCTCCATTTTTCTAAAATTAACTTTACAATTTAGACGCCATTAAAGCCTATGATTCAAATTAATGCCGCTAACCTCCATGTTCAACTGTCACTTTTTTAATGTAACCATGGAGACCTCCGCTTGCTGTGACGTCATGTGTTTTAAATGGTTTGAGTAACAACACACAAAGCGGCAGCTTCTCCTTTGTTTTCGTCGTGGCGACGTCACTGTGACGTCACGGCGGAGTTTTTAAATAGGACCTGTTTTTCTGACTTGTTGCTCACACCTGTCAAACCCAGTGGCCAGATGATCTGCCCTCTGACGCGTTATGGTGTAGCTCTCAGCCATTCCAGTGGAAGGCCTTTATAGTATTCTTATACTATAATAATGGGCATGTTCTCTGTGCTTGCTTGGGGTTTCTCAGGTTAGGTTAGGTTAGGTTAAGTTAAGTTAGATTAGGTTAAGTTAAGTTAAGGTTATGGTGTCATTGTGGTTGTGAATGAGTGTGTGAATGTGTGACTCTTGTTGTGTGGGCCCGTTGTGTTGTTGTTGGCTTCGTGGATGAAGTGTGTGTTGGAAATGTTGGTTGTGCAGGGTTGTGTTCCCAGAGTTGGTCGTGGGTTGTGCATGCGTTGTGTTTTTGGAGATGTTGGTTGTAAAAGTGGTTGTAGGTGTGCAAGGTTATGTGTTGGAAATGTTAGTTGTATAGGTTTGTGTTCCCAAAGGTTAATTGATGATTGTAAAATTGGTCGTAGAAAGATTTGATTTTGCTGGTTGTACAGTGTAAATCAGTTCTTCTGTGTGTGTGTGTGTGTGTGTGTGTGTGTGTGTGTGTGTGTGCCTGGATTACCTGTACCTGACGCTTTCTGACCTCATGTTTGATGTGCTACCAGGAAGCCTCTGTCGGATTATCCTCAGCACCTACGTGGATCAGTAAATTGTTTGTGCAGTCTGGGCTTGCAATACTCCACAACTGAGCTCCTGCAACTACGCAACCACCTACCTGAGCCTCCACCGGAAATACAACTCCACACATACAAAGTTTGGACACACTTTCTCATTGACCATAGGGTCTTTATCACGTCCTTGCCAACAAAGACAATACAAGATGTGAAGCAGAACTGTGGAAGTAACTTCTGCTTGGACACCTCTGAAATGTACAATTAACATTGCGTTAGCTAGCCTAGCGGTTAGCATTAGCATTAACATGCAGTGGCGCTGCCAGGAATTTTGGGCCCCATGAAAAAACAAAATCACGCTGGGCCCGGCTCCCACATTGTAAAGGCTGAACGGTTGCTCCATGTACCCTGTTCATTTGAATTTCAATTCAAATACTTGGAAAATCAATAAAATGGACATATAAAAAACAACAACAACAAAAAAGATAGAATGAAATAAAATGCAGAACAGAAATATAGAGTAAAATTATAAAAATATAGAAACATAAATATAGAAACATTCGAGATTCAGATAGCAAGGAAAAAAATAATAAAAAAACAAGTGAATAAATAAGTAAATAAGAATAGGAGAATATAAAACTGGAAAATAGAATAAAACAACTATAAGACAAAAGCCAGACTAAAGAGAAGTGTTTTTAGTCTAGGTTTAAAAGTGTCAGTATTTGTGTTTTTGTTCTACTCTGTGGAACAATTAAAAGAGAGGAGCCTTCCTGGTTCATACAATAAGAAACATCTCTGAGATATCATCTGGTGCAAGTCAATGGAGCGTTTTAAAAACTAATAAAAGAACTTTAAAATCAATACGAAGACGAACAGGAAGCCAGTGTAATGTGTGCTCTTCTTCTGGTCTGAGCGTGAACTCATTCTGCAGAATAAAGTAAAGTAAACAACTTCTCTCACCCCCTGTATGAGCCTGATGCACCCACCGAGGAAGAAGGAAGGGCGACCTGTAGCCTCTTTGACCTCAGCATTTTTTAGATTAATTAGATTCGATTAGATTGATTTAAACTCATTTATATGTATTTAAAGTTAATTAAGTTTGCTTCTCAAGTGCTAGATCTACTTGTCATTTTTGGTGCAATACTTGTTTTTCAAGAGCAGCGTGTTTTTGAATCTCTGAGCTTTTAGCACCGTACAGACCAGCTCGTCCCTTCAGATCCTCGGGCCGAGGTCTGCTGAAAACCAGAGGTGTCGGGGCATCGTGGCTGTGGAATGATCTTCCTGAGGAAATCAGGGTTTTATTCTAGTTCTTTTAACTGTTCTGGTTTTAAATTGCAAATCTTTTTTTCTTTTTTCTTTTTTAATGTTCTTGCGAAGAACTTGACTTAAATATTATTATTATTAAGTATATTCAGCTTCCACCACTTCAACCTTTTATTAATTTTGATTTATTTTTTAGTATTAGTAGTGGGATGAAGGTAGTTACTTAAAACTTGATACAAATATGTAAATATATTTGCACATTTAATATTTTACCTCTCATATAGTTTTTCTTCTCATACTTTGTTATATTTTGTATCCAACTGTGTCTCCCTCTTGTCTTAATTATATATAACATTGAAAAATCCTAAACAAAAGTTATTCTGGGAAATTAAACTTTTCCTAATGACTTTTTTATGCTTACTTTGTGTTTTTCTTTGGATATTTGTAATTACATGAAATCAATGCTGCAACATTTATAGCGTTGATCTCTACCGCCACCTCCTGGACGAAAGCAAGAATGCAGCTCTTTCTAAATTACGTTAATGTTATGGCAGCTGTTCTATATCCTGTTCCCACTGGATCTGATTTGTGCGCTAAATAAGGAGCAGCATACAGTATAACTTCTTCTTCTGCTTTTTTTTAAAGTTTCTTATCAATTTACACTCTGCAGCAAAGACCTCTATAAACCGCCCACACAAGGAAGCTCAGTTATGATCTTGAAAGCTCACATCTGCTGGTCACAAGGTGGAAAATGTCATCATTTTCAGTCTGGCCGGGGCCACCAGTTGATATCAATTAAGGCCCACTCTGCCGGGACATTTACATAAGGCTCTGGAGAGCAGCACAGAGCATGGTTTGTTTCCCATTTTGGCAGCGGCCGTTTCCTAGATACACACAGGCCTGTTTTTCAGCACCTTCAGGAGCTTTGTGTTTGACAAGCAAAGGAGAAAAAAAAAAATGGCCTAATCCCCGCGGTTTATATTTAGTACAGTTGTCTCGTTCAAGAAGTCTGAATCACGGGGTCGTCTGCTTGACATATTGCCAGTTATGGTTTGAATGAATGGAGGAATGAGTGGGCGAGGTGATCCTGGCTCTGAGCGGGGCAACCTCCCCTGTGTTTTGGATGCGCTCGCTGTTGCTAAAATGGTTGTTGTTTTAGTGGGATGAATGGCTGCAGGCCTGTGACGCAGAAGTGTTTTTTCGAGTCCACCCTATTTACAAAAAAAAAAAGAAAAAAGAAAAAAGACCTGGCTTTGACACAACGCTGCTTTGTGAAAGGAAGGAATCGTCACTAACTCCAGTTTTGCTATTTAGTAAGTGAGACGCACGGTTGAAAGTGCTGCTTAGTGACCCGCCTATAGGTGGCGCCGACACAGACGGAGATAAATGCTGGAAGCATGAGGCTTTACGACGTAATTTGATGTGATTTGTGTATCACAGGCCAGATTTGAGAAGAGAAAACTAAGTTAACAAGTCACCCTAGCAGGAAATTTTTGTGAATAGACCAAATCAGCCACAACATTATGACCACTGACATTTGGTCGCGTTGAGAGGGATGTTAATTAGACATGTAGCACCCACCTAGACCAGCAGACATCCCCAGCAGGATGCAAACCTGACGCAGACACACAAAAAATCTTTAGGAACAACTCATGAAGATATTCACCTGGCCTCCAAATTCACTAGATCCCAAACTAATCAAGTATCTGTGGGATGATCCACAGATGTCCCTCCCCTCAACCCATAGGACCCACTAACAACATCCTGTTTCCAGACACCACAGGACACCCTTAGAAAGGCCCATGTCCATTCTCTGTTTTGGAGACGTACACAATGATAGGAAGGTGGTCATAATGTTATGCCTGATTAAACACAAACTCCATAGCAAGCACATAAAACTTCCCCCCAAAACTGCTTCAGTATTCACCTGGACAGGTTAAATGCAGAGAAGAAAGGATTTGTATGTGCATACATGTGCAGTATACGTAGCAAATAAATCTAATTTGATTTGAATTGATTTGATTTTCAAAAACAACCCCTGAGGCAAAACGTAAGAAACTCTATCGCAGAGAAACTTAGCTGAGGTTTCGTCCACTAAATGAGAAAAACTAAAGTTCGACAAGATATTTATTGGGTTTTTTTATGATATGGGGACAGTGCAACAAGACGCCAATGAGATGTTGCCTCATGAATGTGTGTAATGTATGTGTTGGCAAACTGTTTCTTGGAGCAACATTACAGCCATTGCCAGAGGAGTTTATAAAAACTTAAATTAACATCATATGTGCTGTCTACACAATGCAGTGCAAGTTTGGGACTGTGTGCGATTGAGGTCTATATTTTGATGTTGTTGCCGTTGTAAGCAGAAGTCGCCATCATTATTGTTTGAATGTTCGTCTTGGAAACATATGCTTGTGGGTTTATTTAGTATTGTTTGTTATGTAGATTATTATATGTAGTATCTGGATAACCGCCGATCGCGCCGAATGTTAGCATTAGCATATACATGCATTCTTCCATTGACGTTAGCCGAAAGCTAACGCATCTTTATATAACGGTATTTTCTGTGAGGGTGTGCATTGACGTCACTGCCGCCCAGGGCCACGCCCCCTGAAAGTGGATTAGTTTAAGTTTCAGTTAGTTTTAAGTCATTTCAGTTTCGGTAAATGTAGCTAAATAAAAGATGCTAACGCTAAGAGCTTTACTGTTTCTTTGTAATCTGTAAAAATATATCTGACTGCTTTTCAAATCTGTTGGTTCAGTCAATCGCACAACAGCTCTTAACCTCTTTTTTTTTTTTTTAATTAATTCCACATTTTAGACACTATTAAAGTCTATGATTCAAACTAATGCTGCTAATCTCCATGCTCAGCTGTCACTATTTGCCACTCAGTGGGCAGAATACCCTATGTTTACTCTTCTTTTACCTCCGCTTTTGGTCTCCTCCACCTCTCGAAGCAAATATTAGTCTCTTTGGCTACCAACTGTTCTATTACATTTGCTGGTGATGGCAAAGCTGCAACAAACGACTAGTTAGCCGGGTTTCTACGACGTCCGCGTCCAGCTACAAATCCTTTAATGCAGATTAAGCTTTTAATATGTTTATGAATCCATTAATTTAGTTTGAAGTTTCATTTTTAGAAAATGTGCTTAAAACGTCATGAGCGCTGCGACCGAGCAGATGCAGAAGTCTTACCCCCCCCCCTTGCCCCCGCCCTCCCTTCTAAAACTAAAAATGATTTTAGGCCATCTTTCAGGCCTCTTTTCAGAAAATAACTGACCTTTGTCCCAGCAGAATAACATGCTCCAAATTAATTGGTAAGGGAGGATAAATTAGTATGGGGCAATCTTATAAAGCACCCAGTGGGATCTCCAAAATAGGCTTCCTCACAGTGGGATCCACTCTGGCCAAGAGAGGGAGGTGGAAAAATATGCCAGAGATTTAAAGATACAGTCCAGGCAGAGAAAGGCTAATTTTGTGCGCTGACCCAACTGAAATAATGTGACAGGGTTAACTGAGAGCCCCCGAGCTTTTTGTGGCCCAGCATGCCCGCTTTGTGCTTGTTTTTTTTTTCATACACTTTGATTTTACAAAACCAACACAAGTAAAGGGGCTTCGCTTAAAATGGGGAATCTTGTTATGTTGTGTTTACTTATTCAGATAAAAATAAATTATTTTAAACTTTTTTTTTTTTCTGTTTTTGGTTGTCAGTCTGGATAAAGACACATTTCCCTTAAGCAAAATGTTTAAATTCAAGTAGAGTTTTGGCAAATAAACCGTTCACAAGACATTTTCTTCATTTTATGAAGCTATTCTGCTACGTATGTTCGTTTTGCTCATCATTTTGCAGCTTTTCCCATTGTGCGGCCTTTCCCCTTTCCCATTCTAGCGTGTTCTGACTTTCATTCGGCAAAATGTTTCCATTAAAAGACAAGTAGCACAGACCCTCCTTCAGCACATGTAGCCCATGTTCTCTAAATTTAACATACACCCATCGGTACCCGGCCGGTGAAGTTGTCCAGAGTACTGTAGCTGGCTGCTAATGAGATAAACTCAGTCCACAAGGTCAGAGCATACGTTGCGTTATAAAGCGTTTTCAGTGGTTCTGTAGTATAATAATACATTCAATAGTTGCTACTTTTTAATCAAAAATCCCTTTTCTGAAGCGAACTCAAAACATAATTGTGTATATTCATTTATTTTTTATTATTATATTTTTTGGCCCTACCATGGATCCATACATAAACTCTTGCACCACATGTACCCTGTCCATCACCCAGTGTGTTCTCTGATAAGGTCTGTGGCTAACTGAATTCAAATGAAGTTAAAATAAAAGCATCATTTACAATTTAAACTTGTTTAAACTGTTAAAAAAATGTGAACACATGTTGCCCCTTGGATCTATACGGTATCTTTCTAAATGTTCACAAGTTGAATAACAGCCTACTGCTTGAAACTGAATTATTGCAAAACTGATGAAATAATTCAGTTTCAAGCAGTAGGCTGTTATTCAACTTGTGAACATTTAGAAAGATACCGTATAGATCCAAGGGGCAACATGCGTTCACATTTTTTTAAGGGGCACATATCCAATGACAGTCTATCTATCTATATATCTATATCTATATCTATCTATATGTGTGTGTGTGTGTGTGTGTGTGTGTGTGTGTGTGTGTGTGTGTGTATATACACTTATTGTCACGAAAAGTTTAAATTTATCCAACAAACTGATTGCAACACAGAGTAGTCTTAGATGTAAGACACAAAGACAATGGCAACTGAACAGTAAAATTATCTGAGATAATTTGTTACTTAACTCTCAAAAGTAATCTCATGTTTTAGTGCTTTTGTGTTTTAATTTAAATTCATTAAAATTTTTGTAAAAAAAAAAAACACAACAAAAAAAAAAATATATATATAATAAACACAAAATAATTTTGCTGATGATAAGAGGAATAACAGGCTAGCCCAAATACTGCTTCCTAAAAAATAATTAAGAATTATGAGGCTCTTAGTAATTTACATGCAAATTAAATGCTGCTCATGCTGTTTTATTGTATGTTTATTGTGTTTATTGTATGTTTTATTGTATAAACTATATATATATTTACTGCTGCTGTTCCATTGTTACAAATGACTCCACTCCTCCACTAAAAAGTAGCCTAAATGCATCTGAAGGATCAGTATGATATACATACATAACATATAGACAGACATGTCTTTGGTTTCTACATATTCTCAATTAAATCTAACTAAGACACAGAGCTGGACTATATCTACAATTTTCCACATTTAGACTCAGACAGACTTTATCCAAAAAAAAAAAAAAAGATTTCAGACATTGCCTCTGTCTTTATATCTCTCTATGACTGGTTCAGCTCAAGGCCAAAACCAGGTGAGATGAACTCAAGGGGTTTACCTTCACACTTTGTCCTAGCTTTTATCTCCATGTGACGACATCCTTGTACTCAACGCGTTCACTAGAGACTTCGAAAATATCACGAAGGCAACTTCAGGTCACTTCAAACCCACCCTGTGCGCTACATGCATCCGCACATTGTTCCAAACTGTATTTTGAAAAGAAAACAAACGTGTCATGCATGAGATATTGTCACAGTTAAGGATGTGTACACTTGCCACTCCCGTTTTACAGAGAATGCAACGGGAGACGAGTCGTGTGGACTTGGCACAACCAGGTGTTGCCCTGCTGCTCAAAGTGACACATTACACAATGTACTCTAGGGGCTGTGTAGACTAATCAACTTCAGTTCTGTATGACGGCACTTGAAGCATCACGTTGACTGGTCGCTGATCACGTGACAATAACAACATGGCCGCCTCCTGGAAGAAGACATGTGAGGAGTCCAGTGAGTCGATGCAGCAAACTAGCAGCGGTTCATCAAGTTTGTGGAAATACAACTAAAATACCACTGCAGTGTATCTGAAAAGACATGCTAAGGCTAAGGCTAGCAGAGATCTTTAGCTGCAGTGCACAGAGAAGACTTCAGAGAAATACCTGCTACACTATCCCATGTAACAACCTGCTGTGGAGTACTATTAAATGCCACTGGTGGTGCCGAGTTGCAGCCTGTTTTTATACAGGCTATACATATCTGCAGCCCAGAGCATGTAGCACATGAGCTGTCTGTTCTCAGCATATGTGTTCAGGTCAAGAGTATAAATTTCATTGCTTTCTACTGGGTTTTTATTAGTGATGTCATGGGTGCGACTCATTATAAAAATTCTTCCTCAAAGTTTTCTTGTGTGAACACGATCAGCATGTCGCCATTTGAAGACAGCAGTTAAGTTAAAAAAGTTACTCAAAAGTCATGCAATTACTACTGAACCATGTCTATTAATTAATGAAGGAATGCTCGACTTAATGATTTTGTTTTTAATATAAATTGACAATTTTATTTGTTTTCTCTCACAAGTTTATATTAAATGTATTGAAGGGCTTAGTTATACAGGTCAGGGGATATCCAAAAAGAAGTTTCTCCACTTTTTAACCACTTGGTAACTACTTGGATGAGTGCAGTTACCTTTCTGTAGGGGTTTAGTATAAGTTCGCATTAAGTTAAACTTGCTATGGTTTTGGTTAAGACTAAAAACAGAAGTGAAAGAAAGTGTAGCGACTACCAGACTCAGATTTGGCTCCAGACTTGCTGTAAATACAAGCACATTTTTTTCTAAGACGATTTCTCTAAGTCTTATTCTCACACGTTCACTGTGTGCTCAGGTCTGCAAACTCTACATCATTTGTATTACCCAGAGGGGGTAATATAAATGATGATTCAGTCATTGAAACAATGTTGTTCAAAGGATCTGACAGTACTGTAAACATTTCATTCAAATGATATGGAAATAAGCCAGAGAGACACTTAGCGTCCCAGGAGTGACTCAGAGATAACTCTCCCTCTGTTTCCCTCTTTCTTTGTGCACGCGGACCTCCCTCTCCTCTCATAAAACTATTTTCTCATGCTAAAATTCCCATGCTAACATATCGGGCTCTCTGGGGAAACATATACACCAGGTCTGCATGAGTCACTCCTGTGTGCAACCAGAGATAAAGCGCCATGTTGAGCGAGTCTTCAGACACCATTACAAGGCCCGAATCCCTGCTCCTTTGGAGACATGAGAATGCCTGATTATTTCCAGGTTTGCCTATTTTTAGATAAGCGAATTTAAGCACCAGAGAGATCAGGGTCAAAGTGCACATACTTGCTCGCAGTCAGGAATTCCAACATAACTTTTTCCATTACCCTGAGTGCAGAAGGAGGAGGGGCATTTTGACCAGCGCGTACAACTTCTTTATCAGCCGAGGATAACACACACACACACACACACACACACATCGCATTTTTATAATACCCTCCTTCCATTCCCCCTGTGGGATATCCTGCCTAGAACGGTGTAGTATTTACTGACCCTCATGGAACACATTACCGGTGTTGTTATCTGTGTGCACACAGACTTTCACACATATTTGCCCTGTTATTTTTAGGGCCATTTCCATTTGTTTCCCCTTCAAGCTGTTTGATTAGCAATGAGAAAAGTGTTGGAGGCACAAAGCCTCAACCAGAAATAATCCCACGGAGAACCGCGACAGTTGGGACACAGTTTCTTTGGGAGTTCAAGCTTTATCTGAAAGAAGGAATGAATCATTTTGACCTTCCTCTCGAGTTCTGTTTTTTTTTGTTTTGTTTTGTTCTGGCTCTGAAAGGGACGTTTTTGGAGGGTGGGGATGAAGTACAGTCAACGAGTCTTGTGATTTTTCAAACATCTGACAAGCAAACTATTCTGCTCGAGCAAATGAGACAACAATTAATTAAATTGACCTCCGAGAAAATAACACCATGCTATTTCACGTAATTCGATTTCGGTCTGTCTGGGCCTCAGGTCTGGAGCTCACCAACCTGTCCACTGTCCACTCACAGCTCACCCTCTGCATGTATCGCCGTCCAAGGTTGGGCCTCTACCTGGGCCTCTACCTGACCCTTTTGGGCTTTGGGAGTGGCTTCCTGGAAACTTTGATAAATATTCATATTTCTTACCCTCTCCTTATCTTTTAAAGACAAACAGAGCTAGTTCCGCAGAAATGCATTCAAATAGAGGTAGCATATATGTATATTGTTTTACTTTCTAATAATAAAGTCAAATAAATGGTTTATTTTTTGCTACAAAGTCAGGATCACTAAGTAGCACGTTTTTAAATGCTAATTACCATCATTACTCAACTGTAAAGATAAAAACATGTACGCGTCTAGTCAAATAATCTAAGGCTCTCTTACATGAAGCTATACCAGCTGTCCTCTACATGCGCATCAGGTACATGGAGATGTCAAAGGAGGCCGCTAAACTGGCTAAATAGCCTCAAGTCCTCATTCTGGATGGTAAATAATACCATTAAAGCCACCAGGAAAGAGCCGTGCAAACCCGCATGGTAAAACTGAGATCCCTTAACCACCAGGTTGATTTAAACCCAGTCAAAACAATGCAGGGGAGCTGGTTACGTAGCACCAGCCTTTTGTGGAAACTGCAACAGCTGCAAAGTCAAAGATGTGTTGAGTTGCTGTCATTATGGTTTTGGTGAAGTTGCTTTATAAATGTCAGCTTATATGACGTGGCCCCGGGGCTCCAGCTGCTTCTCAGGTTCAGGTTACTTTATTTACACTCGTAGGTAGATTTGTTTTGCAGTCAGGTGGTGACATCCTTACAAATACGAAACTCACAGACGTGTAACGTGAAAACAAACGTATGAGCTGACTGTAAAAAATATTAAAAGCACACGGGCTCCACCAATAAGTTCAATAAAATACGTTAAGTTTAAAACACAAGTATCAATCAATACCTTCATAAAAATTTTAAAAAATCATGAATAAGTAAATAAATAAAAAATAAATAGATAAAAAGGTTATATGCAAAATATTTCTACACGTTGTTCAACTGTGTGACAGCAACAGGAACAAAGCTGCTTTTGTATCGCTGAGCTTTACACTTTGTACACTTTGGGATTAAAAATTAAAAACCTTTTAATTAAATTTTTTATATTTTACCTTTTTTTTTTCCATCCAGAGGGAAGATACTGGAAGTGGCCATACAGAGGGTGGCAGTGATCATTTAAAATGTACGTAGCTATCGTCAGGACTTGGCTGGGACTAGACCATTTAACTATCTGCTCCAGTCCTTAAGGACGTCCTCTGTTTTAAAGTTGCCTGACCGAACCATGACACTAAAGAAAAAGATAAAATGGATTCAATAAACTTGGCCATAATGGGTTGGCCGATGTGAAGATGTGCCAACTTCCTTTTTACAAACCACTTCACAATGACAGTCCCAAGATATTTATACGAAAGCAAATTAAGCATGTTTATGAGAACAACCAAACTACTTTCTTTGCGACAGCTTCAGAAAAGTGAAGTGTTTTGCAGAAAAGTCAGTAGCCAAGTGGTTAACGAGGGCATTAGCTCTGAGGGAACTTCACTGATCAAATAACTTAAATATACATGATGCACAAAACGCACACACTGCAATCTCTAAGTGGAATAAAGTTCAGAACGCTCAGTATTGTGATGCACTAGTGCTAGAAAGGTCAAGACTCCAGCAGCTTTATTTGGTCTTTTATTAGGTCTAATAAAGTTGTTGCGTTTAGCAAAAGTGCTGCTGGACTCTTGACCTTTCTTCAATTTCTTTTACTTCTCTACGGAAGAGTATTAGGGTCACCCATGAGAAAAAAAATGAGAGGAGGTAGATTAAGTTAATGATTATTTGGGGGATTCTCGTTACATGTTGATGCTAATGCTAACCACTAGCTAACGCAACGTGTTTCAAGGGGTGTCCAAGCAGAAGTTGTATTTACAATGTTACCCTTCACTTACTTCTTGTAATATCTTTGTTGGAGAGGCTTCACTTGATAAAGACAGACCAGACTTCGTCCCCTCTGTGTTCTCCTTTGGTCAAATCGTCCATCCAGGTAGTGAGAGTTTAGGGGTCGGTGAATATAGTCCCATCAGTCAGAGTCAACTTTTTAAAATAACTCTTACAGCCTCAGAGAGTGAGAGTATTAGTATATTCTCTAAAATATGTGTTTTCCTTGTCCATTCTTGTTAAAAAAGTCAGTTGAAACATGCTAACCTGCATTTACAGGCCATAGTGTTTGAGATGTTTTGCCTCCAGCTAAGCCCCGCCCCTCAAAATACTTCACACTGTTTACAAACTGTGAAGTGGTCAATATATCAGCAATTTAACGTCATATTCTTAATATTAATTATTAATTAAGCCCCAATACTCTGACACAGAGTTTGAAGGGCAACTTTTTTTCTCGAAATTTTGTCATTTTTTCTCAAAGTGCACAATGAAAAAAAATCTACCTCCTCGCATTTTTTGTTTTTTCTCACGGGTGGCTCTAATACTCTTCCGTACTTCTCCACACACCTGGGTAGCAGGTGTTTTTATTTTCTTCTGCTAGCCTGCTCTGGCCGGTGAGTATGTCAGCAGCTCGCTCAGTGGCTAGCATGTTTTTACTAACGTTAGGAATGCCTCGCAGCTTTAAACTAGATTAGCTTAATTTGTTATTTCATGCTGAGCTCTAAATACACTTAACGTGGCTCCAGAGCTACTTAGTTTGTCGCAATACCAGTGGGTATATTATTGTGCAAAAAGAGATATTATCGAGTTTGGATTGTTTTCAAGGGCGGTGTGATCCCTTTTTAATTAAAGCCGTGTACACACCAGAATACACACACGCACACACACACACATATGCAACACACAGTTGCAAGGGCACAGATTAATTCTCTCTGTGAATGTTATTTTTTTAATTTTATCTTCTCCTGCGAATGACTGATTATTGATGTTTTGCGGCGTTTAAATAAACATACAAACTAAATCAAGTCACACACGCAAACAAACACACATTCTCTCTCTTTCCCTCTCCCATGCCAGACACAGCTGTGGGCTCTCTCTCGATTTGCCGATAATCTCCCTTCAAAGACCCTTAGTGAGCCGTGACCATGCCCCCCCCACCCCCCCTTCCCCTCCCTACTCACACACTGATGCTGCTAACATGTAATGGCTGCGTGAGCCCTTCTGCAGTTATTTCACGATCGCCACCGTTTCCTTGCGTCTGCGCCGCACAGCTGGACCCTCAGTAAATGTGCGACAAATGAAGAGGCCTCAGCGTTTAATGAACTTACTTGTGTCATATGCCCGCCCCGGGCTGTTGACCTCAAACTACCTTTGGCTGGAGGGGGCTATTTATGGTCCTGGGCCGCCTCAAACCCATCAGGGGGAAAACACATCATGCTGCGTAAAAAGCATGTGGGTGATTAATGCGTGAGGATCAGTGAATGATGCAGAAAACAGCCCCGTTGTTGCTTTCCAGATGTTTCAGAAGTTTAAAAGAGGACGGAGAGCGATGTCACACAGCTCTGACCCCCGCATTCAGACAGGTGTGCATCACCCGATGTTATAAAACCTACTGCTCACTGTTATGTGATGTTTCTCGTGTTTTATTTTTTCGGCTCACTCAGCAAGTGAGCTAATGCCGGATGAGCAATATGTTGTCAACAAAGAGGTTTTGATGCCAGGAATGAGCCTCATTCACAATAATCCATTACACTTGGGCCTCGACTGCGTTTCCAAGCAACCTCAGCAAAACACTGTTAACGCACTACTAATTCGGTTTCCAGTCTTTTTATTTGAAAAATGTCCAAGCTCTTCCTGCCAACACCTAAGTAGGAAACCTTCAGATCAAAGAGTGCGTGTCCACATCTGGCAAAAGGTTGTCCAGGTCCATGGAAGGACAGTACAGGCACAGTGTGATTGAACTGTGCAGCGCGACGTGTTGGGACACGACGGCTCGGTCTGCCAGCTGCCAGCTGACTGCCGACTGACGCAGACGTATACATTAGCGGGACAGCTGTGCGCTTTTAGGAATTCGGGATTCGGTTATGGGACTGTAGAGGTTCTTGTCAAGTCCAATCAGAGTTTGCAGCATTTGTGAATGCACTGGAGTAAACTGCATTAGCAAACTGCATTAGCTCTGCTCAGTCAATCCCAGCCTTTTTGGAGAAGTCAGTCATTTCCCATCTGTAACCTAAAGACTCGTTTAGGGTGGAGCACACAGACGCAGTAACACACACATGTAGCCCGTGAGCCACTGCCACTCGCTGTGTAACAACGCCACTCAAACACTAGTCGGTGCTGTGTCTTTTTTTTGCCGGTTGGGTTAATTTTTGTTTCTACTTCCTGCTCCACTTTCAACAATGGCAACTGAAACTTAAAGATGAGTTGTGACTCCACTCTCATGGATGGGGGCATGACGGCCTCCTGCCTAGCAGGGCCTGTGTGTTGTGTGTTTCCTTTGCTGTTGTTTGTCTTCCAGGTACCTGGCTGGTAGGTGGAGTTAGACCGAGTGGGAGCACCTGTCCAGTCTCCCAGTGTTTGGCCTATTTAAGACCCGGCTGTCAGCTCTCACACTCTTCTTCTTGCGCCGCCCTGATGGCACCATGTTTGTGTTTGTTTGGCTTGTCTGGTTCTTAGTTGTTTTACTCCGTCCAACACCTTGGATCACTCAGCACAAGTACATTCATCCCTTAACAGACACACTGATAAACACTGATATCCACACACCGTATATAGTACATTTTGGTTGTTATTGTTTATCCTTGTTAGTTATAAATATATAAATATAAACTGCTTCACCTTTGCTTTACTGGATCTTACGAGCGAGTCATGACAATCCAAAACAACTGATCGGGAAATTGCGAGGATGGAGAAGCAGCTGGAAATACTAAAGTGGAAACATGCTACTACCACGCGGACCAATCACAGCTCTTGTGTCGCCACGTTGCATAGTTACATTTCTGGGGAATTGGATGGAGATCCGCAGCTATGGCGTCCAGTTGACTAGAGTCCGACTCCGGCCTTTCTGGGTGGAGGTTGCGTGTTCTCCCTGCGCCTGGGTGGGTTTTCTCCGGGTACTCCTGTTTCCTCCCTCCCTCCAGAGACACGCTCGTTAGGTTAATCGATTCTAAACTGGCATTAGTGTGAGTGTGACTGTTCTGAATTATTTAAAGTATTAAATGAATCATGAAAGTATTGCCTAATGTGTTTGTAAGACGCGCCGAAGGAGTTTAATGAGTGCTGAGAGGTTTTCTAGAGAACTTCAACAAGTCTGCCCGTCTTTGCTTTAGCTTTGTTTTTGATATGCCACGACACGGATGACTGAGAATCTTCACAGACGTTGCAAAGACACACTGCTATGTGTTTGTTCTTGCTTTCTACACCCTGGTTGAATATTTCTCAAGCAACATTGTAAACTCTTGTTATCTACATGCAGCGGCAGCTAAAATGTTCACGTTTGAGCTTTTTATTGTGACACGTCAGAAAACGAACGGAAAAAACAAAACAAAAAAAGCACCGGTGTGATTGATTTGTTTAATTATAGTTCACAAAATGTTTCAGGTAGACTGTGTGGGCGTCATGGCAACCTGTGCAGCTGATCTCAGTGGCATGGATGTGTCTGTGGTTTACTGTGAATAACATATAGATAATATATAGATTTTTTAATATTCTCTCCCCCATTTCTCCCCCTTATGGTAAGTAATGAGTACCACTCAGTTTAGTCCTGGTTCATTCTTTGGTTCACATGTACAAACTTATTAAAATACCTCAGTAGTAGTGAGGCAAGCTTATATCCTGCCCTCCCCAGCGCTCCTAAAAGTCAGCGTATTTATTTAGCCTGTAATTTCGTGCACATTTGCTCCGTTGCATTCGTTTCTGCTAGAAACACGAAGAAGACATGAACCCGGGCGCCTGTCGCATCCTCAAGAAGATCCCGCAGCATCGGCCGCGCTCACTGACAAACAACCAGTAATCACAGAGCTGAATTATTGTGGGCACGACTGTGCACTTATGTTCACTTACTGTACAGTTTTAACCAAAAAAACAACCAAAAAAACAAGACAAAACGTTGTTCAAGTATTTTTGTTTTAGTGTAAGGGACAAATTTGTACAGTTCCGACTTCTAAAGAAATTTGTAGTGATTGTTCCAGGAGGAGAGCAGGAGACTGGCATATTTGGCGTAGTTATATTTAGTGTTTTTATATATTTTTCTATTCCATATGTTACATGCTATCTTTATTTTGGATACTTGACAACGCACATTAATCAACATTTTGACAATGTAAACGCACCCGAGTTAGCTGAAAGGCTGATTTTCATTGGCAGTGAAATGTACAAGTCTTCATGTGACCGTTAAAGGTTCACAGACTTGGAATGAGGTTGAGAGGAAGATAAAAGAGTTTGCATCGCTATCTTTTTTTAAAAAAACAAATTAAAACAAAAATAGCTGTCGAAATATGTTCGATCCAAGTTTGTGTTGAGGTATTTTGCCTCATGTGCCTCATGTATTTTATACTGTCTATAGAATTACCTCAGACCGTTTTGAGGTTAGGTTAGAATTTAGGTAGAAACAGGTATTGTTTTCCTCCATCACCATGTGGTCCTCTGCATCCTTTGCCCACACCAAGAACAGGCCACACAGATCGTGCGAACAGCCAGTCGACTCACGTGCCTCGAACAGGAGCTTGTGTGTGTTCTCGCACGATGTCAGATCCAGGCAGAGGGCGAGAAGGATAGTGGGGGACCCATCACACCCCTGCTCACTCCCTGTTTACATCACTGCCATCAGGTTGCAGGTTCAGCTCCAGCAGGAACAAAAACCACCAGGCACCTGAAGAGGTTTTTTTTTGTTTGTTTCCACAGGCCATCTCTCTTCTGAACAAACCCTAAGTCACGTAAAACTGTCGCACACACCAATCCATTTCTGCATGCATCATCCACTGCAACAGACACTTCTTGCCTGTATTTATTCTGGTCACTGCAACACTGTATGTTTGCACATTTTATTTTTTATAAATTGTGCATATTGTTATGTTTTTAGTTAATGTTATGTGACGCTGATACACCAGGGAAAACCCCTGTGTACACTGTACATTTGGCCAATGTAGAGATTCAGATTTATTGTTGATTGTTTTTACAAAATCATATAATGCTGTTAATTATGTCACGATTATGATCTATCTATCTATCTATCTATCTATCTATCTATCTATCTATCTATCTATCTATCTATCTATCTATCTGTGTCCGATAATGGAAGCCGCGGCGTCTCCGCGTGTTTACGGTGCTCTGTCCCTTTAAGAGAGCCCCGTGTTTCCATTGGCGCTGTGACGTCAGCGCAGCGGAGGGCTCCAGCCTATCGTCTCGGCTCCACACGGCGAAGCCAGTGGTCCTGGCAAAGCGTCCTGCCTTAGGAGGGAGACTTTTACGCTGCACAAAAGCTGGGGACGGCACCCCGTCGCTGAGATGAGCCAGAGCCCTCAGGCACTCGTCCTGGATTAAAAACGGAAAACTTTTGCGATGGCCGCGAGCGTGAAAAAGTAGCACGCTCTTAGCGCAGCGACGCGAACCGCCGAAGCCGAAAGACGCCGAAGCCGAAGGGACCCTTCTCCCTTCTTCACTGCAGAGCAACTCCTGGTTAGATGCACGGCCGCTGCTGCTGAGAGAGAGAGAGAGACTGAGACAGAGAGAGGAGAAGAAAAAAAAAACAACAAAAACAAAACAAAACATAAAATATGCTCCAGCCGAGCCGCCGCAGCCCCGGCTCCAGTCGCAAATCCCCGCTCGTTTAAAAAAAACCAGTTCCGTGAGACAGACGCTTTGCCCCCATCTTTTTTTTTTTTTTTTTTTTTTTGCCTTCCTCCCCTTTCTTTTTATTTGCTCAGCTTCTCACCTTTTAAAGTCCGCCGTGTAAGTCTGCGAGCCACCTGAGAGACAGAGAGGACAGAAGACACGCAGAATCATGGCAGTGAGGACAGCTCCGGGCACAGGAATACTGCTGGTGACAGCCAACGTTGGATCCCTGTTCGAGGATGTGAGTTTCCCCATCCGTGTCTTGTCACTGCTGCCTCTTCACATTAACGTCGCCTCTTGTTGTTGTTGTTGTTGTTGTTGTTGCTGCTTGTTGTCCTTCGTACTCCTCCTCCTCCGCCTACGTGTTTATTTACGCTCAGCAACGTCTCAGCTGGTCACGACTTCTCGTGGCGGCGGTGGTGTTGTTGGCAGACCCCAAAAAAATGAAGCTGACAGTGGGGCCTCTCTGGACCACACACACACACACTCATGCACACACACTCATGCACACACACGTTGTCTGTGTTGACGTCCTCCTGCACGTGCATCCACCTGACCCACGTCTCCCTGTCACTCCCCGTTGTGCAGGTTGAAGTGATAGCCTGCAGCCTACAAATCTGTCATTTCAATCACTTTTAATTTTGGGACTCACTCCCACCTGTTAATGATTTGCCAGCGTGTTATAGCAAAGACTAAAGACAAAGATCATGTGTTGGTTTGTTTGAAGGACACCACTGATCTCTGTTTTGATCATTAGCAGAAAAAAAAAAAACATGCATAAAGTGCTGATGATTTTAAACCTTCCCCGTTCACAACGGGCCTGTTCTGCAACATCTCAAAAAAAAAAAAAAAATAGTTGATGCCAGGTTAAGACACTGTCATTATGTCATTACATGTACCTTTAAAGCCACACACTTGGCCGGGGGTAGGTAGGTAGGTAGGTAGGAAGCAGAAGCAAAAGCAAAAGCGTGCCCTGTGCAGAGATGGGTGTGTCACACCTCCCAAGGAGTGTCTGTGCAAAGGCGTTGAGTGATATCTGTGGCTGTTATCGCGCGTTGACCGCTCACCTTCCCTCCTGCAGCTCGGCGGCCGGTTGCACTAATCACGACTGTCGGAGGCTTCTGGTGCTTTGTGTTGCTTCTGTCGTTGTTGTTGTGCCATTAACGGAGAGTCCCCCCCCCCCTCCGTCTTCCTCCTGTCACCCGTGTGAAGTGCCGGTCATCCTCACTGGAGTAAACCTATAAATAGCCTGCTTCATAACAAGCACCACACTTTGGGTGTTCTTGTTTTTATTTTTATTCTTTTGCACCAACACGCCAACAACGAGCTAATCTGAGCGCGCATCCTGCTGCGAGTGGGCGCGCTGGTCATGCATCCTATGCAGCCTATAGTCTCCAGCCCTTATGGTTTTGTGGCGTGAATGAAGTCTTTGTCCTTTTAATGCTGTTTCCACTATTTAATCTGATGTATTTCGTCTGTTTGACGGAGCGGCCTGACTCGGATCCTCGGGGTGTGGGTGGGGTGGGGGGGTCACAGTGTAGAATGTGTCTGGGTAAAGTCTAAAGTTAGACGTATATAGAACCTCTTTAAAACATTCCTTTTTCAAACACGCTCTTTGTGTTTACTGCCATTACAAATATAAACCCATTCAATTTGTAGTGTGTTTGAACAAGGAGTGATACTCAAATATATCTGCCTTTTTAGCCAGGAGGCTAAGGAGAAAAGGAATAAATGGAACGAGAGACGCCTTGATGGATCTTGATGATTCATGTTGACGGTATTAAAAATATTCATAAAACGTAAGAGCCGCTCTTTCGCGGCTTAAAACAACCAGAAGCTGTGTTGTGTTGTGTTGTCCGGTAATGACGTCTCATTTTTTTTGCCATGTGACGGATGGGGCTGGCTCAGTTTGACATATGCACCGTCAAGGCTGAAACTGTCATAGTTATTTTTATTTCCAATTATTATCTCTGAATTTATGACGAATTTTTCAAAATATATTGAGGTTAAAAGGTCCCACAGACCAAAAAAGAAAAAAAAAACAGACATAAAATCACCAAATTCAGAAAACTAAAGATATTTTAAAAATCTAAAGAAATGCATCAGCTTCTATGACGGTTATATTCACCACTTTCTCATAGCTACTAGCTTCTGTAACTCTGCATTCTGTTTGTAAACTGTAGATATTACATTTTAGCTCATACTGTCATCAGACTATCTATTTCATCTTGACAGCTGGAAACTGTTTTGCAAGTACATCTGGCAATTTGTATAGTCATGGTTTTGCCACACAACAGTGCGAGCGGTTGTTCCTCTAACGTACGGCGTCGTAGATGGCGGGTTTGCAAACTCACACATCACGTCGCTGTGGCCGTGCATCCAAGCTGTACACTGTAGAGAGTCTCCCTTTTATAACTATCAGTTATAGTCCAACTTTTTCTTTTTTTTTCCAGAGCTTGTAACCGTTTGTCATTGAACTAATTTCAATTTTCAGCGACTCTCGTTATTTGAACAACGCCTAAGGCAGCAGAGATGGCCGTCCTCCGGCGGCACGGCCCTCCGAGCCGTCCTCAGTGAATCTAATTATGAGAGCAAACACCCGTGTTTAAATAAACCGTCAAGATTTAACCTCTATTTGCCTCGTGTTGAGAGTCTTGCCCTCGCTGTGGTGTTTTTCTCCGGCAGAGCCCCTCCTCTGTGACCTGTTTGCTCCCTTACCTTTGCGTTAAGCGAACCTGTTGGGCTGAACGCGCCGTGTTCTCTTTTTAAAGGCTAACCTGATTAAAGTGGAGCAGCGCGACGCTAGCGTTCGCTTTCCGTCCTCGCCCCGTTCCACTCGGTCATTTTCCATGCGTGGCGTTGCAGAGCTAATGCTAGTGGATGGGTTTTTATTTTATTTTTTTAGGTCAAACGTGCTCCTGTTCTCTTCCGCTGTTACATTTTGTCTTCATTTAACTCGAGCAAATAATAATGCACGTTGACCTTGAGCTTATTAATCGGCCGTTTGATGATGGAGAGGAAGCTAGCGCATGCATTATGGAGGATCTTCACAGTGTGAAGGCGCAGCACGAGTCCCAGGGGTCCTGCTGGATTCCTCATCCTAAGTCGCCCTGTAATACATAATTAAGCATAAATGAAGCCGATTAATGATTCCGCCAGAGTCTGAGCTGACGCTGTAATGCACACTAATGGGTCCTATGTTAAACACGAGGCTGAATCTGAGCGGGTAAATCGCACAAATGGCTGAATGTGTGAATAAAAGCGTACGAGGATTTTAGATTTCCTCTATCCATTCGATGACGAAAGTCGAGCAAAGACCTAGGTCAACTGTCACACCTGAGCTGAGTCGTGTTTATAGAGTCCCGCAGTGTTTTACTGACACTAATAGTTTGTTTGAACAGGTGAACGCTGTTCTGGCTGAACCTTTGGGTGTCACCAAATAACCGCGCCGCGACGCCCGAGGCGCGGGATTCGTTTTGGAAGACAGGGCCGAGGTGTATTTCTCCAGGCGGGAAGTTAATCCGTTACACAAACCAGCTACAGGATGCGAGTTCGCAATGGAAAGTGTGGACGTTGAGGAAAAAAAAAAATAAAATAAATTTAACATAATGCTGAAGGAAAGCCGCGTCTCAGAGAATATATTTCCAGACCGGCCTGAGCCGATTTGTCTGCCTCGCTTCGCTTAAGTTGCAAAGGGATTCCAGCTGATTTAAAATCCTCCCCCATACCCAAAAAAAAAAAAAAAAAAAACTCTATTTTGAGCCACTTCTACGCAGCATTTCAAACTGGTCTCATTGGTCCGTCGCTTGCACCTGACGGGAAAAGATCTGCTCGAATCGCAGTGTTTGTTCGGAGCTTGCGTTTCATGCTCCGCGCTCGTCCCTGAGCTCTTCCAAAACAAGACTGACCTACAGCTCAGCACAGTCGCCTCCTGTGTACACACAGACTAAGACTCTTTGCTCTGCGAACATGCTACTTTTGCTGTGTCAACACCGTGTTGGTTTGCATGCAAGTTAAACCAAGAAGTCGGTGAGAAAGTCAACTTTTTTCGCTTTCGCCCAGAGAAAACAAACCGTCGGAAACTGAAACCGTCTCGCCCACGCGTGGCAAAGTCACCTCTTTTCCCTCCGGTTTTCCTTGGCGTCGCGGCGAGAATTTCTCCGTAAATGTCGATCTGTTGCAAAACCGCATCTAGTTGTGTCAGGGCTGAAGGAGAAGAAGAGGCGGAGCTTGTACATCGACCTTGGACGTCGTATACAAGCGTACAGTCCGTAATCTTTTTTTAGCTCATCGTAGTCGTGAAGCAACAGTATATATTGGACCTATATTGGACCAAGGGTCAATATCTGATGCTGTCACAAGCCTGTAGTTCACGTTTTGTGTAAACACGGCCTAAAAATTGGCAGCTAGCCTTTCTCACCGAGGAGAAAGGTGTTGCTGTGCTTCTGAAGGTCTATCCATATTAGCCTAACCATGATCCCCACATTCTCCTCAAGAGCTCTTGTTGCACTAAACACCAGTCGCTGGCTGCGCTTTACATTTGATTACAGCCACTCTGCTTGTGATTGCATATGCGTCTAACGCTCAATGAGCCGAGGCGACCATACGCCGACGCAATAAGGTGTTTTTTTTTTCCTTTTGTAATGATTTCCAACTTACTTTTCATCCCATCCCTGTTTCTTTCTCTGCCTCTCCCGTCCACCGACTGCTCATTAGCTCGGGGTTGGACCTGAACACAGGCACCGAAGCGTTGGCGCACTCGCAGCCGAAGATGGAGCAGAGCCTTTTCCGTGTCCTCAAACCTTAGACGCTCGGTGTTTTCATTCACCTTTTACACTGCGCCGTGTTTCGCAGCCTCCTTTGCGCCGTCCTCGGCGGGGAAAGGAGCGGCGCGGCGAAAATGTGTTTTTCTTCAAAACACGTGAAGCTGTTGCTGCAGCCGACGCAGAACCCTGGAAACTAAATATAGTTTTTGTAGTCACATGGCAGATGGTAGTGAATTCCCTAACCGAATAATGTAATTGAGCATTCATGGCGTGTATTTTTAGTGTTGGCAGTAGTGGTGCAAGATGCGTGATCCCAGACGTAATGCAGTGGGGATAAGAGGCTGAAATGGAGGAAGTTAACAATGGGGGGAAAAAAAAAAAAAAAAAAAGGATTTATTGTCAATATGAAGCTTTTTACTCTGCGTCCAGATCCTCGTCCTTTTCTGAGCTCGGGACTAAAGGCTTCCTTTGACAGCTTGATTTTGGGCTTCTTCCCTCTGCCAGACTCTCTGTTCCAGTGTGTTGCTGCAGGAGTGGAAAAGTTTATGAAAGAAAGATCAGATGATGCTATTTTGGTGTGCCCCCCCCCCTCCACCCCCCCGCTCTGCCCTCCTCCATCCTGTCATAACACGGAATTAGGATTTCAAAAGGGGGAGAGATTGGAAAGAGCTGAAAGCCGCCTCCAGTCAACAATAAGTCTAAATTTTAAGGAGAGGTGTTCCTCAGCGTACGTAGCATCCTACAGTGGCACATGCTGAGTAACACAAAGTGTTTTCTTTGTTATTCCTGCAGCTTGCACCAAAAAGAAAGTATATGGGTCACATTAACATGCTGTGTCTTAGTTTCATTTGAGAAAAAACATCCCACAATAAATAACGTGCACGTGTTTTGCATGTTGTGAGATTGTGCGTGGATGCCAGTTTGTATTCTGACTTCATTTCGGAAGTGGCTGTGGCGTTGAAGTCTTAAAGGACAGCCCTCACGCAGCCAGGCCTCCCACATCCATCCCAGCCTGTCACTAGAGGTGAAAGTTGAGGGCCCTTGAGAGTAAGGTATCTTCTTTCTGGTGTGAGTTCCCCCATCCGTTATCCGTGTCACGCTTGGCTGCGTTAACATCGGGGATGTCCCGATCTGCGTCTGGGCAGATTCTGGCGTGTTTTTTTTAAAACGGTCAGATCGGATCATTATCCATCTTTCGCAGTTATTTGTTTTAGTTCTGCCATAAACCAAAAACCTTCTTCCTTTTCGTTGCCTGGTGTCAAAGCTGCTAAAAATCAAAGCAGGAGAAGAACCAAGCTCGTGTGATTAAACACGTCTTTGCTCTGGAAAATGAGTCAGTCAGTAACTCGTAAATTGCGGATGTTTGGCGAGATGGTAGTAGTAAGAGAGTGTCGTACTACCAACTCGATTCACCACCAGACAAACACCAAACATTGCATTTAAAAGAAGAGACACTTTTCCTGGAGAGGGCGTCACAGTGAAAAGCTACACCGGGACATTTCTGTAGCATATAACTCACAGATTTCCGCAGCCAAGCTAATAGTCCTGTGTATTCAATTAGATCCAGGTGCACACATGATCTAGGAGAAGACAAGGAAGATAAGAAAAGCCTTTCTGTATCTCCAGGAGAGGGTTTATTTACGATATGTTGTTTTGCTACCATTGCTTTGCCGTCACAAGGTTTCTCCATGTGTACCAACGGAGTGTATTTGTTCCACGTGGAGATAAACAACAAGATGAAATGTCGATAACGTGATTATTTGACGCTAATGTTTCCTATTGAACAGACTGAAAATTCAAATCCAGTCCGAAAAGTTTTTGCCATTTTAGGCCGTGTCCTGCACCGGTTATCAATGCTGATTCAATACTGTATCAATTCATTTAGAGGTTTAACTGTTTTGCCTAAAACCAATTTAAAAAGATTTGCGGTATGTTACCTCTCGTTGACTCTTTTGTGCGGCTTAAATCCAATCAGCTTTCCGACCGGATGGTTATAGCTTCTATTGTGTTTTGGATCTTCCTCACATGTGGACTAATCTCATTTAGCTTTGTCTCCCTAGACAGCAGGGCGATCTCAAACGAGAAGATGCAGGAAATGGTGTGTTATTTAAAAATAATTTGATCTATGAATCAATATTGGATCTCAGGAGAGCGGCTTTGAAGTGTGTGGAGACTTTTATGTTTTCCAGTTTAACTTCAGCTTAAGTAGCGTAGCCTAGCCTAACCCCTGGCTAATTTAGAAGTGGTGGGTTGGGAGATGGGTGAGCCAACCTGTAAGGGTACCCACTAGTTTCTCAATTATTCATAAATCTAAGCCTTATTGTAAAAATTCATTCCCATACAGTCGTCACGGATGAAGAAACTAGCTACTGCTGCTGTTTTTTTATTTCTGTATCAGGCTCTAAACTAAATATATAACTGTATTCCTCCTCCAAAGTGGGTGTTGGGTGCATTTAGGTCTTCGGGGGGGGGGGGTTGTCCCTTTCGAGGAACTACAGTATATTTGTATATTTGCACTCCTCTCTGCCTTCGCTTTTCAGCTGCTCGCTCACACACTGCTGTGGGATTTCTTCAGTCAGCCTCTCGCGGTGGAATGTTTGCCAGACTCCCCGACTTGTTACAACCCATCGCTGCTCCAGCTGGACATCAGTCAACAAGTTAGCAGCAGTAGTTGTCCTTTGATGTCGTAACTTATTACCCTCAGTTTTTTAGCGACCTTGTTTTCTCTTATTTTTAGCCGTCATCTGGATTTATCATGGGAAACCGCGAGATTTGAATGAGTTCATTCCAGGGAGTTGTGGTTACGGGAGTTCTAGACTTAACGCTGATTTCCTGAGAGTCCTAACTGCGGCAAACTAACAGCTTGTTAGTGGTGTTGTACAGTTTCCCTTAGCATTTATTATTTGTGTCTTTCGCATTCAGTTGTACCATTTCTTTTTCTGAGCGATGGGATGTAATGATTCAAAAACTAGGATCAGTCGGTGTGTTTACATGCACGCGAAAAAAAAAAACGAATTATTGCCATAATCCGACTTTAACTGGACAACATAAGTACATGTAAACACGTTACTCAGACTAATATCGGCGTTTTCATTGTCCGATGAAGACACAAATAATGCGATTTTCTCTGGCATGATCCAAGAAAGTTAGTCGCAGAAGAAGAAGGTAGACAGAGCCGGTAGAAGAACCAACTGAGGGATAGCGCCATCTTGTGTAAACCACAAGTAGCGTGCGCATTACGTAAAATATTAAAAAGCTGTACTATTATTCATCTGGTTGTATGAACGACTCTTGTTTATTTTATGATGCAATAGGTCAACCAGAAAGGGGGCCGTATTAACCCGCTGACAAGACGCATATCGCCACCTAGTGTGGAGGAGGAGGACACGTTCCCGACAGTGATTCGATTTTCTCCGTTGAATGTAAACTGGGACAAAGACCACATTCAGAAAGTCAAAATTAGAACATAGGTTGATTAAAGCTTAAAAGCACTGACTGATTGACTAGAGGTCGGAAAAAATATTATAATAGCGGTAGATCATGATACTTTTTCTTCTGATACAATATGGACTTTGAACGTCTCAATACGGATTTTAAAAGAAAAAGTCATGTTTAGTCTTGTACCCAATCTGCAGACTGTGTTTCGCTCCAGTTGGATATTCAGGGAACATGATCAACTTGCAAACTCGTCTAATGAGACACTATGAGGTCATTCTGACTGTTGAGTGATGAACATATAAACAACTTGTTTCATCTCTAATCCTTATCCCAGTTAGGATGTTGCAGAGTTCTTAGTAAGTTGAAATCTGAGCAGATGTGCACATTACTCCTCAGTCTCAGTCTTCTTAACCAGTCTGGTCTGGTCTGGTCTAGGTGGGTGGTACATGTCTAAGAAACATCCACACAAACGAAACGTTTCTCCTGTCAGCGGTTTTAATGTTGTGGCTGATCGGTGCATGCCGGTCGCATGCTGGATTTATTGTATCCGTGCGCCTCCTATCTCCTCGTCTTATCGGGGGGTTGTTCTCTTCTGAAGCCGTATCTCTCAGGTGCTGAGTCAGGTCATCATACCCCAGAACAGAAAAACAGAAGTCATGTTGCAGGCGTGCAGAATGATCCGTCCCCGCCCTGATTACACTGCCCTGATCTGTTGTTTTTAACCAGGCAGAATTAGCAGGCGCTCACTGAAACAGCAAACAGGAGAGTTTACAGTGGGGTTCTCTCAGGGGAAATAACACAGTGTAGACTTATATATATATCTATGTGTATGTGAAATAAAGTCCTACACTCTCTTTCTTCAGCCCTTCAGCGTGAGGCAGGAACTTTACAGAGCGCCAACATAGACAACCTTTTTTTTTTTTCCAAAGTTCACTGACCCCACTCAGGAGGATTGGTGTCTATGTGAGTGTGAGCAGAGCGGGACAATGAACAGCCAGGATCCACTGGTCCCAGATAAGCAACTGGGATAAGGGTGGGAGTGTCAACACGGAGCGAGGGGAAGTTTGGGTTCACTCCAAGAAGCGTAGCTATGCACGATGGGAAATGCCTGGGACACCCCCGCCCTAAGGACTCATTCATAATAACCTGAGGAGAGGACGACACTTGGGGGGGTTCAGGCTCCCACATTAAACTCCTCACAGGAGCACAGTGGTCAGGTTTAGTTTATTGTGTTGGATTTATTGTATCATAAGGCTGCTAGCCGTAGTAATTAACAGAGCTCGTTAATCTCAGACGCTGGAGATGTTTCAGAACTGTAAACACTTTAATAAGTATACGATGTGATTTGCTGCAATCAGAGGTCAGATTCTTTCAGCCCTGGACGATAGTCGTCTGGGCCGGGATGATTAGCTGTAAAAAGGGGGATTTAAACTGTATATTTATATTAATGTACAATAAAAGTAGGCGTAACTCTAAAGGGTGCCCTCATGTCTCCGTCGCTGATATAATGAATAATCATTATTGTTGCTCGCATCTTAAGGACTGATTGTTTTATAGATTAGATAATGAATTAAACAGAAAATAATTTGCAGATTAATCAGAGCAAAACTAAAATTAGTTGCGAGCAGAAATCACCTGAAGGATGGTTTTTTATTCCTCCGTGCGGCCCCCCAGCCTCCTGTGCCACATCTCATTAATTGCATGAGGCACGAGAATAGAAGAGGAGGAGGGGAGGGCCTTGTTAAAGGTTTCGTGTACAGTTACAACGATAGCCCGCTGTTAATATAACAGAGATTAGGACTATTAGGGCTATTTATGGAAAAGCCAGGGAAACTCAAGGACTCATTAATAATATCCTGAAGAGACAACAGTCCTCAAGAACAACCTTAAAGGTGCAAATAAAAATAGCACATGAAGATAGAAATAGCTTTATTGTTTCTGCTTCAGCTTAGGTCTGTTTCTTAAAGGGAAACTTCTACAATCTTTACGGGTAAATGATCATGATTTAGGACTTGTAAATGCTTCGCACTCATATAAATATCCCAAAAAGTGCTTTCCTTATGGGTTTTCACGATCACACATTCCCCCTGAGAAGAGGGAAATGGAGTTGGTTCCACTTTGAGATGGAAAAAGGCAAGAAGGCCAAAAAACATGAAGCGGTGTCAGTAAACCATCATCAGGGAAAAAGTCTCCCAAAATTAATTTCAAGCATTTCAACCCTTTCCTGCCTTTCTTCGAGATCGCGCTGAGGTGACGCCCTCGCTGTGCGGCGTAACGCCAGCTCACGTGCGTCCTTTCAGAAGGGCATGCCACGGGCAATTTGGTGTGTTACGCTGCTTTCGCGCTGGAAATGGCGCGTTAAGCGTGGGATTTTCTGACCGGGATCGAACGGCCTTGTGCATGCGCCCACAACACTGCGAGGTAAACAATGGACAGCGTCACCGATGTCAGCCGGTCCAATGTTGGCGTTCCCTGTTTCTCCCAAACAGACTGGAAAATGTCCCAGAGCTCTGATATATCGCTATATAAGACGCATATAAACACAGTTCACGCCAGGGGATTCCCCGATCGGTGGGATTTCCCCATGAACATATATAGAATAGATTTGGGTTATATATCGATTTCATGCTTTCTTCTTTAACTTCAGTTGTTTATTTGGTCTGTGCTTTCATTTCAAAGTAAAATGAGACATTAAACTGCGTACATTTCCCATGCATGACGTCGGGCTAATTCACGTATGCGCTTCCATTAAATATCGTGTGGCTACACCGTGGGTCTCTGGGAGATCAAGAGTGATCTTAGGGGTGTTTGCTCTGTTTTGAGATCTCGGTGAGCAGCTCTCTGGAGTCTGACAGGCTGCACAGTGACATAATCCGAACGCGGCAGTCAGGCAGGCAGGTACATCGTAATCGGGTCGTCGGTTTAGATAAGATAAGATAAACTGAACAACAATATGGAAGCACGCTGTTGTAAATATGCCGGATTATAGCAGATCTGCTAGTTGGCGTCTGCGGTCCCTGATCAGTAAATAAACTACAGATCACAGGTCGTGATCAAGATATGAATGACATAACATTACAGCAACACAATACATAGAAGCCCAAGTCCGGTCGGCGGTTGCACTTTTGGCTACTTATCAGCCATTGTTTAAGGTTTCCTTCAAGGCCAAGAGTATGTGGGACATTCCCTTACTGTGGAAGGTAAATTTGCGGGAAGACGCGGGATGTCTCTCACACTGCAGCTGAGACAAGCTGCTAAAACCACGGGTCATTCGACCGCGACAACCTTTTCACTTTGCCGAAAAGACCTGGTACGACTCGGGTATTTTCATGCAGCGTGAAAAGGGCTTTAAACACCACATTGGATCTATTTTTCCACTGTTTGCATATTGATGTGTTCATACATTTCCCAGTTTCTTGCAGAGTCATCGTTTGTGCTGAGAAGGGGGGGGTTGTTTGTGGAAAGAATCTTTCTGGATTTATGTTTTTCGCGACACGTCATGAACCTGTTGGTATTTATACCTGGAGTTGTGTTCGCAGTCCATGTTCAGTATTTGAGCTTACATTAGCGCTGTTTATCCAAGGAATTTGGCTCACTTTCATCATGTAAACCCAAAGCATGTGTTTCCAAGAGCTCGCTTAGCAACAGCAGGCCTCTCGGTCCACTTGTGTTTTTATCTGTGATCCACATCCACTTCACTTCACTTGGAAGTTTTACACCTACCCTGTTTGTTATAGTCGCGCGGCTCGCGTCGACACATGCTCACGCTTCGCCCTGTCCTGCTGCGTTTTCTCCAAGCGACTGCGTCTGCTGGGGAGGGAAGGGCGAGGGGGGAGGGGGGCCGAGCCAGACACGAACTGAATGATTACAGAACCGTTCGCATCTCTTTTGTCACCGCAGAAGCCAGCCCCGCGAGTAAACGAGCCGTGGCTCGCGGCCTGCTTGTGCTGTGGAAAAAAAGGAGGTCCTGAAAGTTGGTCTGTCCCTCCACCGCTCTGCTCCGCATTACACCAAACCGCTTTCATCACCAGCTGCAGGCTTGGATTTCAAAATGGGATGCGAGATATACACAGATTATCCACAACATTATGACCACTGACAGGAGGAGTAAATAACACTGACCATCTTGTGACAATACGGTGTTCTGCTGGGAGGCTTTTGGGCCCTGGCGTTGGTGTGGATGTTACTTAGACGTGCACCACCCACCTAGACCAGACCAGACCAGACCAGACACCCCCACCATGTAGTGTCGACACAGACGCACACACAAAAATGGTTTACGAACAACTAGAATAAAACGTGAAGAGCAGCACGAGGTGTTCGCTAGATCCCAAACTGATCAAGTATCTGTGGGAGGATCCACAGAGTATCATTAGGGAGGTGGTCATAATGTTTTGCCTGATCTGTGTGTGTGTGTGAACGTCTCACGTCTCGACAGATCAGACGAACGGAAAGATAAGGCTTTGCCGTGCAGATTTTTAACAGACTTTTTTGGGGCGTTTCAGACTCACATGACGTCACTTCCACAAATTACATATTGTGTTCAATTAACTGCGCTGCTTTTCGTCGCACTGTGTCATTAAGTGTGTGTCATTAAGGAAGGCGGACTCCGAGATGGAAAAGCGTGTTGGCATTTGTTAGCTGCTGTAATAAAGTCTGGCTGCCCGTCGTGCAAGTGAGAACCAAACTGTGAAGTTGTCAGTTATAGTCTGACTCACAGAGGACGCCATTGTTTGTCGACACACGCACGCCGTCTGCTGTCTTGTGTTCTAAATTAGGAAATCGAGCATTCTGTAATTTCATTTAGCGTTAAATTAAGTATTTGCTTTCTTGTGGAGTTAGATGAGATCAATACCGCTCTTGTATCTGTAGTCGAAGTACGACGTAAGACGCTGTAGCCGTAACGCGACGAACTGAGCGTTAAGACTCGAAACTGGAGGAAACTATTGACCTGTTTTTGTTGTTGTTGTTGTTGTTGTTGTTTCCTCCCCACTGTAGAAAATCTGCCAATTTCAGGCTCTAGTTCTCTTGTTAATTTGAACGAGGTCATCCTGGTGATTCAACACGGATGCTAAGTCAGACAGACAGAGAAATTTGACCCTTGTTATTACCCCATTGCTTTGCATGTGTAGTCTGAGGAATCACAAATGTTATATTTCTGAGTCAGTGGGTCATTTTTCAACTGATTGCCCTCGACCCCCTCCTCCACGTTTCCTGTTTTTATGCTAAGCTAAGCGTCGCCTGATCGTAGCTCCCTGCTATGTGCACAGTAACACGAGAAAAGGCCAAATTATATTTACCCAAATGTTAAAACACACTTTGCAGGTGTTTTATAGCACCTCATCTACTTAAGCGGTTGCGCACGTCAGAGCGTAATGTGTGTACACTGGGGCGAACTGGAGCCGTAATGTAATCACCGAAACGAAAAAAAAAAGAAAAGTGTTTGCTTAAATATCTCGAGGGCACGTGATGAACATCCTCCTCGGAGACATGCCGCGATGGACCCGCTCTGCAGGTTTGACAAAAATGTAGAAGTTTTTTAGCAGAAAGCGGCTACAGCTACAGGCTACTACAGGCTCTCACGTGGTCTCGTCTCTAGATTTCTACTTGGAAAAGCTGCTTTTTCCAACTCTCCCTTTCTTTTTTTTTTTTTTTCTCCTGCAGAGATCTCCCCTCTCACCAGTTCCCTTTATCTTTTTTTTTTTTTTCCCCCCCTCGTACACAATCAGCCACACATTCCCAGCAGGACGGGTGTTTATTTAACCCAAAGCCTTTGATGGAGAGTGCTTATTGTCTCTGGGCCACGTACAGTCGGTCGGAGGGTGAGCATTTCCCGGTTGTTTTCTAACCGCCGTGGCCCCGGCTTATGAAAGTCCAGGTTTGTCTGGCCAAGTCATTAAGCGCGGCTTGATACGGACGACGCTCCTGACCGTGCTCTTCCTCCTCCAGCCTTCCCCTCGGCTTTTAGGATTTCCTGCCGCAGCAGTCGCACTGTTGGTCACAGCACCTGGGCGCCGTTACCCCTCCGTGCTTGTGCTTCTATAAATACCGGCCGCGATCGAATCACGCTCCGACGTTTTGAATTAAATATCTCGTTCGTGCATCACTCACGGTATTGCGTTGCTCAAAAAGTGGATCTTCCATCACGCAGAAATATGTCTGGTTTCTCTCAGCAACTTGCGAGGCCATAATGGAAAACCTCCTCCCTCCGGCAAACATCAGTATTTGACTGTTTGACATCCTCTGGTTCCCATTTAAGGCAAGCCAAGAAGTGCGATCGTCGCACAATACGCACGCACACGCACTCACGCACGCCAGCGCGCACTCGCTACTGGCTCTCCATCTCCACTGAAATAGCATGATGGCTCCTGTTACATGTCACATGGCACCCGCTGACTTTTCAGCTCTGCATTTTTTTTTTTTTTCACACTTGGAGAAAATATGGACTAAACGCACTGTACGGCGAAATATCAGTTTGGTGGCGCAGCATCCTCATGTCTCACGTTGTTTGCTCCCCTCAGATGCAAATAGATGGGCAGCTGCTGGGGGCGGACGGGAGGGTGGTGAAGTGGGGGGGTTGGGGGGGAGCTCTGCATTGAGCGTTACTCCTCAGCAAGCTGCTGTGGTGCCAGAGCTCGGCGCCGGCCTTAATTACCGCATCATTAGTCCTCCCACTCTCAGCCTCACTTCTGGAGAAAACAAGGGCAACAGATACCGACCATAAATATAAGGACGAGAAACGATACGACGCTGTTGTTGTTATTTATGCAAAAATGTAATGATGTGTAGACAGTGAAGCTCGTATCTTGTTACAGCTAGACTTTACATCCTCTTCTCGCAGTAAATCGTTGACGTTGTGCTTCAAATTTTGTGATGATGTGCAGTGAGAATGACTTTTACATCCTGGCGTGCACCTCCCCAGAGCTGCGATTGGTCCACTTGGTCGTAGGTTGTTTCCACTTCAGTATTTCTTAAGGCTGCTTCTCCATCAACGTAAAAATTTCAAATTGATTGTTTTGGAAATGTTAACCGAGGAGGTTCGGAGATGAAATTCCGGGGGAAAAAGGTTCAGGAAGTGGAAGCGGGACGACGTTGCCGTGGCGACTGAAATTGTTGTTCCCGCTTCAATTTCAACAGTGAAGGAAGTGGAAAGTGAAGCAGGAAGTAGAAACAACAAAAATTAACCCGACTGGCAAAAAAAATAAACAGCGCTGACTCGCGTTTGGGTGGAGTTTCTGCTTTAGTGTATTTGGCTGCTTCTCCATCTGCACGATTTTCATATTGATTGTTTTGGGTAAATAAAGATGGAACACTTGGAGTAAGAGGTTAACCAGGGAGGTTTCAGAGATTTGTTTGACTCATCTCGGCGAAAGTTTCACTTGCCATCGTTGAAAGTGAAGCAGGAAGTAGAAACAAAAATTAAACTGATGTACAACAACAACAAATGTAAACAAATGTACTTCTTCCAATGTGATGCTTTTGACTCTTGCCTCTTGGTAGCATTATATCTAGTTTGAAATCTTTTTCGTTGTTGTACCAGTCTCAAGATTTTAATTCCTGACTGATTTTTGAAGACCTATAGAAAAAAAAGAAAAAAGAAAAATAGTTTTGCCCTTTTTTTGTCATTATCTAAGCAACAGAGTTAGGAAGCTACACACCTCAAAAGTCTGTGAATAGCAGGGCCCATTGAAAGGAGTTGGAGATGTGCAGTATTTCATCTAATAGCTCACTGTAGCCGCCCCTCATTTATCCCGCAATATTTCAATCCCCTGTTGTTTTGCATTGATCTACTACTTCTCAATTCAGTCCAGCTCATATTTTGCCGGTTAGATTTTCCAAATGTGAAGTCGGCACTAAGTCATAGGTGTGCCATATTTCTCACTTATCATTGCGCTAAATCGTTTGGCAAACCTTTCCACTTGTAACCTCCTCGCACGTTAACAACCAATAAACCTCGTTTTGACTTGTCGCAGTAGGAAAAGCACAGGTGTTGCTGTGTTCCCGTCCAGCAACGCATCAGTGCTGTTGAAGTGCGCCAGTAAGCCGCGGCGCTGTGGAGGAAAGCCAGCATGAACAATACCGGGATTTTCTTTTTTATTGTCGTGCTTTAAGCGTTGCGACATCTTAAAGTGTGTTTTGGTGGAAAAAATTCCCGCGGTAATCCAGGTATATTTTTAATCTGTGATGAAGTTGCGCCCTTGTAACGTCTGCGCTACAAAAAAATAAATAAATCAGGATTAGCTGCTGGTGTTTTTGAGTCGGGAGCCACTCCCTGCTGATTTCCCCTTTTGTTTCAAAAAGGTGGTGGTGGTGGTGTTGTGGGGGCTTTGCCAGTTTTCCAGTACATTCATGTGTTTGTGTATGTGTGTGTGGTCCCTTTCACCGCCTTATCGCTGCTGCCCTTTCGCGTAGGGTTATCACTTGGTCCTTCCACTGCCGACAGTAAAGTTTCCACTGCGGACGGCTCGAACAATGCGGACCCTCCCTCTTCTCTCCACAACTTCTGCGCCTCCTCTGGCAGCCTATATTTAGACCTCAACCACAAACATATCTTTGTTTAAGACATCCTTTTTATTTCTTTGGGGGGTGTCCACCACCACAAAAAAAAAAAAAAAAAAAGCAAAGTGGAAGCGTTTAGTGTCAGCAGATTTTCTCTTTGGTGACAAAATAAAATAAAGAAGTAAGGATGTTAGAGTTTAAGTTGTTGATTGACTCTTTCGGGGGCTTTGAGGCAAAGTTCCCTCAGGGATACGTATCCCGCTTTATTCCCGCAAAGGCTTATTTTTAACATTTACTCTGCTTTATCACATGGTGTGTCAGACGGTCCGCTGAAAACGGCGAGTAAAGAGTTGATTGTGACATTGATCCGGGCAGAAAAGCGAAACAGCCGAGCAGCGGTTTTAAGTGGTTGTTGAACCGACGTGACCAGATAAACAAAAAGGCGAGGACTTAACGCGCACTTGCCTGAAGGGTCGTCCTGGCCCTTTGCCCCGCAGCCAGTCGTCCAGCGCTCGCCTTGATTTCTTTCTCCGTCTCCGAGGGACCGGCCGGCCCCCGGGGATGCCAGTCCACATACCAGCTGAACAGATGGCACCGTCTCTACCTTGCCTGCTTCACAGGTTTTTATTACCCAATTTGGCCAGCCGCAGGCTTGTTAGAAAGGAAAGACAAATGCCTGCTGAAAAAAAAAAAAAGAGGAGTTCATTTATCCACCTGCTAATGCCCTTCATTTCACTTTTATAGGCATTTGCTTCGTCTCTATGACAGATGGAAGCCTTGTTAAACGGTGTAAGTAAAACCTTTTTACATGCATGTTCCTGCCCAAACCCTGCGTGGTATCAGCCCGGGTTATGGAAATATTCCACTGATGGGAGAAAAATGGTGTACTTAGTTTGCTGAGCGCTGGTCCAGCAGACATAAAAATGTCAGACGCAAACCAGTATGAGGGTTTACAAGGTTTGGCATCTGGTGATCTTGTCTCGTAAACGGAGATAAAACTTATTGCCTGGCTGCCTCTGCATGCGGTATATATTTATTATCGTTGTACACTGATCAGGCGTAACATTATGACCACCTTCCTGATAGTTTAGAGCCTTCTGAGGGCGTCCTTTAGTGTCTGGCAGCAGGACGTTGTTAGTGGGGGATCAGGCTTGTTCCAGCGCATCCCACTGATGCTTGATCAGTTTGGGATCTAGTGAATTTAGAGGCCAGGTTCAACACCTTGTGCTGTTTCTAAGGGGTGTCATGTCTGGTCTGGTCTAGGTACACGTCCATGTAACATCCACAGGAGTCAATGTCAGGTCTAAAAGTTTCCCAGCAGATCATTGAATTACCAAGACGGTCAAAGTAATTTACTTCTCCTGTTAGCGGTCTTAATGTTATGGCTGATTGGTGTACAATAGGAGCAGTTTGTTCCCTTTTTGACCTCGTGAGGTTATCAGCGTCCATCTGTCCTAAAATTAGCCCATTCAGTGAAGTGGTTCAGCTCTTTCGGCCTTCGCTCAAGGATGCAAGATTCACTTCTACAAAAACTTACTTGTGAAACGTGTCAGTTCAGTGGAATTGTCGAAAGATAACGAGGAATGAAAAGCCGAACCACCCGTCACGTCCAGTAAAAGCTCAGAGCGGTGGGAAACAGGCGGCTGTAGTCGCACTGGGACACGCTGGTGTGTGTGCTTCCTGTTTAAGTGCTCAGTTGGTTTAAGAAAAAAAAAAACAAAAAGAAACCAGAAAGAAAGCGCTAAGTGGACGTAAGTGGTGTGAAAGCTACCGCTTGTTTGCGTTCTCTGCAGTAAATCCGACACGTTGAGTGTTGGTCACGACCGAGGCGCTTTTTTTTTTTTGTTTTTTTTTTCGCTTTGTGTTCGCTGGTAACGGTGTGTGTTTGCACATGTGATACAAACACAGAAACTAAAAGCGACTAAAAGGACGCAGCGAGCGTCTTAAAGTAAAGTGACGTGGTCGAGGACACTTAAGAAGATTTCCTGCTACTTCTATTCAGCTTGTCAGGGTAGTTTCCTGCACTGTGGTTGTGAAGCTACGGAGCTAATCAGTGACCTTTGACCTCCCAGTAGACCAGTACTCACGGCCTCCGTGTCTCTTCCCTAAAAACTAATCTAAAAAAAATAAAATAAAATAACTAAACCCCTACATTATAAATGATATCCTCCCTCCCTAATGGGATGCTAAAATTAAATGAAGTAACCCGGATAAATAAGCTGGTGTTGTGTAACGTTAACTTTAATCACTGTAATGAATACAGTGCACAGTCTTTTAAGTGGATCCGTGGAAATGATGAGAATCAGCTGTTGGTCTTTGTGGTCTCCACAAATGACAGAATTTGCATGCAGACAGGATGCACATTATTCCCAAATTGGAACATTTACGTGTCGCCGCAGCAATTTACAACCATTAACAATAAATATATGTATGTACACAAAATGTGTACATGAAAATGATTGAATGTTAGAATGAAATTAATAGACTAATCAAAAACATTTTTGTTTGATAGTTGTAATGAAAATGGAGGAGCAATGTCTGTCATGATGAAAACTTAACTTCATATAAATATATATACTAATAAATCAACCAGAAATAATATTTAATTGATTAAATGTGACAAATATTTGTTGTTTCTGAATTTTTCTGTGTTTGCCTATTTTTTAAATGCTGTTTTTTTTAATGTATATATCAATTCATCAATGTATTAGTTTTCACTTTTGATTTCTTCTATTCTATTGATTTCTAAAGGAACTGTATTCACTGAAGACGAAAATATTATTAATCGTAATAATATGTTAACGACCCTTTAATTTTGCAGTCGCGTCGCCAGAACGTTTTCCTTATAGCCTTCCCACAGAGTTGCGCGCTCTCTTCAGAGACCTTGCAAAGCTTTTAAGAAGGACTGAATGTCAGGTGGCAGCACATAATGTTCAGGCATAATGAATAATATTCATTGATGTAGATCAGGAAAAAAAAAAGTAGACGCCAGGGCGCTCCATCTGCGCGCGCCTTGAACTCGCGTCCATTTTTATCCACTTTTACCTCGGTGGACGTGAAGGTGAGTTTGGGCACAACATGTTTTGCATCTGTCTCTGTGACTCAGTGGAGTTTCTCCGCCACAGGCTGTTTGAATTAGCTAAAATGGTTCAGTTTTGTTAGAGACAACTGTGTGTGTGTGTGTGTGTGTGTGTGTCTGTCCAGGGCGAAGCTGTTGTTGCATCTGGAACAGAGAGATTACGTAGAACTTTGTCCCCCAATTCCTGTTTACACGTCTCTCACGATGACCAGTCTGTGCTCCTTATCCTGTGTGTGTGTGTGTGTGTGTGTTTGCGTGTGTGTGTGTGTGTGTGTGTGTGGCCGTCTTGACTCGCGTGCACGTTTTTTCCTCGCTTTGCGTCGCGTCGATGCACGTCTGCGTTCGCGCTGCAAGGTCACCGGGGAGCGACGGGACCGACCGTGGGACGTGATTAGATATATTAGATGATGAATGGGAGCAGACTGAGGGAAAGAGGAAGCTGAGTGGTGGCGTCTGTGAAGCTGATGAGGTGTTTTGTGCCTCCTGAAGGAGCCGGGCAGACGGCGAGGGCACTGATGCTGTTTTTTTTTTTCTTTTTTTTTTACCTTGTCTGCCCACATTACACTTAACTATATAATCTAGGAGTGTGCGTATGAGTGTTATCACATTTCTCAGGCTAGACGTGCGATGACTCAAAGTAATCTTAGGAGGGGCTTTAATACAAACTAAAAAAGAAGGACGTGGGTTTGTATGATGTGAACTTAAGATGCGATCGTTTCTCGTTCTGCAGTATTTGCATGGTGGTTTAGTCAGCTGGCCCCGGGATTTAGCGGCTATAATTGAGCATTGACTCAAGCTGTGAGAGAGAGCGTCAAGCTCCAGTGCGTTTCCAGTGGAAGCCTGGGATGAACGCAGAGCCGATGTCCCGCACGAGCCCCTGCGAGACCCGTCACGTGAAAGTTGAACAGGCTTCAGCTGTTCTCGTTGCTTCTCTCATGCAGCGATGCCTCAACTAATCGTATGCATTTGCTTCACCTTTCGCCGTGTTTCATGAAGAAGAGTTATGCAGGGCACAAGTTGTGCCGTGCAGTGAGATTTTGTATTAGGCCTGCAAGTTGCCCGCTATAAAGAATAAAAATAAATAAAGGAAGAATATGTCTAAGGAATATACACTAGTCAGTGCTGCTGCTTTTTTTGCCAGTCGGGTTCAATTTTTGTTTCTACTTCCTGCTTCACTTTCAACAATGACGACTTTCACTGAAATTTTGCCGAAGACGAGTCGTACAAATGTTTGTGTCTCTGAGCCTCCTCGGTTAACCTTTCCTAGACGTGTTCCATCTTTATTCATCCCAAACAATTCATTCAAAAACTGATGGAGAAGCAGCTGCAATGCAGAAATACGCTGCGACCAAGTGGACCAATCACAGCTTTTTGCGTAGGGTCTCACTCAGGGATGGACACAGAATGGTGGTCTTTAAAAGAACCGGTTCAGTTCGTAGACATCATTAGCCTTCATGCTAATCGATTATCACTTATCACTTCTTTTCGTGACGAATTGTTACGTCCCAGTCCAGACGGTGGTGTTAATGCACCTAAAGGTTGTTTGCAAACCGCCATAAAACAAGAAGAAGAAGAATCTTTACGTTGAAGCACGTCATTCACGTCATGTGATGGAAATGTGCGACTTCATTTCACCAGAAGGGATTGTAACAGCGTAACATGCAACTCAATGCAGCACTGTAATTTAAAGATAGGGTGGAAACCCTGTCAACACGATGAAGCATTTGCTGAAGACGCACGGCGTTAAATACTGAGTGACGTGTGTTCGGCAACATCCACACAACAAGTGCAGCTATCGCTAAGTCTCAGCGGAGCAGTTCTAGTGAGGATCCGGCGACCAATTTCCTATTTGGTTTCTTACACAAGCTCTTATTTCTTGTTTTGAAACTCAGTAAAATTTCTGTTGTTTTTTTTTTTTTTTTTAGAAACCACTAATACCTTCTTTTTCTAAACCAACAATTGACGGAAGGAATTGATGAGGGCACGGATAAAGAATCGATAATAACATTGGTATCGATAAAATGTTATCTCGCCGCAGCTATGGCATTAAATTCACGCAGAAACCTAAACTGTCTATTTCATGGTGACTTGGCGAAAATGTCGCCTGTTGTGTTGATGCGTCATTAAAATAAAAATCCCAGAACAGGAAATGGAATAACCTTCATGACCTTTCCTTCTGTAGTGCTGCCAGTTTTAGACGCGTCCTCTAGCACCACAAGGCCGAGGTCATTTTAAAAAAATACTGCTCCATACTTATTAGCATATGTTAAAAATTTAAATCTTGCATTTTAAGAACCTGCAAACGCACACGATGGATGCTGCATGAATCCACATGCAACCAGAGCACGGAGCTGCTAACGCGCCCGTAGACTCACTTCTTTCACATTGATAGAGATAAGATTATATCGTCACCATAGACCAAAGTGCCAAAGATCAAGAAACCCGTGAATTCACTACGCAGCGAGTAATTTGTGCGAATGCAGAACTGAGTCACACATTGTCACATGTTGCTTTTTTTTTTTTTTTCCTCCCCGCACACCACTGCTCCCATCATTCAAGTGTCACGCCCAGGCAAGAGACAGACGACTTCTTCTTCTTCTTCTTCTTCTTCTTCTTCGCAAACTGCGCTGACCTGCGTGGCCACTAGCTAGTTTCCTAACTTAAGTAAAAGTTATTAACTCCTCTCGTCGGCGTCGTGGAAAAATGTGGGTCGGCCTCATCACTTTCACAATTGCCGCCCTGTGATGTCAGTTCAGAAGAAAGTTGTGAAACTGAATTGTGAAATCATCCTTGTGTGTAATAAAGAAGCCCCAACTCCTAAAAAGGAGATTGATTTAGGGAATCTTGTGTACGATGGTATGCAGATAAAGACACTGAATACTAAACAGTGAGTTCGCTTCTGCACTGGAATCATTCAAATATGAAATGTTTTATGCAGGGCAGTGCCTTTCACACGCCTGCCATCCCCTCTAAACCCAGACTTTCAGCTTCTAGAAAGAACCCGAGTCTTCACGGACACGTTCGGGCTGCTCCCGCGGACCGCCAGCCATCTTTTTTAACGAGCTCGTCGTGTGTCCGGCCTTGTGTTTTAACCGCTGCGGCGTTTCTGAGGCTTTTCGCTCCAGGCTCGAGGCCTGGTTGAGGTCTAGGCACAGGCACGGCGTTGTGTTGGAAAACCCAGCACCCCTCTCCTCTGTTTATTTTGGGCGTCTGGTTTTCTGGCACCGGCTGAAGGTCAGTTCTGACGGGAATTGTTTTAAATTGACTACAAGGGAGATGTATTCTTGATCTGGATGTATTCTGGTTCCAAGCGCCGGGGATAGAGCGGAGTCTGGTTTGTCCCAGTTTGGGCTTGCCCAGATGTACTATGATGGATTTAACCTATTTTTGTCTGACACCGATTCCCCGTGTTGATCTTTCCTCCGAGCGGAGTACACAGCGACGAGAGATAATTGTCGCCGGGCTTCTTTGAGACATTTTAATGGGGTCCTGGTGGAAATGGAAGACTGACCCTTCTGAGCACGAGCCTCCCCTCCGCCGGCCGCTCGCTCTTTTCCCGCCTCCCCTTTTTTGTTTTTCTTTTTTCTTTTTTTTTTTTTATCCTTCCCCTTCTCCTTCACTCTCACTCCCACAGCAGGAAGGACCCAATTATAGAGATATCGGGCCCATGCCGAAAACGTGACAGCCTGTGAAATGTCTCCGGCGTCACGCGGAGACAATGTTTGTCCGGCCCCGGGTCGCAAACAGGATGCGGCGCGCAGGAGAGCCTCGCAAGATAAGAACAGACAACGGGCGAGAGGGGAAGACAATAGAGAGCGAGCGAGGAGGCAGAGGGACGACAGCGTGGAAGGAAAGAGGAAAAAAAAAAAAACAGAGAAGACGCGATGACCCCCGGAGCCGAGGCGGGCGAAGCTCGGCCAGGCGCAGCCGGCGGCATCGGTGCGACTCGTGCACAGGAAGTAGAAGTGTGTGCACCGCCACCTAAAGGAAACACCATTTGTAGCTCAGACATTGTCTTCTCTCTCTCCTCCTCCACCTACTCCTAACCATTTCCTGTCGCTTCCTTTCGAGATAGTGGTTCAGAATAGACAGAGAGAGAGAGAGATCAGAGGGTTGACGCGAGTGTCACACCAGAGCGCGATAATGGATCGTCACGCGCTCTGCGCACGGCGGCGACGGCGACGACGGGGGGATATTTCTGCTCTAATTGTAATCACATGTTTCTCCCGCACAGATGCAGATTACGGGATGATTATGTCCACTTTCCCCTCACTAAACCGGGGATTACAGGCACCTTCTGTGGACTCGTTTTGTCTGTAAGGCCGACTTATTCAGGATTAAAATACGGGTTATTTTTTTAAAAGAGATTAAATTTGATTTTAATCCTCGCAGGGTGGTTTAAAGTGGTTTAATCCTAAAACTTCAAAACACAAAGCCTTAATTATCTTGTAGCAGTTTGTTGTTTGAGGCCTTTTTTTTTTTAAATTTAATATCCTCTCAGGACCTGTCACAAACTTGCATGATTAAATATTCATCTTCACTCAGACATAGAAGTTCACGTAAACAGGACTCTTAATGCTTAATGAAAACTCTGACACATAAACAGACACAGGCTCCTATGAGGTTGGGTTTTCCTCTCGCTGTCACATTTGTCTTCTCAAAAGGATCCGACGCCAACATTTTCTCCTTTGTTGGTTTTTGTTGAATCGATGCCTGTAATGGTGCCGGACACCGGGACACAAACTCGAGGCGGGGGGGCGGTGAGCGGGGGGTGGGGGGGGTGGGGGGGGCCGGGAATCGATACGAGGATCAATGTGGGACATTTTAAGACATCGCTCTCCAGCATCATCAAATATTTCTGCACAGTCGCCTCCAGAGATGGGGGAGACTTTTCAAAGCTCGTGAAAAAGTAGAGCAGAGACTCTTTTTTTTTTTTTTTTTTTTTTTTCACGCAGAATCTGTGACAGCCTAATTCGCCGTGTCTCCTTCTCCTCCCGCCGCTAAATTATGCAGACGTTTCTAAGTGTGTCCCTCTTTTGGGTCCTCCTCTCCGAAGCGTGGAGCAGAACCAGTTCGGTGGAGTCTTTCGTCGCGTCCCCGGGCTGCACCTCGCACCTCGCACCTCGCACCTCGTTTCTGCAGATGGAACTAGGGGAGATGTTTTTTACAACCTGCAGTATTTGTTTAATGAGGTTAATGAGGCATTGAACATTGTAACCATGGCAACTTCTTCTTCTTCTTCTTCTTTTTCTTCTTCTTCTTCTTCTTTTTCGTCTTCTTCTGTTTTCATGGGTGTGATGTGGGTCCTCTTCAAATTTCTTTCTCTGTACTGATCAGCCACAACATTATGACCACTGACAGGAGAAGTAAATAACATTGTGACTTTTAGACCTGACATTCATTCATGTGGATGATATTTAGACATGTAGCCCCCACCTAGACCAGACCAGACCAGACCAGACACCCCCCACCCCATAGCAATGACACTCCTTGATGGCAGCAGCCGGTTTAGGAACAACTAAAAACCTGGCCTCCAAATCCACTAGATCCCAAACCGATCAAGTATCTGTGGGACAGACACAATATTAGGATCATAATGGTCATAATGTTTTGCCTGATCAGTGTTTATCTCGGATACAGCTGCACCAGCTGTTGCTCCATTATGCAGCAACACAGTCCTAAACATTTGAGTCCTCTCTTACGCGATGGCGCGTTCCCAGAGGCGCAGTTTGGGATTTTGCTACGAGTTGGGGGAATTCCTACTCCTTGTCACATGTTTTTTATGACGTCAAATAAATCTTAAAACACAAACTCCTTGTCCTTCAGAAAGATTCTACCAAAAAAAAAAAATCATTATCATGAGGCCGTCGTGCTCGTTAGAGTCCCGGTGAATAACGTGGAAGTAGTAAAGTCATTCTCTCCATATGAGTGTCCTACAGACATGGGCTTTTGTGCCAAAACTCTGCTGAGCTTTAACTCCGAACACTGACTGCTGAAAAAAAAAAAAAAAATAGAGAATAATTCGTCTTCTTCACTTGTGAGGAAAGAATGAGTACAGTAGCCGCAGAAGTAAATCAAATCATGTGTCAGGCAACATTTTAAATAACTCCCAGCAGTTCATGGGGAAATGATTGTTAATGCAGATGCAGAAGAAGAAACACGGAGTCTGTGCATCATTTGTTGTGTTTTTCTGATTTTTGTGGCTTGTTCGTTGGAGCGCAGCTCCCACCTCTGATCCCCCCTCGTTGAATTACTCAGGACAGGAGCAAAGTAAACAAAAAGATTAACTTTCAGCACCGCGTCTGACGGCTTTTAAATCTCACATGGATTACATTTTCAGATGAAAACAATAATAATAATAAAAAAATAAATCTTCCCACTGGTTTGAGCGGCTGATCGATTTGTGTTTGTGCAGAAAAACTGCAGCTTTTTCCCATTTTCCAGTCGCACACGACGCGTCCGTTGCTCCTTTTCTTGGGGGTTATTGTTTGAGTGAAGAAAATATCCCGCTCGCAGAGACACTAGCCAGGCGTCTGCCGCATTTTATTAGACCTTTCAATTACCGATGCCATGTGGAACCTTGTTTGGTGCTCCAGGAAAGTGTCTGGTACTTGTTAAAGTTGAGAGTTTTTATTTCTTTTCCCTGAGAGATTGCACTCATTCAGGTGCTTTCCCCCTGGAAGTTTTAAAGAGCCACTCTTAAGGAGAAAAGGAAAAGGTGGTATTAGTCATTCTCGCTCTGCGACCCAGACGTTGCAGATGTGGATTTTTGATTTTTTTTTTATTTCTGTCTGTGTTTTTGAAGAATCACATTTATTTAACTCGCTATATGAATCAAGCCGGTGGAAAGTCTGGAGGAGGAATAATTGGGAAAGACTGAAACTTCCATCTCCTCAGAGTTCCAGTAATGTCATTCACTCCTCAGTCATTTCCATTGTGATGTATTGCGCCTAACGATGATGTAATTTAGTCGCGGTGACCGCTTTGACCTTAGCCTTGGACGATAAATTGCTGCTTATCTTCATCTTCTTTTATAACTATAACAGAAATCAGGGCGGCGCGGCGCTGATTAAAGCTTTGAAGAAATGGACGTCCCCGCAGTGCGTCTCGAGCCGGCGCCTCTTTCATTCTTGCCGCGAAACGCCAGAGCCGATGCTGCTTCTTACCCTACGCCGAGCGCCCTGAATACAGCATCCTCCAGCTCTTTAATCACAGGCAGCTGAATGTGAACAAGCCTTGGAGGTGCATGAAAGGGAGACACAGCAGGCCCTCGCCGTTAAATAGTCTTTATCTAGGCTTGATTTGCGGCATGTAATTACAGTGTGGTGGGCCTGGGTGGCATCTAAAAACACCAGACACACCCTTCCTCTCTCTGTGATGGTGTGCAGCATTTCCTCACTCTTACTGTTTGGCTGGTGCACATTAGTGCAGACGGAGACAAAGGCCCTTTTTTGGAGCATATTTTGGTGATTCATAGTTTCCCATGCGTTGCTGCCATCGCCGGAGCGTTGCGGGAAGAAATTAAATAGTGTTGCTATAATTACTTTATATTGGGAACACACATAAAGACGGGCTCATTACACTACCTGCTGGAAGGAAAAAGTCTTTAAGGGACTTTTTTTTCTTTGGGCAGGTTGTGTATTTGCAGAAATATGAGCGATATTTAGAGTACAAGCCCAGAGCAGCAGAATGGGGTTTGGTGACTAGTACTGGTGCCTTTCTTTTTTACGTAATGGTTAAATATATTTACACATACATGGAGTTTAATCTCTGCATACAACTCATCCACTTTACGCAGTGAGCAGCCATGAAAGGCATCTGAGGAGCAGTTTAGGGGCTAAGGCTGTTATATACTCCAACATTTGTTGATTGATTTGTTGTTCTCGACACATCATCTGGGCAGAAGTTTGTTGTATGTGTATGTGACAACTATTTTGTGAGTGGTCAGAAATTGGAAGTGGGTGTGGTTAATGTGGAAAGCAGCTTAAAGGCACTTAACCACTTACCCTACGCTCCAAGTCTCTAACCACTTCTTCCATTTTCTTCCCGTGTATTTTATCGTGAAACCAGAACGATTGTAAATAGTATGGAAAACATGTCCATGTCAGTGCGGGTTTTTCCATCACTACCGTCGTTTAAGTGTCTGGTAATTCTAAATTAGACGCAGATGGATTTAGCGTGAATCAGCACTCAGTAGTTGCAAACAGGATTCAGTCGCTATTTTTAAAAGTTTGGCAGCGAGTTCTACCGACGCACTTATGAAATTGGCTCTTTTGTTGCGCTGCTTTCATTTTGTCCTGGCGTTACGTTTGATCATGAGGAACAAGAAATACCTCTGCATTCAAACAGATAAGTCCCACGACTAATCAGAGTCATTTTATTGCCGTGCGTGTGTGCGAGTTCATCGATGTTTACACATGCATTAAGCCCGCCCCAACCATTCGATTGGACCAGCGGATCATTTCCATGGCGTGATCAGTTTCCAGCGGAATGACTCCAGACTAACTTTCCACCACAAATATTTTGCGAGCGTGTGAAGTCTCGCCGGCCTCGAGGCTTCGCTCTGCCATCGCACCTATTTTCCTGTAAAAAGAAATGAAAACATCACAGTCATCTCTGGATTTAATGGAGGATTTATTGATGAGTTCTGCCTCTGCTGTCACTTCAAATAGTCCCAGAGCACAGCTGATTATTTCTGGCTTCTGGTGGAGAGACATCCTGCTTTTTAAAGCCGCGTAAAGGCTCCAAAGGTTCCAGGTTATGACTTTGTCATTTTGAATAAATCACCATATTCCTATTTGTTACAGTGCTTCAGGTGTGGCACGTTTTCCTTAAGGCTTTGCTTGACTAAGCATCTTTCTGGTGAATGTTACTGCGCTGGCCTGAAGCCAGCTCCTTACGCCCCGAACGCCGGCGGTTTGTTAAAAATAAAAGGATGCAGAGGAATTTTAAAAATAACTGCGCGGCCGTGTGTTGAATTCCTCGCAGGGTCTGTGAACGCTTGGAATAACACGGCTCTAAAAATGATTCACGCACTTTGTTGATGACTGGATCCACAAAGACAATTATTTTGTGTCTTTATTAAACCGAAAACCTCACCGTGGTATTTCTCTTCGGCGGAAGTCTTTAGAGTAACACGCGTAAATGATTAGTCACACACCCTTTCATGTGTAGCTTCTCTGGAAATTGCCTTGAATGCACGGTTCCTGTTTATTACTTCTCTCTGAAAAGCTATTTCACTGCAGCTCAGTGGCACCGTGCATCATATTGTTGTAAGGAGTTTTGCTGTCAGTGTTGGGTAACACACGGCAGAGGTGTGAGTGGGAGAGCTCACACTGTTCAGATAGTATCGTTGCTCTGTCCGTTGCCGAGCTCCCTTTGGGCCTGGTGTGTGTTTGTGTTGCACAATGCGACACATTATAGCAAAAAATCTATTCCCGGGCTAATAATAAATGCCCTTCTTTTTTTGTTTCATTTTACTAAAATTCTGCTTGGATGTGAATTAAAACAAATATTTTCCACAGACATCCTGTCAGCCTTGAGGTGTGTAGTGTTTAAATAATTTATCAGAGGAAAAATGACGCCCAAGGTTTCGTTCTTGCTGCACTGCGGAGATTTACAACATCGACACCTCGGCTCTGGCTGTGCAGCCTCCTTCCCTCCCGTATCCATCCACCTACTGTAGGTGTGTGAGCTTTACAGTAGCGTCGCATGTGCTGCAGCCTCGGTGTGGAAAAGGCTTTTTTTGAACCGCACAGCTGCGGTTGCTCTTTGTGCTGTAATTTCCTGTTCTGTGATGACACTTGATCTGCACAAATCCCAGCTGATTTCAGTGTTGATTCACAGTATGAAAAAAAAAAAAAAAAAGGGTGGATGTGCTTTCCTCGCTATGAATACTATAACAGTAGTTTACATGCTCATTTTCCTACAACGGTGCCTACAACTGTCGTCAGGGGTGAACGGACGTCCACCTCCGATCCTTCCTGAGCATCTCAGCAGAGTGAATATGTTTTCTGCTTTCGGATGTTAAGTCCACGTTATCCGTTCTTGATGCGGCTTTATTTCTGCTTAAAAGGCTGAAAAACACCCTGGAGAATTCTACAGGGACATCCCGGACACTAATGACCTAGCCTGATGTGACTACACTTCTTGGCCATGAGCTGCGATTGGTCCGCATGGTAGTAGCCTATTTCCACTTCAGTGGATTAATAAAGTTGGACCACATTGAGGAACGGTTAACCGAGGAGATGCAAACATTTGCAGGACTCGTCTTCGGGTAAATTTAGCCCTCGATCTCCCAGGCTCCGGCCCCTAACCGGCAATCCCCAGGACCGATGCACCAAACTGGCAACGAAGACGTGCTTGACTGCAGCCAACGGCTAGCTGGCACATGCGCTCATGCATGAGAGGAAATAAGTTTTCATAGCGGGAGCTGGCAGGAGTCTGCATTTGTCGTTCAAAATGGGAAACTGGAAGTTGGTTTTCCATCCATTCATTCATTCTACCCGATTATATTGTTTGTGCATTTGATTAAGAGTTGATGAAGGCGTGGAACGAGGAGAGCTTTTTTCCGTGCCCTTTTGAATGTCGCTTTGTTTTCTTTCACCACGTCCATTTCTCCTCTCGTGCACTGGTTCGCCAATCCACCTCAGCCAGACGGTCCGGGGTAAGAGCACCGCCAAAGATCTCGGGCACAACACCAAAACTAAAAGGACTACAGATCCCAGCTATCGAGCCGTCGGCTGGTTGTGTCAACGGCCTTAATGCTGCATTTCAACCGCTGCACTTTAACCAGGTGACATTTCATTTTGCGGCGAGGACAGTTATAGATTTGTCTCTAAAATGTAAATAACCTCCTCTTTTTCAGTCTAAAAATAGGATTCAGATGAACTGGTTTGATTCAAGCGGAAAACCGACAACTAATATAGTTGAATCGTTGACAGCTTTTTTTTCTAGACTAGCTTGAAGTGTAATAACTTGTATTGCTAAAAAATGAGACTGATGTTTCTACTCTGCATACGGTGTCACACTTTCCAGTTTGGCTGGTTTTTATTGCAGTTAACGAGACAATTAGCTCCTCCGGCTGATTCTATTCACGCCAACATTCAGGCGAAACCTTTTCACCACAGGACGAACGTTTTTGACACCTTTGACATCTCTCAGGACCCAGCCTAAAGTCTAATTCAGTGTTTCAATGTGGGTTGGCTCTAATTAATTCCGTAATGAGCCTGTTTGATGTGGAGCCTCGTGAAACACTAAGGGGACACACCTCTGCGTCATGTGGCCTCCGCCGAACACCCTCGGACGGCAGGTGTTAGGGGAAAGTGTCATGGCGCGGGCGGCGAGCGGCAACCTGCTGAAGAACGCGGTGTCAGGCCAATCAGCCGATTCCCCTGCTGATTCTCCAGCTGCTCTGCTTCCTCACATCCCCTCCCTCAGTCAAGGGCCTCCATCTAGCCAGGGTATTTTTAGTCAGCTGCCTGCTCCACTGAAAGCCAATAACCTCTTTTTAAACAGTCTGTCAACACACACACAAACACACACAGGCTGCCCTGTTGCACAAGGAGCTGTGCTACAGGGGCTGGAAAACAAACTCTCAGACGTGAAATGTCTCTCTCGCCTGTCCAGTGGCCCTGCTGTACGTTTTGGCGAGATCGCGTGGATTGATTACGAGGAAATTAACTCGTGTTTTAACGTATGTGCAGAGGCTGAGTGTGTCAGCTCAGTGTGGAACCGTCGAAGCTGTGAGAAACTTTCCTAGTATTCAAAGCTGCCACTGATCTATTCTCGCGATTTGCATTGCAAATGACGTGGTTATGATCTGAAAAATATAATCTATTGCTTCTTAACATGCCCCGATTGTGGTTTGTCTATGCAAAACGGGTGTGATTTACTGGACGTACTTGAAAACGTTGGTTTTTATGAAAGGCCGTTCGAAAGTTAAAGAGCGGAAGCCGGCCCACCCAATAAATTCTTAATACTAATTAATTATTTTTTAATAGGTTGGTCTCCTGTCTCTGCGCTGGGAACTTATGATCACGCTCTGGCAAAGATCTGCCACTCAAATGTGGTGATGGACAGAAAAGTAACAGCGACATTATCACATACGTAATGGAATTGAATTAGTTTGGCACGCAAAATGGTTTAGGAACAACTCGAAGAAGAAGAAGAAGAAGAACAGCACGAGGTGTCGACCTGGCCTCCAAATTCACTAGATCCCAAACTGATGAAGTATCTGTGAGATGATCCATCGTCCCCTCAACCCACAGGACCCGAAGACGCCCACTAATGACACCACAGAAGATCCATGTCAAGTTCTCTCTCAGGCACAAGGGCTACACAATATTAGAAGCTCTGTGTAACTGTTGCAAATCGCCTTTTATCAGTTGTTAAGATGAACCTTAAAAGGTTGATTTCAGTGCAGATCTGAGCCCCAGATGAAAGCATCCACCACGCGTCACCCCATGTATGTCACATGTTGAGGTGTCTCTTGAAGAACGATTGTCTCACATGTGGAAAAACGAGAGCCACATTAGAGCCACGCTGTTCTGTACCTTAGTCCTGTAAGTTGTACCTCAGACATAGAATTAATTTCTTTTCTTCTTTCTGTGGTAGACCTGCGCGTGTCTCGTGTGTAACCAAGCAACCGTTGCTTTTTTAAGACTCATCTCCACTCTTTTCCTCTTCAATTATGGAGGTTGCAAGCTGCAGCGCAAAGCATAGTATTTCTCTCATTCCCCCCGTGCCTGTCTGGTGCGTGGAGCTCGAAAACGAGAACCTTCCGAGAAGGATGACGCAGAGGGAACAGCCAGCGGAAGGCCGAAGGGTGGGCAAACTTAGAATTCAGCAGGATCTAATGAAAATAATAACACTGAAGGTGAAGTTTAGGGCCAAGAGAAAACATCTCGAGGGTCCGGCGGCGTATGAGGAGTAGGTGGGGATGGAGGAAACTCATGTGGTGGCCATGTGTTCCCAGCAGAACGCTGCGGGGGTCTTTAACGGGATCGGCCTTGACGTAATTTCCCCTAGCAGGCTGCCGAAATGCCGGGGAATGCTTCTGCAAAAGCCTCGGCCGCAAAATGCCTTTCACTGAGGGTCTGTGAGGGGAAGAGCAGAGCGTGAACTTCAGGTCACGTCCCTTGGGACTGCGAGGAGAACTGAAGGTTGTGACCTACTCTGTGCCAGTTGGGCTGTCGTCACGTCCAGGTATTTAGCTCACATGCCGATTACATTCTTGGTAATGAGTTGTAACGCTTTGTCTGGTGAGCGTCATGTAGTGCAGTCAAGTACAGGTTGTGTAACTTCTCAATGTGTACAAGTTTTGAGACATCACTTCCTGTGGTTAGAGATCACCACATGTAGAATTTAGTTTTCTGCAGAAAGGACTCTTAATTAGCCCCGTGCAAGCAGCCGGCTGCTGAAACCTAACTTTGTGATTCAGATTAGAGTCGGCCTGAAAGCGTGACCCGCGACAGTGTGGTCTAGTCATACAGATACTCGAGCTTTGCTTTAACTGCTTGTGAAACACGTGTTGCCCACCCCAAAAAAAAGATTTCATGATTAGCAGACAGTGTTGATTGTAATGGGACGATTTATACGATAAGACAGTCCAGATAAAAACTGAAGTACCTGCTTTGCTTGAAACGTTTATGAGTGTAAGATTTTTTTTATTTTTTTTTATTAATGCAAAATTACAACAACTTAAATATCCCATGTTATTCATGTCACCATCAATCAGCCACAACGTTGGGAGAATGAATAACATTGACCGTCTTGTGACAATTCAGTGTTCTGCTGGGAAACGTTTGGACCTGGCATTCATTCATTCATTCATTCATTCATTCATGTGGATGTTACTTAGACATGTAGCACCCACCTAGACCAGACCAGACACCCCCCCACCCCATAGGAATAACACATCGACAGCAGGAAACACACACAAAAATGCTTTAGAAACAACTAAAAAAAAAAAACCCGCTCTCCAAATTCACTAAATCCTAAACTGATGACTCTCTGTGGGATGATCCACCGTAGAGGCCCCCCCCCCCCTCCTCCCTTCGACCCACAGGACCCACAGATGCTCACTACAAACCTGACACCCACAGGACATCCTGCACGACACGAGGAACGTGATCATAATGTCATGCCTAATCGGTGTATAACTTGCAAACTTATAGCATGCAAATCTGGAGTGCTTTGCATGCTATTTGTGTTTGTCCAGTTCCAAGAATGAACATTTGCAAATGGCAAATATCTTGTCACAAGACCGTGTTACCGGCAGTCGGGACCGAGAGGAAGAGCCGCGACCTAGTTAAAAGAAGGGCTGATGGGGCTGGAGCTGTTAGCTTCTTTCACCTTCTGTCACCTCGAACTGTGAAGGAAGACGAAGGTATTTGTAGTCAAACTGAAAGTCACATTTCTGTCCAGGGTCGTCTTCTTCTTCTTCTGAGGTCTTTGATGCTCGTTCCTTTGTCACGGTTTGAGTGCAGCTCAGTGGACGGTGGGCAGGATTCACGATCCCATTCTTTACTGATAGTTTTGTCTAGTGTGAATGGTCTTCGGAGCTACCTTTCTTTGATGGCCGGGATGATGAATAGATTTCCGGTAAAACCCAGGCAAAGGCTCTTAGCGCCCCGCGCCGTCTGAAAAGTAGGCCATCGACGGAGAAACAGCGGCACGGGCAAAGACGAAGAAGAAGAGAGGTGGAGAGAATGTAGCTGGTGAAAGAGCAAGCAGAGAAAGAAGAGGTGTGTGTGGAGGGGAGTGCCTGAGGGGGGGGTATGGGTTTATTTTTACCTCTCTGCCCGTGTAGCCCCACTTTCTAATTAACTGCAAATTAACTTCTGATAAGCGAAGAGCCGAGGCTACGGATTTAGATTCGGCCCGTCCTCTCCCTTTTCCTCCTGCTGCTATTAGCCCACTTTCTCTTCAGGGCTCGGGCCTCCGAGGGGCCCCCACCGGACCCTCCTATGAGCCGCCCTGGCCAGGGCCGACATCACAACCGCCTCACATCTCCGCCGCACATCAGAAGCTGTGGAGGCTCAGCCTAAATCTCAGCGCTCTAAAAAAGCTTCGCATGGATTTCCCCCTTCTACCGATCTGCTCCTGCTGCTCATATAGGACACGTGATCACCGAATGAGATACTTTAAGACTTTGTTCGTAAAACTGCCAACACTACACTTGGTTTTATTATCTCATTACCATTGTCACCTCTGCCTCTTTTTTTATTTAAAATTTTTTATTTTAACGCAAAGAGATTCATTTAGCCGTTACATTCACCGCTCTCGCGCTCTCTCCGTGCGGCTGACTGTCTTCGTGATATGAGTGTGAACACAGGAAGCCTTTGAAATTGCAGCGAGAGCGTGGCTAACACTGGTCCTGGGAGAAACAACCAATGGAAAGAGCTAAAAATATCTGGATGATTCGTCAAGGGCTGCCACGTTACTGGATGGCGCTATCGCTGGCGATCCCACACTTCAGAGGATTAAAGATCTAAAGCAGAGACGTGTAAACTCGCGACCGCGTTCGGGGCCCTTTATTTTACAGCCCTCCCCGGGCGGTCAGGTGGCAGCGTTCTGGTGCTGAACCTTTCTGTTCCTCCGTGTGCCTGTCTCCGTCTCACTCTCCTTTTCTCTTCCTCCGTCCATGTGACTAATGACAAGGTCCGCTGCTTATGTCCTTATATAGACCTATGCTCTGTCTGATCTGGCTGAAGCTGGGACGATGGTGCACCACACACACACAAACGCACGCACACGCACACACGCGCACACACACTTACTTGCCAAGTTCTGAGACATTTAGGTGCCCTTGGAAATGTTTCCCTGACCCAGTTTATTTAAATTTTTTTCGTAATCTGCTCGTATGTGAGTGTTATATCTGTGGAAAACACAGGTGTACAGCTCAGATCCAGGGCATCACTTTAGAAATAAGTCCTTACTTGATGTTAAAAGGACATATGTGCACTCACTTGCCAGAGTACCAGTTAGCTTAGCTTAGCTTAAAGACTGGAAGAAAAGGCAAACAGCTGCTCGTGCACCTTTCAAATCTGCTAATTATTAATTAAAATATTTTTATTTTTTTTTACATCCAGACGACGGCCAGATTCTTGTCGCAGAGGAAAGTGTCTGGAAATCTGCTCCAGCTGGAGATGTTGTGTTTGGGTGAATGGGATAAACTGTAGTTAGGCAAGAAATATAAACCGTGCGTGATTCCTCTACAGCCACAAATTAACACTTTTACACAGTTGCACATGCAATAGCATTTAAAGTAATTGTTTTGTTCTTGGTACGTCGTTTTTCTTGGTATGTCATGAGGCCGTCTTGCAGGCATACCCGATACCTTGTGACTTCATGGCGTTGGTCTGTGATTTCAGTAGCGGCGGATGGTGACAGAGACTGAAAGATGGATAGTTTCAGTCGAATAGTGAAATACAAATTAAGTGAAAAGCAGAAATATCAATAGAGTGAAAGAGACGAGAGAAGAGAAGGAACAGGATGTCAGAAACCAAGCTAGCTAACTTGCTAACTCTCGCCTGCTTTACACGTTATTATTATTATCATGTTGAACCGTTACTAACAAAGATTACATTATGCTATTTAGTTTTGGCAAGTTGATGCTTAACATGAACAAAAGACGGCCTCCGCTTAGCGAAGCTGCTTTTGTAACCTTTCCCCTTGTTCAGTATGCGCACATGAGATTAGAGTAAACAACTCCGCGATATCAGTCAATCAGAAAACAACTCTCGATGCGGCCGAGAGATTTTCAGCGTGAAGAAAAGACCCTCATTCACGCAGTTATTGTCGCCACATCCTGGTAAGACAAACCGTTGCGATTACGGGTCGTTTCATGCGAAGAGATAACGGCGGATTAGAAGGAAAACCACGGTGGTTTGAGATCTGCGTCCACATCGAAAGAAAATAAATGATATTACCGTATGCGCGTTATTTTGCAAATATAGGAATTTCCATTTTGATAAAGTTACTTGAGGTTTTGTTGTGTGCTTTGTGCTGTTGGAGTCGTTCAAGGTTAGAGCGCTAACGCGTGTAATATATTAAGGCTTTATTAAAGATACCAACAGAGCCTGCAGATCCCTTGTGTGTTCTTATTATAGACCTGTCTTGTTCGGACAAACTTCCCAACGCGCACACACACACACACACACTCACACACTCATCAGACCTAGTTATCGACATAGGGAGATCTCTCCTTAAATGGTAGACTGCCAAGGGCCCTGTCTCTGTTTTCCACTGCACAAACCAAATGAAGTCCAGGTCTGGGAATAGCCTTTTAAAGTGGAAGGGGGAGCGAGCGAACGAACGAACAAACGAACGAATGACAGAGACGGGCAGAGTGAAAGAAACGGGAGTGTTGATGCCTTGGAGACTGAGATCTGTGACCCTGAGAGAAGAATACTGTAGCCGGAGCGAGGCGACAACCCGTCTGTAGATGCTACTTTACACAACACTAGGTCCATACAGTGCGTGCTAAATATCACACTCAAGCTGTGTTTAGATTTGTAGATCTTAATCATCGGAGCGCAGAAGGACGTGCTAGGATGGGATTTAATCGTCTTTTTTTGAATCTGCTCACTCGCAGGATGAGAAACGCTGAGATTTACAACGTATGAGACAAAAAGAAGCACAAAATAGAATAATATTCACTTTATAAAGCTTTTCTAACTGTAATATGTGTCCCCATGGCCTAAATCCATTTCCTTGATCCATTTCCAAATCTGAGGTTTTTCCCTTCTTGACATCATGTGGGGAAATAACCACTCCCACCACAAGTGGATACTGCCTATGCCCCGCCCCCTGGGTAGATGAGCCCGCCCTCTAAAATTACCAAGCGCCATTTTTTTCTCCTCGCAAACACACGCGGCAAAGGCACGAGCAAAGCACGGCCATTGCTCAGTTGTTGGTTGCGTCAACGAACAATTAACCTGACAGTTAGCGAAAGCTAGCGTTAGCTACGATGTCCTGCTGTAGCCGCAGAGTCTGAACTTCTTCTTCTGGGCCAGATTCTGGTTCAAACTGGCAGGTCGAACCACAGCGTCTCTACCAGCCAAAGTCATAAATCCACCGTAAACATTAGCGCATGGTAACGCCAGTGAAAGACGCATCCTCTCTCTGGGAGGGGCGTGGAGTGGGCGTGGTCAGACACAGCTCATTAACATTTAAAGGTACAGGCGCAGAAGTGCCCTGTTCTCAGTAGAGCTCACTAGAGCCACTTTTTGACTGGATGAAATTCAGAAACAAGGCTAAATTTTAGCTAATACACTTTGAAAACAATGACGTTGGACCTCTGACACGTACATGAAATTACATATAGATAACATAGATCTTTCATTCTTAAAAAAAAGCATCTCCGTCCAGCAGTTGATATAATCTAGGGGTGACATAGTGGTGCAGTGGTTAGCGCAGGGTGCTCCAGCTACCACATTTCAAAGAAATGCTTGTTAGGTTAACTGGTGACTCGCAGAGTGGTTTTTACACCTTGTGTGTTGTTTTGAAACGAGGAGCGTTTCCTTGCAACGTCAGTTCGCTGCGAACGTGAAAATCTCACCAAGTCCCGGAACAAATCAAATCTGAATTCTCTTACTCTAGCGAGAACACACGTCGGCCCAAGGGCCGATACGACCGGCTGTTTATTAATTTATGTCACCGTGCAGATTACCTGATGCACAATAGGGCGTTGCATGCCTCCAGAGAGCGTGTCCTCAGTCTGAGGTCTCGTCATTGCCTTCTCAGCATATGCATGCTTGACCAAACGCTGTTCACAGAAACACCACCACCCACACTCGCTGCTGATGCAATTGTTTTTTGACTTCCTGGAATCCAATTTTTCCTGCAAAGTTATGACCAATCACAAAACTTGCTTTGCGTTATTTGCCCTGAGACCACAAATTGAACCAAAATGAACAGTGAATATATTGTATAATAATAATATCACTACCTGAGTAACACACTGAATTGGCAGTATGTGTGCATGTTTGTCTGTTTGTGTGTTTCCTATACAATGTTACAATACTAATTTACTCCACCACTGGTCTGATAACAATCAGAAATATTTTTGAATGTTTCAAACAACGTTGTGCTTGCGTTGCTTTTCCTATTCCTCCTGAAAGCATCGCTCCCTCCCTCTCCTCCTCACCTGACTACAGATGTCAAACATATGGCTCTCGGACCAAAAGCGGCCCACCAGAAGGTCTAATCTGGCCCGCAGCATGAATTTGCAAAGTGGGAAAATTACATAGAAACACTTTGTTTTAACCCTAACTTGTCCACTGTTTTCATTAAAAAAGTGGATCCAAATTGCGCTTATTTTTATTAAGAAATGTAATTTTCTAACTTATACTTTACTTTATACGTTACTTATTATGCTGTTATGTTTCTGCTCCGGCCTGCTTGAGAACTGTGTTAAACTAAAATGAGTTTGACATCCCTGTTTCAGACCATGAGGATGTATAATTATTTAAAGAGGGTTGGTCAAAACCAAAGGAAACGACTGTCGACATTACGTGAACTACCCATTCTTTATGAGCGCTAGCTCAAAAAGTTAGATTGAAATTCAGCAGTTTTCTTTGCTGATAATATTTGCTTTATGTAATCGTTACATAAATTTGCCATGTTTGAACAGCTCATGTTGAACGAATGCTCTTTAATTGCTCTTGGCTGCTGCTGTTTGTCTACTTTATTATGGTAGTTCAAAGAAATTATATTATTTGATGTGTCATTTACTGTATAAATAGAAATGTTGGGGGAAACACTGAATTGTAGATCAAATAATCTAAATTATGTGACTAATAGTTTGTGTTTTTTTCTTTTTCCAGCCTGACAATCTACAGAAAACTTGGCTGAGGGAATTCTACCAGGTAAGCAACAACTCAATCCAAGTTTCTGGTTCAACAGGTTATAAATTAGTTAATCCGGGCTGTATTCACCCATGGGCTTTAGCTGTTTAATGGCTGCTGAACGCCGCCTAACTAAACCAGTTAAGCTCTAGTGTTTTGTACATGAGCGTACGAGGTTACAGCTTCATCCTGCAGTTCTTCTGCGTGTACAGTTGCGCTTAATTAACCAGTGAGCAACAGTGTGACGTCTTGATTGCGCTGATTGAAACCTTGTTTGTTAATGACATTACAAGTTGCATAAAACTTCTCAAAAGTTATAAAAAATTAAGATGCATTTTTTAAAAAACACACACAACGGTCACCTTGTGTGTTACTGTGTTGCACGTCAGCTTCAGCCTTTTGCAGGAGTTGTAATCTACTTATGTTTTCAACATCATCCCTTCCTCCTTCGGTGGTTTAGTCGTAGTCGGCGTGCAGCTGCTACGTGTTTCTGTAGCTTTAATTGTTATCATGAGACACGGACCACGATCCTTGAGGACAGTCAATGTGATTTTCCTTTAAGTCGAAGCTGCAGATCAAGTCGACTCGAGGCGTGCGCTACATGCACTACATGTGCTAAATGTGCTACATGTGCTTCATATGCTGCAGGGTTGTAACTTATAATTAGCATGCTCTTTGTTCACACCTTCATTTTTAATCCTTTACCAAACATCTTACAGACAAACGTCAGGTTAAACAACTTATTCACCTTCTTCTTACCGCAAATTACGTTGACTTTTTTTTTCTTTCTCATCTTTTCAAAAGGCACAAGCTCGAGCTCAGTCATGTTTTGTATCTTACCTTTTCATCTAGATAGGAACCCCTGACTAACCGCAACACTTTCCACTGGGTTAAGGGAAGTGAGGCAGCCAGAGCTCTAAACTGTTGTCAGAAAGTGCTGTTGAAAGTGACAGCCTGAGCGGTGAACAAGACCATTTTGCTGTTGCCAGAACTTTTTTTTTTTTGTTCTGTTTGTTTTTTTTCACAACTCTGCTGCATTTCGCAATAGTAAACAAGGAAATTCAGCATAAAAGGTGCAGATAAACTTGAGCATTTACTTAAATGTTTCTACTTTTCTGGTCAGATTTTACTTTTCAGATTCAGAATGCATTTTTTTTTTTATTCTTCTGCAGTCATGGCACCTTGTATACTGTTATTTCACGAAGGGGTGATTGTTAATACATGTAATACACATGTAAAAATAAGCTATGGTGCAAAATCCAATGCCTTTGCAATGTGTGTTGTCACTTGAAAGAAATCTGATTTGTGTATTATCTGTCAGCAAACGTTAACAAGGCTGACATTTCTAGTCAGTGATGAGTGAATCTGCATATTCATTACCCTGTAGGAGAAGAAAGAACAAAACAACACTAGTCAGGCAACTCTAACTAGTGCTACTTCAAAATTGAGTGTGCTGAAGCTAGTAATGACTCAGCATGATCTGAAAGTAATGTATTTTGGGGAATTAGGGCTAACATTAGCAAAGTAGGCAGAATACTGTCTGCTTTTGCATGCAACCACGTAACTAGAGAGCTCCACACTGTGCTGCTAGTCTTCCCTAGTGGCCACGTGTGGTATTACAAGTTGAAATTTGTAAAGAGACATAAAAAGAGACATAAAACTGCTCACAGGATTCCACCAGCTGCAGATAAGGTTGAATACATTTTCATGTTGTGAATCTTTATCTATTTAAATGCTGATGCAGTCATGCAGTGTGCTAAACGGTGCAAAAATAAAAGATGGCATAAAAAGAAAGCATAAAAGATGCTAGAAATGCCCCTATGCCTATTTTTCTGCCTCCTGTGTGAAAATTACATATAATAATAAATGTGTTATAGCTTATTATATGAAAGGGCTTTACGAATAATTATAGTCACCTGTGACATAAACACCAGTGAAACTGCCACAAAAGTGTCAGAATAAACATATGTTACTGTGTCAGAGAAAGTTCAACTGGAACAAAGTTAAAAAAATATATAAATTTCTGTTCTCACCTAAAAAAAACATTTTTTTTTTTTAGTAAAAACCACTTCTGATATGTGGGTTAGTAGCCCAGTTCAAAATCTGGTGACTAACTGTGCAAAAGTATATGGTAAAAAAGATGATCTGAACAATTTTAGAGATGTTGTGGCCTATTTATGGCCACACGGAATAACAAATTATGCCTTTTTGTCACATTCTCGCACCATATGTGCTATTTGACCTTTCACAGATACCAGTCTGAAAAACTAGTTTAGTTTCACTGATATATCACTTAACACAAATACAACAGTTTTGACTCATTCACCCAGACCGCGTGTAAAAGGAAATAAAACTTTTAATCATAAAACAGCAAAGGTACTTTATGATTTTGTGAGTGTTATTTTCGCGACTCTTTGGCTTCTAGCTCTCTGAGTTTTTATCACACAGTGAAGATACAGACATCGTTTTAATCAGCAAGATATCTGCTTTCATATTTCGTGTGGCTCAATTGTGAAAATCTTGAAGTGTTGAGGTTAGTAGAAGCACTGGAATGTGCGCTGTATTTGTGTTTTTATCACATTCCCATACAATTGCCTGGGGTTTTATTATTTTATTTAGGTGGCAACGCCTGATAGAGGCTTTCAGATGAGTTTCTCCCCGTCATTTTGACATCTCTGGTCAAAGTATGTTTCTGAAATCTAATGCGATGCAATAGGCCTCAAATATTCATATAAATTGAACCTAGATGCCTGCTTGTTTCTCCAAGTGGCTCCTCTTTTTCATAATAGAAAAATCTCCACAATATCTCAAACATTCTGTCACTTCAGAAACATAAGTCCACAAATTGGCACAAACCAGTGAAGGTCGACGCGTCATGACAGACTAGAAGAAGAATCACTTGTTTTCTGAGAAACAGTGAATACAATTAGCCAGTCCTCATATTTATCAGGAAGGATGTAATCCAGAACTGAGCAGTCCCTTCAGCGCCACTCAGCACAACAGTCGGGCGTAATAGCCCACTATTGATTTGTGTGTCATTGATAGCGGCGTGTTGGTGCCAGCCCAGCTGCATTAGAGCCATGAATATCTGTAGTCTGATGATGTACTGCCACAATCTCCACTATCCTGCAAGCGATGCCAAACGAGAGGCGGCTCCGGCCTTGTCACCACCTTTACAACACAAACGCACACACAACTCACTGCCCTGATCTGTGATCCGAAGAAGGTTTCTCTTTGTCGTTGGAAATGATGTGAGTGTTACTCAGTGACTTTCTCATTCAGAAGTGACACGACGTGGAGCAATTTTCCCATTTTATTTGCAAAACAGAGCTAGGGAGGAATACACATCAATCAAGCAAAACATTATGACCACCTTTCTAGTGTGGTGTAGGTCTTAAAACACACATGTGAGTCATCAGAGAATGGACATGGGCCTTCTGAGGGTGTCTGGTAGCTGGATGTTGTTAGTGGGGGTCATCTCACAGATAATAGGTCAGTTTGGGATATAGTGAATTTGGAGGCCAGGTCAACACCTTGTGCAGTTGTTCCTGAAGTTTTTGTGTCTGGTCTGGTCTACTTTCCCAGCAGAACATGACTTTACTAGTTTATGAACTCAATGGAAAATGGTCTTTATTCTAGGACATTTCACCGTTTCAGCAGCAATTTACAGGCACTCATCACTATACTTACTATATATAACTGGAAAAACACAATCTGCTATACACACGTTATTTACAGAGTTATAAATAAATAATGTACAGAGTGTTGAACAGAGTTGAACAGGCCTGTAGCTTGAGGCAGGAAAGTTTTTTATGAAGTAAAACAGAATTTTAGTTTCAGGTGCTCCTAACATGAATACACAAGCCCCTTCACAGAGAAGAGAAATGAACCAACACTAATTTGTAGGAAACTTGCTACGTAATAAGTGAAACTAGGCTGTGTGTAGTTGGCATTTATTGCTTGTATTTACACACATATTAAGAGTAAAACACGACTGAACTTCTCCTTTAGTTTGTTTTCTCTTTGCTTCTGGTTCCACTTTGTTTGTGTGGACAGGTCAACCGTGGTTGGGAGTATTTGGTAATAGTAGTTAGCTCAAACCAGAAAGTAAACTCGAGTCACTAAACACCTCAAACACTGACGATGTTAAAAGCACACAGTCTTGTTTGCCATTCCCTGGAAGCACCGGTCCATTGCCCATGGCGGAAAATATTCCAGACTCTCCCTAAATGCACACACGCTCACCTGACTGTCATTCAAACAGGCGTCCCGTCGGCCATATATCCAGACGCTTCCGCTAAAACGTTACATTTCTGGTATATAAGTAAGTTGTCTAAAAGTTGCACTAGCAATCTGCAGCGTGCATTATAAACCATTTCATATAAACAGAATGCATATTAGATGGAAAGTGATGCAGAACTAATAACGAAGAAAAAAAATATTTACATCTATGATTAGATTTCCCGGTAATTTCCAGACCACTGAGCTCCATTAAGTCACATTACAGTAAAATCAACAGCAATTGTGTTGCACAGAGCAACATAATGTGAGTCCTCCAGCGGAAGTGGGATTTAACTGATGTTTTGTGCATTTGCAACATTTTCTTTCTGCATGATACAGCCGATGAGTGATAATTGATGAGTCCTGATCCACTATTTCAAAACTTAGCACAGTATCTATGTACACTGAAGAGGAACTTAGGCAACTTAAGAATCATTTTCATTTAATAATTAATAATTTAAAACAACAACAACAAAAAACACCAAAGTCTCAGTGTAGTTTTTCATTTTAAAGCACATATATACTGATCAGGCATAACATTATGACCACTGACAGTAGTAAAGTAATAATATTGATCATCCTGTGACAATATAATGTTCTGCTGGGAAATGTTAGGACCAGGTCCCCAGCAGGATGCAGACTGAGAGAGACGAACACACAAAACACTCTAGAATCATCTAAAAAAAATATAATATAATAATCTATATTGGTGGTCATAATGTTATGCCCGATCGTTGTATATTTACATAGAAATATTCTCAAAGATGGTCTTGACTGACATCTGACTACCAGATCAGGTTCAGGTCCATCCATCCACCCAGCTTCCTACTACCCTAACCACCCACCCCCTCGTCATTGATAACCGTTATCAGAACTAAAATCCCATATTCTGTACTTTCATGCACATCAACCTTCACTGATATACAGTTGATTTGAGCTGTCAAGGTGGAGTTGTACCAAACCAACATCAAAGGAACTACCAGCTGTTAAAGGCCGTCTGTGACGTCACCTCGTGTGTCTGCACTGGAACACACCGCAAAGACTAGGGCCAGGTGGCACCTCCGGTCTGCACCTGCTAGCAAGAGCTACAAGCTACTCTAGTGAGCTAATCATTTAGCCCTTAGTAGCACCAGCCAACTGAGTGCTGGTTTGATGCACAGACTATATAAATATCGAGGTGGGACTGCTCCTCAAAAATTAAGCCAAAGCAAGTACAGCTCCCCCTGGTGGCTGGCTGCAGTATAGGTCATAAGCTCCACCACCTCCTTATTAGTGGAAAACCCCAAAAATACACTCAAATATATTTTTCTCAACTATGGTTTCTATCCTTTTAGGTAGTTGATATAATGCTGATGCATGTTCAAGTGTCGATTATTTAGATATGTTTTTTTTTTAGTTGTTATTTCGACATAATGGCAACCACCAGTTGTTATGGCAACTGTTCGGTGAAGCAGTCCCGTGGGGCCGTGAGCGTTGCAAAAAAATATTTTTTTAAAAACGAGTACAGTGTATAATCCAACATGTCCTTGTAACTGGTGGAGATTGAACGTAGGGTAGTATTAATTAAACGAAAATGCATGTAAGTCTGGAGGAAGTGAGGTCATCAATATCGTGTCAGAAGATGGCGTCGCCCATATTCCTGGGAAAATAGCACCTGTTTACCCAATGGAAGAAAGTGACCAGACATTGTCCATATTCATACAGTCTATGGTTTGCTGAGGAAACTAGCAAGCTTAGCCAAAAAGTGGCTGTTATTTAGCCACGCTCGCTAATGCTAACATGTGATTCATGCTCTTACACTTCATTCACGTACAGAAGAAGATGCCTTTCTATCATTAGAGATTAGAGAGCGGCCGCTTTATGGCCACACAGGGCAAACTCTGAGCAGCTCCTAGTCCTGGAGTCTTTACCAGTGAATTTTGAACTGTGTTATGAAATCATAAGTGCGGTAATAAAAATTACATCATTTGCCTCCCAGCTGAGTTCTTGTTTGTTTCTTGTAACGTCATAAAAAGAAATACCGTCTGCAGGTACTCGACCGACTTAAGCTGCCAGAAATCATAATCACAGAGTAGTGAAAGTTTAGCATAAAGTAATCAGATATAGCTCTACATATGTTACAGTCTCCTTCTCCCCGTGCCTGTTTCTTATAGCGTTCTGTTTGTTGTCGTAACTTCCCCAACAATGAGAGGAATGAAGCTCTTCTGGCTGTATGGTTTGGATTTCATTTTTTATAGCCTCTCTGAAACTAAATTCTCAAGGTCTAATGCAGCTTCCAACCAACAGCAACACTTTAGAGATTGATCTGAATAATATCATTAAAAATAGCTGCAGATTTGTTCGTCCCTGCAGTTTATAAAGAAGCAACAAACTCATCTGAATCTTTCATTGCTGGACAATTAAAACCGATTTTTATTCTTTTTTTTCGTGCTTCATTGACCAGATTTAACCGACTTTTTGTGTCAAATCTTCAAACCTGCTTTGTCAACTTTTTCGCTCTTCCTCGTGTTTGTTACGGTCGCCGGCATGCCAAAACATGTGTCGTCTGCCGGGTGGTTCCAGCTTACACTTCTTGCTTAACACTCACGTTATTGGCTGTCATGAGCATAGAGTATTGTGTGTGTGTGTGTGTGTGTGTGTGTGTGTGTGTGTGTAGAAAAGCATGTCCTGGTTACGGTTGTGGAGGAATTCTGTTTGCACTGTGTAGCAGAATTGTGTATTTTAGAGGAAGGTATCACGTCTCCAGTGTGTGTGTGTGTGTGTGTGTGTGTGTGGGGGGGGGGGGGTTTGCATGCATGTTGGGAGAGAGAGGTGTGCCCCTGTGTGAACCAGCCAGGCCTGTAGCCTCATGCCAGCTCTGCACCGCTGCATGCTGACGTCATGGAAAGAAGCATCAGACTCTGAACTCTGCGCGGCTGGGAACAACCAGCAGCAGCGGCGGCGGCTAGAGTTAACTACAATCAGCCACGCCGCACCACCCTCCCCCCCGGTGATCCCTCTGCACACACACACACAGCACGCTCACGGCGTCTGCTGATCCGCCGGTGGTTCCCGCCGGTGGGTCGTGAACCCCCCTTTCTACGGATGCGATAAAAAAAAAAAAGCACGTCGTATGTAGCTGACTTGGAAGGAATCCAAAGGCTGTTTCACACAGGAAAACGTTGGTCTCACTCCCTGTAAATAGAATCAAACGCTCCATCATCAATCACAAACTGTACGCCGGCTTTTTTTTTTTATTTTTGGGTCAGGAAACGAAGCGAAAGGACACTGGAAACCAGTTTTTGCGATTTCGCTCTGGAAACGCTGTTGTATATCTGCTCCCAGGCGACTCTGCGCCTCACGCAGTCAGACGCTGAGCGATTAACAAGCTCCTAATGATAAAGGCGTCTTTATTTCTGCAGTGCTTGACTCGTACGTCGCTCACTTTGTTTCCTGCCTGGACGTTTTTTCAGAAGATCTGAACCCGTTTTAGGAGAAATAAATAGAAACATATCATGCATCTCTCACACTTATATTTTCACTGCGTGATCCTTTAAATCAGGGGGGTCAGGGGCCACGTTCAGCCTCAGTTTGACATCAAGTAAATCTTCTGGAGTCCAGAGTATAATTGGCCGTTTTTAGCTACTTCTAGTTTTACCTGAATGTTTCATCTTAAAAACTGTTCAGCTCGTTGCCTTGTTTTCAGCACAGACTTTACAAACTGTCTAAACACACTGGACCTAACACCACACTGAAACCATAAAACCTAAACCAAACCAACCAAAAAATCTAAATAAGATTTTGAACAGTTTTTAGAACTTGCAAGTCTAACGTGTAAAGTTTACCACTGTTTACATTAAAATGCAGGAAATGCATCAGACTATTTACAACCATTTACAAAATTATGAGGTGTCATAATTAGCAAGTAAAGTCTAAACATTTTAACACAGTCTCACATTTTAAAACTCTCTTCTCTCTATGCATTTTTCCACCATGTTTTGTTTTATTTATTTATTTTTTTCCATTCTTTGGCTTATGAGAATTTGAAGCTGGCTAGTGATCTCCGCTAGCTAGCGTTTCACCAAACATGACGACATTATTCAGGCAGAAGTGTGGCTTATATTATTTATAGTAACTAGTTTTACTCGGCCTGTCAACACAAATTGAAAGCTGGTTTGTAGTTTAAAGTTAGCGCTTCCTGTGAAAGTTGAAACAGAGACTTGGTGACGCTGCGTCTTGCTGCTACGTCGTCTCAAATTGGTCATGTGATTCTGACGGCGCGTCCATCGTCTCCAGAGGCTTCGTAGCCTGTAGTAATTTACACATAACTTCAGATTATTCCCTTTGTTTTAGTGCAAAGAAGTTCAAGCACATTATGGACTGTGGACTGTGTAAAAGAGAAATATGATAAGATAAAGAATAGAACAGAATAAATAATATGCAAGTATTAGTCTGTATAAGACGTTTGCATTTAATGAACTGTGCTTTCGCAAAACATTTTACGAACAAATTGAAATTTCTTGAGAAAATAAATCGAGTTCTGGCACATTACTGCTTAATTCTGCTGCTACTGCAACTTCTACTAAAACTGTGCGACATCTACTGGACAAATTAGCATTTCTTTCATTGAAAAGTTGCAGTTAAAGTTTGCACATTCGTCGTGGTCCACCAGAGAGTCACTGTTTCTACCATTTCCAATTCTGACTAAAACTGTGCTACACCTAGTGGACAAACATGGAATAGCAGCTGATTTTATTAAAACGTATGTTTGTCCCTCCCGTCTTTAAGTGCTCAATAAAAGACGCTGTAGTGGTTGTTAGAAAGCTGCTGCTTAAGATGTGAATGCACTTAATGCATCTTATCACACAGTATGTCACTGATGTCGTATCTCGTTTCCTGCAGCTACGCGTCTCAGCGAACCGCCCCAGCTTATCACGCCAGCAGCTTGAGGAAATTCCTTGAGCAAATAAAATGATTTTTTTTTTTTCCACACACCTTGTGTTGTGTTTGCACTAGCTACTGCAAAAGCTCCCAGGACGGCCTGCTCTCCCTCCTCTCTCGTGAACTCCTGCGAGCTGGTACCAACAAACTGACGCGTCAAATTCAACGGCAGATTTTTGCTGCAGATGTTTTGCTAAGAGAGAAGTTGGAGTGGAATGTGGGCCACTTACAGGAATCCATGTACATGTAAAAGGCTTTAAAGATGCGTTTTACCATCTGGCAGCTGACGCTTACTCATATATGTAAAGGTCAACAGAAGAAATTGAAACTACGTTTGTCAGATTGTTCTGTAAGTAACCTTTGGGAACGTCAGGCACTGCAGATTACAGGAAACACACTGCAAAGAAAACACAATCGGACCACATCTTCAAATGCTTTGCTTTCATTTTCTTATCTGAATCGAATCGAATCCTCCGCCGTCGCTCTCGGGGCCCGTGTCAGGATTTCCCGCACATTTACACGTAAGCAAAGCAGGGTCATTTGCCTCATCCCTCTCCCCACCGATGTGTGCAATAGACTGAGGTAAATGGGAATCTGCTGCTGCTGCTGCTGCTGCTGCACTAACATAAACAGCGCTTTGCATCACTCTGCGCTGAGTTGAATAATCCCTCGGCCGATTTGCATTGGAAAGTTCCCTGCGCCGTCACAGGCTGCTGATTGTGTCAGGTCCTCGCGTCCAGCCAGTTGTGATCTATAAATCACAGTACGCACACACACACACAGTTTATTGATTTGAAATGTAGTTTGAATAGCGATGTGTAATTCTGTTACGTCTGTGTAACCTGCCGTTCAAAGGTCAGACCTGTAACTAATGTTAGGTTCCCTCTCATCTGCAGCATCACAGCACCATAGAAATCAGGAGGATAAATAATAAATCTAAGAGGATCAATGAACTAAATGAACTGAGCACGTATGCGCTGGATGAACTGGCCTCTAGATTTAATAACCATCAATCAGCCACAACATTATGACCATGTGATTGGATATGATGGAAGAAGTAAATAACATTTAAACCATCTTGTGACAATTCAGTTTTCTGCTGGGGAACTTTTGGACCTGGTATTAATTCATTCATGTAGATGTTACTTAGACATGTAGCATCCACCTAGACCAGACCAGACCCCCCCCCACCCCGTAGAAATGACACTCCCTGAAGGCAGCACTCGTCTCAAATAAAGATTTGAGGCACAAATAAAATATTTGTTTATTTATGGCGCAGTCTGAATGTTGCAGCCGTCCGTCTCTGGTCTCTGGTCTCTGGTCTCTGGTCTCTGGTCTCTGGCCCAAACAAACATCAGCGTCGTGGAGTGAAAACCTCAGTATTTAGTAGTAGTATTTTTATTCAGCCACAGTACAATAGATACAGATAGTCGGTATAAACATGTAAACTACCGCGGCTAAACAGGCTCAGGCAGAAACAGAGAACGCTTATAAATACCTGACCTACACTTTAAACTATGTAAGTAACTAAATAAATAAATAAATCATTCACATTTGACTCCAGTTACACAATTCGTTTTGCTCTTTGTACAGCAAAATGTAATCATACATTAAAAAGAATGGGGGTGACGTTGATTTTGTTCTAAGCATTATTTGCATCATGTCAGAATAAATCACTCAGTTTCATAACACGAGAATTTAGAAACAATGAATCGACTTAGCCCCCGAAATCACAGCATAAAAGCTCCTTTATTCCTTAAGTGACATTTCATCTGCTCTCACCACCACAAGTCTGGAAGCATTTAAGCTCCTTTGACATCTGCTGCTTTCAGGCGTCTCTCAGCTTAGACGCAAACGTCTGCACAAAGGTTTTCTAGTTACTTTTCATCACCTGCTCTTTAGCTGAAGCCATCATTAAGGATTTAAATGTGACGCTTCTTTTAATAGTTTGACTTAACGTTTCAAGTTTGAGATCTTTAATACATCAGTGGAAAGATGAAGAGGCGTCCCGTGCGGTTTGACTCCATCGCAGGGATCCTCCGTGCTCTCGCGTGTCATGGCCGGCGCTTCTCGACAGAGGCTGTCGCCGCCCGAGTCGCGTTTACAGAGAGACCTCTGCTGTTGTTGTGCGTCGTTAAAATCATTTCACGGAGATGTGACATCTGTCAATATGTCGCCGCCTGCGTGTCGGCCGTTGAGGGTTTGTTCTCCGCCGCCGTAAAGCAAATCTCAAACATTGTGGTGATTGCCGCCTGCATCCTTGTCCTGTTTACCGGCTCGGACCTGAATTTACGGCCTGGAAAGACAAACAGAACGAGGCCGACGGACTCGTTAGCCGCACAGCTCCTTCAGAGTGTGACCTTTTCCCCCGTCGCGAGTTGATAGGTGCACTAATCTTTCCGGGGGTCTGAGCTGCTCCTCGGTGGGGGGGGGGGGGGGTCACCGAGCTAAGTGACAAGCCATAGGTTGATGGAAAATCCATATTGTTACTGCCATACATTACTTTTATTTGATTGGGGCCTGCGGTAATGCAGTGATGCGGCGTAATGCACCGAGGCCGGGGTGCTGGAGGAGTTAGCGGGGACCCGTTTGGATCCTAGCCCCCCCCCGCTGCCCTATACCACCTGACACTGATGTACAGCCGTCTACGGGCGCTGTGAGTGCTGCTGAGCGCTGTAAATCACTCCCCGCCATCGATCGAGCGTTAGAAGTCAGCCACTCCGAGCACCCCTGACAGGGCCGCTCGCAAACACCTCGGACTCCTCGAGGGACGACCGGGCGCGGAGGTCACGTGAGCGAAGGGCGAGCCAGCGCGCGGGAAGCGCACGTCGCCTCCTTCTGTTTGTATTAATTACTTTCCGCTCGGTTTGCTGGAGCCCTGCCCGCGCTTGAACGGGGCCGACGTGTTCCTGGAAGAGCGTCGGCGTTACTGGTGCTCCGGCTGTCACGCCTCGCTGTACGCACACGCCTGCGCCGCGGGCGCACGCCCGGGCCTCTAGATGAAGGGAGGCCGGCGTCGGGCTTGTGGAACAAGCTCGCTAAGTGCCTCCTGCCTACATTAGCGAGGCACTTTGTCTTGTGTAAATACAGCGGCGTGTCACAGAGGCGAGGTGGGAAGAGTTGTGGAGGGCCCAGGCGCCAAACTCTCAGAGGTTCTCCGCCGCAGACCGAGTAATTTACTCGCGTTCGCGTGGCCGCGCCCGCACAACGTGCATTTCACAAGTGAAATCTGACTTTCTGACCCTTGTTTCTTCTTCTCCTCTCCGTTGCAGGTAGTACAGTCGCAGAAGCCTCACTTCTTGGCGGTGCACTGTCAAGAGGTGGGTGGGAAGAACTATGAGGCGTCCATGTCGCACGTGGACAGTTTTGTGAAGTGAGTATCGCGCTCTTAATTAATTATCCGCGACCTTAACAGTTTCCCCCGATGGTAGAACATCTGTTTAATGGCTTTTGGAGGGAGGCAGTTTTGTCTTAAACTGAGAGGACTGCTCCCCCCGCTGGTGGCATCGAGGATGTGCATCAGCAGCATAAAATTTATGGAGGATGTTAACTTTGTCGTGTTAGTTTAGAAGAACACCTGAACACCTTCTGATGTGTCCGTGCTGTTTCCCCCCTCCCTCAGAGAGCTGTTGTCCAGTCAGGCCATGAGGGAGTACAACAGAGCCCGCATCTACCTCGATGAGAACTACAAATCCCAGGAGCATTTCACGGTAAGCGCTGTTCGATGCGTCGACCCGGTCTGTGTGTTGGTTGTGAGCGAGTTCCTGGATCGGCTGTCCGGTTTAAAAGAAAAACACATTTGAAAACATGTAAAATAAACGTGTCGTACTATCTGGGAAACAGAAAGTAGAATTGTGTATCGGTTAGAAATGAGAAACTGGAAACAACTGGCTTCTAGGAAAAGCTCCTAGTTGTAGTCATCAGTGTTCTGACTGACCCACGATTCCTCTGAATTTTGTTGCTAACAAGGAAACATGGCATCATGGTGACGTGTTATCACTGCATGAGTCATGTCCTGACTACGGCCTTTAAACTCAGACACCTTCTGGCTGACATTTATGCCACTGTCCATGTCGGGGTCATTTGCAGGACGCAAGAAAAGCAGAAAATAATCTGAGGAAAGCATCAGAGAGAGTTTGATTTTAGTTTGATGTGAGCAGGTTTTATTGCAGGTGATTCTGAATGCAGATAAACCTGTGAATGTGTCTTTAATGGGATCCAGTTATTGTGTTTTTCAAACTTCCCGTTTTCCTTCTTCTAACTGCAGTTGAAGCAGACGTCCACAAGGTGGCAGTAGATGTCTGGAAATGAGTTGGTATTGTCTGAGGTTTTAAGTTTGAAGCTGCCTGGTTTGCGCCTTGCTTCATTATGTATCATCAGTACAGATTAGTGAGTCTGTATTTATTTATTTTATTTAACAAAAGTGTGTTTAAATCTATAAATGATCAGATATTCGTCCGATCAAATGGAAGATGCTGCTATCAAAATAAAAACATACATTAGATAAATAGAAACAAACCTCTATGAGTATAATCTCATGTTAAATCTGCTTTTCTTTTCATTTCTTTTCTTTTTTTTTGGAGTGAATTCCCACAAACTGCTGTTTCTCTTTGTGGCCTCTTGATGGAGCCAAACGCTCAGACCTGAAACCAGTAGCACAGGATCCTGAGGAGACGTGATTTTAAACGTAGTTTTATGTCCAGTACGCAACAAAGAGACAACAGGTACGCGAGACAATCATCTCCCCATTCCCAGGAGATTATTTTGGAAGACTTTTACAATCCCATATCGACACCCCCTCCTCCCCCCTCCTCCCTCCCCCCCGCTCCTCCAGTTCGTATGTGATCACTGAGTTGTGTCCGTCTCGGCTCCACCAATGTTTTCGGCATTATCACCACGCTACGCTGCACCTCCACAAACCCTCATAAATCACACCACCCACTGAGTCACATTTGCTCTTTTCAAAAAAATATTACAAACATTGGCCTTTCGAAAATATAATTATGTGCCATTTCACATAAGCGCTGGCAGTATCCCGGCATTACGAGCTGTTTATTTAATGGTGTTTGTCTATAGATTAACCTTTTTTTTTTTTGTTATGTTATGTTTTTTTCCATCAAACAGAGGTGGCGGTTTGCGCCCGTCTTTGTGAGTCAGTCAGTGGAAAGAGGAACATCTGATGTGCTTTCTATGATGTTGATATTGAAATCCTGGCAACAGTAAATATGAAGAGACTCTCCAGTCCGTCTCACACAGGGCTTGCCATTTAGCTTTGATGACATCACCCGTATTTGTTTTCTCAATCTTCGATTTTTATTATTTTTTTTCTTTCTTTCTTTCTGTCTTTCTTCCTCCCGCCCCTGTGCTCCGGGGATAATTGTTTGTTGTCTGCCCCCCGGCCTGTCAATTTTCACATCATGTAAGTGGGGACGTTTTTTCTGGGTGCAGAGTTTCCTCTTTGTGTTTTTTTTTTGCAGCCTGTGTGTGTGTGTGTGTGTGTGTGTGTGTGTTCTCGTGTTAAATGTCTTTATGCGCGACTCGACGTGTGAGTGTTTTGGATGAGATGTGTAATAATGTGGCGAGGCCTGTGAGATGTGTTTAAAGGCCAGTTTGATCTGCCGTCACGCGGCCGACGACACGAGACGATTGATTTATCGTCTCCCGATGGTCGATTTATCAAAACCTGATATAAAAAAATCACAAAAAAATTCTTATTTTATTTTAGCTACAAGACAAAAAGCAAAACTAAATTTAAGCAAATTAAGCAAAACTTAATTTACTATTAATGTATTTCTGCACATTATATCAATCAATAAATCAATCAGACTTTATTTGTAAAGCGCTTTTTATACAAAAAGTAGCACAAATAATTCCACCTGTGCCCCCCAACCTCTTCCCACCCCTCTCCTCCACCTCCTCCTCTAACACAGACACACACGACTTAAAAATGCATCATGTAGAAGCAAATAAAACGATATACGTCAGAACAGGAGCATGAACTGTGAGGAAACACCAGAGTCTGGATACAAATTACACCCTAACAACCCTAACAAATAGTTTATAGACCTAAGAGATACATAAATAAATAAAAATCAAACTTAAGGTCATAAAATAAGAACTATAAAATGCAAAATACTGAGACAATAAAAGAGAATAAATAAATTGTTAAAATTCAATTAAAAGCCTAAATAAAAAGGTAAGTTTTGAGCTTATCTTTAAAAAATATCAATATAAAAGGACATTATAGATTAATTTATTATTTAAATAATAAGTCAATAATAATGACTGTGATTAAATTTGAGGAAGTTAACAAAAAATGGCAGAATATATTTGCATTATTTCGAATAATCCACAAAAGTTATATATAAAATCTCCTTTGATGTTTCTTACGTACAAAAATAAAGCAACAAGTCGTTAACGAGTCCTCGTTTGAGGACGTTGAGACTTCATTGTTTGCAATTCAGTTTTATATTTTGTCACACATTTATATTTCTTTATAATATAAATAATGAAATAATCCCAGTGTCCACGTATGAGAACGTAGTTTTTTTTTTCAGAAACGACTGCTTCCTGTTCTAAGACGACGCTTCCTTTTTATAGTTTATCTAAGGTCGTACTGATTCCAAATACACCAAATAAAAGCTCAGGTCTCAGGAGGTTAAGATCGAACTAAATTCCTCAGTCAAACTCTCTGTTGTCTGATCTTTAGGACTTTATTTGTGTGAATTACTCGACTGTCTGAACCCGTATTAATGTCCTGAAGATAAGACGTAACTCCTCCATGTTAAATGTGAACGATGAGAAGTCCAGGCCGAGCCGGAGCTCCTCCTCTCCTCCTCCTCTCCTCCTCCTCTCCTCCTCTCCTCCTCTCCTCCTCTCCTCCTCTCCTCCTCCTCCTCCCAGAGGAAGGCAGCAGTAGATGGTGGGGAGGTGTGTGTGTGTGTGTGTGTGTGTGTGTGTGTGTGTGTGTGTGTGTGTGTGTGTGTGTTAGCTTGACTGACACGTTTCCCCCCCACGGCGGAGCCCGGGCCCGGTGCTTTACGGCCCCCGTTAAGGTATACAGCAGGTAAAATGTCAATTAGGAAGGCCCGCCCTGATAACTCAACTCCCAATCCACTTGTTCTTGGCCATTAATATTTATCGTGGGCCTGGCCCTGGAGCTGCAGCCCCCGTGTCATGTGGAGTGATGAGCGCTAACACACGGGCGCCCGGAAAACGCCTGCGAATGCACAAACACACACCTACACCACTGTCACACGGACTAATCAAGCTATCCACATACACAGACAGTGACACACACACACACACACACATATACAGCGCCGCCTCAGCCCTCAGTTGTTCCAGGGCATTTTAATGGGAAATTAAAGGCATCCCTCATGTCTGTGGTCTGCAGGACAGGAATGAGAGCAGCGGCGGAGGATAAATCAGACTCCACGGCTTGACAGGATACTGCTGTCTCCTTTTACCCCGCGGCTGTGTGTGCGTGTGTCTGTGTGTGTGTTTGTGTGTGTGGGTATGCATGCACATGTGTGGACGTCCTTTAAAAACATTTCCGGCGCTTTGTCCCGCGTCAATCTTTGTCACTTTGACGCTCAAAAGAAGCTGCTTCAGCTCCCGATGAAGCCTGAGCTCCCAGGTGCTTCCAGGTCAGGTTCGCAGTGAGCGAACGCGCCGCGTCGTTCACCGTCGGAGAGCTGCAACCGTCACGCCGCATGTGATCAGTCGGTAATTCGGTTTATTGCATTAGCATGAAATAAGATGGACTTCGCGTCTTGACAGCGCAGAATTTGTGTCTTCCCAAAGCAAACCCAGATTCTTATCGAGGACAGGACGTCGGATCCCACGGAATCTATTTCCATCTAAATTGCCTGGAAGGAGAAATAAATAACAAACGGGGAAACAAAGCTTTACTTTGTTTGATTGGACAGTTTTATCGCTATTATTATTATTAGGAAAATATTAGATTTATTTTAAAACCTACTGGCAGCATTTCTGTTCTTTTTCTGCCAGTTTTATTTTTTATTTTTTTCAGGTATAATCGTATCATCTGATATTTGTGGATGTTTCATTAATATGTATTATTAATCCACACGGGATGAGCCGAGGGTTTGATATTAAATAAATACACCGATCAGGCATAACATTACGACCACCTTCCTGACATCGTGTACGTCTCTGGACGTGGGCCTTCTGAGAGCGTCCTGTGGTGTCTGGGAACAGGATGTTGTTAGTGTCGGGGGGCGTTTGAGGGGAATGGTTGGAGTGTCATAGCTATTGGGTGGGTGGGGGGGTGTCTGGCCTGGTCTGATCTAGGTGGGGCCTACACGTCTAAGTACCATCCGCTCGAATTAATACCAGGTCCAAAAATTTCCCAGCAGAACACTGAATTGTCTCAAAATGGTTTAAACGTTATATGCTTCTCCTCTCAGTGGTTTTAATGTTGTGGCAGGTCCGTGTAGGTTGCAGGTGTGAGATCAGTGACTCAGAAAACGAACACATTAGAAAAGAAGCTCCAGGTAGTCGCTGATGCTGGAATAAATGCAGGTAAATAAAAGGTTGTTGATAAATCATACGTCTTTAATAACGCCCACAATGATCATGAGTCTATAAAAAAAAAAGACACAGAATCCGCCCCCCCTCCCTTCCTCCCTCCTTAAATCCTCTTTATGTAAATACTAACAACTACATCAACAGTTTCCTGCCTAAGTTGTGTAGTCAGTAGCTGCCAGCGGCTCGGCCTCGCTCCGCTCCAGAGGTGAGTCCTTAATTCTTTTCCAGGCAGCGAAGGGCTGTAATACGATCATCAGCGCTGCTCCGCTCGGCCAGGAATTTATGAACACTTAGTGTCCCTCTGTGCTGACAGGACTTCACCGTCAGTGTGTTTACGGGATGGCCTGGAAATACGTGTTGTGTGTTTATCACCCCATGCTCTGCTCCCTTTTTTATTTTTTTATTTTCATATATATATATATATATATGATGAAACAAGAACCAGGTGCATGTAGAGATTATATACTTTGCAGGGAAAGTGGGGCTCTGTTGGTTTTACGTGCAGAGGTTAACTAGCAGCAGCCCTCCTCCTCCTCCTCCTCCTCCTCCTCCTCCTCCTCCTCCGTGTTTAAAAAGGCCGCAGCAGGCACATAAGCAGCTTAAAATATTGCAAACTAAATCTAAGAGCTCTTATTTCAATATGGTGAGAAGCGCGGCACCTACTGAGGCCACTTGAATGGAGTAGATGTCAGCCCCCGGTTATATCGCCGGGGCCATAACTCTCGTTCGGCCATCACTCACAGTCCGGGGGCCAGACGTAAGTGCATACAGTGACAAAGCCAAATAAACATATACGCAAGCGTGCACATACAAATATATATATACAACACACACACTCTCTGGACATGTGTTGAGCGACAATCAATGAATCTGCCATCAGGCGTTGAGTTACGAGGCGAAGAGAGTGGGCATTCCCTCTGTGAAAATATTTTGACTGAAAATGTAGATATAATTAATGGATTGTGTAAAGAGGTGGAGGAATTGATGGTTTTATTACAAGGCCGGGGCCAACGGAGCCTTTACCCTCCTGGATGATCACCAAGCATCACACACAGCACTCTGTGGTGTGTTGGGACGGGATTTGTCCCCCCCGTCCCCTCCCCTCCCCTCCACCCGTCCCTCCATCCGAGGGAGAAGGGGGGTGGTTAATGAGTTGTGTTGGAGGTGGACGCGTCGCTGTCCTGTGGTGGAGGGCTGGGATGCCGCGGCGCCTCCTGCCTCCCGATAATGATGTGGTACCAGCGCGAGGCGGTACCCTGAGTGTACCTCGCCTCCGTCCATTATGATGTGCGGCCCCCCAGCCACAGAGGGGGCAGAGTGAAGGTGAGCCTGTCATATCGATCTTTTTAGTGCTAAAATATGAGCCACTTTACTCTGCTCCCCGGCGCGGTGATGTGAAAAATAATAACTCGGACCCAAATTAAAAATATTGATCGCTCAGGAGGTGTTGAGAGCAAATAAACACCCTCTGAAGGATTTTTATCCCCCGCGCCTCCCCCTTCCCCTTCCCCACCACCACCACCACCACTCCCCTCCGTTCCACTCCTCACCCTCCTCCCTCCTCCTGGTCCGGGTCATGGATAAGAGGCTAGCTAAACTGTAAAAAAAAAAAAAGAACCCAGCCATCTTGTTGCTCGGGCGGCTTCGTAATACTCCCGGACTCTTCGCGCTCTTTATTGTTCCCAGACACAAATCAACAAGCGAGCATGTTTTCAGATACTCCCTAACACTGATTGATTGGGTTTTGACTCCCTAATCTGGCATTAGCCGGGCCTCTATTCAGGTACCCACCTTCCTCTCCTCTCCCCCTTCCCTCCCTCCCTCCTAACAAGTCATAATTTTTTTGCACATCCGAGCTTTGACTTTTTTATTCCCTCCCGCCGTAACGGATGAGCTGACACGGGGCCATCAAACGGGTGGGAAAACAATTGCCACAAGGTTAATTTTATTGCCTGCTCCATGCATTTGTGAGCAGGCGGGAGGTGTCCTCTGCCCGGGTCCTGATGAATGGCTGCGCCGAGCGGGCAGGAATGAAAATGAGAGGCGAAGAGGCCAGAAGCAGGGAGGGGTGGAGGGGTGAAGGGGGGTTTGACTTGGAGTACCCGTCGCTCCCACCTGAAATTGAAATTTTTCTGACGTGCTTAAAATTGGTATTCTGATATATATATAAGAGAGGCAATGTTCCATTTAGTTTGATGGCGACGGCCGCCGTGTGTCCCAGTCAATTGCGTTTTACGACGCCCACTCCGCCTCGTACAATCCGAAAGGAGGTTAATATGCGCGCGCCCTAAATGGCGGATGTCAGATTGTCCAGAGTGCGTCGGAAAATAAACTACTTAGTGTGTCTAAACGCTGTCGTAAGACTTGGCCGTCCCGGCTGCGGCGCTATTGATTGTCCACAAGGACGTTTGCTGTGTTTTTTTTTGGGGGGGCCAAAGCGGCATGAATAGACATTTGATGGAGCGTGGAGAGCGGGGCTGGACCAGTATCTACATCTCAGTGCTGTGTCAGTGGGGATGAGAGCCAGGGCGTAAGGGAGAGTCACATGCTGCCTGTTGACATCAGTGAGAGGGAGCGGGGCCGGAGCTGGCGATATCTCCTCTTCCCCACTTGAGCCGGGTCCTCTCGCTGAAAGCTCACTTCTGTCTGCTGGCTTCAGGCCCTCACTCTGTGTGTGTGTGTGTGTGTGTTTACCCCATGCTCACACGTGCATGTGTGTTGCCGATATAGGGGCCGTCTCCATGCGACACTTCGTCCATACGTATCGATTCCTCCCCGGCTATAGTTGCTTCATTTGCATGGCCCAGCTGACCCGGGCAGTCGGTGGCCATTATCTTCCCATTAGCTAATCTCTCAGCTTTGATTTCCATAATCCTCTGTCTATTGAGAGCCCTCACAGCTCTCACAAGCCCCACTCTCCAAGGAGAAAAAAAAAAGAAAAAAAAAAAGACCCCCACCACACACTTCACTCCTCAAAAGTCTGCACGGTGACATGCATCATACACTCAAGCGTGCATCTGCATATTCAGCTCTCACTGCAGTGATGCTCTAATAGGCTGTGGCGTTGAGTTATATTGATATTTATTGACAGCAGTGAAATAATCACAATTAACCCTAAAAGTAAAAGGTTGCTTATGTTCTACAACCTTCTTTTAAAGTGTTTAATTATTTTATGTTATTCTGTAGCTGCTCAATGTTGAGCTATTATAAGTGCTTTGTTTCCTTTAGACTTGTCCAACTGGTATTTGCATCGTATTTTACAATATTTTTTTCAAGTCATTTGCATCTATAGTTTGATTGGTATATTTTTATTTTATTTTGTTTTTACTGTTTTATTTCATTTTTTCAACTATTTTAAACATATTTTATTTTTAATAGTCATTTTAGAGTGATTTTTTAAATTTGTTTTATCTTTTATATCTATAGCACACATTTAAAAACAACCTCACTTCACCAAACTGTTGCACAAACAATACAAATATAAATAAATCAACAATTCCTAATAAATATACAACTATTTCATTTAGCGATTAATCTCTGGATTATTTATTAGTCGATTAATCGATTTATCGATCGATTCTTTTTTCAACTATAATGTATCAACTAGTTGCTGAGTAGTTGATTAATCTTTAACTACTAAAATATAACCAAACTTGTCCCAATACATTTAATTCAAAATATATCATGACATCTATTTCACAGCAAGCGTCCAGATGCAAACGGTTGTAAAAGCCGACGCTTTTGCTGGCTAGCAACCAACTGGACGCAGTGATGCCGATGAGCTATCTGCAATTTGGCCGGCACCCTCACCTGCACATATCCATCCCTGCAGCGTCCACCGCCCTCCTCCTAAAAGAAACGTCCAGTGCGCCGGGCCAAATTTACCTTAATCACCCTCGGCGGAGTTCTCAGAGAGCGATGGCTTCCCATTGATCAAGGAGAGGACCTACCACCTACCACCCGCACTCCGCCCTTGACGGCCCTCCCGTCCACAAACGAGCTGATAATTAATAAGGGCTGGCTCCGCTAACACCAGTCAACAAGACAGCATGATGGATCGGACGGATCGGACGCAGACCAATACGTTGCCAAGCTTTTCCCCGGCCCTGCGCGAGGCCCCCGAGGCCTCCTTTAGCCTCCGCCATCAGGCATGCACAGTAGCACCCACTCTGCTAATTAAATGCCTACAGGTTGCCCTTGTTTTTCAGTGGGGATGCTCTCTATCTGTTCGCTATTGGCATGTAGTTAATAATTCATCAAACTGCGTCGCTGAGGACGGGGCTTAGCATTTGCCAACTTTGCGACGAACTTGGTTAGACCTCGGAGGTTTAACAATTCGCGTGTCGTGTTCTGATGGTCGATTAAATCTTTTCTGTTTGTTTGTCCCTTTTTAAATGGACCCAGAGTCTAATTAATAAAAATATATCTTTTCTAAACCCTCACCTACAGCCCAAATGCCGATCATTTAGAACAAAATGGCGGTGCAAAGTAATAATTATTCATCTGAAGCAGTCACACTGCCGTGGGACATTTGCAGAGGATCCCGACAAATAATAACCCGCAGCTTCAGGCAATTTCCTCCAACTGTGGTGGTTCAGTCACGACCAAACATAGCTCTTGTGACGGCCGACACGGTCTCAGCCCCTGACTGACGCGTCCGTGGCCGATCCGCACCCCTTCGTGCCAAAGGCTCCTTTTTAATCACTACACTTCCTCTTGTTTTGTCAACACATGACTTGTTAGCCCCGTCTAATTGTGAGATATGGGCATTTTCTGCAGAAGGAAATTCTGTTAGCGTCTTCATTAGACTTGTTACACGGTTTGGACCGTGTCCTCGCCAGGTCACAGTTTGACAGTTTTGGTCGTCGGCGGTTAGAAAACACATCGAACGTAGTTCGGATATAGAAAAGGGGTAAAAGAGCGGACGGGGACGATTTTTAATGACGTAAGGTTTGAGCTCAACAAGGCGACATTTGCAGCAGGAAGTGTGGTGGTTGTCGGTGGGGGGGGTTGGGGGAGTTTAAGGGGGGGGGGGCTGGTGTGCACCCTAACCGGTGTGATTGGGTGTAATTGGCGAATCTGGTCTAAGAGGAGTGGAAGGTCGGCGGCTGCGGGCTGTGAGCCTGTCATAATAACAACCAACAATGTGATCATTTCATTTCCTTTTCACTTACACATCACCTCGCTTCACATGAGGCAGCACACGCACACACACACGCACACACATGCACACACAAACACATGGGGACAAGGTTAACATTGGGTCCCATTTATTTCACTCCACCAATGACTCTAAATAGCCTTTCAAAAGCAGAGTGAGGAGGGAGACAAAAATAATCAAATCACACAATTACTGCTCGGCTTCATTCTATAGTTAAGTGCATTTTTATTGTGTAACGTTTTTTCTGTACCCCCCCCGCCGTGCACCCTCTTCCACCCGCTCTATTCCTCCTGCCTGCCGCGGCAAGCGTTCTCTCCCTGCCACTTCTCATCTAATATGGCCATAATTGGGTTTGGTCGCACAAATCTGATTTCAGCAATTGGGTTATCCTCTTCTGAAATTGGAGAGGTCTCCGGGCCGGCATGGGTGGAGAGTTAATCTGCTTTTGTTAAGCCCTCCTTTTGGTGGCTGCGGCGGCAACATTGAGCTGTGCCAGTTAAGGCGCTTTACCTGTCACTGTGGACATGGTTCACATTCACACAGCCTACCCCCCCCCCACCAAAAATAAGAAAAACCTAAAAAAAAAAAAAAAAAAAAAACTCTCCCCTCACCCACACACATCACACACATCCCTCCACCCTCTGCAAATAATGACATTTGAATCGAGCATTAACAGGCTTAATTACTTTAAAATTGTCATTTTAATTTACACTGATATAGTATTGATCACACAAGCAGAGATTAAGGCCCTCAGTGGAGCGGTTGATGTGGAATTAAACAGGGCCGGGTCCTCCTGGGGCCCGCCTGGCCTGTCCTGCTGCAGCCAGAAGAGGAATGACATCCTCCCCCTAATGAACTGGCAGCATGCACAGACATGAATTTCAGGCCCCGCTGGAGAAGGAGGGAAATAATGGGGTTTGGGGAGCCATGGCGGGTTATTCATTCACTGCCATGCACCAATTCTCCTGTGATTCATCCCCTGGCCCCCCAGACCCCCACTGCATGTTTGCCTGGCACATTCAGCCCACCTGACCTTTCTCCTGCCTAAGTGTATATGTATTTATATATATATGTGTAGCCCTCCCTCCTTGGGGATCACCTCGCCCCCATACCAGGTATCATGTACAGAAGGAGGGAGGAGCTGGACGTTAGGGTGGAAGAAGGAGCAGAGCCCCCCCCCCCTCGCCCATCCGTTGGTGGCGCTCCGTGATTCTCGCTCTCATCCCGGCTCGTCGGCATGTCTGAAGAAGACGACGACGCTTTCCCGGGGAATTGATCTCCTCGCTTGAGCCCGTTGTCACGCGCAGCTGGTTAATACCGGCGACTCGGGGCGGGCGGTGGGGATTGGGGGGGGGGGGGGGGGGGGGAAATCGAGCAATTTTTCCCCAGTTTGAAGAAAGCCAGCGAGTCCTGTGGGTAAGCACTGTGTTGTGGAGTAATTAAAGCAGTAGGAACAACCTCTTGACACCTGTCTCCGATGAACACGCTCAAACAATCACATGTCGCACAAAGTGCCTTTAATGACCGGCTCTGAGACGCCTGATGAGAATGGAACCGGAGCTGTGAGCGGACGCAGGATGGAAGAGTATTTCAGTGCATTAGCTTCACTTCACATTATTAGTTATCTCCGAGAAAATTGAAAATGAAATCTCGATGCTTTCTCTTTCTTCAATATTAGTTTAACTTAGTGAGACAATGGTTGCTCATATGAAGATTAAGAAATTTCCCCTTTTTTTTTTTTTGGTGAGGAATTGAAGATGCACTCTTGTCATTGTACATAAAATTCATTTTAAAATGGGGGACATTTCAGTGATTGTTTTACTGATTAAAGCTTCTGGTTGGATTCCCTGCTCCATTTTGATCAAGCATTACACCGATCAGCCACAACATTAGAACCACTGACAGGACAAGTCAGGACAAGTGACAGTTCAGTGTTCTACTGGGGAACTTTTGGACCTGGGATTCATTCATGTGGATGTTACTTAGACATGTAGCACCCACCTAGACCAGAACAGACACCCCCCACCCCATAGCAATGACACTCATTGATGGAGTGATAATCACCAGCAGGAAACACACACACAAAGATGTTAGAAACAACTCAAAAAAACATGAAGAACAGCAGAAGGTGTCGACCTGGCCTCCAAATTCACTAGATCTCTGATGAGTTGCAGCTGTTTTGGAGGCACAAAGGAGACCTACACAACATTAGGAAGGTGGTCATAATGTTATGCCTGATCGGTGTATATCACAATAGTCCTATGTTGTTGCAGACGTACTTAGTTCAGCCCATATTTTAGGTGTAGCATTGATTTATGGGAACGCGTTGACATTGAGGGTGTGTGGCAAAGTCGAAACTGAACAGTTCTCGCCCTTGAGCCGGTTGACTACTATTATTGTCTAAAACACCCTAAAGGTCCCGGTGCAGATTGAAAACGGGGTGGGCGGGTAGGGGTATGGGGGGGGGGCCCTGTTTGTGAGGTCCAAAACTGATTGCATTATCTACACCTGGATGTCGCCGGGTGGAAGCCATCTTGACGATGAAGCCTAAACAAAACGTCGTCGTCTTCTGTGTCTCGGCTGGCAGCTCCCCGCGACGGACATCAAGATGTCTCCAATACGCATAATGGACTTGGCAAGTTCCTGAGGTTGCTGCCGGGCTTGGGCCTTCTTCTCCACTCCGTCATCCAATCACCTTATTCTAATGCTATTGCATTGTTTAGTCAACCAGCCGTCCATTTACATCAACCCATAACCACGGCGCCACACCACAGGAGCACTTAATAGAATTAGCAGGTATTGTGCAGCACATTTTAAACACATAGGCCATTTTAAAACACACACACTCAGTCATTCCACCTCCCCCCCCCCCCCCTCAGGCTCATGATCCCCCTGTTTGCTGTCAGAGTAATGGCATCACAAGCTCTACATGCAGCGCCTGCCTCTCCGCCTTAACTGTCATAACTCTACACTCACCGACCCACCGTGGACAGTTTACTCAGATCTTTAAATGTGCGGCCAATATTGTTGTCATGTTTAGGTTATGTACTACATATTAATAGCTCATAAAGCACATTTGTTGCATTATTAAATCATTTTTCACTTGCTCCTCATTAGGAAATAGGAAGCCCAAGCTCTCGGCTTAAACAGCCGGTTAATTATAGAGCTCATAACTTCCTAATCTGATTTTGGGGAATGTTTGAGAGTCTGTTCGGCTAGCCAGCGTATAAATAGACAAACAAAAATGAAACAGCCACATGGCTTGGAATTTGCAGTCATATGCCCACTTTTGCCCTTGACTGAATACATTATATTCCCTTGCAAAACCCTCAACACTCCAGTGCCATCTTTTCAAACAAATTGCTCTCATATGCTTCCTCCTTGTGATTAACAGGGAACAATTTCACATCAAATAACTCCAAATTTGTCTGAAGACCTCCTTCTCTAATTATATTAAACGGGGCATGTGTAAGTTTATTTGGAATGACTCATCCTCGGGGTCAGGGAAATGAGCAATCCCTTTGTCCCCCCATCCACCACCCTCCGTTAAACTATTACCTATAAAAACAGCCGTGCACTCTCAGTCAGAGGGTGTGTCCTGCTGGGTGCAATAACGAGGGCCTTTCTCCTTGTCTCATTCCTTTGCCGATTGATTTTTGCAAGGAAAATTAATGCAGTCGCTTCGAGGATCTGGAGGTCAGAGGTAGACGGGCTCCACCAGATGAGGGGCGGTGCTGGGCGAGCGCAAAGGCAACAAACAGCGGCGGGGATTACTAGACTCTGTCTGATGAAACTTACCGTGCGTTTGTTCGAGGGCGGAGCTCTCAGTCGCTTATGATGAATTGTCTCCGCACTGTTTTATGCACACACCAAAATGCATCTCCTATGATTGACCGAGCAAATAAATAGACCCGCGTATCGACTGCACTCGCTCATGGGGGTCACGCTTTTGTTGGCCTTGCTTTAGATTGTACGTGATTGTTTTCGTCATCTTTAACACCACAAATTTACCATTTGCACAAGATTTTTAAAAATTTTAAACCAACCGTCCGCTTCCTTGGATCAACAGAAACCTTTTACTTCTTCTAACACTTCATACTCGCATCCCTTGAGACGCTTTCTGTTACGTTTTCCCACAACTCGCACCAGGAGGACCGGTCCAAACCTCCATCTGACCCCCGGTAGAGTGATGTCTCATAAAGGTATAAAGCAAAGCATAACCATATTTCGGTGAATAATGTTTCCCAAGTTGGAACCAATCTAACACAAAGGGTGCCCCAGTCAGAAGGGTCCATGCACAAGTTCAAGCCACAATGGCACCCTGTGTGCACCATGCTGTAGCTAATTACCCACTCATTAAAGAGCCCTCTAATTAGATTGGATGTTATTCTCTTTCGGGTAAATTCAAGCTCTTAATTTTAACAGCCTAATTACATTTCTGAAAAAAAAGGGGGGAAAAAAGCACTTTTCAAAGCAGTTGTTGGCCCAATGGAAATGAAGCATTTTTCGGAAAGCTGAATCTTCTCCTCTGTGTTCAGCCGGTCTGGAGATTTGAGGGCTAAATGTGTAGCTCAGAGACATGTAGGAGGAAAGTGTATAGATGGTTGAATAGCCTTAAAACCTGCCCATTTGTTCATCTGTGACCAATGCTGATACTCCGTGGTGGCTGGTGGTAAAAAAAAATGGGTGGGAGAGCTTACAAATGCATAATACAGACTAAATAGTTAACACGGCAGCAAAGGAAACATCACCTACATCATCTAGTTTTTTTGTGCTCAGTGGTTCTCATCTGGTCTGGTGCTGTGTTTTCGGGTTTTTTGAGTTGTTACTGAGCTGCATCCTGCTGGGGATGGCTGCTGTCATCAAGGAGTGTCATTGCTATGGAGTGGTCTGGTCTGGGTGGGTGCTACATATCTAAGAAACGTCCACATGAATGAATCCCAGGTCCAAACGTTTCCCAGCAGAACAGTGAATTGTCACAAGACGGTCGATGTTATTCACTTCTCCTGGCTGTCAGTGGTTTTAATGTTGTGGCTGATCGGTGTATACCATAGGTCTTCGACCTATCGCTGCTCAGCCAATCAGGAAGCCACGTATTACATGCTGACTGTGGATTGACAAATATATAAAGCAGTTGAACAGCCACTCTACTGTTGCACATACATTGACCCTGTGTATTATTTTTACAGTTTATTATTTAATACAAAATGACATTAATTATGTATATTTATATATAGCACTAGGTCGAGTTTAATATAGAACACATATAATAGGTAGGTGGAGGGTCCCTTCTTAATCTCTCCATCAGTTTCAGGGTCGTTGGTTGGTGTTGGTGTATATACTACAATATATATAGCACTAGAAAAAAAACACTATAATATACAACTAAATGTTTGTACGTTCAAAAATATGATCAATTCCGAGTTCAAACTTCACTTCACAGTTCCCACAGATTCACATAGAGTCCATATCCATGCGAGTCATGTCTGGCGCCGACTCGGATCTGTTCTCTGATGCGACAGATGCACTGTACGCTGCGTTTTGTCCTCTGCTTCCACGTGACCCGACGGTAAACAATACAGTACCACCTGGTCGTCCGTGTAGCCCTCAAAAGTGGGGGGCGGCCTGGGAGACTCGCGGCGGACCTGCGCGGGCCCCCACCCAACACCCACCCACCCACCCCACCAACTCCAAATCCTCTTTTCTTCTCACATTTCTGTGGGTGTGATATTTACAGGAGAGCAGACGTGGGCTTGCTGCCACTCTTGCCCCTGGCACGGCACCTCGGCTCCCTCCGCATCTTAAAGCCGTGCTTTAAGAGGGGCCACGGGAGAGGCCGGATGCTGCGATTGTACGGATAAAAAAGAAACATCTGCGTAAGAAAAGTCCTCTTTTTTATTTATTATTATAATAATACAATAAGAGGGAAAAAAAGCCCATGACATAATTTCTTGTTATCTAAGAAGCTGAGGCTGCATTTACATTCGCTTTTCATGCGGCGTCTATGTGCTCTTAGGGGCGATGCACTGGAGTATAACTAAGCTAGCATGGAGGATATCCAACCATTTAAATCAAGCCTCTGGGAATTTTACATAACACATCATTGGAGAGCATTGGTTTTTACATAAAGACAAAGAAGGCCACAAAGAGCCACCGGACGGGCGTCTTAGCCTGAGACGAGCCGCTGCGTTGTGTTTTTTCGCAGACTCCTCTAAAGCTTCACGGTCCTGTGGTCACTGTTGTGCTCCGAGAACGCCTCTGCTCATACCCAGACAGCACACAGACAGAAAGCTGCTTATTTTTTTTACACATCCCCGGCGGGAGAAAAATGATTTTTCTGAACCCTCAAATCTGAACCCTCTCCTCTGATAGGGGCGACTGCTCGGCCCCCCGGCTTCAGCGGACGTCCTCAGAGCCTCCAGCGCCAGAGGATATACTGTAGGGCTCCATTGATTGTCCCTGTGCTCTGGAAGCTGTCATATTTTATAGATGTTTCATGGGATGGCTCATGATCTAGACGATGTCGCCCTCATTTGGAAAGAATTGTGTTTGTACTAAGGGGGGAGGAAGGGCTCTTGATGCAGAGGAATGGGGGCCCTGCTGATAACTTCCACTCACAAGTGACAAAGTAATGCCACTAAAATGCAGCAAACTAATATATTTCATTATGGGACCGTGCGATAGAGCTGTATCTCATTGGGCAGCCAAGGATGCCACTTTGTCATTCCAAGGCCACGCGAGCGAGCCACAGGCCGGTGTCGGGACGGGGCCAGATTCAGACCCCGGCGACAGGACAGAGGCTGACTGATTACTTTTTCCAGCTGACGTCCCAGCTCTGACAGCTCCAGCCCGGCGTCCTCAGGGAGAGTCGAGTTTGCTCTGCGCTGATTATTTGACATCGGAGAGAAGTTGCGTGTGCCCTACGTTTTTGACATATGTGTCCTCGCATGTGCTCCTCTCCTCCTCTGCGAGGGCTGTAAAAACGACCGAGTAAACACGTTCAATCAGCGTAAGAAAAACTTTCCAAACTTCTCCCCCTCCTTCTTCATCCGACTCTGGTGATCAGTAAAAAATGATATTGCATCCAGTCTCCCCCTACAGCCTGCATGATCCTAATTTAATCAACCCTTCCACAAATGAGGCCACATGAATAGGCACAATATTAAATCAGATAAGAATATAGATTGATGAACAGCCCATGACAACATTAGCAGCCCCTTCAAAATGCATGGATGGAAAAAAAAAAAGAAAAATCAATGAGCTCAAAGACCTGTCATTTGCATGGGCCTCTTCCCCTAATGGGAATACTTTTTATAGACGTGGAATTACAAGTTGAAATATTCTTTTTGATTATTGGACATCCATAGCCAAATATGATTTACATTAATGAGCATAAGTATATTAAAGGCATTGTATCCCCCGGCATCCGAAACAATTGAATAATGGCTCTGGCAACCAAGCGGCAGTGCCCTGAGAAAATAGAGAGGAGCTAATGTCACTTTAATTACTAATGGATATCTCAATTGCTCAGACTTTGATTTTTTTTCTTCTTTCTTTAGGAACAATTTAATAAGGCAAATATTCATCATCTTCATATCCCCCTTTTAAAATAACGATGTTGTCGAGGCCCCGCAGCGCACTTATTTAAAGAAAGTGGCCGTTTACCATGCTGGCCCCTAAGATCAACGGTTTATTTGAAGATTGCTTTCAAAAGATTATTTTCTGGTGAAGAAAGAATGGCAGTCTTTTCATGTCCAATTGCCGACGTCCGATACACTTAAAGTAAAGAATCCGACCTTGTTAACAGGGACAGACGTTTTAAAACGTCCCTTAAAGCCGTCCCACGTATCGGTCCTCGCTGTTTGTCAGTGAAAGAACGATGCATCCTGTTTCAGAGGGAGTCGCGCTCGCGTTTTGATTAAATTGCGCTCTGCAGTGTTCTGACCTGAGCTTTATTAAAGTTATGAAGTTACAGAACAAGCTTATCGTAGCATTATGTAAATGATGGGGTTGGGTGACCTTAGAAGTGCCCTGCTTGCTTTACTTAACTGCTCTGGTCGAGAGGATTGCTTTTCCATAAAGCTGGAGGACTTATAGGAGATGGACTGTAAACAGGACGGTTAAAAAAAGGAAAAAGAAACAGAAGCACAGCCCGGGACATCCTGGTAGGGCTGCAGCCATCGATTATTTTATCAGTTCACCAATATGTTGATTAATTTTTGGATTAGTCAGTTTCGGCTATTTTTGAAAAACATTATCAGTCAGTCGATTATTTTCTGAGTAGCCTGCTAATCCATGCTTTATCTCTAAACATGAATTCTATGAATCAACGATCGTGTTTGTAACAAAAGCTAAGATCAGTTCTATCTAGGGTTGGATATGGCTGCTGATTTACGATTCAGTTACATTCAATGTCACTTAATTTAGAAATATTTCAGTTCGTAACTAATTGTGTCATCAGTTCCAGAGATATTATGTTTGACCTCTAGTTTCACGCACGTGGCTGCCATCTTTTGTGTTTTTGACCTCCCTAAAACGGAGAATGCAGGAAATTAAGTGTATTGAATATATATATATGTGGATTTTTAGATCAAATCAAAGTCAATTTTAATCAGAGAAAAACTGTCCTCGTACAGTGTAAAAAAAATAATTAGAAAATGAAAAAAAATGCTGTTTACTACAATCTATAATTGGCAAAGATTAGTGTTTAATATATTTCACTTCAATGACTTGTACTAACTATAATTGTATTTGTCTGTATCTGAAGTTTTCTCAAGGTTTCTTACGCCAACACTGAATGTATCATGATCTATTTGTGTAGTTTCATATGTATATATGTGCATAAACAAACCGCTTACATCTGTAAAATACACTGGTGAGTTGGAGTTACCATGCTAACCATTAGCATCCACCGTAGGGAGCCGACTTTTTTTTCTGATGCTCAACAGATCAGCACAGGAATGATTCCCAGATAACAGCCACCAACCAACAATCAGACAAACCTCACTAATAATAATACTGATGCTGCCGTCTTGTTGTTTTGATGTTTGAAAAGCCTGAGGGTCACATAGCGTTTGCGCTCCTGTGGTTGGTCGTTTCACATTTTCGATGCTCGAGTGCAGCTGAAAAACTGGATGGACGGAAACATCGCGTTGCATCAAAGTATTTACTTAACCCATGTCATCACTTATGTCAACTAAGCCATTGCGTGGGTAGAGTCCTACACTTCCCATAATGCAACCAAAGTATGTCTTATTATTTTGCCCCTGCAAAACATCCACTTTGCAATGAAGTCATTGAGTTATAGATTTTGCAAATCTCAAGCAGGTTACTTTTTATGACCAGGGAAAACTCCCTGTAGTCCAGCTGGAGTCTGAGTTCAAAGGCTGAATAGTACTCTTTGTGATGACTAAACTCAACTTAATGTCAGAAACGGTCCCTTGACAGTAGCATCTTGGATAAAATCAGCACAAGAGCCGCGTAATTTCCACAAATAAACCAAATATGCACGGTACATTTTACTGTGTACCTTTATTGTGTGGAGTTGCAAGCGAAAAAAGGGCCCCCGCCGCTGGGCTCCATTTCATTTCTTTTAACCGTGAATTTACGCACACCGTTCCGCCATGCAAAGGAAGATTTTGCCCAACCTCATTAAAAGGTCAGCGGCGGCACAGGGCCCCACAGGTGTAATCCCATTTAGTTCCATCCTCTGTTTTTTTATGCCCTCGTTAAAAGCTGCTGAAGTAGCAATATGGTATTAGTAAATACGCAGCAGGAATTTATATGAGCAGTAATCATTCTCTGGTACCAGCTAGCTTACTGGAAATTTGGAAATGAAATGAGACTTTTTTGTCCTCTAATTTGTGTTGGAACCTTTCCACGTACACAGCAAAACACTCCTCGGCCGCATTGGCCCGTCAGACGGCATACATTCAAAGCACTTTCTCTACAAATTGAAGCGAGGTGCTATTACTGTGCGCATCGAACGTTTTTAACAAAGTTATCAAACTCTTCCATCTGGATTATGCTGAAGAAGCTTATGATGGAAGAAAAAAAAAAAGCTGCATTATTAAGAATCTCTTTTAAAGTCTGAGTCATATCATGTACACGCGTATTCACTTTTCCTTTTTTCTTTTTTTTTTTTTTTGGTTGAATGTCATTGCCGTGATGGTTTTATTGCTTTAGACCCTCTGCCGGGCAGGTTAGAGGAGCGACTGCACGACTGATGAGCGTGGCAGGAAATTGGCAGATGGAAGCATCCATTTCACCGCTAATTAGGGGGTCCAGAAGCCCGCCGACTGACAGGGTTCAACTGGGCAATGTAGTGCCTGCCAGCTCCCATCCCGTGCGCTTTATAAAACGCTCTTTAATTCCCCGGCACAATATCATTAACTTTGTAAGTGGATGAACACAATGGACAAGCAATTTAATTAACTTCTACCATTGAATGTTGGAGGGGAGACTAAATGAAATTAATGCACAATATTTCCCAGGGAGGCAGCCAACCTTGGGAGTGGGTCTGGATTGTTGGCAGGTCAGGCGCTGCCGTGGGTTTGGCCAATTATGCCTTGTTTAGACCCATCCATAATATTTTCCTCAAAAGGAAATAAAATCAGTGGTTTTGAGATCAATCACGGGCGTGCGTCGCTCTGCATTCTGGGAGATTTTAGAATAATGAAGTGGGAGCCCGGAAGCGCTCTGCCACAAGGTTTGAGAGTCAGCGGCGCTCAGACGCAGGTATCGTAACTGATCCGTGCGGCGGTGAAGTTTTCTTGAAATGAGGCGATCAATAAATGACCGAGTGTAGTTTTTGGTTCGGAAATGCAGGCGGTGTCGTGATCTCTGCGGCACAGCAGTTGCATTGCTATGAGGTTGCGTGCGCTCCTTACGGAACAAACTGTTATTAATTGGATTGCCATGAAATTTTGTACAGACATGTTGATTAGATTATAAACTCTGGGGAGCCAGTAGTTTTCTGCATGTTGACATTTGTAGTTGAGTTGCCAGTTGAAAGGATTACCATGCCATCTTTGGTGCATACCTTCACGGCCTTTTTAAACTTTTCCTCATTCCGTCCAACTTGCTTCCAAACTTCCTGATATGTTTGCTTTTCTTTACTTTGTTTTTACTTGAAACAAAGAGAATTTTCTACCACATTCAACCACAATGTTTGACCCGACGGCCGCTTAACTCTGAAAATAATCCAGTGATTGTTGAGATGTGTTCCTCTTAGAACTGCTGACTCTCTCCTTTGGGCGATTTCTGCAGTATCATCCAAAAAGCTTCTGGGTGGATGTTCACTAATGTTATTTTATTATCAAGCCCTTTTTTTATTGTCTGATTGCTGAAGACGCCAGTTAGCTATCAAACGTAGTATCACATTATCCTGGACGTGCTATTTCTAAATCGAAGTATGACATATTGAACTAAAATTTTCATTTATTCCAAAGTAGTTTTCTACAGCGCCCCCTAAAGGACATGGGGGTAAAACAAAAATTATGGTTAAAAAAAAACTTTTGCGAGATCTCGCACTAATATCAATGTTCTTCCAGGTCATTTATGGTCAGAACAAAAACAAATCAAGTACGACAATCTTTTGCAATGTGTGGTTGGACCTCTCTTGTTGAAAAATCTTCTTAAATGTCACACTGCTTTAATATCTTTGTATTTTAAAATCCAGGTCCATCGTCGTGTTTGTTTGTTTTCGTTCTAAGCATGAATGACCCAGAAGAACATTGCTATTAGTGTAAACATTTACAAAAGTCTTATTTTTTTCAACCCCACTTTGTGAGATCGTGCATAAGTTCGTCTTTTTTGTCCCTTAGGGGGCTCCATACATACGACTACAAGGGTGAACCTGATTTAAAAAAAAAAAAGCAGCCATCTAGTGGTTACTGGTGGTATTGCTACCTGAGTAAACGACGTCTACTGAGCCCATTGTTAATTTACCCGTTGAACAAGTCCCCGGGTTTTCCTGCATTGCCAGCATTGTCCTGAGATGTGACAGGAGCCGGGGACTGATTGTTGGTTGGTTCCGTAAGCACATATCAAAATACTGCTGTAGCTAAGTAGATTAAAAGAAGCCTCATGTGGTCCCGTCTAATGCTGCAGGTCACTTTCCTACACTATTCACTGGAGCCCTAATGGCAGTCAGAATGAGGTTCAGGTGGCCTGCCAGAACCTGAATGGAGGATCTATGGTTCCTCTCTTAATTGTAAGGGATCAATACTGGTCCTGATTCGCCATGTAAGCCAATTTTTCCAGCAAGGTTTGCACATGATCTCCCTCCAGGGGGAAGTAGAAGAGCATTAAGGAAAGTAAGCTTAACTTAAATCTTAATTACTGTGAAATAAGTAAGTAAATTTGCTTTAATGTGTTTCCTCCCAGTACATCTCCGCACAGCCTGATTCATTCCCCCTGTCCCTTACCTATGCCCCCACCCCCACCCCCAGCACTCGCACCCCCAGAGACAGGGGCTCCTTCAGGACGTGACGGATGGCTCCAACACTCGGGGCCGCTTTCAAATCACAGGAAGTGACAGAGGAAGTTTTAATGAGAGTTTTGTCTGTGTATCCAGTCAGGCCTTCAAGGCAGCTGATGAATAATAGACACTGTGGCTCAATACTCTGAATACTCAATCAATGGCACTGGGAGAGGGCCTTGGCAAACACATATGGCAGCCCCGGGGTTGGGCGGCGAAGCTCCAGAGGGGTAGAAAATACTAAGGCTTCCTCCATCTGTATCACCGGCCTGAAAAAAGCAAGCCATCTCTATTGATGCTGCTCACTTTTGTGCCGGGGTGTTTTCCTTGCCCGGGGAGGGAGGGATGGCGGAGGGGACGGGGGGGTGGGATGACAAACAGGCTGTTTGTGCAGTATTGGAGATTTGTGCAGAGAGGCTCCCGCGAAGGTGCTCTTTAAGCCCCGGATCCTGCATATCAATGGGGTCCCTCGCCGGGACGCGGAGGGGGCCGGTCTTCACGTAGATATGTGGATTCTTAAATCTGGAGGCTGTCAGGGGCTGGAGGCACGCCCGCTCCGCCGCCCGCTGAGGGATTCACCTTTTATGCTTTGATTCAGAGTATGTTCAAAATGTGGCCGCGTGTAAATGCTGATCTTTGGTGACTAATGAGGATATTATGTACCTATTAGTCAGAGCTTATGTCTGTCCTCCTTCTCTAAGCCGTTTTGACGTAGCATGTGTGCCTGATATATCGCAACAGCGTTTCTTCATGACAGCATATCTGATTGACCTTTCCGATAAGGCTCTGGGTGTGTGTGTGTGTGTATTGGGGGGGTTAGTGTGCTGCTGCTGCTGCTGCTGTTGCTGCTGCTGGTGGTGGGTACACGTTTGTGGCTTTTTTTGTGTTCATGTTTATGTGGAAGTGTGGGGATTTTTAAGCAACAACGGAGCAACAGCCCATTCTCTGTCTCTGCTGCCCAGGAGGAAGGAAGGAAGGAAAGAAGGAAGGAAGGAAGGAACGCTACAGGGGAGACACTTCTCCGTGCTGGCTATAAAAAGAAGCTTGAGATAACCCTGATTACGGTGCAAGTGTCATTTAAAAGGCAGCGCTGTTAAAGGATAATTACAGTTTATTACGGCCTGGGTTTTATTTTTGCAGCTTTGCCCAGTCACTCTGTGGTGTGCTCGTATTTATTACTGAGATTAGAGGCCGTGGTGATATCTCTCTGTAAACGGAAAACCTGAGACTTTTAGATAAAAAACAAATAATCCTTCAAAGACAAACCTATTTAACTAATGAAAGAGTTGGCAGTTGTTTTTCTGCGGGTTGAATAACGGATGAATAAATGAGCAATTTCTTCTGCAAATTATTGAATAATTTGGTTTGTTTACAACCTCTCAGCACCTTCTTTAAAATTACTATATACTATAATTATTTAAAGTACTAATTTAAGTACTTGCTCAACTGTAATTACTCTATTATGCTTAAAGAGACAACCGTCCAAACCAAATAATCCTTAATAGACAAACCTGTTTACCTAATAAAATTGTTGGCATGTTGTTTGTCTGTGGATTGAATAGTGGATGAATAAATTAGCCGTGTCTGCTCCCAGTCATACTTTGCAGTGAAGGGTAATTTCTCCTTTAGTCCTAATTTTCCCAGATTTTTGTAAAAATATTGTAGTTTTAAAGAATATTCTTTGTAAGTAAACTGGCTACAAAGTGCATGAAAAACCAGTAGGTGAGACAGAATGCAACATTTCCACAAAAGTAAAAAAGCGAGGAACACAATCAGAAGATAAGCAGAATAAATAGGAAACGCACAAATGAGATGGCTTGTTTTTCATAGTCATGCACGCTGGCATAAAACAGCAACAGGACCGTAACAGAGGTGCCCTCCCCTTTTTTATTGTCAATTCTTGTATGTGCACAGGGAGGCGCCTACGACTTCTATTACCACAATAAACCCTCATAAAAAAAATACACACTCACACATTGCACAAGTGTTCCCTTAATGCAAACCAATCAGCCGCCGGTGGCTTAATTTGAGATTTGCTTTGTTAATTTATCCGCCGCGGCGACTCGTGCTCCGTAAACCCGTAAGGCTGCAGTGCAGCGTACGGAGGGGGGAAGTTGTACAGTGACAGTATGATGACACTGGAGCGTGTTATGTGTCAGCTCCCCCGGGACCCGGCCACTCTCCCTTAGCGGAGATTGGAGGTGAGACCTTGAGGAAAAATTATTACTTTTATGTTTGCTTTATGGCTCATTTTTCACATTAAACGCAGAAAATCCATTCGGGGGTCACGGAATTCCTGCTTCCCTCCGTCGGCCGGGACTAATTCTTGCGGCCCCCGGTATCGATAAAAGCATTCAGCGGAGCAAAGTATGCAGGCTATGTACTGAAGCTCTCAAGTCTCTATTTTCCAAGCAGCCAGTCTATTGGGACTTGTTCAGGCCGTATCTGCCGGGGTTTTGGAAATGTCAACGACGCGCGCGCACACGCGCACGCACGCGGAAAGCTGCCGCTGTTGTGTCAGTGCGCCCTTATCTGTGAGCGGCGTAGCTAATACGACTCGTGATAAGAGATAGCATTGCCAGGACGAGTCATAAAACCCCAGCTTTTATGGCTCGGTTATTGTCTTTCTGTCTACAATTACAGTGATTACTCATTTCCCCTTACCTCCCCTGCGGCCCTCGCGCTGCACTTAATAGACTGCATTTTACTAATGGAAAATTAAGTAGCCGCTGTGGCAGTGGGGTTTATAAATATGTAAAATATACTTTTAATTATTTCAAGTGAATCTGGCAGCTAATCAATAAGGAGGGACGTGACAAACATACGTTTGACACAGGCCATTGTAAAGCCACTGGTAAAAAGATAAGCGCGGCCTGTCAGCGCAGGCCGGCCCTAATGAATATTTTGAGGCTGTCATGCAAAGAGACAAATGGATTAATTGCGCCCCGCTAATATAATAGCTTCTTCATGAAGAGTGCAGGAGGGAGGCGGAGGAGGAGAGCGGAGAGAGAGAGGGAGAGAGAGGGAGCACAGCTGCTGCTGCTGCTGGGTCCTGGACCTCGGTGTCAAATGAATATTTATCAGGGCCGAGGGTTAAGTAGATTTTTTGCGATTACACGGATAGCCACTTAAGCACAGTTGTTTATCATTTATTTGATAATTGATTCACGTGGATTCGTTTGATGTCGTATTAATTTTGACTGTAGTGGGACCGGGACCCTTTGAAGGGGGGGGGGGGGGGGATCAGGCTATTAAAAAATGAAAGGGAAGGATTTAATCGGTTATTTATTTATTTAATTGCGTTACTTTCAAATGCACCGTAGATTGAAACCGATCCAGAGCCTCTTCGGTGCAGAGAATAGTGAGGTTTGTGTTATAGAAATACTGCTCTGACTACAAAACACAGAGAGATAATTTCCTCTTGTGGATCAATAACAGTATCACAAAAAAATTAAATAATACAAACAGCTACCGGAGCATTAAAAACCTAAAGAAAAGTTTCTTTTTTGAGGGGATTTCGTTTGTTTCTATAACCTTAAATGACTTCTGACCTGACACTGCATAGAAAATAATAATAACTGAATATAATATTATGGGAAACACTGATAAATTTATTCTCTTTTACTCATTTTAGCTTTTTTTACTTCTGCTAAGTCTGCACAGATGAGAACAGAGAGAGATCTGCAATTTATTTTTTTCTTTCTTTCTGCATCTCAGCTGTTTGTTTGTCTGTCAGAGTGACAATAAAGCTGGATTTGATCTTTAAATCCTGACGGCTCGCTAAAACATTTCAACCATTAATCACCTACTACACTTTCAGTCCAATGATTTTCTGTTGGTCAATTCTGAGCGATACTTTGACCAAGTACGATTTAATTATTTGTCCTTTTATCCCCAAACCTCCCATCTCTTTACTTTTACCACCCACTGAAATATTCCCCACCAGCAGCGGCGGTTAGCGTGTTAGCACGTTAGCATGTGGGCTCCCTTCCTGACGAACGCCCCCCCCCCCTCCCTCCCCGGCCCTGTTTTCCTATCCATCTCTGCCTCCAAGTCTGCCGTTGACACTTTAAGGTGAAAAAGAACATAAAGACAAGTGAGCGCAAATAAGCGCCGGGAGGGAGGGAGGGGGCGGGGAGGGGAGGGGGAGTGTGGAAGGGGGGGGCTTCTTCCCGGATGCCGTCCTCTCGCGATGGGTAGCTGTGACCTTGAGTCCTGCCTTCGCCCCCCCCCACCCCCTTCCACTTTTTCCTCCATCCTCCTCCGTCAGAGCAGGGGAAAGCAGCGGCGTATTGGAGGAGGGGGTTTGGTCGGGCGGGGTCACCGCGCCGCCGCTCTCATCAATTAAATGTGCGACGGGTGTTTTTTCCGTCGGCTGAACTTATATGTCAAGGAGATGGGCAGGACCTCATGTTTGTGCTTTTGACAAATCAGCAAATGTTTAATCTCAAGATGTGGCGCCGCTCATAAATAATTCAGAGGCCGGAGGGGGGCGGGGGGGGGGAGAAAGCCGGGTCCAAACTCTGTCCGGGAGTCGGTGGGAAAAAACGCAGGAAAAGACTAAAAATGTACCTCCTCCTTTAGGTCACACCCCTCCCTCCTCATCCCTCCCTCCCTTGTCTATCACCTGTATCAGTAACCGTCGCGTTCCTCCGTCGGGGCTCCTCACCTCTCCTCTCGCCAAAGCTGTAACGCCACAAAAGTTGCTCCCTGAGAAAGGAGAATTATCCCGAGCCAAAGGTCCGCTATCTCAAAGACACAGGGGGGGGGGGGATTGAGCTCCAGCTTTGCCTCCATTTGCCCTAAATGTAAAGAGGCCCGACAGAAAAGCAGTGTAGTGGACTGTGAACCGCATCAAATCCCTCTCTGCACCACTCGCGCTCCTTCCCACAGACTTTGATTGGCTCGTCCGCCGACTGGGAAAGTTTCCTGATTGTTCACAGGGAAAATTAAGATTTTAAGCCTATTGAAGTTGATCTCTGCTCGTTGAAAAAGTCCATCTGAATGTGTCCCCCTTTTCAAAGCCCAAATTGTTTCGACTCGTCACATTAGAGGACTCCGCGAGGACGTGGGCGTGCACAGTTGGCCCGGCCCGGGTGTACTGTACCGAGGGCGACGGTGCACCTGTTGTTGTGTAGCTGCCTGTGTGTAGTGTGTTAAAGAGCCAGGTTATTGGGTCTGAGCGAGCTTTGTGATGCCGGAAACCGGCGTGAGAATCTAACCTACGTTGTTATTTATTTATTTATTTATGTGAAATAATCTGATAAATCTGTCTTCTCTTTCCACAGGCTCTTGGGAGTTTCTACTTTATCCACGAGTCTTTGAGAAACATCCAACAGTTTGATTTCAAAGGTGAGACAACCCTCCCCCTCCAACACACAGAGACACACACACACATATATATATATATATATACATCCTGACTCCTGTCCTGAGATGAAACCCTCACACCGTGCCCCGTTAATCCCGCGCCCGCACGTCACGCATTCGCAGGCTATTGCCGCTCCCATCAAAACCCAGCGAGCTAAGATTGGCTTCGGGGGATAATGTAAAGGCAGCAGGCGCCGGATGGTAATGCTTATTAATATTAGGATTTAATTCATACGATTTCAGGCCCGCAGTAATGGTGTGCGGCAGGTTATTGGACAGTTACAGCGGGTCCCATCAGCCCGCGGTGTCAGAGGGCCCCGGGGTCCGGCGGCCGCGCTAATTAAAGGGAGGGATATGGATGTGGAGGCGCCTCGCTTCCTATTAGACAAGTCAGCATTAGAGCCAGTTACCCCCAGTGAAGGACAGGGCGAAGGCAAGGGGAGGGGGGTCGAGAGGGGAGGCGGATGTTCCCCACACACACACACTTTTAAGATTTGATTTAAAAGCTGAATTACACGTGTTTGTGGATGTGCTGCAGGAAAAAAAAAAAAAAGAGAGAGTTCTGCGACACATCTTTTGCTTTTCCTACCGTGACCTGTCAACACGTGAAAAACGAGCGACTGGAAAGTTTTTAAGAGGAATTTTTTCCTTGAAGGTCTGAGAAATTAAACTTCGGGGGGGTGCAGCCAAAAACTTTTACACAATTTATTTAAATGAAAGTGAAACCGTGTCAACCGTTTAAAATGCGGTTTTTCTTCTGCGCCTTTTAGTTTAAGAAAAGGTAAATGAAGAGATGAAACATTTTAATTAGATCATATTTGATGTGTGTATGCGTGTAAATACATTCAGGATCAATTTATTGTCCAAGAGTCACGAGATAAGAAAAGAACATTTATACATATAAATATGAATAAAATAAGAATAAGACAGAGGTAGAAGTAAAAATGGCAGTTTACATGATGTTTAAAATGTAACTTGGACAGGACGTTTTGTCCCTGAGTGGGTGCACTCGTCCATCACATTATACAACTCATTATTGGCAACAATGCAAATTTGCATAAAAACATGCAATATTACACTCACCTGCCAGTTCATTAGGTACACCAGCGTTAACAAATGCATTCTGATAAACAGTCAGTCCTGCATCAATCTCAGCTTCAAGCATCTGTTTCTAATAACTATAACAATAAGAGCTGCTGGTTCATTTTTCTTTTGTAGTAATATCGAATCATAACAACAACAACAGCAGCAGCAGAAACTCTTTATAGAGTTTAATTTAGTCCACTTTGAAAGCAACACAACTTACATCCTCCAGAATTTCCTCGTCATGGAGGGAGATGTGGTGCAGGGCTGGTGCATCAGAATGGATTTATTTTCCCTGCTGTACCTAATGTTTTGTCAAGTGGATGAAAACATACAGTATAATCCTCAGATTTGAACCACAACATAGGGCTGTAATGTGATATCAGATATTCACTTCAAGGTTATTTCAGACCAAAACAAAAAAACGATATTGTCACGAAATCCAGGAAATGCGTCTTTAACTTTATTTCTGTCGTTTTCTCGCTTTTGGCAGACGAATCACACTCAAAATAAGAAAACAGGCAGATCTAAAACACACACTGTGTTCATGTGGATCATTTACACAATATTATCATATGTGATGTTAAAATTTCACTTTTTAATAACAGCGTACAACAACACATACGTATGTGCACGTGCAGAATAGACACAGTGATATTTTTATTGAATCTACCTCCTCATCTAATATTCCTGCCAGACCCAAGACATAATAACAACTTATTCTTTTATTTTTTACACCTCCGCCCCCCTCACTCCCTCTTCAGTCCAATAAACCTGTTCCTCATCCTGACCAGCAGGTGGTGCAGTTGTCTGATGAAGCTGCAGCATCTGTACATGCAACTGCAATTAGGAGATTTAAGAGTCACACATGGGGGCCCCCCAAAATATTAACCTATGTTTCTTTCTCTTCCTTCCATCACCCCTCTCCCCCCACCTCCTCCTCCTCCCCCCTTTTCTCTCTGCCTCTGCCGTCATCTGCCTTTCTTCCCCCGTTTCTTCTGCAGCCAAGAAATTTAAGAAGGTGTTGGGGAAGGAGACTTGCTCAGAGACACTAGAAAGCACAGCCTCGCTGGAGAAGGAGAAGTTTCCACAGGACTACTTTCCTGAGGTGGGTTTTTTTGTTTTTGAAGTGGACACCGTGGAAACCGGACACATCGTGCACATTGAGCTAAAACTCAGAAAAAAACCATGCATATGATAAGGACAAGAGATTTTATAGAACATTTTATGGAGCTTTCAAAAGCAATTTCCATTTCCTTGCATCTTTATCGGGCAATTTTTCTTCTCCTCTGGAAGGCAAATCGGTCCACAAAAATTGCAACCTCAAAAAGAGAAGTTGCACCCCCCCACACACACACACACACCCACACACACCCACACACACCCACCCCCCTGTGCCTCCCCTTCGTCCACATCCCGTGCGGCAATTTGCTCTGCTCGCTCCGTCGTGTTCCCCCCGTTCCCCGGCTCCGTGGCGGTGGCTGCGCCGTCAGACTGGGAGCCGAGCATAGCTGTGCTGATATAGTAATAAAGAGCACGACCGCCCGTGTGTCATCCCCGCACTCCCCACTCATCTGTCAACCATGCTCCGGCGGCCGCCTTTCGCAAATATATGCAAAACAGATGGATACGGCCCCTTCACACACTTCCCCCCAATTTCCGTCTCTTTCACACACTGCGGGAGCGCCCACCTCTCCTCCGCCTCGAACGTGCACACAAACATCCCGCATCCACACACACACAGGTTCCCCACTCTCCCATTCCAGAGATGATCTAAAACCAATTATACTGATTGAGGCGCAAAGCCATTTAAAATGATTACAGCGAAGCATTGTTCTGCATTTAACGGGACAAGCAGAGAAAACCACAAAACAAAATTGGCACGGCGTGCCCGCGAGAAGGATGAGGGGAGTGATGTAGAGGGAAAGGAGGTGTGTGTGCGCGGAGGTGGAGGTGGTGGTGGTGGTGGTGGTGGTGGTGGTGGTGGTGGGGCAGATGAGAAAAGTTTTGCCCGGTGATTTATGCCTCTTTCCCGGCTGGGATATGAATCTAGGATGATGCTCCAGAGAGCAGCACTCCAGATAATGTTAGCCCATTTAAAAAGAGCAGATTTGTGTAGTCTATCAGGGTCGCAGAGTATTTTTTTTTTTCCTCCTCCTCCTCCTACTCCTCCTCCTCCTTCGGCCCCTCCGTAGTGAGAAATTGGTTGTTATCATAGATCACAGATACTGCTCAAACCTCTTATGAAAGATGAATTAATTTCACTAATGCTTTAATGCAAAGCTCTCATGAGGGAGGCAGACTGGTGATAACCCCTGCCTCGTCCCCGCTTCCTCCGCCGGTGATTTATGCCCTCTTTTAGTAGATGAAACCGCCTAGATTTGCCATCCATCTGCAGCTTTGAGGAATTCTATTACGCGGGGATGTTGGACCGGACTGGGGGGGGTGTGTGGGGGGGAGGAAGGAAGGGGGAAGGGGAAAGGGGTGGGTGGGGGGTCCAAAACTAGCTGGTTTTGGAACAAGAAGTCTCGGATGCGAGGAGTAATTGTCGTGACAAATGCGGAGCGACGCCCCGAACAGCGTCGTTAAAAGTTATCAAAAAAATAAATAAATAAATGAACGAAAGGAGGTAGAGGGACGGGGTCTTGTTTACAGCCTCGTAGCTCATTTTCGGCGCGTTTAAAACTCGGTGAGGTTGTCAGGACGAGATCCTCTGAGGTTACTGAGCGACAGCACAGAGAGAGAGGGAGAGAGGGAAAGAGGCAGAGCCTGTGTCTTACATTTACAGTCCCTCATTAATAAAGGGTCAGCGGTGATGGCGTCGCGGTGGGAGGGCTCGGCGCGCGTTTACGACGACCGAAACAAATGTCATTCAGAACGCGGCGGTGCCACGGCGGCGGAGACACGTGAAGGCGTCCGGATCCTCGCGGGCTCCTGAGTGAGCGGCGCTGCAGCTGGTTTAATTATTGATCGACCTGCCAATAAGCTCGTACGGATACTAAACGCTTTACTGGAGACTAAACTGATGACTTCATACGCAAAACATATACACCAGGAAAAACAGAAAAAAGTAGGAGTTCAGTTTTATCTTTAAAACGACACAAAAGCCCTAATCCCAACCCTAACCCAAAAAAAGACAAGTTTTCTACAAGAGTTTGTAAGTTGTCCGGCCTATATGATCCAGATGTGGCTGCGAAATGTTTTGTTTCCTTTCATTTCTAAGCATCATTTAGTTCCATGTCACTTATGGAACAAATATTAATATATTTTCTGACCACACATTAATAAATATCTATACGTTTGGTTTTGGGATTTTTGTCAAAGATCTATTTATTTTCATAAGATTACAGAGTAAACACAGTTATGAACCTGATTGAAGCCACAGAGCTCGTTACAGGACCAAGAGCAGCACAGGAAGGAGTCGTCCTCGTTACCACGTTTGGTTTGAAAATATGGTTCATTTTATTATGTTTTTTTTGCACAATCTGAACAATTTACAAAAATATAAAGTGGAGAAAACAGATAAAAACCAATTTTAACTCGAAAACAGACTCCTTTAATAGACTACACACCGATCAGCCACAACATTATGACCGACAGGAGAAGTAAAGAAGATTTAAACCATCGTGTGACAGTTCTGCTGGGAAACATCTGGACCTGGCTTTCATTCATTCATTCGTTCATTCATGTAGATGTTACTTAGACATGTGGCACCCCCCTAGACCAGACTGACACCCCCACCCCATAGCAATGACACTCCTTGACACAAGCACACACACAAAAAAGTTTAGGAACGAGTCAAAAACAAAAATAAAGAACAGTTCAAGGTGTTTCCCTGGCCTCCAAATTCACGAAATCCCAAACTTAACCAATATCTGTGGGATGATCAACTATAGGGGCCCCTCCCGTCAACCAGTATGACCCAAAGACCCCCACAGGACACCCTCAGAAGGCCCATGTCAATTCTCTGATGAGTCACGACTGTTTGTGTGGTCATAATGTTACGCCTGATCGGTGTACGTGCTACTTACTGCCAAGTCCAAAATGAAGCTCCAATATGCCCGAAGTTTGCCCTAAATCGTGCTCACGTGGGCTTTAAAAGCAAACATCATGAAATAAAATGTTGCGTTATATTACTCCCGGCCCCCGTTTCTCCTCCTCCTCCTCCTCCTCCTGGTTCTGATCCTGATTTAACTCCTCCACGTGCACAAACCGCCGCTTCTTTACGTAATCCCGCCTTTGAGTTATGGCCGCGAGCGAAGGGCAGAGAAGCAGGGACATTAATTGAAATGCTGAATAAGAAGGAAGTGGACAAAATTGTGGGCGCATTTCTTTTGAAAGGTCGCCGTGATGGATTTGGCGGCCTGTCGTTTCCCGTTGTTCCGTCAATCTCTCCACCCCCACCCAACCCCCGGTCCCGGGATTAATATATTTATTTGTTTGGCGCGGCAATACATGCCTCCAAAAAGACATTGCATCATAAGGATTTGTCAGTGCCTTATATAAATAAAGTATACGACCCAGACCTTAATGTGCCCTTGCTATTGATTGTTTTACACAAGCGTAGGAAAGAAAAAAAAAAAGCAAAGGAAGAAAATAGCAGAGACAGGCTGTAGATCAACATCCATATGAGTTTGTATTTGTTGTTTGGCACCACGAGCGCGTCCATAAAAGCATTGACTTTTCATACCCTTTTAGCCCCCCTCCCACTCGCCCCCCGCCCCCCCCCCGGCCTGTACTAAGCTGCCACACAGGGGCCCCCTGATTACTTCCAAGTTCTGCCCTCGATGAAAGTTAACTTCCTTCATGTTTCTTTCCCCCGTTGATTTAACGCCGCGCGTGATTCATAGAAGAGACGCGGTTAAGGAGATGAAGTCATTTAAACTGGCATCGCTTGTAAAAAAAAAAAAAAAAAAAAAAAAACCCGACAACCCCCCCCCCCCAGTCGGCATTTATCACCAGACAAGACACCTGTGACACAGATGCTGTTCTCTGTGACAGGTGTGATCCACGACGACGCGACGACGAGGACGAGCTCATAAAACGAAACCAAGGCTCGTTTTTAGACACACATTTAGATCTCGCGGCTAAAAATCCGCTCTCGGCTTTTGTTTCCCGCTCGTCCTCTGCCCTCTGTGCTTTATCCAAGCCCTCCGTGCGCTGTCCCGTCATGTAAACCCTCTGTTATTCGACCCCCCCTGCTTTCCAGATGAAGGAATAAAGATAAATGTGAGTGTCCACCGGGGCTCAAATCAATCAGCGTTTGCGTGTATTACTTATTACTCACAGTGCATTTCTGTCACAGTGCTTTTGTGTATCCCCCCCCCCCTTCCCCTTCTCTTATGTCTTCAACATCACCATGCCGCCATAATATTATTTACTATGGGGCGGGGGGGCTGAAATATAAGAAAGGTCAAAGAATCAAACGGGATGAACCGGAAACAGCGTGAGGGTGTTTTTGGACTCTGACATTTTATAAGAGCATTTTTTTTTTGTTTCATTGCTCACAACCTGGGGGGGTTTATGTAGTATATAGTCTTTGTGTGAGTAGCGGTCAGTTTGTATATTGCCCGACATCCGTGGATGTGCCCCCCCCTCTTCTTCCTCCCCCTCCGTGCAGCCGCCGTTCATCACTGTCGTGGGCGGAGACGCCATCTCTGACCTGTGGAAGGTCAGCCAATGTCACCCGAGCCTCGCGACCTTTTACCGTTGCCCTTCGACTCCAGCCACCACCCCCCCCCCTCCCCCCTACCATTCCTCGCCCCCTCCCTCCCTCCACCCCCACCTCTCCCGTGACTCCATACCTGATATACATATGATACTATTATAATGTGACCTATCCACTTTGGCCAAACATGTCGTCTATTTAAAGGAACGGCAGTGTCAACAAGTACATTGGCTGAAGTGTGTGTGTTTGTGTGTGTTTGTGTGTGTGTGTGTGGAGGATGGAGGGGAGGATGGAGGAGGGAGGGAGGGAGGGGAGGAGGGAGGGAGGCGGGTGATGATGATGATGTTTCAGCAGGAGATTAAATGGGGCCGGACAGCATCTGTGTCATCCCTGCTCCAGTATCAGCTGTAGCAACCATATCATGATGTCATCATGTCAGCCAATAGCGAGGGACTCTTTTCTTCTTCTGCGCTTTGATTGATTGTGTTAGATAATCACCCCCCGCGCCCCCCTCCCCTCCCCTCCCCTCCCTCCCCCCTCCTCAGGCTCAGACTCAGACCTGCTCCAAAACAAAAGCGCTTAAATCGCCGGTGAAACAAATAGAGGAAGATGCTCCGATCCGCTGGAGCCGTGCGCAGCTTTGCTTCTGACGACGCGGCGCTCGTATACGTGTGTGTGTGTGTGTGTGTTTACCCCGTGTGTGTGTGTGTGTGTGTGTGTGTGTGTTTGTTTATAAGTAAGCGATGAAGCAGGGGGTCAATCAGTCATATGTGGAGGAAATGGGGCAATCTGGGGCCGGGTGTCAGGGAAGTGATGGATTTTAATGCTGCGATTGTAGTTAATGGCTCTTTAAATTAAATCGAGATTAAACGTCTCTGGCGGGAGTCAAGAGCTCGTACGGGTGCTGAGCAGGTCCCCCCCCCCCTCAGTCCCCCCTTCCCCATGCACACACAAACCCACCCACCCTCCTCGCCTCCTCGTCCCCGACCGCTCGCTCGCTCTGCTCTTCATCCTCCTCATCCTCACCCGCAATCTTAGGACTTTCTTTCCTCAACTTTACAATGACAAACATGTGCGGGGCCCTAATGGATTTTCCAGGCAACACAGTAATGTGTCATTCAAAGGACACGCACATTTGGGCGTGCAGTTTCTGTACTTAGTCCTTATTGCTTATGTTTATCTTTTTAATGCATCAATTTCATTTATTTATTTATTTATTTATTTTCCCAGATGTAAGGTCAATGTGTTTTGCTATGGAGTGTCACTCATATCTAATTCCATTTGCTCCTTTCAAAGTCACAATATTGGGACAGGGAGTTATAATTGGGCCCATACGTCTGCAGAGGCAGAATGGATTAATTCAAGTATGCTAATGTAATTCAATTTGATACAGTTAATCTTGTACTAATGCAGATTGAAGGATGTGAGGCGCAATCAAATACCTCTTAGCCCTTTAATTTGCATCTGAGGTTTTTTTTTTTTTTTTTTTTTTTTTTTTTAAATAAAATTAGTCAATTTGTAATTATGTGACCTGGTCCGTAATTAGTTTATTCATCACCGCAGTTAACTCCCCATTAGGAGTATCTGAGAGAGATGGACGGAAAAAAATAGAGAGGTTTGCGGGAAAGCGACTTATTTATCTATGCAGAATGAGAAGACTCGCAGCATCAATTTGTCTCTCATTTAATAACGAGTTTCTTGGTGAATCATGTGCTGTTTGAGAAAGATCTTTGGACTTGTGATTGGATAATTAGCTCAAGGTTAGGGGGAATCTGATCAAACAGCTGCATGCTGGCTGTCCACACTGAGCTGGATGTTCTCTCGCAGGTTTTACGCGGGTCAGGCATCGATTTTGACCGAACATTACCCTGCAGCGCTACAAAAACCTCCTTTACTCACTTAAATAACATAACTAGCAGAAGTAGAAGGCTTCTTGTCTCGGGCAGATGCAGAAAAACACGCATTTATTTTTATTGCAATGCCCGCCTCATTTCTCTATGTAAAAAGACTCCTTATAAGCCAGGACAAATTTGATCACATTTTTTTTTTCTCCCCAATTCTTCTATATAAAACTTGGATTGCCTTGCTGCAGAAGAAGCTTGCTGAACAAATTAGTCAATCTATTTTAATCTAACTTCAGCCACTTATAAAGTCGGTCCCATCTGCTGGGAAAAAAAAAAAAAGCTGAAAATCTCAATGCTTTCCTGTGCATTTAATTGTATTTGTTGCATTTAAATTGTCTATGCGTAGTCAGCATATGCACGTTTTGTGTAATTATTATGAAGTGAAACACCTGGAATGCCTCTCTGAAAGGAAAATGTGCTATACGACTGAAAAATTAGGTCTCGAGAAGTGTTTTTTTTTGTAGGTGGACGGTAAAATACACGCAATCAAATCTTCACACACTGAGAACAAGGAATCAGACTCAAATCTCAAATTATAAATCTGTAAAGAAAATATTTGCTGAGCAGAAGTGGTGGAAGAAGTACTCAAAACATTTTTCTTTCTGTACAAGCAAACAAAACAAAACCTCACCACACTAAGTGGTCAATCTGTGGATTATTGTCTTAATATTCTAATCTATTTTAATTTCAGGACCTGTCACTGTCAAGTTATTTCCTATGTAATATTAGTTTAATTTCTTATTACACACCTTCATAATAATGCAGAATTGGGAAATAATTATATCCGTTAGATACGGTAAATAAAATGCACTAAAATGTGTAATAATTCCCATTAAGATGAGATAGAAGAGGCTTCAAATGGACCTGCACAGCATTTGCATATATTAATTGATTTAATCCCAACACATCTGTTAATTGGTATTGATTTGTGTGCTTGTACCTGTTATTTAAAAGTTTAATTTCTTCTATTTTGTGTTGTAGAAAAAAAGAACAATGGTGCTCGCAGATTTTATTTGACTATAAAACACTTGACATTACAGCTCTCCATTCCCTCCCGGTAAATCCGTACCAATGTCAAATTCTTCCATTGTCATGCTAAATTGAGTCTCTTTGTTCTGCAGTGCAAGTGGTCCAGAAAGGGATTCATCAGAACTCGATGGGCCCTGGCTGACTGGTGAGTTTTATTAATAGATCCCCCCCACAGTGACACATCCCACCTCATCACCGTTCAACCTTGAATCATTACGACTGTATCAATGTGATTGGAAATGAAGATGTAACCACGTCAGTCATGGCTCGGCTTCGCCCGCCCGGGCTGCGGGGAGCCGCGCGCAGTCGTGTCTTTTCCGTGGCTGAATCCTCCCCGGGACGGCGTGCCGCAGAGGCAAGCAGGGATTTGATTAGACGTAATCGCGTTAGTCAAGCAGCTGCATATGACAGATGACAAAAAACATTACGTGCAATTGAACCTGTACGGGGCGAATGCAAACGCCGCTTCTAGTGTGCAGGGGTTTTGGTGGGGGAGGGGTGGTCGCCTGAGGGGTGGAAGACAGGGATTGTAATCTAATAGAGGGATGACATGAGAACTAAAGAGCTGAAACGGTAAGCATTTAATAGGGGCATGCCGTTTGACAACAGCGGCAGGAAGAGCGAAGCCCGGTGAAGAATGGGAGATCAGATCGGGGACGAGATAGACGGAGATAGTCAAAGCCGCGCATGTATTCATTTGTTCGGGATGTCGGTGCAGAATACACCCCGTGAGATAAGAGCAATTCCTCTGGGTCGCCCTGCCGAGCACCACGCTAACAAAACGCCCCAGATTGATAGGATCAGCGGGGAGGTGTTCATCACTGCACATTGAGCTGTCTTGATTTTTCCCTAACAGGACAAAGTGAAGGGAAGCAGATTAATGATTGTGGTGGTAACTTCACCCATACGCTCTGCTCAAGGGCCCCGGTTAAGAAGTGATTACAGAATAAATTTGTGTGTCAGGAAAGATAATTGTATTTAAATACAAAAATATGTTAATTACAGTTTTGTTAGTTGGAACGAATACTTTGCTGTAGATGGAGAAACTCACCCACTGTTTGCTCTTTCACGCCAGTGCCTTCGATCTGGTCAACATCCACCTTTTCCACGATGCTTCCAACCTTGTGGCCTGTGAGAAAAGCCCTTCGGTCTATTCCGGGACCAGACAGAAGGCCCTCGGCTACGTTTTAGACAGGTACCGTAAACCGTTCTCACTGACATATCCTTACATTTTCTAATTATCTTGATCAGCACTTGTTTTGAGAAATAAAATATGAATACCTGTGGATGTATGTTTTCTGTGTAAAGAATGGGGATTTCATGTCGACTTCTAGCATTTAAAAATCCCCGTTCCGTCTGGACTGGGAAAGCCATTTCTATTGGTATTGATATTTTAATGGAGGCTTAGGGTGAGATTGAGCAGGAGAGGTACAGCAGAAAATGTTTTGGTGGGATTCAGCCCTGGACCAGTGGGATTACGTCTGTCTGTAGAAGAAGAGGGTCTTACTCACTACACGGTCTGTGAACTCCCAAGTCTCTTTAATCTCCTTCTTCCTCTTTCTGACTCTACAGCATTTTATTTTATTTTATATTTCCTCTTGTGGTATTATCCCACACCATTCCTTGTTTATTGCTCTAGTACCAACAGAGGAAAGGAAGTAAGTATTTATTACCTGACCAGTTGGACTCTTGGTCTGTCCAGTGCTGTCCACACTGCTATAATATCACAAGTCCTTCTCTCTAAATGAGGATTTTGTTAATCCTGACCTTTTGTAACCATTAGGTCGGTATTTCTTGTTGTCAAACTCTTTTATTGACATTAAGTATTTGTTTTGTTTACGTCTACATTTCCTAATTGGGCTCCTTTCACTTTGAACATGAGATTAAATCAATTCGTTTTAGATTTTCATGCTCCACAGAAGGTTTTGGTGACCCATTCCCAAACTTGCCTCCTGTTCTAATTGTATATTAGACATTTTGTAATCAAACAGACACATTGCCATATAATTTATACAATGGAGCTCTCAAAAGGAGCAAGCTCATGCTTTTGACTTCCATTTGTCTTTGTATCTATACTGTACGTGTATCCCACTATTGTGATTGTAATATCTCAGGAGCACCTTGATGGAATTTCTTCAAATTTGGTACAAACATTGGCATGAACTTGAAGCTCAACTGATTCAGTTTTGGTGGTCAAAGGTCACTGTGTCTTCATGTCCAACCCATTCTTGTGAATGCGATCAGTATATCAGGAACAAAGTCTACATACAGTATATTATATTAAGTGCGAACCAGAGGATAAAACTGGAAGTTCACTGCTTGGCAGAGGCGCACAAGTACAAGGCAGTAATTCAAGTTAATTATACTGGTGATAGTCTAGGAATCTTAACAGTAATAGTAAATGTTTCTTCCCCACTAGGCTAAGCAAAGCCAAAGCCTCTACACAAACAGGCTGTACTATTCATTCATAGGCCACGCTAATGTGATTTATGGGATATCCATTTGCAGCAGAGCAGGATGATAGAGTGCACAGTGCAGCCCCTTCTCCCTACCTGGCCATGCTACCACAGAATAAAAGCCCAGACCCGGCGTCGCAGTAGGTGACCTCCCCATTCAGATGACATAAGAATGCACGGCGTTGCTTCCCACCGCCTCCACTTTGAATAACTACATACATACACACTGTGTACAGGGCCATACATTAACACCAGGCTCTCTGATGTGCCTGAGTTATGAGACGCCTTTTAAACTACTCTCTACGAGGTCATATTTTACCTTTACTCCGTTCTTAATTTGATTAAAAGAAGGGTCTGCCTTTAATGTACAGGGAATTGAGTGTGTTTTACGAATATAGCTGTTTTTTTGCTTTTTTTTTCATTTTATTACACTGTAACTTACCTGGATTTACTGGCATGATGAAGTTTCAAAAGGACCTCTGTTGTTGTATGCATGTAAGTGTCTTTATTGTATTTCCTCTGCTTTCATTACGCTTTCTCACTTGATTTGTTTCTAAAAGCCGCCCCTGTAAATACACCTAAACAGCGCAGCCTCAGAGTTTTACTGGGGTGGTTGAGGGTGTTGAATAGAAACTGTGTTGGCTGAGTGGCAGTTTCCACGCTCCCTCCTTCTAAATCCTCTTGTGTGGTGGACGGTAACCTTGTTGTTACTTCTGGACCATATCATTTAAAGGTTTTTTTTTTTTTTGACAGGGGTGGGGACGAGAAGGGGGGGCAGGGGGCTCGGTGTATGGAGTGCGAGGCAAGGTGGCGAGGAGGTCGTGATACGTCCCAGCTACCGTGGTATTCCTCGCTAGGGTACAGGGGTTGGTGGGATAGTGGGGGCATCGCGCCTCACTCGCTCACTTTGGGGGGGGGAAGCCGTCGGGCGCAGATCCGGAGCACCGGAGTGAGAAAAAGCTGGCGGTGCAGAGGGAAGGGAGGAGGAGCACAAAGGGTGCTTGGGCTCTGTAAAGGGCAGTGAATAATGGGTCGGTCCTTTCACAGAGGCTGCTAACCTTTTGGCAGCCACCAGCAAACTCCATTCTCCTCCGCCGATCTGGGAGGACAATGTGCCCGGGCCGGGCTTTGAATGAAGCGCTACCACCAACAGTGTTCCCATTCAGCGGCTGGTTGGGAACCATCTTTTTGGCTATTGTCCTAACTCTGACTCCTACCCCCAGAAGCAGAGCAGGAAAAGGGACAAGGGGAATATCTAAAGCCAAACTCCACCCCCTCCTCCTTCCCTCTTCTCCCTCTTCTCTCTCCTCTCTGAGCTCTAATCTCTCATTGCTGGATGGGAGAGTCGAGGAGGTGGGTGGGTGGATGAGTGGGTGGAGGGGGGCTTCTTGAACACACCACCAGCTGAGCACAGGAGCGTGATCACATGGCAGTGCTGGGGACGAGCTCTGCCACCGCCGCCGCCGTGCATCAAACTTCAGCCTCCACCTTATCTGGGGCCCAGGCCTAATAAGGCAGCTTACAGCCCATTGAGAACACATCTGATAAGCCTTTTCCTCTGTGGCCCTTTTAACTGCTAAACACTGTTTATCTCCAAAGTGCTTCAAGGCCTCAGGGGAACAATGCTGAGAAGCAACAGCGTTTAGCTGGCCAGACCTCACTGTTGAGTCACATCAAAAAAAAAAAAAAAAAAGCACTGCTCTATAGCTCAGAGCTCAGGAGTGGACCACTTTCATGAGAGAAAATCAAAGCTCTGCGTGAAATGCATCCCCTCCTTGTTTTCCTGTCCTTTGAAGGTGTACATATGGGGGTCTGGGTTGCACCTAGCTGTATTTACTCTGCAGACTAAGCTCCTTGATGTCGGAGATCATTGTTTTATAATTATGTTGAGGTTTAATAGTTTGTGTGGGACAGAATGTGAAAAGAATGCAGTTCCCCTTTCTTAACTTAAGGAAAAAGGCTGTTAAGAAAAATATACAGTGAAATACAATTTAGCTTATTTCTGCACAAGACTGCTGATGTAATAATCATGAAGCTGGAAGCCCCGATGTCTCTAGTGGATTGAAAATGATAGCATGAGATAAAACCAACAGTTTTTCCCCCTCTTCCTTAAAAAAAAAAAAATCCCTATTGTGTATTGGAGTTTGTTTCTTTTTCCAGCCCCCATTCAGAGTGGCTGGTCCGGTTCAGGGGAGAACAGTTTTACATTACAACTGTGAAATCCTGGCATAAAGGCCCCCTTTGTGGCTCGCCATTATTTTCACACAAATATAGTCCATTGTCACAGTGCTGAAGTTAATTTGATCAACATTGGGGACATTTAACTGTTTTGTTCGCTGAAAGGACTTGTTTCATGCTCATTTTCGGGGCATTGAAAAGCCGTGATTGGCAGAAAAATAATGTTGCCGTTAACAATTCAAAGCAATTAGTTTCCCATGGGGAAGCAGTGGGCCGCACTGGCCACCACACAGCGACGCTTTGTCATTTTATGGAGGGTCATCAGTCAACTGTCAGAGCGTCTCAAAGAGCCCTCCAATCTAAATGTTTCCCTTTAGGCTTTTCCCAGAACAACGGGCTAAAGGCGCAGAGAAAGGCTGAGTCCAGCCAATAGACATGTTGAGCTGCAAGAGGGAGGAGTGGATAATCGCAGGGAGATCCTCCATGAAGCTAGAATGAATTTATTAAAGAGGAGAGTTTGTGTTTGTGTGTCTGTGTTCGTGTGTGTGTAGAGGTTCCTTTTCAGTGCTGCTTCCGTGTAAGTTTCAGTCTTTTATCTAAATGGTCAGCAAATACTTATTGTGTTCATTTGCACCAGGCTGCTGTTTTTATGTATACGAGTGACTAAATGTGTGTGTGTGTGTTTGTGAGTCGTAGTGTCGGTGTGCATTGTCACGCTGGGGGGCCTTTAGGAGCAGAGGTTAATCTTCCCCAGTGTCTCTCTCTGCTCATGGACCGACTGGCCACCACTTAACCGTGATGATACCTACTTCCTTAACCCAAACACATCAGGACCTTAAACTGAACGTGGTGCTATGTGGACACTTGGAGATGTGAGATGCAAATAATCTGGTGGTAAATGTTGAACCACATTTTTATAAAAATAAGACAAACTTTATAATCTAAGGCAATGTCCATTAAGTTCTATGGATGGGATAATATGCACCAATCAGCCACAATATTAAAACCACTGATAGGAGAAGTAAATAACATTCACCATCTTGTGACAATCCAATGTTATGCAGGGAAACTTTTGAACCTGGCATTCATTCATTCATGTGGATATTACCCAGACATGTAGCACCCACCTACACCAGACTAGACCAGACTAGACCAGGTACCCCCACCCCACATTAGTGACACTCCTTGATGGCAGCTTTAGGAAAAACTCAAAAAAACATCACAAGGTGTTGACCTGGCCTTGTGTTCACTAGATCCCAAACTGATCAAGCGTCTGTGAGATGATGCACAGAAGCCCCTCCCCTCAACCCATAGGACCCAAAGACCCCCCCTACCAACAATATTCACTGTTGCCAGACTAGACAGGACACCTTCAGAAGACCCATGTCCATTCTCTGATGAGTCACAACTGTTTTGAAGGTACAAGGGAGACCTATGCAATGTTAGGAAGGTGGGAATAATGTTACGCCTGATCAGTGTGTTGCACATTGAAACCATTTTATTAGGATTTTTATAGTTTATAGTGCAGCAACAGCTGATACTGTACTACAGTATAGTAGAAGCTCAATGCAAAACTGGGACTTTTTGTTCCCCTGGAAGTCTCAGGTCCTGAGACCCAGCAGATTTTCTAGTCTCGAGGAGAGATTTCCTTCTATAAACTTATTTATAATTATTATTTTTTGCAGTTTTTAGACAATTTAGTCAATCTTAGACATGATTCCATGCAGAAACACTTAAAAACGCACCTTTTTTTGACAGTTTCTGTTCCTTCAGTCTCCACCTTTGTTCACAGGTACCTTCTTCCTCTTGACTGCTATTCCCTAACCTCTGTGTGACCGCTTGCACCCCCTTAACACCATATCTGTCCTGCATGGTTTTCTTGCCGGGGTGGGCGTTACTAAGGAGATGAGGTGCTCGCAGGGGGACGAGGGTGAGGCTGTCCTGCGGTGTCAAAGGTCCTGTCAGGGGCCACCATCGGCCTATTCAGAAAGACGTCACCAGCACATTCTTCACAATGTTAACATTCTCCCAAATTCTCAACATTTACTTTCAATGGATGACTGTGCTCAGCCCAGCCATTGTGTTCAAAGTTGAATCTGACTGGTCAACTTATGGTAAGTCATCTTGTCAATATAATCGTGACATGGCCCCCGGTTTCACCCTCATAATCCCGTATAGACTCTCTATTATGGCTCAGTTTGGCTGTCAATCACACCGCACAATCTGACGAGGAGCTAGCGAGCGGGCGAGGCTGTTTCAGCGGATTTCTAACGCCAGTAGGTTTTGTGTCATCGTGGTCTACATGTTACATGTGAAACTGAGATTCTTTGTTGCTAGAATATTTCTGCATGATCGTTCACCTCCTGTGGCGTTTTATTTGTGAGAGAGGAGTCAAATCAGGAGGAGAGAATGCTCGGTGGCTGCTTTGTGCCGATGGTTTACGAAGCCTGGGAGCAGAGTCCGGGGCCATGTTATAAATTAGCGTCTGACCCCTGTCTTTGTGTGGCCCCTAGGAAGGCCTGATGAAGGCCCCAGCCCAAACCTCAGTGAGAACGTCCCTTGTGAAGAGGCTCTTTCAGGGGTGTCACTGCGGGATGAATTGGCCGGGAGAAAGCATGTTTATAGACTGTGTAAAGGAGTGTGTCTTTGTGGGAGAATGTCACTGACACTGTTACAGTTTGCCTGAATGAACTGTGATGACGAGGCTAATGGGGGCCCCCGCCAAGGGGCAAGGGTCAGCGAGGCTGGGGGTGGCCCCTCCCTCAAGCTCGGGACCCCCCACCCACAGGTCCCTTTCACGCCCAGTAGCTGTAGCTAATGTTGCAATTCTTCGTTCTCTCCACAAAGGCCACGAAAAAAGTCAACTTTCACACCATCGGGTCACCATGAGTGCTTTAGGAAATGATCGTGTAAACAGAGTGTTACCTTCTGACCTGTGGCTGATACCTTGGAGCAGCAGACAAAACCGCCAGGCTGCGGGTATTAGACATGGCTGTTAGCGGGAGAAAGACCTCGGGCTCGAAGAACACACATACACTCTCCTTCTCCTTCTCCTCTGTTCACACTTCATCCATTCTTTTTATAAGGGTGACTGCCTCACTCTCATTTAATCTTTCCTGTACGTCACTTAATTAATTGATTCATTGTCTGATTTGCAAGTTTGGATTTCTATATTTTTCACTCACACCAGCAGACGTGGTATAGGCTGGAAGTCGGTAGGGTTGGCACGACTTAAATAGTTGTAATGTCACGGATTAGGTTTGTGAAATGTGGCCACTAATAAAACCACAGTAGAAAGTAATGCTTAGCAACACGGAGGCTTTTCTGTAAGCTTATTGGAGCTTGAAGACGTCGGCCACGGCCCAACACCATAAACACCGACAGTCTGACACTTCTAATATACGGTCGGCAAACTCTTGGCTCTACCGTAGCTTCCGTCTCGCACGTGGTGCATTCACTGACATCAAGGACAAAACAAGCACGCTCTACGACTCTATAGCCCACTTGCCTCCTCACCTGTCTTCTCTGAGGCGTCCATGTTGGTATTGTCACGTGATGGGTGAAGACTTGATGCTTAAAGTGTCGTAATACAGCAGTGAATTCGACAAACTGACAAGTCGACTAGTCTGTGCAACCCGTAGAAGTCAGACAAACTACATCACATGTTTGATGCGATAGACAGAAGAGTAATATCTTATCTCTAAGCGCCGTGGAGTTAAATTAGTTTATAGCAAAATGGCTCCAATTGGTTGGAGGACTATCAAGTTTTGATCATTGACTTCTGTAACGACTGGTCAGATTATGGATTACATTATATTACATCACATATTGGCGAGTACTTCACGATTGGATACGTATCACGATACTTGGGTCTTGAATATTGTGATATATTGCAATATTCTACATAGTTCACTGAGAGATTTTAAATGCAGCTTAAAATACTAGTTGTTTAAATGTACATCAGATGACAGTGATAATTCACTGGACAAATTGAGTCAAAAAGCAACATTAATTCACATTATCCATTTCCAATTTATTGCACTTGTACAGAAAAAGTGAGACAGAAAATTACAGAAAATTAAGTTTAGAATTGTCTCGAACAAAAATGTATCACTGTTTGGACCCTCCACTTTACAGATGTGGAAATCAAATGCCTATGCACACTGTCTAAGTACTGTGTCATCCAGTATAGCTTGCTAAGTTTCCAAGTTGGTCGTGTTGCCTGAATATCTAACTGAAGCTAAACACAGTTTGCAAACTGCTCTCACTCTTTGTCCAGCTTATTAACGATATATTGCCATGTCGATATTTTTTCCCCACTCTTAGTCTGCACATATAGGAACAAGCTAGCTGATATATTTTACTGAGGTGTCTGAAGTTTACAAAATGTGTTTCCTTTTCAAATGTTCATGCATAACTAACATGGGCTCATAATGTGTGAGTTTCAGCTTGCACATCTTGCATTTGAGAGTTTTCTTGGTTGTTTCAGTTATGAAATGTTCCCAAGCTTTGGACCTTTTGTTTTGCATTAGCATTGCTTCAGCTGCTTCCATGTTGCAGCTTCTAATTCTGTTCTCAGTCACTCGTGCACATGTGCTGTCAGTCCATCGAGTTGGATAAAGTGAGATGTCCCACTCTGAGCTAGTGCAGTTGGCTACAGCAAAACATTGTTTAGTGTGGCATTGCATACCATGGGATATACACACAATGATGAGATTCAAAGACTAGTAGTCGTATTTGTCTAGTCGACTAGTTGTTGCATCCCTAATCCAATTACACGCAGAGGTACTTTTTCTCTGTATCAGTTGAAGCATAATGAAATCCAATTGGAACGTTACCAGATTTATACTCTGATAAGAAAAGATATGTGGTAAAGTCTCTTTTTGAACAAAAACAAGTTCCCACGCCAGTGGCTGCATTGACGCCTGCGTTCAACCATTTTACTGCCCTCCATTCGGGGCCGCAGGACAAACTGAGAACTAACCCTCCTTGAATGCATCTGAGTCTCTTAGCACAAGGATGTTACATCCTTAATGATGTCAATCCCAGTTGGAGTTTGTCAGTGAGATGCTCTGCTCTAATTGAACCGTAATGTAGTAGACAGGTAGACAGATACATGTGATTTACGTTGTCCAGATGATAACGTCTCCCAGGACAAAACTGCAACAAATGTTAAAAACTGACCAATTGCAGTCGGATACATGGAAAAGTTTTTAATTTCAAATATATTTATATACCATCAATGGCGGTATAAATTATCTCTATATGAAATCAGAGTCTGTGAACCCCCAGAGCTCAATGACATTTTTAAAGGATCCTCTGTTTAAAATGAATGATTGAAATAGAAACATAACTGACTGAATCTGCACCATGTCATTGTGTAAAAAGCTTAAGCCAGCTCAGCTTTTTCTAGGGTTATGTGTCATTTTGTAGCTGTGTATTGCAGATTTCTTTCTTTTTGTGTGTGTGATTTAGCTTTTTATTAACTTTTTGTTTAATTAAACATCCATAACAGAAAAAGAAAACAATTGATTAAGAAAAGAAGAAAAAAAAGACCCAGACAATAATAGAAATAAAAGGACAGGTAAAAAATAGATAGATAAATAAATGCATATTGCAGATTTCCATTGAATAGTGTTGCCACCGTTTGGGTTTACAAGGGTCAGGCTGCACAAACAAACACACAAATTCTACCTGTCCATTCTGGCCAATAAGTAACACCATGCCAACAGGAATTTGCTCGGCCAAAAAAATGTATAACTGGAGCACAAACTGAACATTATGTTAATAAATCAAATAATTCAGTTGGAAAAATGATTATATCAGGCCACTTCTTAAAACTACACAATGTCAAACATGATGATTTGCTTGTTTACTTTGTGTGATCGTAGCCAACCGTATATATCTTTGTGTTTAGTGCTGCTATTAGTGAAACAGTGATATTGTTTATTGATTGCTTGAGAAAATAAGTTACAGGACAATTTTGCATAGAAGAAGGACACCCATCAGCCATAACATTATGACCACCTTCATAATGTTGTGTAGGCCTCCCTTTGTGCCTTCAGAACAGTTTGAGAATGGACATGGGTCTTCTCAGGGAACAGGATGTTGTTAGTTGGAGGGTTGGTGATCATCCAACAGATATTTCATCAGTTTTGAATCTAGAGAATTTGGAGGAAAAGTCAACACCTTGTGCTGTTCTTCATGTTTTTCATGATCCTAAAGCGTTTTTGTGTGTGTGTCTGTGTCAGGCCGCGTCCTGCTGCCATCAACGAGTGTCATTGCTATGGGGTGGGGGTGTCTGATCTGGTCTAGGTGGGTGGTACATGTCTAACCAAATCCACACAAACGAATCCCAGGGGCAGAAGCTTCCCAAGCAGAACGCTGAAATGTTTCGAGATGGTCGGTGTTATTTACTTCTCCTGTCAGTGGTTTTAATGTTGTGGCTGTTGGGTGAACACAGTCCCCTCCCCGCCCCATAGAGGAGAAGTGGCCGTGCTTTACGACGGCCGTCCAGACTGAGGCCCACCACTAAGACAAGCCTCCCTCTCTCTTTACAGCCTCATAAATATATTGTTATCTGTGCCTGGGAAGTCCACGCTGAGATTTATTCGCACGATTAGTGGAGATAGCGAGCCAAGCATCTTGAATCATTAATTACACAAGAGCCTGCACTACAACCACCTTAATTTCCTTCCCCTGCTCTGTAGAGGGGCCACTTTTTAAGTAGGCGATGAAGCATAGGAGTTAATTATATGTCGCTTAGGTGCATTTTTTTTTTTTTTTTTTTTTTTTTTTTTTTGAACTAGAGGGATACCAGTGCTGTGATGAAGTTGTGAGGATTTGGAAGTAGTCCATGTCAGATAAATCCCGTAGTCCATGAATCCTCTGATTCTAAAAATCGGAGTGTATTTAGTGCAGTTAAAATATTAGCAGGACTTGTGACATTAGCTTCTGCTGGTCCAGCTGAGGCAGAATCTGTGGCAGAATGAACGAGTCCTTCAAGCTGCACAACTTAGTTTCTCATGCGTAATTTATACGACTGCGCAGGGTTAAGCATGGACCTTATACACTGACCTTCCGCCAGTGTGAGACACATTTATACTTGTGCACTTGTGCAGTCTGGCTCACTCTGTAACAACGACACCTAAACACAAGTTTAACACAAGTGTCTTTTTTTGCCGGTCTGGCGGCTGAAACTTTTGCCGAACTTTAACTGAACATGAGTCATAGAAATGTTTGTATCTCCAAACCTCCTCAGTTGTTTATTGATCCAAAACAATCAATTAGAAAATCGCAGAGATGGAGAAGCAAGCTGGAAGCGGAAACATGCAACAACCAAGTGGACCAATCGCAGCATCGAGCTCCGTGCAGGGTCTGCGGTAACGCTGTCGCCTATGCATCACTTAGTCTCAGCTGAATCCATAAACCGTCTGGGTACAGAAGCAACAAGTTGATCACGACACAGGGCAACACAAAATGCTTTAGATGAGATAAAATTTAAAACAAGATGGCCTTAAATGACGTGCGGACTAAATTAAAGTTGGATCAGATATGTTTTAGACACGTGGCAAATAAAAAAAAAGAAAAAAGAAAAGATTGGTTTTAGTATCTGCAGACTTGTTTTTTCTGATGATCAGAAGGGTCCAAACAGGTCACAGCGCAACACCAAATCAGAAATAGATCTGGCCCTAAACCAGCCCCTCTCTAAAGGAACAAGACTCAGAGATAGCATGCTCTCCCTTTGATCCGCTCAGCAAAGTGAATTTCCTCGGCCATCAAAGCAGATAATCAAAGGAAATGATGGAGATTTATTAATTTAATTGTGGTGTCAGCTGAGAATTAAAAGTTTGAACTTGCTAGCACGTATTCAGAGACGCACCGCAAACAAGACAAGATTAACTCGATTACGTGAAGGTATGACTTGGCTTTACCTCGGTACACCGATCTGGCACAACATTATGACCACCGATATGACCACAGACACTTGATCAGGTTGGGATCTGGTGAATTTGGAGGCCATTGCTGAGGGGTGGAGGTGTCTGGTCTGGTCTCAGTGGGTGCTACATGTCTCAGTAACATCCACATGAATGAATGTCAGGTCCAAAAGTTTCCCAGCGGATCATTGAATGATCACAAGATGGATTAAATGTTATCTACTTCTCCTGTTGGCGGTCATAATGATGTGGCTGATCAGTGTAAATGTGCTTAAGAAATTCCAGACAAATTGAACAAATACATATATACCTACGTGGGTTTAAAGTCACTCATAATGTGCATTTGTGTTGAATAATCTTGTAATGTATTAAATTATGTTAACTCCTCCTCTAAGGTTTTCTGTATCTGCCCCACTCTTCCATCCACATCCTGCCTGGTGTGTGATAAATCACAAATACCCTTGAGCTAACGCAAAGAAAAAGATTGTGTCAGATTACACAAAATGCATTTAAAAAAAGGGGCTTTTTAAATTAATTGAGTGTCCTTGCTCCAGCAAGGTGAAACCGTCTCCAAACAAAGTGTAGCGTCCACAAGGTGGTGCTGTGGCCCTCGTCAAGTAAATACCCTGAGGTCAGGGGCATTGTCAGACCGTCTGACAGCTAATGATGATGACGAGCCGTCAAAATGGCATTTCCCTGCCACTAACTCGGCATTAATGCGGCTTGTAATGTTTTGCAGGATCACGGACGGGAGGTTTGAGAAGTTGCCACATTTTGTCTTCGGGGACTTTAACTTCAGGTTGGACTCGAAGGAAGTTATTGAGGTGAGTGTTTCCCCTGCTACACCTGACAGAGGGGACAAAAAACAAGTTAATTGTGCAAATAATTTGTTCAATACAGGGGGAAATGTAAGCAAGGCCATATACGATGTACATATGCGGTTAAGTGCTATCTAATTCATGATAATATAAAGTGAGTATGGGCTTGTATATACAGTATATGAGAGCAACTGCAATATAGTAAAAGTGGTTTTAGTAGGCCACTGTCTCTTTAGAGTTATGACTCATTAAACGCTTCACTGTGGCTGCCCCAGCTGTGTTTGCCAACTGAGCCTCCAAGTGCATTGTTATGTTATAGCACCATTCACCCCTCTTCCTCTCCTGCTCCCTCCCTCCCTCCCTCCCCTCTTTCTTCTTCCTCCTTCCCCCTCTTTTTCTTGGTGCAAATGAAGCCAGTGAGGGCTAAGGTAGTGCAGTCATTGGGCATTCTCAACGGGGAGATTGTGTGTGTGGTGGTGTGTGTGTGTGTGGGGGGGTTGGTAGTCATAAAAGGCTACTGCAGACAGTGATGTCCTATGATAACAGAGTGGGAGAGACACTTGTTGGTCTATCCTCTCCCTCCTCCCCGGCACAATGGTCCTCGAATCAGTGGGCCTGTTCAAGGTGTGGGCATTGTTCATTTCAGCCGGAGCTCCATTCAGCGCAGAGGGAAGAGGAGGGAAGGCTTTCTGAATGGAGGGCTCAAATGCTCAAATGACTTAGGAAGGACTTGACTCTGTGTGGTTCACCAGGAGAAGCCTTTTTTTTTTTTTTTTTTCTCGTGGCGTAGCCTTCACCCGGCCACTAGGGGCGCAGTAGATCGCCGTCTCCTCTGGATCGGCCCGGCTAAGTGGGACGGACATCACATGTTTTCACTCAGAAATCTATCAGGGGCATTGATTAATTGCCTCAAAGTTTATGCAGTACATTTGATTTTGGTGCTGTAATTGGGTCACATTAAGCCGCCGGGTCATGTGAACGTGTGTTGCTTTGGAGATAATAAATACAAGTACAGAATCCACAACAGCAGATGTGCAAACACTGAGGCCATTCAGAAGTCGGCTTCTGCAATTAAATGTCACCTGGGACACATTTAGGTTGCCACACTGATACCGTATCAGCGATAGGCCGTTTTATGTCTTATCGGTGCTGCCGTTATCAGAATACACGGCGATGTTCTCATTAAAACAGCAGCCTTTCTACTCTAATAATCATTTTATTAGTACTGAAAACATGGGTGCGCCGCGTGGTTCCTGCGAACTCTGTGGTAGGTAAGCTCCCGCCATCTCCTTGTCCCCGCCGCTCTGAAATGCTGTTTGAGTGCAGCGGGGGGTCGCGACCCCTTTTCCAGGGATGTGTTAGTCTTACATCTCTGTGTCTCCGTCGCCGTCCGCGCAGCTCCTTTCTCATGCACCTTGCCCCCATTCACTTACGCGTTCGCATCGAGAGCGAATGCGCACACAAACACGCACGCATAAACCAATTTGTTAGGCCAAATGAGTCTGATTGATTCCCCTGTTTAAAGGGGTGTGGCAGCAATGCAGGAGGAGGAAGGGGGAGGAGGAGGGGAAGGGGGGAACCTTTCAGACTTCCACTCAGGAAGTTAGCGCCGTTTGGCTAAAGCATGAAAAACCACGCGCGCTCACCTACCTGGACGTTTACCTCCGGCGCGATAACGGTTCCTCAAACGTGCCGAACGTTTAATGGTGGGACTGCAGAAAGAAAAGGCTCGGTGGAATGTGTGATTGAACGGGGCGGCTCAGCTCGGCTCGGTGTAAAGCCGCCGCGCGCTGCAGCGCTCAACCTGTCTGATTTAACAGTGACCCACGTGTTAGCGGCAGAGGAGATCTCTGATGTCACCGATAAACAAATGGGTTGCAACCTCGGCGCGGGGGGGAGTAACTCACAGCCGGGAGGCCGTTTTAAGCCCCTTTAATGACAATTAATGTCAGCAGGACAATTAGTGCACATCTACTGAAGTGCTTAACTGTAGATGGGCCGGTGGTGGATCGATCGTCCATACTTACCCAAAGATTGATTCAGACACGGAGAGGCCGGCTCTGCTTCTCGCTCCTTCTCCTTCTTCTTCTATCCTCGTTCAGCCAAAAGAAATGGAGCCATGCAAACGAATACATACTTTTTGTGTTAAGTGGTCGGAATAATTACACAATTTATTTATTTTATTTTTTTTGGTTTGTTGAGCTGCAGGGACGACTCTAAAGCACCCTTGGGGGGCTCCTTAGGCTTCACTTTAAGAACCACTGGATCAGAAAATACTCCAGTACATTTCTCTACAGCTGCACGCTACACCACTTCCCTTCTTCTCCGCCTCTGGTCTATTGTGGGTGACTAGACTGCGGACAACCACTAACCACTCCCATGTCACCCATCCTGCTGCCTTGTGGTTGTGGGAGGGTGGATGGGACGGGACGGGGACATGAGGGGGGGGGCATTTTCGGATGTATCCGTGTGCGCGTAGAAAAGGGAGTGGGTTTGTTATTGTCGCAGGGCAAATTCCAGGTGGCAAATTCCTGGCATGCTTGCGCGGCAGGATCAGTAACCAAAGGTCTGCGGGCCGCCCCCCTTCTACCCAGCCCGGGCAACCCCATTAATTGTGTCTGACAGAGGGAATTGGTTTCAATTGACCCCCATTCAGCGGCCCTTTGACTGGCAGACAAAAGACACAGCCACGTGGAGACTAATGCTAGGGCTGAGCAGCCTGGAGGTGGTCCAGTCCCCAGCAACCTCCTCTCTCCACTCCCATGGGTCTGATCATGCTAGGGCTTGATCACGCTTTGCATCAGTGCTGATAAAACAGGACACCACAAAGGGAGGCTTTGTCGATTTTCTCCGCGGAATCACGCACACAATGCTTCACAGTCCTCTTATCGATGTGTGATTTCTTTTTATCAGGCGGGCTAAAGATGACGCACACACACACACACACACCGCTGCAGTGCTCGGCGCAGCAATTCGTTTAGACCTTAACTTGTTGCACCTGAAACCTCTCAAGGTTTCATCGAATTTCCAGAGATATTTCTCAGTGAGTCGGCGCCAAACCAGTAGACCCTTGTTTATTCTGGATGTGTGCGTACAATTTTCTTGAAATTACTCATAAAATTGACAAACTTTGTTTAATTCTGGAGTTGGAGCCAGATGTAAACAGTGCAAATTTGTTTCGCGGGGGATTCAATGGGCCGTTTCTCTGTTCGGTCGCCTTATAAAGACGCTGAGGTTGCGCCTGGCGGCAGATGCACACCTTGCGCCACCGTTGCGCCGGTGTGAATGGCTGAACGAGTAAAGCATTTCAGCGTCTTCATTTTTCCAAACAACCTAAATCTCAAACTATTACCACCAGGTCACCTCGTAAGCCTTTCTCTTGTTTAGTCTTTCTCTAGTTTATTACATGCCCGTGAATGATTAGTCCCGAACAAACCGCCGCCGTATCTCATCCTTCTGTAACCTCTTTTAAAAGTCTTGTGTCGAGCCATTCAGAGCCGAGAAGTGTCAGCTCCCGAGGTAGGATCTGAGTCAGGAAGCCGTGTCGCCCACCCCTTGTTGACCCATTCATAACCTACTACAAACACGGTCTTATCTTGGTCCCATGCTTTATTCAGAAGGTGGTGAAAGGTGTACGTATCGTGTCCCAGAGTGTGTGTGTGTGTGTGTGTATATGTGTGTGTGTGTGTGTCTCGAAGTGGCCTGTGGCCGTGAATCAGCAGCGTCGATGACAGGCTCAGGGCTCTGTGCCTGGACTCCTAGTATATTTAAAATCCCTCCTAATTAAACTTAATAGAATGTAAATTTAATATCCGCAGAGATATGTGCGCTGCTGGTCGGCCTGCTCCAATTTAAGGATTGATAGAGGCCAGCGGGAAGGTTAATTGCTGACTTGATCTACTGTCCCCGTGACATGGTGTGGGGCTGTTTTAATTGGGCCTGATCTGCTGCTACATGGACAGATTTCATTAGACTAGCCGGCCTCCCCTCTCCCTCATAAAGGAGACTCGGGTTAGCACCCCCTGTCGGCGACTGCAGGAAGCGCAGAGGTTTCCCGACCGGGCATCAATCTTCCTTCCTTTGTCCTGTGTCCTTTCTCTCGCTTGAGCAGCATGAAATTAAAGGTGGGGCCCGAGACTATCACCACTTCTAATGAATGCTGCAAAATGCCTCGTAATGACACATCAGCATGATAGATCATTCATTTTTTCACGACGCACACACCCCCTGACACCCGAGGACCGAAAAATAAGACAATTTGATCATGAACGCCATGTTTTTTTTTGCTTGTACAAGTCATTTTCCACCCAGTCTGCACCACAGACATCGTACACTACATGACGACAGTTAAATCATGCTAAATGCGTTTTGTGTGTGCATGTTGAAACCAACAACAGCTCATCAGGTAGCTGATGGCCATTGTCCTGGCTGATGAACCTAGTCTCTATAAACATTTTTGCAATGGTTAAAAAGGCTACACATTTTTTTTTTACATTTTTTTTTTCCTTTATAGCCCGACTTTGGCTAGCGTGTGTGTTTCTGGCCGGCTATAAATCAAAAGACGGCCAGCGTAATTAAGTGTACACTACATTAGTCAGGCTAATTAATTTTTGGGGCCATCCATCCATTAACCAGCGGGCCAGCACTGATTGGGCCTCTGTTCTGTGGAACCCCTGACACCGGGGGACTGCGACCCTCCTTGGCTGCCCTCTGCTTCCCCGATACACTCGTGCATTTTACGCTCGGAGACGTAGATATACACGCATTTGCCAGCTGTCGTGTGGTTTGGCTAAAAGGGAAGCGTATTGCAGTAAATGTGACGGTCTTCACGTCATACCCTTGTAGACGGCGTCATGGCGTTAGATTTGACTATTTTATTGCTCAAGTCAAATTGTATTGACAAGTCTTTTATATGGTTTGCGGTAACCTTCTAAATCAATGTGCTTTTCTCTGAAAGACAACCCACTTATTAATATCTTAATTGTCCTGATGCAGCGAACGCCGGCCATTTATTACGGAACGCGAGTCAAAACAGATCTATTAGCGCCCGCCGTTTGACGCACGCCCATTTACGGCCTCGCAGGTGAAGCCTGTGGTGATATTTCCTCACAATACAATAAAGACGTATTATCCCGGCTAGAAGAGTCCAATCTATCACAATGAGGGCCCATTATATCACCGATAACCCATCTGGATATAGAGCGAGACAATTCCCCCCAGACAACGGCCCCTGTTCTCTCCGCTCTCTGTTTGCTTTCGATGCTAATGAATACAGCGCCCGAAGACACAGAGGAAAAAAGGAGTTCAGCTATGAGGGCGTAACTTGAGCGATGCAGCTTTGATGGGAGCGCTGTCCATATAATTAAAACGCTGGCAAATGAAGAACAAGCAGTGGCTTCTGTTGGTCCTGCTCATTAACAACAGGCCGTTTGAGCCTGGCGCCAGCCATGCTATTGCCATTGTGTGCTTGGAAGGGGGGGGAGGGAGGGAGGAGGGGGCTCTGTGACTGGCAGCTGGGAACACCATGCCAACGGTGGGATGGCGTGACAAACCAAGCCAAGGATGAGCGCAGAGCCTGGCACTAACAGGGCCTGGGAGGGCGCGTTGCCCCCGCAGGCCCCCGGGGTCGGTCCCTGCCAGGGCTGTAACCCGAGTTACCCCTCAGTCCCTCACTTCTGCTGTCTCCTCCAGCTGGAGCCGTTGCTGGGATGTCTCATTTTGCTCCGAAACGTATCCCGTTAACCAGACGTTTGACAGCAGCAGCTCTCGGCGTCGCTGGTGTTATGGAGATGCGTTGTGATGCACGCGTACCAGGGTTCGAGTTCTGTTGTTTGTACATCGCGGTTACTGATAGCGACATTGTGCGGAAAGTCTGTAATGATGTCATGACAAATAAAACGGCGTAAGGCTTTATAGAGATTTTATCTTTATTGCTTCCGAACTGTATTCCTTTGTTCTTTATCTGCAATAAAAAACTTCTTATTCTTAGTCAACTTCAAAATGCCCCTAAATTAACCTGCATTTACTTCCTCATTCAGTCCTACATTTAGCTTCTGTTTCACTCTTTCCATGATGACTCAATCTACAGCTTTAATTATCAGTTAAACTACTGATTAATATTGTTTTTTAATGCACATCACAGCTCCTCACAGCCCCGGGTGCCGTCTTTAATTGCTTGTTTTGTGCAGCCAAACATTGCTTAATGCCCTAAGATAGTCAGTTGACATGTAGAAATTTGAAATCGTTTATTTGTTCATTCAATTTTGTCTAAAAGGGAAGATTAATCTATTTGTTAGAATTAGATCAAATCATATTTAAATGGCATTTAAAAGAACAAGGGAACATTAAACAAAAAGTCGTGTTCCATCTCTGTCACGGAGCTCCGCTCTTAAGAAAGTACACTTGATCTAATTGTTTTCTGTAAAGCAGTGTGTTAGCCGGACTCGCGATTTTTCAAACACAACCTGGAAGGTTGTGAGACACCGTGAGGCGATTCGAATCGCTCTGGACGACTTCCAGACAAAAACCTTTGTGAAATCTTTCATCTAACTCAGTTTAAACTATTTACAGCTAATTTAAAGTTATGGAGATGTATTGTGGACTTCGGTTGCGCCGCTGTAGCGACGATGCCGTTGGCAAGTGTTATGCAAACAATATAAATATTTCAAATCTGCTTAGTTATTAAATCCGATCTGTCTCTGAAGTCGAGGCGGTTCAATCTATGTCTTCTTTATTCAATCCGCCCCTGTTTTCTAATAAATGTAATACGCCTATAAATCATGAATAATCAACTTTGGCTTCCAGCTCTGTCCTTATTATTTTTGGCTTTATTGATGGTTTTGTCTGTTCCGTTAGTCAGAATGGACCCCGGCCTTGAAATCGCAGCGGCGGCGGCAAACAGTGACGCTATTATTTAGTCCAGATGAAATGCGGCATAAACTGTGAAGGATAAGGGATCTCTTTGTGCCTGGTACATAGTGTCCGACTTGTATGATGTCAGTCTATTTTTGACTAATGCAGTCCTCAGCCTTTGTAAAGCGGAGCACAATAATTGTTTTTCCTCTCTCTCCCTCTCTGAAGGATGGATGGTTGCCTGGATCACGCATGTTGTCTCTGGGGGTCGTGCACAAACAAGCGCGGGGGGACCGTACCGTTGGCCGCCGCCATTTCCGGCATTTTAATCATTATAGCCGCGGCTAATGCATATGCAAAGGAGCAGCGGCCTCTGTGAGGACGGCGGAATCTGCAGCCCGCTCAACAAGCCGGTCACAGTTCCTATTCAGACGAGGAGGGGGGGGGGGCTGCTTGTTTGCTCGGGGGCTGGTTCCGTCGCAAACTTAGAAAGGACGAGCGATGACAAAACGTTCTGGTGCTGCTGCTGTTGTTGTTGTTGTTCGGGAAGCCGCCGGGATAATTTAAACAACTTGGACCTCGACGGGGAATCTTTCCCTGTCGGCCGCAGAGTGATGCCGCTGCAGAATGGCTCATTGTAACACAGCTGTAAACCCGGCGTTGGCACCGGGCGGCTTTTAAACAGCTCTGCCCACTGACATTAAAAGTCACCGGGCTCATTCACGCACAAACGTCCCATCATATTTAAGAGGGCCCATTAAGGGCCGCATTGAGAATTCATGGGCCTTTCTCTCGGCCCCTCTTGTGTGATTTATCTGCGACGGCCATATTGCCAGGCCCTTTCAGAAGGAGTGGCTCCAGTTTTTTGTCTTAGAGGAGGCCCAAAACAATGCATCTCGGGCCCGTTTCTCCGACGGGGCCTCCTCTTTCAGGGGCCAGTGAGAGCCGGGGCTGGCCTAACATCTGTTTGTGTCCAGAGCCAGGCGGGACCGGAGCACAGCGTGCCTCGGTGGCCCCCTTCTCCTCTCCCTGGGGGTCTTTGTTCCCGATTTCATGCTATCAGAGCGGCAGCATGTTTTCCTGCGCAGAGCTGTCAGGGGCATAAAAGGCCCTGAGTGGGGTCACATCAAGAGGGATGGGCATGAAAAATTGGTAAAATGTATCACAAAGCCCACCCACTAGATGGTTGCCTAGCGCCCTGTGGTGGGGTATCAGGACCCCCTCCTCCCTCCCTCCCCTGCTCCTCCTCCTCCTCCTCCTCCTCCTCCTCCTCCCCCTGCGTACCTTCCCTCTTTCCTCCTTTGCTGGGCTGAATTACACCTCCTCTCACACCCTGGCGGACAAGCACATCATTTAGATGAAATGGTGCAAACAAATTAAAGGGTGGTGCTCCAAATGAATCAATGTGCTTTGTGCGCTGGTGGGGTTTTGTGTCTTTTTTTTTTTTTTCCGCCCAGCGCACTCTGAGGGGAAGGAAGCCGGTCACCCACATGCCTGAAAAGAGCCGTCAGCCGCTCAGCGCCGCCGCCGACCGAGACGCAAAATAAAAACATCTCTGTTACGACGTGGCTGCACGAAAATGTAACCGATGTTCAGAATCTGTTTCTACGGCGCGAAGCTGCGTCTTTCCTGGTATTTACGAGCCTCTCCGAGTGGACGAAATTAGATTTTCATTAATAGTTTAGACCGGATTTTATTGAATACCAGATTAATGAAGTCGACGCACTCTGCATCCTTATTGGACCATCACTAATCACCAATCACCGATCGGCTCTCAGATATTCTGTAATTGACTCAGCGGCGACAAATTACCTCGCTGTCTGTTTCCTTTAATTGATTCCCAGTTAGAGCCGCGGTGGAACGGGTAAATTAAATGAGAGTGCAATGTTTTCAGGTGCTTAGTAAGTGTTTATGCTCTATCAATAGCTGTTGGCTATATTTAAATGTGCCACAATGATTGCTTCACGGTTGGATGTGAATTTGTTTTCTCATTAACGGGATAAATGCTCTCTCTGAGTCCGAGGTGTTAAAAAAGAAAACATGAATGGGCCGCGCTCATGCTGCTGCTGCTGCTGCCCCCCTCCCCTCCCTTCTTTTTTTTTTTGGAGGCATAACAACTGCCTCTAACAACATTCAAATGAATAGCTATTGAACAATTTAAGCATGCATGGCCTTATTGAGAGGTTAAGAGAAGCCGGTGCGTTAAACAGCCTTGCGGACATCTGCCGCGGTTGGTTTCAAAGTGCTGACTAAAAGTGGTAGGGGAGGTTTTTCAGATTAAATCTCTCATTAGGTTTTCTTTGTACAGGTGGCAGTAATGTGTCAAGAGCCCGGCCTGAGACAATGTCCTCCTCTTACTGGGACTAATATGCCTCAGGAGAGCCCACCCTCCTTTTACTGCCACTACTTTACACAGAGACACAGTCACAATGAAGCATCTGGTGGCCTTTTCCTGTGTGGAAAGCTTTTTTTTTTTTTTTTTTTCCCCTTCAGTGGCCATTGTGTCTGCTGCTTGTGTGTGAGAGAAAGAAACAGAGAGATCAGGTGGCTTAGAACATTTCCTCGCGGCTCAAACTGTCCAAAAAAATAGCCGGCGACATTTAAGTTACCGTGCGTTTCCTTTTAGTTTGAAACTTTAAACTCTGATAACGTCCGCATAATTGCTCCCAACTCCGACTGTGAGCTTAGGTGGGTGGGCAAATCGTGCTCGTGTGTGTGTGTGTGTGTGTGTGTGTGTAACCCCCCCAGTAGTGGGAGGTCACAGGGGTCAAAGTGATGAATTTTTATAGGCCTGTTCCCTGTGTTTCAGCCCTGTCCCTTTCTCTGCGCGCTGCACTGCCTCTCAAAGACAACCATGCAGGGCAATTTGTCCTGCGGGGCCCTGCAGAATGGGCCAGCAGAGAAGTTAAATACCAGGGGGGAAAACACACACACACACACACACACACACACACACACACACACAAAACATACACATGCATTGGGTTTCTCTCTCTCTCTGTTTCGCATGCACACACCCCTCCGTCCTGTTGTCTTGAATGATTTGTGGCCTGTCCATTATCCATTCCGAGGGGACAAATGCTTTTCGGCCGGTTTCTGGAGGTAAAGCGAGAATGGCAGCCCTCAATGCGCGCCATTGTTTTTAGAGAAGTTTCCCAGATGTTATAATGCACAAGATAAATAGGGCGCATTATCAGCTACCTCCTCGCGCCGCCCCTCTTACCTCTCCGAAGTTTTTTATTTTATTATATTGGCGAGGGCGTGGCAGGTTGGGAGACCTCCTACGACGCACACACTGCCGACGCAGCCCCGGGACGTCAGCGCTCACACGGCTCGACGAGTTCATGGGAAGGGGTGAGGGTTTGCGTCGCTCGCTCTTCGGGGGAAACACAGGCCAGGTTTTACTGGGGTCAGCTGCCGACCAGCGGGTCACACGCTGACTTAACTCTGCGGGCGATGGAGCGTCCACCCCACCCTCACCTCTGTGTCCGTCAAGCGAAAACACCCCCCCGTCCCTCTGTCTGTGCATGTATGTGAATCCGCTGTGTTTGGAGGCATTAAATTAGCCGACCGCGGGGACCGAGGAGAGGATAACTCTGGCTTGTGTCCAGTCAGATGAGGTGGGGAGGGTCACAGCTGATTTACTGGCAGGAGAGCGGGAGCCCGAATTTGTTGTTGCTGCTGCCGCCTGCTTCGGATGCCCCCCCCCCCTCCTTCTCTCCCCCCCTGCATTTGGGATTGGCGTGATGAACGGTGGCGAGTGGAATAAAAGTGATCGGAGAGCTCGCCAGGCCCCCGCTGGCACACCTTACCTCAGCTGGCAGCCAGAAAATTATGGCGCGTTCTGACAACGCCACTGGCCCCGCTGACACAGAGGGCAGCCCCCTGTCCCCGTCCCCGTCCCCGTCCCCCCCCACTCCACCCACCACCTCCCCTACGTCAAGTAATGACGAATGAATAGTTAGCTCATTGTCCGGCCTTCCTCTTTCTCCCTCTCTGCCTAATTGAAGTATAATCGCCGGGTTCTAAATGCGCTCGGCGGATAATTATTATTATTATATCGATGGAATGGCAGTTTAGTGAGTGGTGTGAATCATTGGGGTGAGGGAAGGTGGGATATAAAAAGGCAGAGGGGGGGTGGTGGTGGGATGAGTTGTGCATTTGGCTGCGTCGGCCGGGGGCCTCGGTAAGTCCCAAACTACGGCTGCTTGTTCATAGGAGGCACGTTGTGGTTCTGGATCTCTACACCTACCTACTAAAGCCTAGTGCTTTTTATATGAATATACAGTATAATTATCATTTTGCATTTAAGATTAATCCTTTATCCCTTTACTAAAAATATATTGGTTTCATGTTAATGTGTATTGAAAGAAGTTTAAATTTGCATTTGTACATGCATGTACATACAGTTTATAGTTAACAGTTCATTAGATGGTAACTTAAATAGGAGGATCCCACACGTGCTTCTGGTTTAATTGTTGGTCACATGACTGAGGATGTTAGAGCCAGTTGCTGCGATTCCGTTCCCCTTAAAAATACACAAAACCCAAAATATCCCAATAAAAAACTGGATGGAAACGCCTACTTTTCAAACAACCTCTCAAATATTGGTCGCAAAAGTTTTTTTTTTGCAATTCTTTGTCACCGGATGTGACCATGTGACCAGTTCATTTGAAGTCCGTCTTTTATTTAGAGTCAAAAAAACAAGAAAAATAAGTCGTGGACTTCTCTTCATCATCAGAGAAGGTGTTTCCAATTTCCTTTCAGGACCCTTTTGTGTTTTAATTTAATTAATTGTTCATTACTTTGTGTGGACTTCCCATTAGTGGTTTTGTTTCCCAATTGTTGACTCATGAAAGCTGCCTCTTGTTTGATATGCATTGTCAGGGATGCCACGGTGTGTTGTGTGTGTGTGTGTGTGTGGGTTTCTTAGTGTTTTAAGTCGAGCACAGTGGATCCATCTGTTGGACAGAAGGCTTTAATGTGTGTGTGTGTGTGTTGTGTGTGTGTGTGTCTTTGGTCTTTGAAGTGGGACAGATTGCTTTAACCTCTCTTCTAAGGAGAGCAGCTGGAATAGAGAGCTCCTTTAAACAGCCGCTTCCTCCTTCGACAGTCATGAGATTATCCTCCATTGATGCACAAAAAAAAAAAAAACCTTCCCTCTGCAACCTCTCATCCCCCCCCTCATGCCTCCGCCACCCGACCCCCCCCCCCCCCTTCAACCCCGAGCCTCCGGCCCTTCTCCAAACACTTGGTGCTGACCTATGACCCATAATGCAGAGATGTGATGCCAAGTCACTTTGCAGGATCAGTCAAAGAGGACACAGGAGTGAAGACATCTCTACTGTCCTCTGGACCACAGCTGCGCTCGGTGGGCAGATGTCCGCTAATATTTCGCCGTCGCCCTGTATTCCTCCCATTCTCGCAGACTAATTGGCATGTATCAAATAAAAAGCCAGTTGCAGGCACATGGATTATGGTAATGTCATTTAGGGTGGTCAGTGAGGCCGTGTCTACGTGTAATGTGCTTAGGGAGCTGCAACTTTGAAGGCTTGTATCTGTTCTGAGACTCGGCAGCAGCAGCAGCAGCACCTGGTTGGGAGGACACATCGCCGCACTGATGCGGTCCTAAGTGACAGCATGGGGTTCTCATTTGCCCCCAGCTCGGCGTTTTTCGGATCTTATGACAGCCCCACCGGCCCGAGGGCTGCGCGCGTTAAATGTTTTTTTTTTCAGCGGCGGGAAGGAGGGCTGCGATCAATCGGGCGCAATCAGCCACCGCCGACCCAACGATCGGTCGGTCGATGGACACGCGAACGGATCAATCGTTCGCGCGTTGGCCTCCAGCGGTGTGCAAACGCGCCGCCCGACGCGGCCGAAAGACGGACGGCGCTGGTCTGCTTGAGCTCGACCGTCGGGGCCCTCTCGAGTTCACAGAAAATACATCCTGAATGAAGTGTCTTCTCTGTTTTTATTCCAAAAATCCACAGCTGGTATCACAAGTTTAATTTAATTCACCAGCGGTCCAAAGTGTAACGATTCTGGGAAGAAAGGGGAAGCATTAGCTGATTGTCTTTTGTGACACTCTTGGCACCAATTATCTCGCTGGGATTTTTTTTTATTTTTTAATTTCCAAGTTGAACCTTAGCTTAGAATCTATTATCTCCTACTTGTTGGTGTCCACATGCACTCACTTTGCAACCAAACACAGAGGACGTGTTCGTTGATGAACGGGGTGTGGGGTGGGGGGGGGGGGGTTTGATCCAATCATTTTTACTGGATTATTGAAATCCTTTGAACACGAATGGAGAGGCTATTCCTGTCCTTTAAATGTAGATGCTCATTGTGCCGGGAGTTTCTGCGTTTGCAAAGCGGGCGACGTGAGGTTACGTGATCGGAAAGAATCACTGATCACTGATTATTTGCTGATATCTGAAGGTAACAAAAAGATATGTCACGTATTCTGTGCGTTCTGCAATTCGGAGATAACGCCAAAAAAAAAAAAAAAAAAGCCTGATTCTCTATAATTGTCTTAGCTAGCTGTGGCTACAATGACTTTTTGACAGGGAGAGTATCTCTTGCCCTTCTCACTAGCTCCTTCTTTGGCCCATTCATGGCACAAAGCTGCTTAAGCGCACTTAAGCGCATTAGCATTTGGCTGCCAGGGGACCATATTGACCCTGCATTTGGATGGCCTAAATGAGTGAAAGATGGAGCGATTTGTTAGGGCTTTAGAAAGTTGCTTTTGGGGAGAGGTGGGGGTAAGCATGAAGGAATGGGGCTAAAGCAGCGGAGGAGGACGGTGGTGGTGGTGAGGAGGAGGAGGAGGAGGAGGAGGAGGAGGAGAAGATGGGGGGGGGGGTTGCCGCGAAGAGTTGTTCCACTTTCTCTCAGGGCACGGTGTTTGTTCTAATCTGGTGTGCCATTTCTTCGTGGCCGAAGCGGGACTGATTTGTGACATTTCAGTCTAAAGGGCCTTTTGCTGCGCGCTATATTGGCTTGACCCGATTATCTGTCTGTGCTTTGAATTTCAATCAGGTCACCCAGTCTCTGCTGTGTGGTATGGGAACCACAAGCCGAGGGATTTCCTCATTCAACTGTCTTCAAACACAGATGGCCGAATGTTTAACTAATTGTTAAGAGAGTCCACAAAGAGGAATTTAACCATGCACACAAGTCCACGGGGTCAGTACATAGAGCCGCATGAAGAAAGGGGGACAGTGAGGTGGTAGTTGGTGCGATGGCTCTTTAAAAACCCCTCAGTCTGTTTTATTCTGAGCGCGCTGTAATAAACTGCTACATGATGAACATGTATGAACATGTGGGCATCAGAAAACAATTATTCATTCAGCAGTTTAGTTAACAAGAACATATTTGTGATACCTTCATGTTCTTTATTTCCATTTTTTTTTTTTTGCATGTTCCTCCAGGCTCTCTGCCCCACTGCCACCAAGCACATGGTCCGATCCGCCGACGGCGACGAAGTCGACAAGCTAATATTCCGAGAAAGCGATAACGACCGAAAGGTAAGCAATTAAAGCCACCTGCCACGACACCGGCTCGTCACGTCATTTTAATAAACTCTTTAAACGTCCCCGCGCCACTTTATTTTGTCTGTGATTCCGTCTTAAGTGGACTCCTGCCTCCCAATTTTCTAAAAAAAACATGCTTTTTAGATTAGTTTATATTAGATTAGGTTCATCTTCATTGTCGCCGTGCAGAGTACGTGGCACAGAGCCACATGAAATACACAAAGTCCAAAGAAGAAAACGCGGACACGTGCAGAGGAACACAAGAGGAAGTGTAAGTTAATGAGCCACCGTACCTTCCTCCTTTAAAAGGTCACAACTGTGACACGTCTATTGGTCACAGGCGCAAATTTGTGTGAAACATGTGCTCGTGGCTGAAATTCATTGATTGCGCCGCACGACGCGGCCATTTTAAATGATGCCGTGACCACTCCTCCGTCGGATCGCGCTGATGGATCCGCGCCTAATGTTGAAACTCGTGCTTTTGAACCTCTGTAATTAAACCTTCAAATACTGTTAATTTCCTTGTTTTAAATTTGTCAAACACCTGACCTGAGGTAGCGCGGGTTAACGCCGACTGTAAAATTTGCGGAACACGTGCAGGAAATAGCTGCGCTCACCGCTGTTCATTAGTTCTCTAATTACTAAGTGCAGCTCACATTAGTATTGCTATTAATCAGAGCGCCGTTTTTTCTCTTTCCACTGATTCAGGTTGTTCTTCAACTTGAAAAGAAGCTTTTTAATTATGTCAACCAGGACGTTTTCCGGGAAAACAATGGGACCCCAGTAAGTCACCCCTTTGCTTTCTAACCCTTTATGTATTTATCTACTCTCTCTCATCTCTGCTCCTCTAATTATTTATCACAGATTTCATTTATTCCATCTTTTCTCCCCCTCTATAACACTCCCATCTGGCTTTCACATCATTTCTATTTGATTGCCTATTAAAAAGCGCTAATTCACAGCAGCTAAAAGATATTCAGGTTGACGTCTTTTCACGTCTGCACGGTGAAGGTAAAGAAGGACTAACGTCCAGCACGTGTCCTAACGAGTCCCTTTTAGCTGCTAACCTGAGCGGTGCAGATGCTGGCTGGCGGCCTCCCATCACTCGGGCCTAACAGACGTTCCTTTTGTCCCCACTTGGGGCCAAATGCCTTTGGAATAACTTTTAAATGAGCCTAAGTGTAGATGAGGTGAGTTCTAAGTGCCTGCGGAAGAAAAACACACACTTTAATACGGCTGTATATTACATTAAGTAGTTCAAAGTTGGACCTTGTTAAAAAAAAAAAATCCCCATGAAGGACGCACAAACCCACACATCAACAGAATGGACGGAGCGGCTGCAGACTGGGAGAGGAAGAGTTTATTAGCACTGTCGGACGCATTATAAAAGAGGATAATGTAGTTTTTTCTTAAACTGCTTTTGATTTGTGGTTTTCTTTCTTAGTGTTTTCTTCTGTCACTCAGTCAGAGCTTCATGCAGCATCGGCCGTGTAGGTGTTAAATGATGTAGCATCACAATCAGACTCAGAAAAGACTTTATTACCGACTATATATTTTTGTGCATTCAGTTATTTTGTATAAAATGTAAAATAAGATAAATGCATCTTTGTAGGTGATAAAACACTCATTTATTTCTAATGTTTCTATCCACTAACTGCAGATTTACTTTTTTCTGCATACATGTTGATTGTTTAGGTCCATTAATCTGTTTGTGGGTGTAAAGTTTCCGTAATAGAACAGTGTCTTAAAAAGCTCGATCATAGGTCTGTAATGGGGGGTAATACTGCAGGGTTGATTAGACATTTTTCATATATTTTCAATCTAAAAATTAAATGAGTTTAAATGCACATTAACACAAACCCAACATATTTTAGTGAAGGGATAAACTGAGGTTATCAGTCAACTACAGGAGACGTGTCAACGGCCCCTGTTTTACAGAGCGCTACACTAGACCTGTCAATCTAAGCCCTAACGTCTGAGACCATCTTCAAGCGCACATGCCGCGACTCGTAGGTTCCCTACGATTGGCGAAGCCATCTTCAGTCCCCGGTTAAATCCCAGAGCTCGCGGTTAGCATTAGCGAAGAGCCTACGTGCAGTACCGGCGTTGCTGAGCCAGAGACGTTTGCTGATTCACTACTAACTACAGTTAGTGTTTATGATTGAAATTTGAACCTAAGTACTATTTGAATAGCGTAATATTTAATGCAAAATGATAATAATAATAATGTATATATATAAATAACACCAGGCCGAGTTTAATATAGAACCTGGAGCTGGATTAATTCTATATTTCCTGAATGTTTTCCTTTCCTGGCACATACTTTTTTAACCTTTCGTCCTTCTTCATTCTTTCACTGCATTTCTTCTTCTTTTCTCTATGTGTCTTTTCTTAGATAGCATCTAAAATCAAGTACATTTTTTCTAGGACTTAATTTCACCTCCGTCAACTTCTGAATAAATATTATTATTCTATAAATAAACCAAAATAACAAGAAAATCACGGTTCAGGTGGAACCAGGAGCGCGTTCTCCTCAGTGCGCGGTTACAAGGTCAACATCTCCCCGCGGATATCGACCGTGTACATTGTGCTGCAGGACGATGATTACGTTTGATCAGCAGGAACCCCGACTGTGAAACAGTAACTACAGGAGGCAGAGGTTCTCCCCTCCTTCTCCCTTATTTCCTTCCTCCACCACCTCCTCCTCCTCCTCCTCCCCCACCCAAGCCAGACAAGATGGATGATATAATGGGGGCATCAGAGATAATCTGATGGTCATGGTCTAGTTAAACACACCATGTTATGATCCTTATAAAACAAACTACCTTTCCAAAAGGATAAATGTCCCTCCTCACACTCCTCCGCTGGGGAAGGGGAAAGGAAAAAAAAAAAAAAAAAAAAAATCCATTGCATCCTTCATCAACTGCAAGACTTGTACCAGCTTGACAGAAATTTAATTCGAGGCAGCTCTTGAAAATAATTATTGTATTTTGAGAGGAGTAATCATTGGCCGGGA